>NC_052535.1:47206767-47831767 GCF_016699485.2 Gallus gallus | reverse complement strand
TTGTTCATGGGAGTTCAGCAGTTCGTTTCACATGGCCATGCAGCCTCCTCGTCTGTGTGCGGTAATGGGATATGTATGCGCAGGATGTGCCTTCCAAGGGTGCAATATATGTTCTGCTTAACGCAGTCCAGCATCCACATTGCTCACGCTTCCTCCACCAAGTACCCAGAGCAAACATTGAAAATAAAACAAGTTCACGGAGCCATCCATGACATACTGTATTGTTAGAAGCTATTTTCCAGCAACATTAACATGCAAATAATGTTGGTGGCTGGCTGATGGAGTTGGAGGCTGTGTACATACACCAGGCTTTCATTTTGCTGTATGACAGCTGGATTGCTTACCATGTACATCCTGCTTCATAGCATACCAAAGAGTGGGGAGGGAGAGAAACAACAGAGAGATTCCTGGCACAATGAATTTGATCACCAGTGGATGAATATACCTACAAGTACATTTTATAGGATATATTGAGCCATTCAAAGCATAGCTGCTCTCCTCTGAGATTTGTAATAGGCATTGATATAAAACCCAGGATAGTATGGGAATATGGAATAGTTTCTGATTGTCAGTTTGGGATGGCCTGCTACTTGAGCAAATCTTCTCAAAGGGATGTTGCTAAAATCCATTACTGAATTTTTAACACAAGTAATTTTTGCACACTAACAACTGCAAATGTTATTTTTCCTCTGCATTTTGCAGCGCTGCCCACCACAGTGCTCGACATCAGATCCAGGCAGGAGATGGATGGATTTGGTTAACACATAGGACAGGGCAAATGGTGTAGCTTTATAAAACTGCAATCCCAGTATCTTATTTTTCTGTAGCAAAATCGGAGACACGGACATTTAAGACTCAGCAGCTGATCTGTTACAGCCATTAGATTGTGATGTTTGCTTTCAGTTATTTTTAAGACCTCAGATTTTCTTGTGCTGCTGAAAATAACTGGCGAGTGTAAGAAACGTCCACTTAGAAGTTAACATAAGCACTGCTGGAATCACTTGTGGTCCCCCAACCACAGTGCTTGCAGTGGAGATTCCTGCTTTGCACCTTTGCTTTAGAAATGACAGTCAGAATGACATGAGATGTACACTGCTGAGTAATTTGGGCAAAAGGGACCATGGCTCAGCTTGCTCACACAAACAGTCCCAACTGGCCTGAATGGGATGGTCTTTTAATGCAATCACTGTGCTACTGCCTAGTTATAGCATCAAATTAATTAGCCTAAATCCCCTAATATGGGTGGTTTGAACTGCTCTTAAACAAACAAAAACAAAGAAAAGGAAGAAAAAAAAAGAAAGGAAAAGAGACAATGCCAATTCTTGGCATAATTAAGCGTAAGAGGGTATCATCAGAGGGCAGCTACTCCAAAGCGTCAATATGAACACCTGGGCAGAAAATCACAAGCACCAACTGACGAAGAAAGAAACAGAGAGAGGAATAATTGCCTGCTTCTGGCTACATAATCTGGGCACAATGGCTGGGTTTAGAAAGGGAAATCAAATCAAGAAATCCTACACGGGGTGTCTAAGCAAATCTTTCCGAGATGTATGAAGGGTGGCACCAAATGCCAGGTGAAAAACAAATAACACTAACAGCTCCATAAGTCCTGCTTAAACAAATGCAATAAATAATGGAGGGAGGCAAGTAATATATTCCAGAGGATGTTTTACAAAACCCGGCAAAACCAAGCAACTTCTTGCAATCAAATTATGTATGCCTGGCATATAGTTCACTACAAATTCTAATCAGTTCTACCCTTCTAATAACATTACACAGAAAAATACATCATCATCCATCAACCAGATGGAGCATGATAGTTATACAAAACATATTGTATATTTTTTATTTTCCACTATGAGAATGTGATAAAATTGTGCAGACTAGAATTAGGGATTATAAATAAATATTTTAGGCTCTATAAATCTCTGTAAATATTTATTTGCAAAATATTGTATATACATGTTTAATCACTAAAAGTACTACTTCATGCTGTGGGGTGGGAGAGAGATTTTACTGGCACAGGCTTTTGACTGCTGCCTTGTCAACACAAAGACAGTAAAGTTCTGTAGTTCACCTCCAGCAAATTTCAGCTAAACTTTCTGCTTGTACCACTTATGTATAGAAATATTTGGGCTAGGAAAAGGCAGCATGTTCTATGGAGGTTGTTTATTCTGCTGTGCTACAAAGAGGAACATTTGCACATTTAACGGGAATGGAAATGTTTCAGCAATGCAAAGCTGCTCTGGTGCTTTATAGGAGCTGTGGTTAGGTGCCATGTGTTCCCACGCTACAGACAGACTGCTGCATGCAGGTAACTGCAGCTCATTTGTACGTAGTTTGTTAATGCAGAGCATCAAGAGAGACTCTACATAGACAGGAGAGATGCAAATCAATCAAATGCCAATGCAGCGCTACTGCCTCATGTCCAAAGGAATACCCTGCATTTGGGCAAATTCTTTTACTATAAGAAATTCTAAACACCCACCAGGTACAGAGCAACGTGTTTGGTGGTAGTTTTCATCTCAAATCAGCACGAGAATTGTTCTGCTGCTACAAGTCCTGCAACAGTAATGCTGCAGAACACACAGGCAAACAGTGTTTCAAGGTAGCTGGGCAAGCAAACCTGTGCTTCATCATCCTGGTGACAACCTGAAGGTGCTGAACAACTAGGCTGCAAACCAGACTGGTGGAGACAGCAGATACAAGGGAGCATATCAGCTGGCCTTCTAGGGATCTGGACTCAGTCTAATGTGTTTGAGGCTCACAGTGCCCCATAGGGGCCACTGTGAAAAGATGGGTCTCAGTAGAAACACTACAGGAAAAATAAATTTGCCTTCTGCTTCAGCAGAATGTTTCAACACCTGATTTAGTGGGGGATTATATATCACTCAAGACAGGATGTGAATAGCAGAGTTGATTGGGGCAAAAAGCAGGAGGCGACTGATGGAAACACTCACAACTACTACAGGAATTCCAGAAACTGTAATTGGATCTTCTGCTACCTTTTCTTTAACCCTTAGGCCTGTCAAAGTAGGTCACACTGCTGGGATAAATTGGTAAAGTTCCCTGAAAATTTACTCCCCCTTGCCCTTATCTGCATGAGCTATTTCCTTTCCACAAAGTATGACACATAGAAATTCAGGTTGCTATTCTCCCACTTCTGGAAGGAGCACGATGCAAATATGCACCTGAGATGAAGCCCACCTGCTGGCACAGTAAAGTTCCACTGCACTACAGCCTTGCTTCTGCAAGAACTCAGGTTCATGTACACCAATAAGATTTTCAGGAGAAAATTCTGCAGTTGGTTTTTACGAAGTATCAACTAATGCCACACTCTGACCCAAGCTATGCTAAAATAGAGCTTTAGAAATGTCACTTGTTCTTTGCTATGTGTGCCTTCAGACTGAACATTTTAAAATGATAATGGAAAGGCAGCCTGACAAAGGAAATTAAAAAAATAAAATAAAATTATAACATCAATAAAAATGCACCGTAAGTGCTATTGTAACAAAGCTGGCAAAGAAAATCCAAGGCTGAATTTTCCCTCTGTTTTCTATTAGATGGTGTTGTATGAACATCTAAATTGTGCTTTGATTCCAGTTTCAGCAATGTTGAAAACATTTAAGAATATTCATAATGGTAAATGATGTCGCTGCTCTGATTCACAAAGAACATAATGCACTCTACAGTCACCATCTAGCTGAGCCTCCAAGCAAAATAATTTGATAGAACACTTAATAAAGAAGAAAAAGCAATGTTTCATCACGTAAATGAGAAATACCCTTTGGTTAGAGAAGAAGAGTGACCTTGTTGATACCAAACTGAGACTTGGAAGAGCTACCTCTGCTGATGTTACAGATGATGCAATGAAACTTTCCGCAACAGAATTTCCCAGGAAAACACTGTTGCAAATCTTTACATGGTGGGGAATTTGTTCTGTATGATCATGAACTGCACTGGGAGAGAGAGCTGTGCCTCCCAGCTGACAACTGCCTGCACAGCATCCTTCACCTGCTGCATCCCAGCCTCCTCGCTTCCCTCTGTCCTCCCCTCTCCCATCCTCCAGCCCAGGTCCAAGTAGAGCCAAACCCCACTCACACTTTGTCTGTGCCATAGCTCCGGTAGTCCACTGCTGCTGACACGGCCACGATCAGTGCAGGCATGCCATAGCCAACCAAATAGAAGTACTTCCTCCGCGAGTGTTCACTCTCAAAAACCTCCACCAGCATGATGTAGAGCTGCACACCTTCCAGGAACATCCAGGTGAAAGCCGCCAGGAAGAAGAAGTGCAGGAGGGCAGCAAAGACAGCACAAGCAATCTGCAGACAGATTTAAAAAGAGCCAGAGAAGGTGTTTGTACCATACAAACTTAATGTAACACTCAAGTTTACACGCAAACATGTTCTCACTGGGAGGTTTAATAAGAATGAAGGAGTTCTTGTTCTCCCATCTCCAGTGTAAGAACATTTTCTCCACTTTGAAAACAGATATATGAGCTATTTTTAAACAGACACAACTGTATGTACAAATTATATTCAAAGATACAAAAGCAGATATGTACATACTTAAGTAAATAAACACAGAAAGATGTATATAGTATAAACAGCATAAGCACATTTGTACAACCTGCTGATTAAACATATGGACACATACTATTTACAAGCAACGCCCCTACAGCCTCTAAAATGAGAGCAGGCCTTTTCCATGGCTCCCATGATTTTCAAGTCAGACCCTTGATTTCAGTGTGACTCTCTGGCTGTTAACTCCAGGGTATGTGTGGGTATACACAGATTTCTGTTTCTGATTGGTGTGTGTGTTGACAGACAGAGTTATGCAGGCATATATGCACACAAGTGTGCAGGCTGGATGACTTAACTGCCCCAGTGCACTGGGATTTGTCCATAGATTCGCAAAGGCTGTTTCTACTCCTGAAGTCTCTCCACAAACATCTTTGCCTAGGCAACTTTCCAAATGTCAACTTGCCCTGTGAATATCCTTGGTGCTGTGGACAGTCTGACATGCACCAGGGGCTTTCCAACACAGCAGTTATAGGCACGATATTATGGGAAGGGATTTGAGAAACAGGAAATACCATGAAAATGCAGAATTCATTCCAGTGGTAGGAAGAAGGCCTTTTCTTTTTAAAAACAGAACACCAGCATGCATCCCAGAGTTAAATAAATGTGAAAAGGCACTGCTTAGGGAGCAACTTTTTCCATCCATCTAGCAATCTCAAGGCAGCTAATACAAGCAAGTATCTTGATCTCCTTTCAGTAACCAGGATGTGACTTCCAGTTGATAACCTCACCCTGCAAGGGTTCAAACAGGGTGTAAAGTAGCACTGGAATATACCCCACTCCAAGGTAGAACATTCTATATGCAGTGAGGTGAGAGTCTGCACGGGGAACAGAAAGCGTTTTGCCTCTTACCGGCTGGTCAGTCCGGTTGATGCCAATGAGAAAGAGAAGTTCTGCTACGAAGAGGCTTATGCACAAGTTCTTGTGAATTGTGTTGCGGTCACTCTGTAGCCCACGGAAGAAGCAGAAGGTGAAGATGCAGATCAGGAGGCAGACAAGTGACAGCAGGATGCCCACCCAGGTGATGAAGTCCAGAAGCAGGTCATGCACTGCGTCGCTGTGCTGGAGATAAAACAACAAAAAGATCATCAGCCACATACTGTATAACATCTAATCCATCCCAGGCAAACAGTGGGGTTATCTGAGACCCTCAGACTCATCAAGTCATGGCACAATGAAGTATAACTAATGAAGGATACTGAGACTAAATGGACCTAGACTTGAATCCAGTAGCCTGAAACTCATACTCCAAAATGTCTGGCAAACTACAAGCACCAAAACAGAATTAGACCTCAGAATATCCTAGAATTAACAATGTTTTTGCTGAAAACATTGAGATATCATAGCTAGTCTTTAGTGCAGCTCCATTTTTCACAAACATGGCAAAGAAGAGGATGTACCGTATAAAGAACCATCAAACACTGTAATTCAGGAGTAAAAATGTTTCATACACAACACTGTGGAGTTGACAACCACAAGTCTGTTAAAACCATTTAACAGTGAAAGAAAACTCTTTACACATCTGCAGACACATATGAGCTTGAAGGTTTTGGACAGAAAGAGAACACTTAAATGTCTTGTCTTCCTTTTCAATGGGGAATGAGAAAGAACATTTTTCTTTTTCAAGACCTGGAGCTATATTTTAAAACTCCTGGGAGGTCAAACTGAGCCCTAAAACACTCCTCATGTAAAGAAGACAAAAAAAAAAAAGAAAAAAAGAAAAAAGAAAAAAAAAAAAAGACATCTCTTTTCACACGACTTTTGTTTTAAATTCCAACAAATTAAGAAAGCTGGGCAAGTGGGTGTTTCGCTCGCTTATAACACATTTACCCCAAACCATGCAAGCATGGCCATTGCAGTTAAGTAGTCCAGCAACAATGTTTTGCAAAGTGTAGCACAGGTATGCTTTGGCTCTGCTGATAAACATCTCTGGACTGCTCCTGAGCTTGCATTGCATTTGCTCAGCAGAAAAAAGAGGGGATAGTTCTGAGACTCTAATAGTGAGGGCATTCCACCACCTTACTAAGGCTGTAAAACTCACCAGTAACTCCACAGATTTCCACCAGATGTGGTGAAATTAGAGATATCACTACTTAGTAAAATGTAAATAAGAAATGAGAAATACATGGCAAGTCACAAAGTGTCTGCTCGGGACTAAGTGGTTAGAATCAAAGAGCTGAGGGAAAGACTTTCTGGAAGTCTCCAGGGCCTTTTCAAAAAGACCTGAGAGCCTTGAAACCCAGCTTTGTGGTCCACCAGGCTGCGTTATAAATGGTGTTCACATTTCCCTCCACTTCTGGCATTTTGATGACTTAGGTGTTATTTAGACTGGCAAATACAATAGTGTCACACTTCAAAAAGCCAGGACAAACTGGAAACATTTTCCTCCCTGTGGGATAAAAGCCTATGACAGATGGAGGAAAAAGGTGATTAATTTATCCATTTTCTTTGCCTGCCTGCCAATGATAAAGCCACATCAAATGTCAGGCCTTTCCTGATATACACTCTGCTATGTCAGCACCCGTGAGAAACAACTCAAATCTTTCAGCTCTTTGGCTTTATCAGCATGAGTGATAGGCATCAAATGATAATGAAAGATGGGGAGTGACTTTCCCTTCCATCTCTTCCATGCTGGAGGTTTTCTTTCGAAGGAGACTCCCTGGAGGAGGCAGAGAGATGAAGTCTCATTTCCCCAAATGCTCTTACAGAACCTTTTGAGCATTTCTGATATTGAAGGAGCTAGGTTTATCAAGTACAGCACTGAGGCATGAAATCCTCGTGCGCTTACTGCTGACCATGATAGAAATGCCTGTTCCATGCAGCTCCTCCAGCATCCAGCAAACCAAGAAGACTAAGTGCACGTTGTTTTCCTGGTGGCCACACATTCCTGTATCTGTGTCATTCCAGCTCATCCATCCCTATTTACTCAATGCAAAGACATGCTAATGCAAACCTTGAGCCTCTCAAATCATTCTCTTTTTCATCTGAGGCTGCAGAGGAGCAGCAGATAACATCTCCCTGAACAGCCCTGCCAGCTCACCTAATCAGAGGGACCTGCCAGGCAAAAGTGACAGAAGGCTCTGGGACTGAGAGAGCAGGACAATGCTGCTAATGTAGGTATAGGTAAGGAGACAACAACCATGAGGGCTTTGGAAGAGTGAGTGACAGGAGGCCAGTGGCACAGACCTAAAAATTCCAAGGTACAGCTAGCCTAGCAAAAGGAATACTCGGGGCTTCTTCCCATACATGAGACAAAGTTCAGAGAAAAGCTGCTTTCCAGCCTCTTGTCCTCCAATTTGTACACATAACCAGACTTGCTCCCTCCCTACTGCAGAATCCAGCACTTGCTCTTGTTCATGTGGACCAGCCCTCTAGTTTGTCAGGATCTCTCTGCAAAGCCTCTCTATCCTCCAGGGAGTCAAAAGCTCCTCCCAGCTTAGTGTCATCCATAAATATACCCAGTATACCTTCAAGTCTAGGATCCCAGTCAATGAGGAAAAGGTTAAAGAGAACTGGCCCTAAAATTACTACTCTACTTTCTAATATTAATCATAATGATAATACTGATTTCATGTCCATAACATCCATCCCTGAAGTACTGGGAAACAACAATATAAACAACCTCTCCATAATTACAACTTCCGCCCACCCTCAACAAACTTGCCAAAGAACAAACAAGGAGGAATAATAACAATAAACTGGGAACAAGAGCAATTTAAAAATACCTTAGGGCAAAACAAACAAACAAACAAACAAATAAATATAAATTGTAGCTATTCTTGTAAAGTCCAAGAGAAGAAGTGAGATGGACTGATGGATTTCAAAGGCTGGATGTGTTCCATCCATTGGGAACACCCAATTTTGGGGGTCACAGCAGAACCCCCAAGGCAGTGAGGTCTAGACAAGCACTGGTGTCCTTTTCCTGGCAGTGTCACCTGCCCCTAGGCCAGAAACATCCAGAGCTTTTTACACTAGCAACTCCAACAAAAGGGCAGGCCACTTTCCTTTTGCTGGAGACCAAATCCTGCCACTAGCCATAGAGAGTGTGCCAGTCGCAGGAATAATGTAGAAAAAGGAGGAATTGAGGTAATCACTCCTCAATAGTCTGAGATCATCCTTGCTATCAGCTGTGATGCTGCACGAGAAATATGGTAGCAATGTACCTGGTTTGCCCAATTGGCATGAGACTTTGCAGGGGTAAGTATAACAAATAGTACACTGACATTTTGTGCCTGGGTTGCAATATCTAAGCTCATTCCCCCAACCACCGAAACACACAAAATAAGCACATCTTCTCTATATCCTGCTCCTCCCCGACACTGTTCAAGCATTTCCTGACCAAGGACAAAATAGCTTTGACATATACACTAATGATATCCTTGTAGAACCCTGCAAACCCTAAGGTCCTTAAAGCATGTAAAGCACATCCAAAACCATCAGAGTGCTGATAACAGTCAACCTTTTCTTCTCAATAATCTCCTGAAGATGTCGGCAAGCAGAAGAACCCATGGGACATCCCAGATGTCATGACAAGGATCAATTTCCCGACAGAATCAATCAAACACCAACTTGCCCAAATGTATTATGGCTGCCAAGACCTGTATATCAAGACTTCCAGAGCCCCTTATGCAAGCCACTGAGTTTTGTTACTGCTAAAGCCATGCTAGCTTTAAAGGTAAGCTGACACATGGATTATCTTCAGCATAGGAGCAATCATTAAGTGAACTGCACAAAAACTTCCAGGTGGATACATTGCTTTGGATTCAAAAACTGCAGTGCAGGCTTAAAAGCAGCAAAGTTTGCAGTAACACTGTAAAAATATACATGTAAAAATATTCTCTGTTACATAAGTTGTACATCTGCAACTTGGGGAAGAACCTGACCCCAAACTCAGTGAAGGAAATGCTTTCTGGCTTTGGAATAAAGCCTTTCTTTTGCTCAAGTGGGACCAAGAGCTGGTGGGAGAGAGTTCTGATGGAAACCTATGCAGGAGGAGTTACAGGAGCCCCAATAGCCACCACAGTGGATGAACAGGCAACCGAGCCATTATCCAGGCTGTGAAATCAATGAGCAGCTCTGGCAGCGCCGGCACAGCAGAGCTGAGCTAATAAAAACAAATCCCAGGGAATGTCAGCTTATGACAGAATGGCTCTCCCCGAGATGAACAGCCATTTCCTCCCTTATTAAAAGCATCAGTAGAAGAAAACAGCAGCCAAACCAAGCTGCCGGCAGCAAAGGACACATTCCTTTGCCTAATCTGTCCCTTCAGGAAAGGAAAGAGTAATATGTTTGGAGGTGGAGGAATAAGCAAGCAGTAAATAATAACACAGTGTCGTCAACTCGCTCAGATATGACCACTCGGTGCCCAGCGGGAGCTGGCAGTGCTGGGCTGGGCAGAGACCCAAGTGGGACAGATCTGAACTCCTGCGCATTGCTGCTTCTGCAGCTTCTCAGATTTGCAGCTCTCCAGAGCCATTTAGGCTCTCTCTGCACTCTTTCCCCATCACTGGTGTCAAGAGAGGATTACTGCTGCAGCCTAGTTGTAATGCTTCATGGCAAAGCACAAAGGACTTAACTTTACAAGCAAATGGTTTTGTAGATATGCCAGAAGTGTCAGCTGGGCTTCCTGGACTGGGAGGAAACCCCAAGGGTTCCTGGACTTCTTAACAGCACTGCTTGCTGTGGTTATGCAGGCATGAGAGGTTCCAATGGGGCTTTCCTTCTGCTGTTGCCAAATGGGACATGTGCCGGGGCTGGGAAGGGGGGAGAGGGGGCTGTGGTGGGGGGTTGTCCCACTGCTCTAGAAATCATCCTATCTTTCCTTTCCAAAGATGCACCAAGGGAGGCAGCTAGTCCTATTCTGCTGGAATACAGTAGCCACCTAGGTGTGCATTCCCTTCGTGCTCTGCAAAGGCAGCACAACTTTGCCCTGCTTTCACAGACACTGTCAGAACGTAATCCAGGAATAGAGCCTGATGCCCCCCCTGAATGTCACTGGCTTCTCACTATCATATTTTAAATAAGGCTCTGAATTCTGAGCACTCGTGCAAGGTGGTTTAGCTGCCAGAATAATGTGACACAGGGGCATATACAAAGGGAAATGGGTACAGATCTCACCTCACCATGCACTATAAACCATGCTGTGGATAGGGTGCATGGCAAGAGCCCAGGAGCAGTGTCACTGCTGACACTGCTGCAGCTTTCCTGTGGCAAGTCACACTCAGCTGCATGATGCAGGTGAGGAGAAGTGGTTTGGATCAGTAATAGCAACATTCTGGTCCTCTCTCATGGTGGCTGGTGTTGGTAAAGTGGCACAGCTCTGCTTACTCATAAGGCATTTCTAACCCAAGAAAAAAGACATAGCAGTGGTGCTAAGCTCACAGTGTAGATGTCTACACAGCCAAGCTGCTGGCTTGTTAACTTGAGCTCACAGAAAAATCTGGTCACAGCATCATCAGTTCCTGCTCTAACACTGATGGCCTTAACCAGCCCAGCTCCAGGAGAGCCGGGATAGGGCTACACCATACCACAACCTTCCCTTCAGTCCTCATATATATAGCTACACCTTCCAAGATGAGGAACAGCACAAGCTGTGTGGCATCTCATCCCCCTTTTTCCCTGCTTATTCTTTAAAGAGCCAAAGCATAACCTTTCCCTCTCTTTGTTCATTCCATTCACCTCTTTCAAAAATGACATTTAAACTGGATGTCAAAGAAGAAACCCAAATGGTTGAGACACACAGGAACTCTGCAAAAATCAGCCTAAATATGATCAAGGCACAACAGTCTCCTCAGTATAAGGAGTTTATTTGGGGGAGGGTAGGATGAAGCGGGCATAGAGACATACGGACCAAAGAGATGGCCATGTAGTCAGAGATGAATAATGTGTTTAGAAGTCTAAAATCTAATCAAGGAGGAGCTTGCTTTAAACATCACTCTCACTGAGAAAGGAAGGGGATGGCAATACACAGGATGAGGCACAGTGCTTGTGAATGAGAGCTATTTCCAGTGTAAATTTTAGGACAGAGGATCAGGAAACCCTGCAGTGTGATGCTGTCCCCACTCTGTGGCACAGTTCCTTACTGTAGATCTAGCCACAGCTCATGGACCAGAGACCCAAGAAGGATGATATTAAGTAAATAAATACCCACTGGACTGGGAAGGGAAAAGAAGCTATGGTTAATGAATTGCTGTGCTCTCAAATTTCTGGCACCTGTAAGCAGAGAACTAAGAAACCAAATTAAATAAGCTGCAGCTTCCAGCATTCAGACTCAATGTTTTTGAAGGCAGGCTCTAATTTTTTTTTTTTTTAAGCTGAACACTCTGAAGTTGTTACCTGAGCACATCTGGGCCAGCAGTTCAGGGAATGCACAGATGCAGACCATCAAGAAGTCCGATGTGGCAGAGCAAGGAATAGTAAGACTGAGCTACAGCTCACTTCAAAATGGTGTGCGTCACACCAAGAGTTGGGAACTCAAGGAACTCGCTGCAGTGATTTACAGTCCATCTACACAAAAAGCTCAAGGACTACTACCAGATATACCACTCTGAATTGACCCTGTAGGCACAGATTACTTGACCTAATAGGTTTCCTATCGGTAATTTCTGTGATTCATGATAGCTCAGTCAGAGAGTATGATAGATTTTCTTACCAACAAGGCTTGTGTAGTTTTCTAGGGGAGGCTACACAACTGCTAACAGTATTTTGCAGGTAAGACATTCATAAAAGCAGAAGCATGCAATATATAACCAGATGTGCATTTTACATCTCCTTATTCCTGGAGTTCATTGGTGTCACAGATTTCATTTCATAACACAAACTCAAATACAGCCGTATTTTGAATTTTAAAATCCCACTGAAGACGAGTAGATTCAATAACTTTTCTGTTTAATTAAAACAGTTCTTATTTAATAACATTACAATAAGTAACATAGTTCTTTCTGAGAACTCTTTTAATGGTACAAAATAATTTGTCTTGCAAAATTCATCACATAATCGTTCCAGTAATTTAATTCTGCAGTTAAGTGTTTTTGCAATCCTGCACCCGCTTCTGCTTTCATTCACTGCTGTTTAATCCCACAAGTGCTAATATACAGTTAAGCCAGCACTGCAATAACTTCAGCTTGCTCTTTATATCTGAAATGGCTGTATCGCTTTAGGCAATAGACCACTGTATTCCATTTAGACTTCATATATTTTTATTTCTTTCTTTCCTCGGCTTGCTTTCCATTCCCCAAATAATTAGCATGATGTAACGTGTGTGGTATAGAATAACATCTGAAAGCTTCAGATTAATTGCAACTGTTAAAACACCTTTATTTTTTGCCCTTTTCCTTCCTCTTTATTTATTTATATACTTATTTAAAGAAGAGTAAGTTCTGGCACTCACTACACACTGATAAGCAACATTTATCTACCCTAAGGTACCTTTGCTTATTCTGTTCTGGGTGTTTTTTTTAATTGCATTTTTCCACTACCGCTGAACTTGTTTTCTGGCTGCATATTTTTCCCATGGTACACTTAAGATGCAACTGCTATAATTATTATGATGCAAAACACAAGCTCATATGAAAAACAGTTTGTAAATTTTGAAGAGTAACCATGAAGCAATTACATAGGAAGAATGACTTATTTAACTACTGGCTTTCCTCTCTTGGCATGGGAACTACAATGTTTTTATAGAATTTAAGGGTCATAATGATTATTTCACTGATACAAACAATAGATAGATATTTAACACAGACCTCATCTACATTAAATGTATTTCATAATTTAACAAAATAACCACGAGACTGCAATAACACAGGCCAAATGTACTTCCCAGCTGATGAAAACAGTGATTTGCTTCCAAGCTGTAAGTTCTCTATTCAAAGAGAGGTTCTCATTTTCCCCAGAAAATTGTCCAGAAGGGCAATTTGGACCACTGTGGGTCCAGAAGGTCAACCCTCACTGGGAGGATGCACCAACAGGTACAGGCACATGGCTCTTCCCAGCAGTTCTAAGTCCTCCCTGCGTGCATAGTAAGCCCTTGGGTTTGGGCACTGCTGTTTACCATAACTAAATACATTTGTCCCAGCCCTGGAAAAGAATATATAGGGCAGGATTTTTCTAGACACGCCTTTTTCCACAGCCACCATGCATTCTAGCCCAAAGCTACTTCCAGGGAAGCTTCCAAGTATGTCCAAATCCCTATGTAAATAATGGGAGGCCTTCAGTTTGGGCACATAAACAACTCTGGGCCCAACTAATTTTAACAGTCAGAAGGTATCTTCAAAAGTAAAGTCTCCTCCTCTTAACTTGGAGTCCTATTAAGACTGGAATTGATCCCAGCAACTTCTTCTCTTGAAGCACACCAATAAATCCCTGACACCCGTGGTCAGCCAATGACATTTTCTGCTCCTTTGGACAAAGACATATTGCTGTTTCGAGTTGAGAGCCACATGGCCATCAATCATTTGCTCAGCAGTGCTACCTCCCAGCTCCGCCTTGCCACATACGCTCTGCTAATAATTAAATCCCAGTCTGTAACTCCCAGAGCAGCCACCAAGGTCTCCTCTGGAGAACATGCTCTTTTGCCATGCAACCAGGGAGGAAGATCATTCATGAGCAGAAGTGACACTTGTCGGATTGGTGCTGGCTTTTGATTAAGGAGCAGGAATCAGATGTCCACTCCCCGTGACATGCAGTGTTCAGTCTCATTAGGTAGGGTGTTGAGGATACTCATTACAGCAAAGGAAGCTCCTTATGCTTCCAAAAATCCACCAAACTTAACTCAGTAAATCACAGATCTTAATTACAGGAGAAAATTGTTAATGTGGCAAGAATTTCAGAATATCATTAATAGTGCTTAGGACAGTTTCATTTAGGGATGCTAGCCCATTGTCCCCAACACCACTGTGAGAGGTCCTGCATAAGCATGCAGCATCCTTTCCCCAGGGACTGTCCTATCTCAAAGACAACCTAAAAGGTTTCAGATGCACAAACGGCCTTTTTGTACAAGATGCAAGACAACAAAAACACGCTAGAGCATGCCTGCAAGAGATGAGTGTGAGTCAATGGATGACAACAATTCCCATTTATTTTTAAACCACTACCTCTCCAAAGCAGCAGGTTTTCAGCTAGAAAGGTTTTAAAACTCACTGCAGCAGTATAAGAAATGTGACACATGTCACTTCCCAGATTTGCACTGAGATAGCCAGATGGCCAGTTCCACCAGCAGACCAGAGGAAGATGGTAGGACAAGGAAGAGCAAGGTGATGAGCAGCTAGACAGAAGAGTTACAGATGTTTGCAGGATACCCACCTGCCCTCACCCTCAGACTGGCATGATCACTAAAAGAAACATGCCAGGAAGCTGTCTGGTTTCATCAGAATAAGCAAAGTGAAGCCAATTTGGCTGTTAAAGCACTGATACTTTGGCTGCAGCCAAGCTATAAAACATGACCCAAAAGTCTTGAGAGCAAACATCCAGAAACATCCACAGGGAGACAGCACACTGCCTTGGCGCTAAGGAAGCTTCCAGCTGCAGGTGTTTCCAACCTGTTGGTTGAGCACGGGCAAGCAAGGGTCTTGCCTTCTCTTTCTGCAAGATGAGATAACACCAGCTCTACCAGTCTAATGAGGTTCATGTGAAATGCCATGCAGACAAGGCTGACCTAGCTGCAGTTTGAGAAGAGGCTTGTTCAGTTCTAGCCTGTATCTGCACCACGCAGTACAGACCATGCTTGTTCACATCAGTGGAGTGGAAAGCTATCTGCATTTCCCAGGTGCAACCTCTGACTTCAGTGACTCAGGTATATCTGTTAACTTCAGGCAGGTGATAAGCAGCCGTACATACATTTCTTGTGAAGATTCAAGCAATTATGAGAAACTGGCAAAAACATTTTTAAACTTCAGAATACTGTTAACCTATAAACACATGCTCTGAATTGCCCATTTCTTTGGACAACTCCTAGGATATCTCCATAGTCATTTAATGGCACAGCTCCTCGACTGGTAGTGATTCCTGCAGAATACTAAAGATACATAATCCTGCAGCAGCAAATCTATTCTGTTCCTCTCAGCTGGACCCAGCTGTTGTGGCAAATGAGCTGCCAGGCTCTCATTTCTTTTTTGTCGAGCTTTGGTCATGCATGACAGTGCTTTAATATATATTTTACTTTAGCTTTTCAAATTCCTCTTCAGATTATTAAGTGAAACAAACATATACAAAGGAATGATAGTGGAAGACTATTTAAGAAAAGGTATTTTAAAACCATAACAGCTTTTGTGGTTATGCAGCCGTAGAAGTGGCTCTGAAGTGGCTTGCCCAAACAGAAGCCCCTACAGGATCTAGCTCAGAATGGTCAATTTAGCTGCAGTGCAAGGCACACAAAACGGAGACAGTGCAACAAAGAAAATCATGAGGCCAAAGTCCTTCAGGAATCAGGGCCTCCTCTCCGCAAGTGAAATTGTTTTCAAGTAAGGACAGAAAAGACAGCTGAGGAAATGAAAGATAACTCAAACATTGTCTCATTCTTGACAAATATCCCAAATGTGCACTCCTCTCGCCACTACCACCATGAGGAATGTTTACTTTCAGGAACAAATTCATTAGCCACAATGGGGCTACTCATATGAGAAACCAGTATTACAGCAAGGAGGTGGTGCAGGCAAAGGAACTGACTGATACATACCAAACTTAGGGGATGCAAAATTGAGACGGGATGGTATAATGAGCTTTTTTTTTATGTGTAGCTTGCTGTCACATTGTGAGACACAAAGAATGTATCTTTCTCCCATAGTTGGTGCCTGGAAAAGATTTTTGACTGCACACATGCACCTCACAAATATGTGCAGAATGTATTTCCAGCTGCTGCAAGCAAGGCACCCAACTCACACCCAACAAGGCAGTCTCTGCTTGTTCCTGTTCCACCATGCAGGTGCTTGCTGCTCCCTGCTGGCACAGCTAGTACCCTGGGAGCAAGGATCCAGCTAGGATATGTTCTGGGCCAGTAATGCAAAGGACGTGTGGAATCAATGGCCAGTTTTTGCTCACCAGTCATCTGCTGTTCTGAACTGCCCATGCCAGGAGATCAGTGCAGTCTTTGCACAGGTGTGACTGTCTACCTTTTCACCACATAGCAGAAAGAAGATTGACATGAGATAGTTTCTACCATTAGAGTTACCGTGACATAGCAATTTCCCTGTTCAGCTGCCCTTTGCAGTAACAACATGGTGTTATACTGGCAACTGTTCAGGGCATTGGCAGCCTGTGAATTTGCAAAGCCTACCTTAACTTCTACATGTGCCATCAGGACCGCAAAGTTGGTTAGGTGATTGCAGGAGCATGTGGTGTGCGTCTTGTTAGTTGTCAGGAGGCGACATCCTTGGGTGGACCAATACCCAGTCATGGTACGCTTAGTGTAGCTCCAGAATGAACAGTTTGGATTGAAATTTTCTTCTGACTGCTGCAGGGAAGCAATGAGTAAATGCAGTAAAATGATAGGGTTTCAGAGATTTCTAAACACATTACCTTTTTTTTTTTTTTTTTTTTCCCCAGAGGCACTTTGTAACTCTTACTCTTTAATTTTAGATAAACAATCAACAATGACTTCGAAGTCAAGTATTACTTGTCAACACCAGAGAAAGTTAGGTTGTTGCTGCTCTCATTGCTAATACAAACTTAGTTCTTTGTTCTTGATTAATTTCAGACACAGACTAAATTCAGCTCTTCAAAACCAGATTGCTTCATTTGCATTGCAGAGCGGAGAAATTAATTGCTTTAAGCAATCAACTTTAGCAATGACTGTGCTTGGCTAACAGGAGTGCTAGCTGTCCTTTTTCACCGCAATTCCACTTTCCTCTAATATCCCCTGCCACCATGATAAAATAATATTATGGCCCATTCTAATATATTGTTAGCTTTTAATTACAGAATGACGTGTGTCAGCAACTGAGCAATGGGCATCAGCTCAAAGGAGACTTTCTTTACTTTTATTAATGCAATACAAAAGAGACATTCTCCATAAACAACTCAAAGCGCAGAGGAACAAATGTGTAATTCAAAATCTAATCAAGGACTGCTGAGGGCCTCAGATCAGCAAACTTTTGTGGTACTTTGTAATAGAAACAGAATTTTTTTTTTTTTTTTAAAAGGTTTTCAAACTTGCTCACCTTGATATGCTTGACGGTAAAGACCACGGGATCAGCTAGATAAACCTTATTGCTGAACTCTTTGTTTATTGCTGCCGTGATGACAGGGGAGTTGACGATGACGGAGTGATTAGTAGACATCGCTTCGGTTCCTAATTTCATGCTAGCATTCTCCGTGGAGAGATAGGTGCCCAAGTTGTTGTAAAGCACAAAGGCCACCCTGATTTCACCTATAAGAGCAGTACGAAGTTAGATATTCACGTCAGTGCACAGGCTTTTGTTTTTGATGATGAATTTCTTCTCTGAATGTTTTTTTGTTTTGTTTTGTTTGGTTTGGTTTGGTTTGGGTTTTTTTTTTGAGAAAGCACGGAAGAATCAAGATGTGGTGTATGAAAATTCACCTTCTCCTGCTTATACCAGTGAGCACCATGAAGTACACCAACTGGTCCAAGGATGAAAAGGCAAGAGCTGCCACTGCAAAACAAACTCTTGTAAGCAAACACATTGGAGAAGACAGACAGCAAAGGTGAGCTTATTTTTTGCATCAGTAGAAAAACTGACTCCAGAGAAAAGAGGCCAGGTGACACATTTACCACCTGACTTAACACTATTCTCCAGGCAACGCTTGGGAAACGTACTTCATTCTGGCCTGCCATAGAGTTGCAGTGTAAAACTAATTTAGTCCAGTGCAAGCTCCATTAATAAATCAGGACTACCTCAGAGAAGTGTGAGGTCAATTCTGGGAGAAGAAATCCAAAACTTTCCAATACAATTCCAATCTCACATGAAGAGCAAAACAAAAAAAGCAAAGCAGAAATTTGTCAATCAGATAACCCTCTTTCCATAAATACCCACCACTAGGGAACCTGCAGAAAAAAAAAACACACTACCAGTAAACTGTTGGTTTTTTTTTTGTTTTTTTTTTAGCTGAAATCATCCTGTTTGCTTCCTGTTTTAATTCACAGTCTTCAAATAAGAATCAAATGTGATTAGTTTGCCTTATAAATATTAGTTGTGGGGAATATTTTTTGTTTCACTCCAGCTTCTGCAAAAGGTGAAGCATTGATGACTCCAAAGGTTCTTCCCAAGCTTAATTTTTCCATGCTAATTTCTTTTCTGGCTCTTTGGCAACCTCTAGGTGAATGCCAAGCTGATAAAAATTGATGGGGCTCTCTCAGTTTGACCAGAACTCCACTGATATACTTGGAAATCAAGTCTTTTCCTTCCTTCTGCCAACACAATTCTCTTTCCCTATAAATCTTCTCCAAAGTTCACTAGTGAAATGCCTGTCCCACTAGAATTTTGCTGCTCATCTTGGGTTTTACACCAAGTGTAAAAGAAACACTCTTCTTTAAACCCTGCACTTAAAAATATCAAAACCCGTCAAGGAAGCCAATGGCAAAGCTCGCTTTCTGAGCCACTGGGTCAAATTTTTCTCTCAGCAATTGTCTGAACTTTTGGCAGTTTTAATGCATCTAGTTTGGCTGTAATGCTGTCCTATTACTCTCTGTAGAGATCAAACTCTGCAGTAGAGTGCTTTTCCCCTACATACAGCTTAATTTTAAAAAAACAGCCATCACAGAATGCACATTCCTTGCAGAGCAGTAAAGTCACCAAATGAAGTATAAACTTTAAAGGAACTCATAAATAGGAGCATGTCAGTCCCATCAGTAGAAAGCCTGGCTGTTTAAAGTTAGCCTACAGTGAGGCTGGAGAGATCAACAAATGTATCTGCTCACGTTTCTGATCTGGAAATAAATGACTAGACAGCTTGAAGACTATTCATACACACTACCATCTTAAATTTATGGAATATTAGTAGGTACAAAACCTTCGGAGAAAAAGGCACTTCAAACTCATAACAGTTAATCAACATTTTCTGCCACGTTGGCCCATTATTCAGATATGCTGCTATTGTTTCTTTCCTTTCCTTTCAGAAACTTGCATTTTTCTCATACAAGCCTCTTACTCCATGTGAAGGCTCCCACAGCAGATAACAGTAGTTAAAAGTACTTCTCTGGATGCAGCACTGTGCCCCAACAAACGCATCATGTAGGGATCTGGTGTATTTTTACCACTATATAATGCTTTTGAAGGCTGTCAGTCACTTGGCAACATAACACATTTCTTGTGAACCAAGAGCCTGGGCAACTGACATTAACATGTATATATGTTAATATGTAAATATTAACAGAATGATTAATACTACAGTTATAACTGGTTAAATACAAAACAATAATTGCAAGCCATTCACAAACAATGCCTGAAGCACAACTGATTTAGAAGGCCAGCATGGCCAGAGGTGCTGTACCTACCATTTCGACCATTTTGTTTCAAGGTATTTGCCGAAAGTTGAATGGCGCTCCCATGGCCCGTGTTCTGGGGAAACTTCAGATCTTCTAGATTGCCATCTGTGCTTAGTCTTGCAACTTCCAGCTCTGTTTGCAAGACAGACCAACAGTAACAAAAAACACTAATGAAAAAAATCACCTACACAATACCTGAAAGTTAAAAAATGGTGTACAAGACCATCTGAAAGTAGAGGAATCCACTTACAAGGTTTCACACTAGACTCTTTCTTTTTAAATCTTTGCCCCGAAGAAGTTTTAGATTTAATTAAAAAAAAAATCAAATAAATTCAGTACTCTGTGGAAGACAAAAGACAACTAGTTCTTGTAAACAAGAACCTCAGGATATTAAGGACAACGGTTAAAATGAAAATCTGAAAATGCTAGTTCTTTTGCCACTGGCGATTGGTACTTTCTGTAAATGTTATCAGTGCTTGGGATCTGTTTTCATAGAAGAAGAAAGTTGTTCTCATTTTACATATGCACAGTGGGAGTGCTGGTGCTTTCCATCATGCTTGTTTTTTAATTAAAATCAACAATCAGCCAAATAAAGACACGAATTTGTATGAAATGAAACACAATTGCATTACGATGAACCATCTCCCTGTGAAGCAGTGCTCTCAATGTGCTAACACAGATTTTGCACTTAAAGCCAGGAGCAATAAAGGCAGTTTAGGTGCTCATTTCCATGGCATTTCAAGGACAGGGAGCTATCTTATTCTTTTAGGCTCTTTTGGAAAGACTTCTAAGTTTTCCAGACCAATGGCCAAGACACATCCAAGATTCCTCTCCAGTTAATGTAGAGCCAAGACTGAAGTCAGGTTTCATAACCCTTACTCTCCTTCTGGTGCTCTAAGTATGTACGGGCTGTCTCTTACGGATATTGTCGGTGTTTTCACGGACAATGTCAGTCTTCAGCAGGTTATCAGCCAGCACGAAGGCACTGTCCTCCACAGTGTCAAGCAATTTGGTGGCTGCACGTTGTTGTTCACTTGCATTCAGGTCCCTCCAGGCATTCAGAGCCTGTGGCTGCAGAAGGTTGTTCACCGTCTCCACCATGGCCTGCAAAGGAGAGGAACTGAGTAAGAAAGGGCTTGAGCAAACCTAGAACACCTCTGAAAACTCTGACATATGCTCAGTTCCCTTCTCAACACACATAGGGACAGGACAGCACCTCTTTCCCCACCCACCGGGGCAGCCTACAATGAAGCTAATCATCATTTATTGCATTAGATGAGAGCGAGAGGAAATCTTGATTTTACTTGATTTTCAGCTTCTGTGATCATCAGCTCTGAGCTCAGATTAAGAAGGAATTAAGAGTCAGGGGTGCTGGAGGGGGTGATGTGGAAATCCCTAAAGAAACAGGCAGGAAAATAGACTTCAAAAGCTATCTGTGAAGCAAGTTGCTGCTATCTGCTGCATTAAGATTCAGAAGCCAGGCTGGGACACCTGTGGAAGTTCTCTAGTATCCATCTACAGGGGTTACACTCCTTCAGAGCATTTCTCACCACATAATCTCTAACAGGCTGTCACAGAGACACAGAAACAGTTAAGTTACATCCCTTCATCCTTCAGGTGCCCATAGAGATTTAGATAAGACGCTCCATTTCAAATGCCTCAATTTGGGAAGGAGTCAGCCATCCGGCAGGCCTGCTCCACAAAGAAACACCTCCATTGCCAGCTATCACTGACTGCGTAAACCAACCTTCACTTTAAGATGAAGCTGCCACTCTCAACAATTTTCTGCATGCTGAAAGCATAGGCATCAAACCCACAGCTCTGTTTTTCAAGACAGACAGTCCCACAGGCTTTCTACATGCTGCAAGCGTAAAGGATACTCTGTGGGTCACTTTCATGGAAACACATCAGTTTTTACTCCTGTCTCTAAACCCACCCACAAGATGACGTATGAAAAGAGGACGCAGCATGGCCCGCTCTCTAGCAGAACCCTAAGAAAGAGCGTTACAATGGCAGCGCAAGGCACAGTGAATTTAGGGCATCCTGACTCGCCCTCACCGGTCACAGTCAGATACAAATGTGCAGAAAAAGAATAAAATCACACTGAACCAGAATCAAATTTAATTGTTGTATGCAGGTGACCTTCAGGAAGTTTAAGCTACAGCAACATTCACAGGAAAGCAGACAGCTGGGCCTGCCACTCCTGGTGCTTTTGATTCCAGAAAAAACAATTAACGGAGACAATGTCATGAGCATCTTCATCCTAAATGTCCTTCAAGTTGAAAAGTTTCTCATACTACTGCAGCTCCTATTGGAAGACTGAGCCAGAATTGGGCTGTTCTGACAGTAAAAAGCCCATACTTTCCAACTTAATTCATGACAAAATAATTCATTTGTTCTTATGCCAAATCTCTCCTTTACCTTAAGTAGATCTTCCCCTACCTGGCAGCTACTGCCTTGGTCAAGAGACATTTTTCCTGAGCCTCATAGATTGGTTTCAAAAGGACAGAGCAGCCAATGCTTCCACTGCTGAAGCAGACTGAAATGGCTGAAAATTTCTTCGTCTATAGCTACTGCGAAAAACTTTTTGCTGTGAAGCCTTTGTAGTGCAAGACTGGAATCCCTTTCCCATTTGCTGTTAAGTAGAATTTATTAGACATAAATCAGTTTCTTAAATTGATTATTAAACTCGTATTCTTGAATAATCTAAAAATCATATTAACAAATGTGGTATGCGGACAGGAAAAAATGGTTAACTTTAAAGGTGAAAAAGAAACACTAAAAATCCATAGCATTCTAGCATGCTTTTATGGTGTTTTAAAATCTTGAGGCCTGATTGCTGCAGCTCTTCATTCTAAAATTCTGTGGTTTACAAAAGTAGCTTATCTCTGTGCAGGCAGAAAGAAGGCGTTATTCTTTCACAGTAAGCAAAAGCCTTGACTATTTTGCTGCGCAGGTTCTACACAACGTGGCAAAGATCTTATCTTCCTGGAAAGCAGAAAATGAGGATTTTTCTCCCCTTTTCAATGTTATCATGTAGACTACAATTTGCCTTACATCCATTTAGCTCAGCTGCTAATGGTGTTTTTAAATCTCTATCAAAACAACACACTGGATACTTTTATCAGTATCTGAATGGTGAAAATAGTCATTGCAGCAGATCTAGCCCCTGACTCTGGATGGAAAGGTAATGTCTATTTGTCTAAACATGAAACAGATGCCAAGATATTTCTGTTACAGTGAAACACATGCTGCAAAGATTTTTCCTCAGAAACGAAGTAATAAATATACATTTTTTTTTTTTTTTAAATTGTGTGTGCACACAAAGCTTGACAGAGAACCTCACTTAGGCCTTACGTGCCACCTCCTGCACACTATGTTGTACTCTCCATCCAAGGAGCATCTTCAAGTGACAAGCCTGAAAACAGCCACTTCACGTCACTCTGGATCCAGGGCCTGACTCCAAAAAGATTTCCAAGGACTTCAGTTCAGGTCCCTAACACATATCTGAGCAAGTTGGTAGACTGTCATCATTGGCAATATGTCTGAGATGAATTTAGCCCATTGCTTTTCCCAGAGGGTCAATCCCCTCACCTGCCTCAGTGCATTAATCAAGTGCTCCCCACATTATATTTCTGAGTGCAGCACTTCATTATGGCTGAGTGCTGTGGGCTGAAGCCAAGGAGATGAGGTGCTAATGAAATGTTTGCATTTTGGACAGGAGCTGAGGTAGGTGTTTAAATGAAACAAAACAGCTGTTAAAGCAACAGTGTCTCTTGAGAAACAGATGCCAACTGGGAAAAGTTGGACAGGAGAAAGGGAACTGTGGGAAGGCAGGCACATGGGACACTGACTGGCCTGTGTCTTTGCATTTTGCTGAGGTTTAGGTTGGTTTGCCACCAGCTCCAATGACCTTGTGGACTGATGAAGCTCTGGCAAAGAGCAACAATGCCAGTCTCCCAGTAAAGCCTCTCAGAGACCAGCAGAAGGATTAGCCCTGACAAAGGACCTTTGAAATAAGGAAGGCATGAGATAGGTGTTCCTGGGAGCTGATGACTTGATGAGTGTTACCTGAGACCCTTGGTGATCTTGATGAAGGTGGAAATTTTCAGAGGGAGCTAAGGAAGTTCTGACCTAGTTCTGCACATCTACCTCACTGAAGACCTTGCCTCTTTCCCATGCTAAAGCTTTTCTGCTGTTGTGGTTTTCTTCTCTTCCAAACACAGCTCAACAGGGTGAACAACTTTCGAGGAAACCATAGCATACTTGTGAGCCTCAGGCAAAATAAAAGTATGGGCTCCAACATATCTCAATGTCCCCTACAATACAGAAAAACAAACAAAAACCCACTGCCAAGGTTGCTGGGGCTTAAAGAATGAAGACCACAAGTATGCACACACCCAGGGAGAAGTATAAAAGCAACAGAAATTACACTGAGGGAGACCGTGAGAAGCGTGAACAAATGAAGGAAGAAGAGCATTGCAGAAGGGAGACAGGAAAGAAGACCTTCCATCTGTCTTTTTATCCTGGGATGTGTAGGCGTGGGTTTATGCTAATATATCAGGCAACCTATATATTGAATACTAACCTCCCTAAACACAAGCCTGCGCAGAATGAGCATCCTGGGCCAGATGACAAGTCGAATGTGTCTAATACACTGTCTCCAACAATGGCTAAAATTGGACACATCAAGTATCGAAGACAAATTCTGTAGTGGAGAACTCTTTTACTGTGTAGTTATACAGCACCAAAGAGTGTAATTTCAGTGTAAATAAATGTTTTAAACTGCAGAGGGAATTCCCCCCCCCCCCTCAAATAAGCACATACGGCTCATGATTTTTTGATTTTGTCAAAGGTGACAAAACAGAAACAAAATGTAAAACTTCCCTCTCAAATGCTTATAAAACAGTATTAAAAGATGTATTGTTAAAAGGTAACTAAGAGTCTTCAGTAACTATACATTCCTAAAGGGGATCACGTATATCCCACTGATTTCCTTAGTGACAGCTGCTTCATCCTGTTCCAACTGAAGTTTGCTTGTCCACCTATTTTTATGTTCTGCCCCTCTAGAAATACTTGGCCAGAATACACGACCATGTGACACACAATTTAAACTTAGGAGGGAGTATATACCCCATGATATCACACCCATGGGCTTATCTCTCATCATATCAAAACCCAAAGCATTATCCTTTGACAAAAAAGATTCTGTAATCTCAAATCTGTCTTTACATGGGAATTGAACCTGGAAATCACCTAAAAATGTTAGACCTACTAATCTCATTGTCAAATCTGGGACCAGAGCTCATTGTGCCATGTTGTTTAAACACAGCAACCCTAACCTTAGAAGACCAGCAACTCTCCTGGTGTCAAGTCCTAAAGGTGCTATGTTCTAAACCTTTATAGTTCACTTTGTCCTCCTGCTGAGCAGTTGACAGAAAAAAACAAAACAAAACAAAAAATCCCACCAATGAACTGAGTGTTAGAGCACGTTTTCAAGGGTATGTGAGAAAATACATCTTCATGCCAAGTGAATACCAGCAGGTCCCTCAGGGAATACTGGTTGAATCCCTCTGCAGACTATTTTTCAAATTCACAGTTCACCCTTCTTTGCAATACAGCACCTCCCTAAGAAGAGACTGAAAACAAACTATAAATTATTTTGCAGACAACTTATATCAAGGCCTCAGCTCCTATAGCAGCTCTGGCATTAAAGCACCACTTTTGCAATGACATCTCTAATTAAAAGAAATGCATTTTATAACTTTTAAAGCCCTATCTCACACTGCTAACACTTGTCTTCCTTGACCTGAAGGGAATATTTGATGCAATGCACTTTCAAAAATTAGTAGAGAAGGAGCTACGTCAACAAAGCTGTACTTTGCACTGGTGTACTGAAGTCAAAGCTGACGTGTGAAACAGGCAGTGCTTGTACAGCTACCCCTATACAAAAGGTGTTTGCTGGCATAGTTTGCTGAGAGAAGCCTGCTCACCCTTTCCTAGAACAGTGGTGCTAAGGCCAGAGAAAGCAATGACAATAAGTTTCAGCCTTAGACTGTGCTTTGTCTGAAGTTCTGGTCCTGTCTGAGGCTTCTGGATGCTACTCCAAAACAAGTGCATCATCATCTTTATTCAAAGCATGCACAAAACATTATTATCCCACTTTTTAATAGCAGCCTGGGGTTTTATGGCAAATTGGTGGAGAAAAAAAAAGTATGAAAACCCTTTCAGGTCTAAAGTGCACAGTGAAAATGAAAAACACTTCAGACAGCAGATGTACTGAAATGTAGATATGGTTCAGTGATCACAATATTATGCTTTTTTTTTTTCCCCCTTTCCCTACTAGAAACCGGGAGCGCTTTAAAAGAGCTTACCTGCCTTCAAGAACAGCTAATTTTTCCCTGTATTCAAATGAAACACACAGTGCTAAAACAAACCCCTTTTTAAGCTATCAAAATTTGCAAACCTCCAAAGTAATTGAACTAGAGGCACAATCGATGCCGCTGATGACAAATTCTGCTGGAAGTTTGCGATTGTTGCCTCTGGCCAGAAAAAGCTCCAGTAAAAGAGGAGCTCCCATTAACTCTGGATGTACCTGGTACAGCCTAAATGGACACCCAGGTAAGAAGACCTGGATGAAAGCAGGTATTTGGGCACACAAGGAGAGCCAGCCTTGGCAAGGTTATTACACTGAAAAGGACCAGTTAAGGAAACGGTTGGACTTCAAGTGACAAATGAATGACACCCTGATCCCTCTGCAGCAAGAAGTGCACATGCTGAAGCAGTCATCTGTTATGTAGGAAAAAAGCAAAGTAAGCACATGTGTTACTTCTTCAGCTCCCAAAGCAAGGAAAATGTCGTCTTGGCTAAATAATGGTATTACATCCTGTTTCTTAGCTGAGATGCATATTCAAATCTGTCTGACAAGGCTCTTTGCTCTCCCATGGTTCTTCCTGTCATTTGTTCTTTTAATTCCAAATTAAAATTAGTGTCTAGTCAAAGCACAAAAACACAGCTTACAGGGAAGCCCAGCCAGTGTAAGGCTTTTTCCAAAACAATTTGGTCATCATAAAATGCCTATGCTATTCACTGAGATGAACAGGCACATATTTAGATTGAATCTAGCTTAATCTCAACAAGAGGTTAAAAAAAAATAAAAAATAAAAAAGATGATTAGCATATCTACTGCTAATCTCCACTTCTACCTTCAGAACTAACCTAGAGGCACCAGTCTACATCTACTGACAAAGGAGGTGACCGACAGCTGATGGCATCAGTTTCAGTGAACTGAACCAAAACCCACAGTTACTACTCGTGGTGAAGGCAAATGGAGATCTTCCTCTGACGCTGCAGAGCAATTTCTAAAGCGACTCCATAGATTCAGGGGAAAAGCTGTTTCTGCTGTCAGTGTAAGAACTGTAGGAAATAGCCTGAACTGCAGTAGCACTGGGAACTCACTGCACTGAGAATAAAGGTACTGACCTTTATTAAAATCAGGTCAGCTACAAAACGCTTAACTATAGAATTAATGGTCTTGCACTAGGCATGCGAGGTTTGCAATCTTGGCCTTGAACTACTAATAATCTCCTAATGGGAGCGCAGAAAAAAAAGAAAAAAAAAAAAGGACATCTGAGAAATAAAAGAAGGTTACAAATTACAGGTTATGGTTTTGCTTTGCTTAGTATACGAGAAAGAATATTTTAAGGTCAGAAGGCCTTAAGTAGGACTGAAATAAAAGGAATTGATTGCCAAGAAGGAAATAACATACGATCTATTTCATCTAATGAGATCTTCCCTACAGAATAAGCTGAGAACTGCGTTTATGAGTCATCTGTATTTGCTGCCCTACTGTTTGGGATGTGAGACCATGCAAGCAACTGCTACAATAATCACACAGGGGAAGTGAGCAAAGATGTAGAAAGAAAGGAAAATGGCTTGCAAATGATAAATGCTTGTTTGATGAAATATCCATAGCCTACAAGGGAACTCCTAGGGCATCTGCAAGATTCATCTTTTCTCCCAGTGGTCCAAATCAAAGGGACATCTCCCACTGGTGTCTACAGCAATTCACACTGAGACTTTTTCCTGTGCCTCCAGATTTAAGGGCTGACTCAGCCTTAAGCAGAAAGTGAGCACACAGTTACACAGAAAATATTAGACTTTTTTTCAGTTTTGCTGTTACATGTGAGAGCATTACTACACATGAAGCTTAGTTGTAGGTACAGGAATATACGGTCACATTCCAATATTCACACGAAAAATTTTGGACTCCAGTGACAAACCCAAGGCTGCTGCTTTGAACCTCCTCTCCCCTAACAACAGGCTCAATGCAGCAGAAACACACAGGGTGGGGATTTATATTTTTGCTCTTACTGACATAAATCAAGTGCGGGTATATCAAGCTGTGAAGTATATTAAGTTCACAGAGTTTTAACAAAGGGCTACCCAAGCACTGAACCCTGCTGTGAGTCACACTTCTTTCAGATGTCCTTTTAATTACATTAAATGAAAGTCCGGAGCACTTTGATGCTTATAGGCAAACATCTAGATACCTCGAAAAAGCTGCTAAAAGTACTCCCCATAGCTATAGTTAATATACTACATTGTATGCACACTGCTAGCCAATTTATTCCAGCCACTTCAACAACGATACCTCTCCTGACAGGCTGTGCAGAATAGCATCAGGAGTCGAGCGAGGCACAAATCATTAGAGGACTCTGAAAGTTGTTTGACATGCACCGCAGAGCTCTTTGTCATACAGCCAATTAAGTGACCAAACAAGGAACTTGAAAATCCTCATTAATTTGCCTCTTTCTTTATAAATGGAGGTTAGAGTCTTTCTTGTTGCAGGCACAACAAGAACACAACTAAATGTGGCATAATTCAATTTATTCTCTGTCTCAAGAGCTTCTTTCGTTTAGTCTTCACAGAAGTTGAGGCCAGCTGGGCAAGCAAGCAAGCAAGAAGCGGGAAAAACAGAATTAATCCACTTTAAATACTACTGGCAAAGTCCCAGACACACCTTTTATCTGCTAAGAGCTACTAAGTTTGCAAAGAAAAAAAAAAGTGTCCTCTTTTCCTCAGCTCTAAACTTCATACCTTGAACCTCTTGGGGGAAAGCCTTTCATTTTTGCTTACTACAGCAATTCAAACAGCCTATGTTAAAAGCATGAAGCATACAGAAAACTTCTAAGAGAACAAGAAGGATGACTGATGGCAGTCAGCTGCCATCTGCTACCTAGACCCTGTCAGGGACTCAGTACTGGCCTGGTTGGTGGCTCTGATGATGTGTATCCAGAAGCTTGTGGTCTTTCTGGATTGAGTGGCACCTTCATCATCTTCTCCATTTACTGTAAAGGTAAGCTCAGGTTTACAAACCAGGTCAAACTGGTTTTCAGGACTGCCCAGAGGACAGCAGGAACCAGAGCATGAAATGCTGTTAGAGCAGGAAAATGTTACAAAAGTGATGCTCTGCTGCTTCCTTCCACCCCTCCCACTAAATGACCACTCAGTTTGGTTATTGTATTCACCAACCTACACCTTTGAAGCAGCTGAGACCAACTTTAAGAAAAAAAGAAGAAGAATGTGAACCTCCTGGGAAGGTTTTGACTTCTGCAATATCTCTCGAATAGTTGTGTGCAGGAAGGGGTTGCTGGCTGGCACTGCAGAGAAAGACATCAGTCTTGTGAGGTCCCCAAGCTCCAGCCCAAAAATCCAAGCAAAGCAAGTAGATGAGCTCAGACTGTAATCAAGTGCACATCTGTGCTTAAGAGGACTCTGCATGCCTGGTCTCTGTGGTATGAGTCTTTATTAAAGCTCTTGTTTCCACCTACTAAATCTTACAGCAAACTTCTATATTTTTTCCCATGTTAATAGGACCTCATTTAATGTACTGAGTGTTCATATTTTTCATTTCTTTACTATCCTTCCTGTGTATCCAGAAGCCAGGGGAATTGATTTGATCTGGGAAACTACAGGCCAGGCAGTCTCACCTCTGTCCCTGGAAAGGTGATGGAACAGCTTGTTCTAGATGCCTTCTCCAAGCAATTGGAAGAGAAGAAGGTCATCAGGAATAGTCAGCGTGGATTCACCACGGAAAAACTGTGCTCGATCGACCTCAAAGCTGTCTATGATGGTATCACCAAATGGGTAGATGGGGGGAGAGCAGTGAATATCATCTACCTTGACTTCAGGAAGGCTTTTGATACCGTCTCCCATGACATTCTGATAATGAAGCTGAGAAAGCGTGGGATAGATGACTGGACAGTAAGGTGGGTTGAGAACTGGCTAACTGGCTGAGCTCAGAGGGTTGTGATCAGTGGGGCAGAGTCTGTTTGGAGATCTGTAACTAGCAGTGCCCCCCGAGGAGTTGGTGCTGGGTCCAGTCTTGTTCAGTATCTTCATCAATGACCTTGATGAGGGGATAGTGTCCACACTCAGTAAGTACTCTGATGATACACTGGGAGGAGCAGCTGACACACCTGAAGGCTGTGCTGCCATTCAGCAAGACCTGGACAGACTGGAGAGCTGGGCAGCAATAAATCATATGAGGTTTAACAAGAGCAAGTGTAGAGTCTTGCACATGAAAAGGAATAACTATGGGTATCAGTACAGGCTGGGGTGATCTGCTGGAGAGGAGCTCTGTGGAGAAGGACCCGGGGGGTCCTGGTGGATGACAGGTTGGCCATGAGCCAGCATTGTGCCATCGTAGCCAAGAAGGCCAGTGGGATCATGGGGTACATTAAAAGGAGCATGGCCGGCAGGTCAAGGGAGGTGATCCTCCCCCTCTACTGTGCCCTGGTCAGTCCTCACCTGGAGTACTGTATCTAGTTCTGGGCTTCCAAGTACAAAAAAGACAGGGAGAGAGTCCAGCAGAGGACCACAAAGATGATAAAGGGCCTGGAGCATCTCCCCTATGAGGAAAGGCTGAGCGAACTGTGTCTGTTCAGCCTTGAGAAAAGAAGACTGAGAGGGGATCTTATTAATGTTTATAAATATCTTAAGTGTGGGAGTCAAAGGGGCATGGCCAACCACTTTTCAGTGGTCTGTAGGGACAGAACATGGAGAAACAGCCATAAACTTGAGCACAGGAAGTTCTGCACCAATATGTGAAGGAACTTCTGCACAGTAAAGGTGACAGAGCACTGGACAGGCTGTCCAGGGAGGTTGTGGATTTTCCTTCTCTGGAGATATTCAAGACCCACCTGGACACCCACCTGTGCAGGCTGCTGTAGGGAGCCTGCTTTGCAGGGGGATTGGACTCGATGACCTCTGGAGGTCCCTTCCAGCACCTACAATTCTGTGATTCTGCAAATGTGCCCACAGCTTTTTAAGATGAGAAATTGAGAAACAGCAAGTTTGTGTCACTTGCTGATGAGCATTGAAGAAATCTCTGACACCAATCCCAATTTCATAGTCCTCAAAAGACAGATGCTGAGTGTTTTCTACTACTCCAAAGCCTCAGTGTAAGGAGAAACATCTTTGAAAAATGAACAAACATCAACTCTGAAAGAAATTCAGAAAATTCTTATTGGTTTATGTCACACACCAGTCACCAAATGAGGCTACAGCCATCAGATGTGTCATGTGTTGTGACTCACTCTCTTGCACAATGATTTTGTCATTCCTTTCCCAAAATAGAGCGCCAAGTACAGTGTGTTGCATAAAGGTGGGCTTGATCATACAGGGAGACACAGCTCCAGGAGGAATCTGTGCTCAGATCATTATCAGCCACCAAAAAAGTCAGAAAGCTGCCCTAACACTCCTTAGCCAACGGAGCACCTTTGCAAGCTTGCTCCATCCATCCTGGACATCCACGTCAGCAATCTCACCTTCTCTAAGTGTCTCTTACTATTGCAAGTTAAAGCTCCTGTGGAAGTTTCTTAAATGTCACTGAGATGGACAAATCCCCAAGCAGCTGTCCTGTCACTCTATTAACATTTATTATTACATCACCCATCAGACCGGTTATTATTTTTTTGAGAGAAAAAAACATCATTTAACACATTTTCCACTAAAGGAGGGGCTTCTGTAACTTCTATCTTCAGTAAAAAATAAAAATAAAAAATAATAATAATAAATCCCTGAGTTTATAGCTCAAGAAATATTGTAGCATTGTACAGACAAATCTAATTGATTATTGTTTAAAATATGGCATTACCAAGAAGGATAAGGTGACAATCTGATACTGCGTTCTCAGTCTAATCTCTGAATAACTCACAAAATTACCAGTTTATTTAAATTACTAATTTATTATGGGCTCAACAGGGCTTTACAACCCAACTGCCACAAATTTGTCAGCCCCAATAAACCATTAAGACTGATATTAGTAATTATTAACTTCTCAAGTCACCCTCTCTTTCCTCAAATCCACCTTTTTTCAATTGTGCTTTTGATTTTTACAGTTAGTGGGCATCTCTCATATAAACTTTGCACTGTGTTTCTCTTTGTCTGAGGAGGGCAGGACTGAAGCTAAACTTCAACACATACAACAGCCCTGTGTGTTGTATTCAGTTATGGATGCTCTTCATGACAAAGGGATTAGCACAAGGAGATTGTGACAGAAAGGCTGAAAACTCAATTTCTCTGTCACTGGTGGCATATTTGCAGGGACTTCCCACCTCCCATTAACTTCAAGAAGTCCAGGATTTCCCCATTTAAAATATTTCGAAAAAGCTCTGCAAAGCTGCCTTTGACACCAGATATTTCACTGCCTGGTGAAGCATAAGTGGCACATAACAGGAATGTATGCAGTCACATTTAGTTGCTATTACAGACAAACTCTCCCCCACAAGATTTTTCGATGACTTCAGCTACATGGTTCACAAATGGAAACATACTGTATGAAAATATGTCTAGATACATTATTTTACCCCCATATAATACAAAGTAGAGTCGAAAGGTTCAATTAGGTCATCCAATTCATTCTTCAAGTCCTCCATTACGAGACTGTCCTTTTCAATACATTTACCAGCTTTGTCCATATTTATACTAAACAGCTCAGGCAATGAGCTTTCATCAGCTTTGGTCTACTAAAGTGGTAGGCAAATGATTAATGTTTAAACACACCAGTAGCCTTTCCAAGTGAAAGGCAAGGAGTCCTTGAAATTAAGGATAAGTTTAAGTTTGTACAGAATTCAGGTTTTATTCTATCGGTGCCAAGCTCTTGTAAAGTATATTAAATCCACTGTTCACTACTGTTTGAAAGTAGACAAAAAGACCAGGAGCATGCATTGAGTCTGCTGAGTGTTCCCGTGCAGCTAGGGAAAGGACAACTACAGATTGAGCAGTACCCAAGATCCCTAACGCGGTTGCATGAACCACGGTCAAGCCAGCCTAACCACGTTCACACTCTTACCAGTGGACAAGACAGCTAGCTGAGGAGTGAGTAATGCAGTGCAAACATTCCTTAAAATACTAGTTACCTTCTATGGGATCTTAACAGAGGCCAGACCAGCCACAATATGTATAACTTCACAATTTGTCTTTATTCGTTAATGTATAAGGAAGGAAACAGATGAGAGATGGCTTCCTGTCACGACCATATCCAAAGGAAAGACAGACAGACTACCAGCACAGAGGTGTACTGTTTTATATTTAATGTCCTAGAAATCTAAACCACCTAATCCCACACGCTAAATGAAGCATGTACTCACAAAATAAAGTCAATATGGGCTGTAGGAAGTTTGACTTTGCAGAAATAGAGCAGGTATAGGCAGCCCCTTCCAGAAATGTGGGTTTCACTTTCACACCTCTGTTTTGCATACACATATGAATAATGACCAACCATCCATAAGGACAACACTGAAGTCCATAAGCACAAGACAGAAATTAGGGGGTAAAACATTCACATTTCTTAAAGCAGTATTAACTCACCCATAGTATACAAACAGCTTTATATAAAAGTCACTGGAGCAAACGCTATAAAAGCCTAGGTGACAGGATAAATAATGTCATAAGCCAAGGCCTCACTCTTGAAAAGACTACAAGCAGTCTTTCCAAGACACTGGGCCTTGACTTTGTTCACGTAAAACACAATGCAAGCCTGCAAAATTCAGGCTGCAGCTGGGTGAACTTTATGGGACGTTATGTTCCTAATCCTATATTTAGTTTTCAGCACTCTCCTCCTTCTTACGTCCCTGTGAGGACGCTGCATTTCATTATGATTCTACCTCCTCCCTTATGCCAAGTGCTGCAATTTTGAATTGTTTCTAAATTTGCAAGTGCAAGAGGAGAAGAAGGAAAACCAAGAAAATGCATGCAGCCATTATTTGAGTAACACGTTGCAAGTGAAATCCAACTGGTTTGGAGACATCTTTGTGAGCGGTTCAACATTCTTTATGCATCCATATAGTTCTGCTTACTGTAATGCCTGAATGGGTCTTGTCAGACCTCTTCTTTTTATTTTCTCCCACTTTCTTTTCCCCCCCAAGAGTTTTTGTCCCACATTTTTGTTAAGTCTGTGGAACTGGGCAAGTGTGGAGGGAAAATGAATAATTGAAAGGCCATATTATCCTGTAACCTTAACCTTAAAGCTTGCTGCCACAAAGACAGTAAAAATCAGATTGACAGACAAGAACCACTTCACAGTCATTCAGTCAAACAACTGGACGTGTATTAAAAACACAGGAAATACCTGGACATAGGCCCTGCAAGAGCGCTCCCTTTTCTGAAGCTGAGTCCATAAAGACAGCAGATTAAAGACAGAATAGAAAAAACAAGTTAGTGACAGAACAAGGGGAAAAAATTGAAGAAAACGCCTATGCAAAAACCTCATTTCTCTTTTAAACAGCTCCTAAAACCAAACCAAACCAAAGGAAATATGTGAGTTAGGCAGCAGTGGAAGGTAGGAAGGATGGGATTCAGAAATACAGGTTAGTCCTTTTTCAGTAAAGCCCACACATGCAACTTTGCAAGAGCAGCTGTTAGATGGTGGGAGAAGTAAGGTGGGGGTACTCAAGAGACCACCTTCCCTTGGAAAGCACACATGATATTCCCATGTCAAACAAGGCTAGAAGAGATGAGCTAACTGTTATTTATACGAGAAAGGCATGGGCTCTGTACAATTGGAGAGTGCTGATGGCATGTTGAGCTGTAGCAGAGCTTTGGATAAGCAGGGAGCAAGCTGTATGGAGGACAGTGGTGGGGACTCATCCTGACATGCCTGCTCAAGTCTCTGGTTCCAGGCAGAGCCTCTCATGGCCCAACTTTGTGGTCATGCCTAGAACTGCAGGAGAGTGCGCTGCTCAGATATTCTGAATGCATAAAGGGCCACCTAATAGGTTGTAACAATGAAATGCGGATCAGATTTAATATTTCCAGTTGAGGCCATTTTCTCCTTTTTAGATTAAACTGCTTCTTAAGGGCTAACCTTTCCAGTTCTCTTTCATATTGAGTTGTCCTTTCCTTTGTAATTACTGGGCCTAAACACTTCATATGCTGAATAGCTTTTCCATAAAGAATCCCACCTTTATAATAAGAGCCACATTTAAAACTGTACGTTGATATGTACTTGCATGCCTCCTACCAGATAACTGCACTTCAGCGTGTCATGAAATTCAAATAGGCACTTATTTACCTCGATGGGACTTAGCAGGCTATCTGCAACAATGAGCAAACATGAGACTGCTCTGCAGCACTGCAACTGAAGTCTGGCTGCTCAGAGCCGCTGCCTTTGCTGGGTTGTGTTTTGCAGATCTACCTGGGTTGAAAATGGAGATGGAGAATCTCCAGGGAGATTAGGGGGTGACTTGTGCTCTCGACTCACGGCAGTGCCATCTCATTAGTACAGTTGAGAACCAGATTTGTCCCTGAGAGTTCTGAGGCTCCGAAACAAACAAAATACACCGAGGTATTGTGCAATGGCTAATTTCAATTTCTAATTCATCAATTTGTAACAGTGAAAATCTTCCCCTGGGTAAATGTGGCCCTATGAAGACTTTACAGACAAATGGAGATCAAAGAAAGCCTTGCTGGAAATTACAGAGCTATCCACTTGGGGGTCTCACCAGTCTGCTACAGAACAATTATTACCTTAATTAAGCCTGATCCAGTGGAAAGCATAAAGCTTTTAGTGACAAGAAAGTGGCTCCTGAAAGATGATGGCTTTTAAAAACTCTGATTATGCCAGTTTATTTCAATTCATTGTACATCAGCTTGTAAAAAAAAAAAAAAAGACAAAAGCAAAAGAGCACAGGTGACTACTTTCAGATGGAGCATGAAGGCAAATCCCCAGCACATTTCCTCTAATGATTGAAAGAATATTTAATGGCTAGTGCTCACTTTATTTCTCCTTTCTGACCAAACAACACCAACTAAAACTCCTTGCAAATGACTTTTTCCTTTTTTTTCTCCCTTTTTTTTTTTTTTTTCTCCTTTTTGGAAATACTCTTGATCAGCGAAGGGGAAAATGGAGCAGTAACTCTGCTGCCTTTTGTTTGCCCAATACTACTTCCAAACCAAATTCATGCATTCTTAAATGAACACAGAACAGTTGCTCTTCTAAAGAATTAAGTGGGGAATGAGAGCAAGTAAATTACCGAACCTGTCATTTGGATCACTGACTCGCGTCACTGTTTTGCAGGACTCCACACGGTCCAGAATTTTAATGTGGAGTGCAATTGATTTGTATAAGCTGCTTGTGCAAAGCTGATGGTGGGTGAAAAACCTGCAACGGGAGCCACAGGAGTGACAGCAGAGCTGAGTGGCTCTGCCTCACCGAACCTGTCAGTCCCCTTGGTAACTCCCACCCGTCACCAAGACACAGCCCCATTTTGTGTAATCGGAATGAACAGCAGGAGGTGGGATTTAAAAGATGAAAAATATGTGCTTGCAAAGCCGAGGTGACAAAATGTTGGGTGTGGCGAGGGCATATTCAGAAGAGCAAGCAGACTACAATCATGAAACCTGTTAGTAGGTGACATTAATTGCCAGTTTTACCTGATATTGTCAGATATCACCATAATTTCAAACAAAACCACGGTTTGATTATAACAGAAATGTTATGCTGATGTAACAGTTAATACAATTATTTCTGACACGGTTATAAAATAGCTGCAAGCAGCACTAATTACAAGCATCAGGATAACCCAATTCACAGCACATGCAAAGCACATGATATGCAGGATGACTTCAGTTCCCACACGGCTGTAATCTTAAACAATCCTGAAGCCCTTCACATTTAAAAGAAAATATATCAACAGTAATATCTTACAACAAAAAGACAACGTTACTTCTCTGAAAAATATGTCTCTTCTGAAGATACAGAAAAAAAAATTCAGGCTTAGCTGGGATCATTTTTCCCCTTTATAACCTTACAGTGAAATTCTCTTTTCACTTACATGGATGCCAGGACTGTCAGAGACAGCTACGTTGATAAAAGTGAAATTTGGGGTCTTTTTTTTAAGTAGGTGGCCAATAAAGACATATGCTGGTAGCCACAAGGTTCAACTGGTTATTGTTCTGATGACAGGCCTGCACAGCGCACTGCCTGAATTCCAGGTAAGTCTTATCCCATGTGTTTACATGAGATTCTGTGATGAAGAGGGCCTTGCACCAAGGAAACCTTGCATTTAAATATATTCCTGCAGACTCCACAGCCAGTATTTCCTCCCATGACTAGCAACTTCAAGCACCTTTAATATGCAGCAAGTACAGTTAACTCTGGCAGAGGGCAAAGAAAACACAGAGTCATCATGCAGGAAACTGCTTCTGGGCTACGTGACAGGCAATCATTTCAAAGGCCCTCTAATACAAAGTCGTCTTCAGCACCTCAGATGTAAATATGCTGACATCTTACGTTCCTTTGATAAACATATCTCAAGTGGAAATAATTTTTTGTTTGCTTTTACTTGTTTATATTTTTGCATAGTAGTGCCCACTTGAACTTCATGTTCAGCATTTTTGGATGTTACACAACAAAAAAATCAAAAATCAGACTCTGCATTTTTGGGTTTTAAAAATTCAGATTTTCTGGTTTATATTACCCAGACAGATTCAGTACTGGAAATGCTACACAAAATTCTGGTCTCAGTCACACTGGCACAAATCCACAATAATTGTCATGGTATCACTTGACTTATTCTCATACCGAGCTATGAGAGCTAAGAGCATGACGAAGTGCCTGGAATTTATCTATCTATACATCTAAGGGTACACATTTCCCAGCACCAACAGTACACTCGGCATTTACAACTGTTTCATTTCTCAACAGAATAAAATACACTGTAAACAAAAACTGCCAGGTACTCTGGTTCACTAAGAAAGAATCACTGCCTTCAAATGGCACCCGTTCAGAAAGAGATTTCTAATAGCTCTCCAGGATCAGCCAAACCTTTCTTCAGCCTCTCATCCTTTCCCCTGACCTTCATTCTTACCTTATTCAAGCTGCGTGCAGCACTGTCCTTCCCACCTGGCGTCAGGTTTCGGAGCTGTACATCAAGCAAGTTCACCAGTTGGACCATGGCAGACACGGAGTATGTGATGTCACCAGCATACAAGTGGTTTCTGGTGTGCTCTGCAAGCTCTCGGGCAATATTGGCAGCCATCTCCCCTGACTTCATCTGCAATGGAGAAAGCAAGATAAAAGGTTGACCCTTAGCACTTAGTCTGACACGAATCCACTCCTCTCAGCCTCACAGGTTTAAGTGAGTCAGTTCCTTGCAAAGCAATGTTCTCAGGAAGGAAACACGTATATAGGCTCTCCTGTCAAGAAAGAGCTGATTCTGATTCCAGAAGATTATTTGATAGCAAATAGGTGATTTCTGTTACAACTTCTGCACAAAAAAAGTTCCTTGCAAAAGGAACAAAAATAGATGACACAGCCCAGAAGAACAAGAGAAAAAAATACTGTCAATTCCCATTACATGGATTTATTAATCAGGCACTAGTTTAACAGTTAGCACTTGCACACAGGGGATGTACTCCTCACCACGATGGCTGCTACTTCTGTAATAAGCCTAGTGATTCTTAGCTTAAAAGCATACTAACTCAGGAGCAAAAGGCTTCAGGCTTGAAAGAAAGGCCTGTAGGAAGGGAAAACCAAGTATGCTGTTTGGCTGTATTTCCTATTAAAATATTTTTATTGCCTAATTGAGTCATAAAATTCATGAATCACCTGTAGTGAAATTCACTGCATAATTATTTTGAAGTTCTTTTTTTTTTTTTTTTTTTTTTTTTACTGGCTCTGTATTGCTCTCCTCACCTTCTGCCCCCTTCCCCTCCCTTGCCATGAGGACTCGGGGTAGGGCAGCTGGTCCCAAGGCCTTTTTATGAGCACCTCACCACGGAAGTACTATTGCAACTTTCTGATCCTTCTTCATCATATACTACTCTGAACTGGAATGCATATCCATGGGGAATATGTCAGGCATAAAGACAAGTTACATAGGATGACATTTAAATGAAGCTCCCACTTCTCTATCAGGCTCAGTGACCAACTCCACTGGGTTCTTCACATGAAATTTCCAATTGTTTCATCTTCCAACAGTTAGAAATCAGATATCTATCTTCCTCTCTCTATTTCTGTTGCTTATTATAAAAACAGGATTCTAGGGAAATACTGCAGGCAGAGCTTCTACCTCTCAGTAAATCAATTAGCTCAGTTATAAATGAATATCTTACTTCCATCAATTTGACAGCAACAGCCCATCGGATTTAATGAGATCTAACTGAAGATGTTCATATGCTCATCTTCAGAGAATTAAACCATATGATGATATAGATAAGACAAATAAGGAGATAATGTGTTGTTCTTCCCAATAGAGCAATGATAACATATATTCGAAAACTGAATTATTTCTTCCTTGTAACACACAAAGCTAATGCCATAGAAACCAGACCCTATTCTTACAGCTGCCTGTTTTCCTAAGCAGCTGAAGAAAGCCACGTGTCAGCATAGAGGCTAATTTTTTGACCTCATCTGTTGGTACCCAGGACATTAAAGAATGACTCCATCAAATTCCTTTATGTGAAGAAATCAACTTCAAAAATTTCCTGCAATTTCTCCCTGAAGCTTAACATGTATCATGATATACAATGTTTTTGTAAGCCTTACAGAAAATTGCAGAAGAGCAAGTGTTTTTACTCAGAAAAAAACTTGCTACTCACATTTGATGCTTACACTTTCTCTTGGATGCATCTTTGCAGACTAGCCTATTCAAAGTGAATTGCCCAGCTGCTACAAAGGCAAACTCAAGAGTGTTCTTCCCCTGGAATAAGGCTCTTGTACCGAACGACAAGCTATCATTGCTCCTACCTTTGAGCAAAAACAATGTGGGCTGATCATTAATAAATTCCTTTTCTTTTATCTTACACTGATGACCAGTTCTAAAAACTACAACTTTGAAAAATTCTTGTTTCACCATATAAAACCCCCAAAATTGAAGAAATACCCGAGAAAGTCATATGCATGCTCAACAGCTGTGAAGTCTTGGGTTACAAACTCATTTCACATACTCAAATTTCCTGATGCATCTTTGGACAGTGTGTCTGGTTGAGAGACTAATGAACTATATCCTGGCACCGCTACTCATTTCCAGGCTTTTTCAGTGTCACCCAGAAGAAGCAGCTAGAAGCCCCCACAGCAGAGCTGAGGCACTCTTTCCATCCTGCCTGTGAGCATATTGCAAAGAGTACCCAAAATGATGGCTATATGACATGGTAATGCCAGCTTCCCTCATTCTTTTGAGAGCTTCACGTGGAAGCTCTCCTTGCAGTGTTCTTTGTGCAGTTCTGAAGTAGTCACCACCATCCACAGGAAGTGGAAACAATCCTACAAGGTTCTTTGAGGGTCAAGATGTCACTGTGAGGCAGGCAAGAAGTAGAGAAAAATGCACAAGTAACTGAGTTTTCTGCTGGAAGGCTGAAGAAAAATAAATGAAGTAAAAATACTACATCTCTTTCTGACTTGAACCTTTTTTTCCCCCGTATAGACTGAAAAAATTAACATTTGAAGGAAAAAAAAAAAAAACAACCAAAAAACCAAAAAGTGGATTGTGGGATAAAAGAAAGCATTCTGTTCAAACCAAATTTAATTTCTGGTTGTTCTGGGTGATTTTTAGCTTTTTTGCAGACTGCTTAAATCTCGTCTTGGAATGCTAATTTGAAGGCAAGAGAATACTTTTCCTGTCAAAATCCAAACACACAAAACAGATTCTTCTGTCTCTGTCAGAAACTGCTCCCTCACTTTCATTTGAGCATGCTGGCAGGATTCCACCCAGACTTATAAATGAGCATTGACACACCTGAAACTGTGTTGCACAACACTTGCTAACGTTTTTCTAGTTTGCACTACTGTCTCTCTTATTCTTACAACTGAAATGACTGTGAGGTAATAGTTCTTAGATAGGGCATAAATTCTTGCTTGCTTCATATACTCAAAGAAGAGAATTAGTAATAGCAGTAGTAAAGCAGTGGAACAGGTTGCCCGGAGATGTGGTGGATGCCCTGTCCCTGGAGAAACTCAAAGTCAGGCTGGATGGGGCTCTGAGCACCCTGAAGTAGCTGTAGGTATCCCTGTTTCCCAGATGGCCTTTTAAGAGTCCCTTTCAACTGAAATGATTCTATGAATTATGAAGTTTTGTTTGGAAAGGCTAACAACTCTCCTGTAGCATGTTTGCTGCTTCATTCCTACTTTTCTCAGAGGCAATCAACTGCAGAAGAGGTCAGTAGAATAAAAATGGGGGAAACTGCAAAGAATAATTTATTAAAGAAAATTCAAAGGAAATAAAAGATGCTGGAGAAGAGAGCAAGCATGCTGAAACGTCAGCGGTCATAAAGGCAAAAATATTTTCCTGCAGCCTGGGGCTAACAGTGATATAAAAGGATGGTATGAAAGTCTGAATGAGGATTTTTAAACCAGCGGCTCACAGATGGACGAGTCAGCTCCAAAGGCCACAGAGCTGATGACATTTTCTGAAGGGACAAACATCTGACAGGTCTCATTGAGCACCACCAGCTGCCAACATGGGGCTATGGGACAGCTTTCAATACTGTAAAGACTTCATGGCCATTTTGTTTCCCTAGCAGAGGTTTCATCATGCACATGCTTGTTCATGCAAAACAGTCAGAGCACATCTCCTTTTTCTGAAGAAGAAAATACAGTTCCACTCAACTTTGCTTTTTTTCTTCTCTTGAATGATACCTAAGTATATAACTGACATGTTACAAATGCTGGCTGTCCAACAAAGAGGTGTATGGCTGCTCTCTACAGAGCACAACAGACCTAGAGAACAGTGAAAAATTGTATTTGAAACTATATTCAAACAACTTTCAGGAATCTGCGTTTAACTTCTCATTACTAACCTGCCAGCTGCAGCATCTGCTGCTTCAAGTACATTATAATGCATTGAACACAAACTGGCAGAAGCAACCTGGATGTAGTATTGCATTGCAGTATTGTTAGGACTCTGCCTTCACCCTTAGGCCTGGATATTCCCGGAGGATGTAACACTTTTTATTCTACTACAGAGAGGTTATACTCTCTTTCAGAGCCTCAAAATTGAGCCTAGTGGGGCCTCTCCCCCCCAGGAATTACCCTCAACTGAGAGCTGCAGCAAGGAAAAGACATTTTCAGGCATATCACATACTGCGCAAAGGCCAGTACTGATGAAAGCAAGAGGTAAAACAAACAGGCTAAGGCTGAACGTATGACCTCATGATTAGGACGATGCAATGTATCCAAAGCTGACCTTTTTGCTTCCTTTTACTGCTTGACTCTAGAAATAACCCACACAGCAGTGCATAATTCAATAGCGCTGGCAAGTTTATTCTCCTGCTATGTTACGAGGGCATGGTAGGCACCAACAATAAAGTTAAAGTAAATGTCAAGGGGGCAATGAATTGCTGAAGCGGACATTTGTTCTGATCTTCCATCAAGCACAATAACTCTAATGGAAGCTAACAGAGAGTTGTAAAACCTAATACTATGATGCAAGCAGGCAAAAACCCAGTGTACAGTCTGAGCACAGCAGGAGAAAGAAAAGAAGCAAGTAACAATCCTTACTTCACTATAGATACATGAAAGCAAGTATGGCATTCCCCTGCCATTCCTTCTGGTTTGGCTGAAAGGGAATCCCGTCATCCTTCCTGAGCAGTTTGGACCCAGCAGGTTGCAGTGACAATTTCTGAGGCATACAGCAGACAAGAATGAAGACACAGTGGGTAGGTATGAATCTTGACTGCCTAAGTGTTTCTACCGATTTTGTATGCAGTGCTGTGATTACAGAGGCAGTGGGATGGGTGACCAGGGAAGATCTGAGAGCTGGGGACACAGAAGAGCTCAGCTGCAGGTGACAGAGATGCCCTACGTCCATCGCACAGCTGGCTTACTGCTTCCTCTGGCTGGCCTCACAGCATCCAGAAGGGGAACTGGCTTTGCCCTGGAGGAGGAAGGCTCCTTTATCAGATTTAGAGAGCCAAAGGAGCAAATCATCAGGTTCAGTGGTGTCCTGTCCACAGTGGGGATGTGTGAAACCAGTGACCAGTGTATGGATATACCAGTCCCTGACTCTAAGCACAATGGTGATTTACAAGCTCCGCACTCAGGCAGGGATACTGTGTGGCTATTGGCTATTTCACAAGTAATTTGAAATCCAGCTTTCCATAGTGGTTAGGCCACATGGTCCCAAGACCCCAGCCACTCAGGCACAAAAAGGTTAGACCCAGAGCTGTCTGTCAGACGCCCCTTGTCTTCCCACCAACTTGTGAAAGGTTCCCAAAGTTGAATATAGCTAAATTCTTCCAGAAAAACAACACCTTCCCCCTACCAAAAAATAAAATAAATAAATAAATAAATAAATAAATCACTCCCAGTTGTGACCTGCTGGGCATCTCTGAAAACCTGGCTCTTCAATTTTAGCCTGCTTTGAAAGCGAATGACAAATTAAATGGGGCTCATTTGTTACGCAAATGATAGCTGTGGTTTCAAATAAAGTAAGCCTAACCTTGATGGAAATTTCATCAGTGCAGGCTATTATTTCCCTCTGCTAATGGCTAATGGCCTAGCCATCTTCACTGAGCAGCAAGAGGTCTCCCAGCCGCCTGGGTGAATTATGGCTGGAGTAAGCAATATTAACCCCTCCAGGATAAGTATGTGGGTCATAAAACAAGAACTGCACAGCTGCTAATGGCAGCAAAGGCAGTCTTTATTAATCAGCTAGCCTGAGCATGTGGCAGGAATGCTGCCCACCCTCCTGTGCAGGACAAAAGCACCAGGAAGGACCAGGGGCTTCCTAACAGCTGTGCTGTGTCACTGCAGCCTTGCCTTAATGTATGTCTTTGCCTCGTTTTGGGGAGGCATGAGTATAAACACAGATGAAGTGGGACAGGGTTGACTGGAGGTGTACATGCTAGTTATTCATAGGTTGTTAAGCCTCAGCTAAGATGGGAGATGGGGAGGAGAAAGACAAACAGGCTCATCTGTAGGGTCACCTGTTCACCAGTGAGCAGGGGTGCTCCTGGAGAGCAGTGCTGCTACTGTGCTGTAGCACAGCTAGCGTGCAACACTGGGACTTTCTTGCTCCTGCTAAAGAAGCAAATAAATCCACACAAATTGCTATAATAAGGATTCAGCCCACAGACTCTGTGGCGTAAACACACATCTGGTCTCTGTTTGTAATGAAATCAGCTGAAAGCACCACTGTGCATTAATAACAAAAATGCTCAACATATTGCTACCAAATAAGCTCTGCTTGTCTTGAACTTCCATTGTCACATGTTAATGTACTTTTAACAGTGATAAATGATGAAGTGCTACAAAACATTCATCAAGGGACTTAGGAGTAAAAAGTAACGCATTACTGCAGCATTATTTTCTATTCTACTAGTCCTTTTACAATTTGGGAAGAAGTAAAGAACAAAAAGTAAGTAGCACAATGCAAACATTTCATACTGAGCTTGCCTTTCTTCAGTACAGATTTCTCAGCTACAGGGTTTATCCTGTGCTGCACAGCAGGAGAAAATCCTTGGGGATGCGTGCAAGGGAAAGTTTCCTTTTGCAATAAGTTGGCACTTTCATATGTCCACCCACCACCTCCTCCTCCCTCTTCCTCCTTTTCTTGCCACAAACAAGAACTGTCATTCATTCTACATTAAATCCACTCTCCAGCTCCTTTTTTTTCTTTTTGCCTTTCCCTCGCCCTCCTTCCCTTAATTTCCATCAGGTTTTTACAGTCCTGCTTTCCCCTTGCAATTCTTAGCTACTACAGAGTGCTCGTGCTTTAAGGGTGATTGTTGGTGAATTGGGGTTCTCTGCTGTGAAAACAACTAAGGAGCTGAGAAAGGACAGCACACAGACTTGGTGTGGGGAAGGTTTTACCTTCTGAGTGATGTGGTTGATCCAGGGAGAAGAGCAGTTGCTGAGATCTGGTCCCTGGGGCTCCCAGATTCCATCTGGTGCAAGACACCGGAAAGTTGCAACACCTGGAAAAGGAAAGCCACTGTGTTCAGCGTTACTGGCCACATACTCAATCTCCATTGCACCAGATAAAGACTATGGACAGAAGGCTTTGCCTCAGGTCAGGCGGGAAAAGTTCCCAGGCAGTAAGAAAGTGAAGCTGCATCTCAAACACTGAGCCAGCACCCCAAGTGCTGGCCTAGACATTTTGCCTGCTCTGCCCCACTACTAGTGTCTCAGGATCAGATCATGAGCTTCCACTTCCTTGTCCCCTGATGTTTTATGAATATTTTACTGCTCTGGATCTTCATTAAACCATTTAAAGGGTGGAAAAATACAGAAGTTTAAATGCTATAAATGCTAAGATTACTACTGAGTTTTATCATCCATCCCTGACCATCAAGATAGACTTCAGAAGAGAGTTTTGTCTGGCATAAGCCTCCTAGATTCCATCTGCAAAAGACAGTAAAGGGTCTTGGGACAAAGAGAAACACATCCAAAATGGTGCGGTTAAAGACTTCTAAAAAACAAGAAAGCAGAAAGCCAGTACACAGATGAAAGACTCTGCATCCTGTAAAGCGCTCTGCCCTGCAGAGCCAAACTTTTCAACGGGGGAGTGAATTACATACTAGGTCTGATGGCAGTGCCGATTAAAACCAGTGAGGGTTTGCTGATGCCTTCAAAGGGAGTGGGAAGAGGCCCACTGCTAACATACCACAGCTTTTAACAAATGACATGAATCACTGAAATCAGAGATCGGGAAGGCTTATTGCCTACTCCAGACCGTCAACAAGCTGGGTCTGTTCTTTTTTATTTCCTTAGCTATTTTCATGCAGTCCTTTGCTCTTCTACTTAGAAAATAGCTCTCTGCATCCAACCTTCGTTTTCCCTTTTTATCATTTTCCCTTCTTGCAGTTTCAGTTCGGACCACCTCTTCCTCTCTCTGGGAACCACATGATACCTTTTGTACACCTAATTTTACCAAGCAGGGCTGAGAAAGACAGTAAAAGCACTCTTTACCTACTCTAACCACTGATGTCTTTCCATGCCTCTTATACTTGATGTACATTTTATCACCCTGATCTCACTGAATTCAAGAGGGAGTCAGAATTCGAATACAGAGGTGTGAATGGCTCTCCAGGGCAAAGGAGTGGATAATTAATAGAGTCTCCTCCACAAGCCAGATCCCCCCAACCCTTATTTTCAGGCAATTTCCTCCATCTTCCTATTTCTTCTTGGCAAGCAGGTTCTCAGGGCTGGACACCAAGACTAGCTTGAAAAATAAATCCTTTTTAAAATACCATTTGTTAAAATAGGGTAAACTAAACCATATGCCAGAGCTCATTATTTAATCAACTGTGTTCTGATTTGGACAGAAATTTTCCAAAAGCAAACTTTTGGGAGAAAACAACTGATGGAAGAGTAGAAGAAAAGGAGCAAGACCCAACAAGTTGTAAGCCATTTTGAAAGATTTGGCTTTGTTGCTACTCTGCTTTCCCTGCTGATGGCACCAGATGCTGGCTGCAGTTTGGAAAAATCACTCATGTTGGTTGAAGAGTCCAGTCTGGGAACACCTGTGCTAGAAAGGTAAGCCATAACCTTTGGAATGTAAACAGTGAGGTACAGAGTTTTGGCAAAATATATGTTTTGTTGATTTTTTTCCCTCTCCAAACAAGTGAAGTGTCAGCCATCAACATATCAGTCAGTGAGCCCGGAGGCTATAAATGCAGGCAGAGCAGGGATAAGAGGTACACTGCATACAGCTTATAGAGCCAAGATTTCCTAGAGCACGTCAAGCTCAACTCCACAAGTTGTTAGCTTCACGTCTCATTCAGTGAGAGCCTGGAATGGCAAAGATCCTGTGCAACGTGCTCAGCATGTGGAGGCTTTGGTCAGGCCATAATCCACCAAAATAACATAGAGCTGACAAAGGACAGCAATGTACTGCACTGTTGAAAGTATGTATGCCACAGAGCACAGATCCAACTTGCAGTTCCCTACAGACAAATGCAGATGGCTTGCTGTGTCCCCTCAACACTTCACTCACCTATCGAGCCCATGGGACATGGTTGCTTAGCCACTTGTCCCTGCCGGGTCCGAGACCACATAATATCACGGGCTTCCATTGGGTCGCAGCTCTCGGCACCAGCTGGGGGCAGCTGGGAGGAGGCGGGCGGGAGGTGCGTGGTCATCTCATCAGGGACATCAGCCATGGGTGAGGGCATGCTGGTGCTCCTGTTCCTCCTGCCCAAGGCCGAGGTGGTGGTGGGGCGACCAGTGCTGCTGGTAGCCATTCGTGGCGTGGTGCTGGTAGTGGTGCTCACTGGGCCCAGTGCCCCTGATGTCGATACCCCTGAAACAGAGCCAGAGCGAGTTAAAGGCAGGGAGGAGAAAAAGGAGACGGTGTGCACGCAAGCCTCGACCCAAGGATGTCCCATCTGCCTGTCACCCAGAGTGGCCTGCTGGCTGTAGCAGGAGCTACAATCAGTGCAGCGCTTGATGCCTTTAAGAGGGACACAGGTAGGGAAGCACACAGGGGAGTAATGACCCCCAGTGCAAAAATGATTTTCCAAAAGCACTAGCATCTGATAAAAATAAAGCAGAATTTTATGCCCTCTCCATTTTTCTTTCTGGCATTTTAATGTAAAAATCTTATTTTCCATCTTTTAGGGAGCATCTAGCACAGAAGTGCTTTTAATTTTCTATTTTTGTTGCTGAAAACCCAGCTGGTTTGGTCAGGAAAATGTTTTCCATGGTACAATAAAAAAGCTCTGCACCACAAACCCATGTCCCAAAATACGCAGAATGGCAGCAGAGGGAAGGATGAACATGGAGCACTCTGGAGCACGTTGCTCATTTTCTCCCTCTTGCCTTGTTGCCTAGTCCTGACACCATGCTCAGCCCCTCAAGCAGCGGGCCGTGTGGCAGCACAAAGGCACACAGCAACGCAGCCACATCCTCGGGTATAATCCCCAGAAGCTATTTCATTTAAAACTGGGGCTGGGTGTCCAGCAGCAAGAGGTGGCAAACCTGCTTTAGAAATGCATTAACCTGTACTACATCCTGACACAGCTGTGCTAAGTGTAGTAAATGTTGAAGGATGTCCACCTTGTAAGTACACTATATTGTCTCCTATTTAGACTAAGGTCTTGGCACTGATTGCAGCTTTGCTTAGACTTCCTCATCTCTTGCCTTGAAATTTCAGGTGGGAAAACCAAGGCAGGCTCCCTTCAGTTGTCCTGCCATGTCCTCCCGTACCCAGCTTGTACAGAAGGCTACTTCTCCCATCTCCCAGAGATAAGTGTCCTCCTGCTTCTCTTAACATAACACTTCTACTCCCATCAAACGCTAGACTTTCACAACTGTCCCACCAATCTCCCCAGTAGTATAAGCACAGCAAGCCAAGGGAGGACCTACAGATAGTCATCCTCCTTGTCTGATATCAGTCCCTCTTAAATTCCCGTGCCACAACAGCTCCTTAACGTCCCATCTCTCCCAGCAGCCAAAAATCTCTCAGTGACACAAGTCGCTCCACATCCAGCAAAAGGAATCTGAGTTCTTAAGTTAAATACAGCCATGTGTGAATGCCAGCCTAGCCAGAAATTAAAATTAAATGTGAGAATCACCCTGTTGCCCTGAGCACCAACCGCTCAGCTACTCAGCTGTGTGAGCAGGCTCAGCATACGAGCTCCCGAGAGCTGAGACCTTTTCTTTTAGTTCTAGTGAAGCAGACCATGCTCACTGTTAATGCTATATTAGTTATTAATGTATAATGATATTGCTGTCACTGGAGTTCAGGTAAATGTTCGTTCAAGTCAACCTATTTAAAGCACAGAGATGCCTGCCTGTAGTGTAGAACAGGAATTTTTCCATGCTGAAAGTCTTTCTTTCTGTGTGATTTAAGTAATTCGTTTGTGCAAAGCCCACGGTGTAGCGGGCAGTTCTTCTGCCCCAGGAGGATCAATAACATGGCAGCTGAAGCACACGCTTGATCTGGTTGTAGTTTCAATCCAACTCCGAGAAATTATCTACACAGACTCTAAAACTAAGCCAGAAGCATAATAAAAGTAATTTTCTGAAGGATCAGTATTTTTACTCAAGAAAGCATTCAATTTAAAAATTCCAGCTCTGTGATTGTTTTGGAAAATGAGATTATCTTCTCACCCAGCCTCCAAAAAGGCAATCAGTAGTGCTATAGGCACTAAGTCAGCTGAAGATGAGGACGCAGGTTATGGAGCCTGCTCCAATTCCTGGTGTCCCAAGCCATGAGCTTTAGTGCTGCTCTTTTTTGTGCTGGTATAGCAGTACATCAGATGCCTGTGCATCGATTCCTTGTTCTTCACTTGCAGGTTAGCAGTGCTCATGGGGGATTGGCCTGACTTGGGTTATGGGTCCTGGCAGTAGATTTGTGCCTGTCAGCACGGGAGTCTGTGGTTTGTGCACGTGCGTGCGTATACACGCACACGGCTTGCTCAAGGTTTTGGGAAATGTTGACATTTCAGCAGTCACAAAGCTCATTGATCAAAATTTCCAGCCTTCTCCTACCACCTCCCTTCTACAGGGTTTGAACGAATTCCAAAAAACACAAAGTAAAACCCTGCAGACATTGACAGATTTCTTCTAGTTTCTGCTCAAAGCTGTGCAGGATCACCAAGCAGCACACGATTTCCATCTGACATTACAGGGAGGATCAAAATTTGTAGAGAACTTCAGCAAAAAAGTTATCTGGTTTTATTACAGCAGGCCTTGCCATGAGTATATATTTTATTTCTTCATAACAATGATTAGTTTGATAAATTACAACCTGCAGCAATTCACCCATTTAGTCACATAATAACAATTTTCCATTTGCAAAGCAAGCCACATCATGTCCTACAGGTGCAGAAGTACCAAATAGAAACAGCAGATGAGGTTTCAAGGGTAAAGCTGGTAAATCAGCCTTAAAATCATTCCTACAGCCATTTGCAAGCCTATGGAAACAGATCTCAAGTGGGCAACACAGAAGAGGGATTAGTTGAATCTTAAGAAACAACAGAAGTCCGAAAAATGAATTGTATGGGGTCCAGTTCAGACCACAAAGAAGCAGCACAGGGCAAGAGGTGCCTTAGTCTGTGAGACAGGAGGCTCAGGTTGGATATTAGGAAACATTTCTTCTCAGAAAGAGTGGTGATACATTGGAACAGGCTGCCCAAGGAGATGGTGCACTCACCATCCCTGGAGGTACTGAAGAAATATGGAGATGTGGCACTGAGGGACATAGTTTAGTGGTATTGTGGTGATGGTTGAACTAGATGATTTTAGAGGTCTTTCCACCCTTAATGATTCTATGGGCACAATGAGTGAGCACCCAGGAGCTCCCCCCAACCTGCTTGCAGTGGTACTGCATTTTTGAGTTTTCACTGACAATCACTGAGTATGATGGCTTTGGAATAGCTCTGTCAAGCTTCCTGTATCAGCTACGTGCAAAGGACTTACTAGTATTCCCTTTAAATAAGTAAATAAGTAAAATATTTTGTCCTCCAAAACCCCTTGGCATTGCTGCCAAAATCTCTTGGAGGGCTCGTACTTCTGCCTTTCTTCTTTTTTCTCTGGTCTTAAAAATCACAGCTCTGCCGTTTACGTAGCACAAATTATAGGAAGGCATAAAAAAGCTGACCTGAAGCGGCCTAAATGCAGTAAGATACAGGGACGGCACTGAGTTCAGATCAAAGTTCTGATCATTCAGTAGCTCGATTTGGAAATGAGCCCCAGTGAATATGATCACTACCACCACCAAGCTGCAGAGGCCCTGCCAGTTCCTCATTTTGCTCACAACGGCGTGCTTTAAAACCAAGTTAATTGGTTAGAAGGGGCAGAACAAGAGATCAGCATCATTTACATATAAATGATTCTCAGATCCAAGCAAAACCGCGAATAGACTGCAACCTGTGCACAATTACCTAAGTTCTATAGCACAGAACAGAGATCAAACCTCCAAATTACCTAAGGCTGCCAATATACTGCAAGTCTGTAACTCAGAGAAAAGCAGTTTTTCCTTGAGGACACGTTAATAGAAGGATTCCTCAGATAATATTTCATGATACAATTCTTGCTCATAGACAAGGAGTGCCCTTTAAAAATCATCAACACTACTACAACTAGGAACATATAATCTTGATTATTTTACTGCTTGCTTTAACCATGTTGTGCCATATGAAGACTTTCAAAACAAGTTTTAGGTAAGAAATCAGTTTTTACTCCTTAGCTTCAAATCCCAAACATTCATGAGATTTTGCCAACTTCAGTTCCATGAAGCATGGCCCCAGCACAGCGCTGGGATGAATACTTCCACAGTGTTCCTAAGGTAGCATGCTGCAGTCATGGAAACACCTCTTTCCTAGAAGAAACCCAAAGCAATACTTGATCTTTTTTTCCCTGTTACACTATCTAGAGAGAAGGCACTAATGGCAGAAAACTAAGTTTTGCCATCAGTCAGACCAGAGCTGCATTTCCAATGTCCACAGGGGAGTAATTGCAACTCCCAGAGGAACTTGTCTCTGTTCCCAGAGCATTTACTAGCAAGAAAAAGAAATGGCCAATTTTTCCCTTCTTTCTTTTATTTCCCAGCCCTTACACAGAGCTCAGTCCCCTGGAGGGGGAATTATGCATGACCAGGGGAAAATCATGGGAGGAATTTATTCACAGACAAAAAATAATATGTATAAATGAGGGGTTCTTTCTTTTCCTTCCCTTCCTCTTTTCTGGTCTAAAAATGACAATGTAGAATTGACAAGCACTCTGTATCAGCCACTGGAACAATCCAGCACAGAAGTCCTCTTCCCTTCCCACATCTTGGTGCTCCCAGACACAAGACACTGCTTTTTTTCAGATGACTTAAAAGTGTTTTCCTATCACAAAAGCTTGTGCAAAGCAGACCATTTCAGGCAAGATTATTCGAGATCACTTCCTATCTCCTTTTTCCCTGATGTTTTTTCTTACTGTCTGCACCTACATATTCAGGCTATGACTCACTCCACTAAATAATGAACATGATATTTAAGAGACACAATGATTCTTCTGTCCCATGCATGCAGATGGATGACTAGCTTTCTCAAAGCAAGCCTGCCCCTTGAGCAGAACTCAAGGTACAACTAATCCAATGGGTTCAGCTTCTGCAGGAGTACAGCATTCCTTCCCAACCCCTCCACCCCCCAATTCTTCTTCTACTGAAGAAAGGTGGAAGTTGTATTTATATAGCAATGAGAAAGTGTAGGCAAGTCTTGAAAGAGGCAGCAAAAAAATCCTAAACCCTTCTTTCCTATCACATAAATGCATCTTCTGGGAATTACCTCTCTACTGGCATTTTCAAATGCACTTCAGAATATCTTCTGAAGATCACTAGAAAAAAAAATTGAAAAAAAATATATTCCTGTTTTCTTTTGCTTATTTTTCTTTTTCTTGGGGGGCAGCTTTTCTCCAAACTCTCTTTAAAGTCACAGCAAAGGGTGACTGAAGTCAAGGAGCACCAAGGTTGAACCTTGCACACACACTGCCATCCCTAAGAACTCCAGGAGCAGGCATCCAGTAGCTCAGCTCAGAGCACTGGTGCTCCACAATGTTACATCAAGTAGAAAACACTCCCCTGAAAAACCATCTCATATTGGAAGTCCACTGGAAGACCAAAGGCCACACTCCAGTGCCACCCAGGAGTTGAGGCACAGAGAATCAGCAAGGAGAGATTAAGTCCTAAATTACATGCAGCTCCTTTCATGTGTTTGAGAGAAACTATGGTTTATTTTTATTGCAGGAGAAGGCCAAGAAGGCTTCACATCAAACGTCTCAACAGCTCTTGCCTGTACTCACACATGCAGTTATTTGTGGAAGCTGAGCCAGAATCATATGTGAACAGAAAAGTTCACACGCTGTTTTTGAAGGGCTTCGCTTTTGGGTTCTTTTGGTCACTGGGAGCTTTGTTGAAGGAGACTGACAAAATGCTCAGAAAAACCATCTGTAGGAAGAAAGATTAGATATGTGATAGCCCCAAACTGTTCAGTACTGCATATTGTCTTGAAACAATGTGACTGTGCTCAGACCTGGGTTCCAGAAGAGTCACGTAAGGTATTAATGCATTACTTACAGATAGGCAGCTTCCCTACTGTCTGAAACAGCAGAGGAGGAGGAGAACACTGCATCTGAGAGACAAAAGGTCCATTCTCTTGTGGACTGCTGCCAAGTGGAAACATCCTTTCAGGATATTTTTTTTTTTTCCCCTCTCTTCTAGCATGAGACTGTGAATTGTGCCCAAGGCTACTCTACCCACATGTAACTATTCTACAGAGCCTGGATGGATGCTGCAATGGATATGGGCCAGATGTTGAGTAAGTTCCCAGTATCAGGGAAGAACTTTCAGCTGTGGTCCAAGATCTGGTGCAAACTCAGCTATTTCACTGCACTTCAAGCTGGGTTCACTTAACACACTTTTTTTTTTTTTCCCCTCTGAATCTTAGCTTAAGCATTTAAAATTAACTCAAAAGACAAAGAGTATGAGCAAAATCATCTCAACAGGCTTGAATCTGGTCAATGTGCCCAAATTCATCCTTTCTCACTGCACTACAAATCTCAGCAAGACAATTAATGCATTCAAAGCAACCACCACATGGGGCCATTTTCCAGCAGGCAGAAACTTTGTATACTAAAATCCATTTAAAATAAAAACTTTACATTACTGATGATGACCAATTGTTCATTATGCATGCTGAATTGGTATGGAATAGTCAAGTTTTGTGAAAAATATCCTAGCTATTATTGCAAACTTCCACACTTTGCCTGAAAAAGTAAGAACACAAAATCCAATCTATTTTTTTGTTTGTTTGCTTTGGTGGGGATAAAACACCAACTTTTATGCTTTTGTAGGGCTTTTTGTGTGCGAGTGAGTGCTTAACATCTTTCTGGCTCCCAGGAGCTCTTAATGTCAGGCCCACAATTTACTTGTCATATCTTTTTTTATTTTCTCTCTCTTATTCAAGAAATTATGGGATCCTGCTTAAAACATGTCGCTTTAGAGACATTAGACAACATTTTACCTACTATTTGTATGGGGCTAAAGCACACCAGCATACCTGGCAAAGCCAGAAATTAAATTCTACAGCATATGGGCATCAGCTAGTCTTTACCATGGTCTTCTTAATACCAAACCACAGTGGCCAAAGACAGTAGTGATAGTCTTTGCACTGTTTTTCTAACCACAGTCTCCATCAAATCCACCATTGTGTACTTCTTGAATCCTTCACTACCCACCCAATGAAGGTATTAATGCCATATTGCTGTTTCCAGGCTTTGCAACTCATCCTGAACATTCACGAAGAAATATAACTGGACAATCATTTGTAAGATGACAAATTAGCATACATTTTTTTAACATGATGCTGTAATGCTGTTAGAAATGCAGATAAACTATGCCCATAGGATGCCTGGTAAACAGGAAAAGATTACAGAAGAGCTGATCTAATAGACAGTACATCAGGATTTATTATAAATGGACTAATCTAATAGGTTTGAGAGTTCAGTTCAAAAGCTATTTTTAGGCAATCTAGCTTTAAATCGCTCTAGTTTTCAAAAACACTGTCAGATGTGGTTGCATTTACTTTGAATTTATAGACTTTAACATATAAAATCTGACGACTATTTTTTTAATCCACATATTATTTCACACAAGGGGGAAAAAAGCATTCAATCCCCTTTAAGGGCATACCAGCTGCATATTATTACCGAACGTATGGAGTGAACTTCTAACCTCTTAAACAATCTCTGTCCCCTGGCATGATTCACAACCATCAGAGCCAGTGGTGCAGATCTTATGCACTGTCTTCCAACCTGAATCCTTCAAACTCTATTAAAGAGAAATCCAGTAGGAATTCCTCACTATCCCATTGTTAGAGAAATCACTTTTGATTTCAATAACAGGTACTGTCAGATTTTCATTCAGACCATGCTAGAGTAGACACATGTACTATGTAAGTAAGTACTATGCTTACACACGCAAAAGATCTACTGGAGGCTGAGCTTTCCAGGCTTGTTTTTTTTTTTTTTTCCTTTTAATTAAACTATGTGTACATTTTATCCATGCAAGCTGAAACCTCCAGTTTCTATGCAAAATAAACATGTATGTAGTGATTAAGAGGGGAAAAACAGTTTTTCCCATCCATTTAGCAACGATATAACTTCATCTAATGTGTATTTCCTGCCTTTTACCTACACTTCTGCATCTTGAATTGAACAACTTTCATGTACTCCACAGAGGCAGTGCCAGATGGAGCTGGTCCTTCTCCAGCAGTTCTCCACCTCTGCACTTGTGCTGAATGGAAAAAAGAGCAGGAGTCACAAAATGACTGTTTATGTCCCAGCATTTTCTGACCTACCCAATCAATGTGATGAGTACTTCCAGGTGCCAAAGGCACTCAGCTTATAAGGCTAACTGAGATGTTTCTGCAGTGCAAGCTACAAACATAACTTTAATACAAGAAAACTATCATCTTCAAGTAGTTTCTGTTCATCTGCGTGTGTAATAACTCCAATCTAGATGTTAGTGAGCAAGACAGCCAAATGTGTTCAGATAAATGCCTTGGACTCTTAAACATATCATAATCTGCCTGCATAATGGCTGGATAGTTACTTCCCAATTTGTGAGACAGTTCAAAGGCTGTAAATAAAAAAGAAATTGGACAGTTTTCAAAAGTTCAGATTAGAGTTTTCAATTCTCAATGATTCGGTGCTTCCAAGCTACACTGCTGTGATCTGTATATGAATATTTAAAACCTGATTGTGTTGTGCTCTTATCTTGAAGAAGAGAGCAGAGTACAACCAAACCTAGCTACAAGATGGTGACTCCCCAGCCCTGCAGCACACGTGGGTGCATAGATGAGTGAGCAGCTTCTGGCCCAGCTGCCTCCCATTTGATTTGGCAGATTACAGCAACAAAGGCTGCTTAGTGCATTTGCTGTGCATCTCATCTTACACCATTGCATTATCCTTCAATCCTAGCTGCACCAAGGTTCAGGATTTGAGGTTTCTCTCAGTTCGGCATATCACTGTTAGGCTCACAAGTCAGCCCCAGAGCCCAACATTTTAAATGCAAACACCATCCATGGATGGACTGGTCAACTGAAATGAAAAAAAGGAAATGGAAGGAGCCCCAAAACGTAAAAGGTGGAATTAGGGATTCTTATACCCATCTTTCCTAGCCCCTTTCAGGACTGATTTCTTTAAAATGCACGTCATGCTGCATTTCCAGACATGAACTGGATCCAGAAGATCCAGTTGAAGAATCCAGAGATCCAGAAGCTAGACCTACTAGTTATATAGAAGATGTTAAACCCATACTGTACTTTGAGTATCCTTTCGAGCGGTGGGGGTGATAAACCTGACAGCAAAAGATCACCTTTTGTCTTCCACCACAACTGTCTATTTTATCCTCTTGCTATACAACCCACTGGTTATTTCAAACCTCATCCAAAAAAACAAATCCTTCTCCAAAGCTGCCAAGCGATTTTTTTTTTCCTCTACAGGGCACTTGCTCTGCACAGTCTTTGACTGCATTGGCTTCTATATTATTTATTTATTCAATTTACTCTTGCAAGAGAAACAGCCTGAACTATGAGAAGAGCTGATAATTCAAACCAGCAGAAATAGGGAGATACTGAGAAAAACTGCCTTGTCGCATCCTGCAAGGATGCTCTTATGCACCTTGGTGTGGATATGGTGTTAAGATCTCTCCTGTAAATGAGTGCTCATGAAGAGAGGGCTGCTATGGGCTCCTTCTTTCAGCCAGGCCTCATCTTGCATCCTGTCATTTGCATTCAGCTAATGCTCTCATTCAACTTTCCAGTGGTTGCCCGTGGCATAATGGATGGATGGAAGGGAGGGAACAAGCCTGTGCTAAGCAGAAAAAAAGTCTATCATGAAAGCAAATTCTAAGAAGCTGACAAAACTCCATTGTGAGAATATCAATATTCAGTTACATTAAGAAATAAAGCAGTTTCCCTGACAAAAAATAAAACACTGTTTAGCTCCCTTCCAAAACTCTTTAGTACTTGTGTAGAAATGTCAATATTTTGTAAAGCTCAATTCTAATAGCTGTATTCATGTTGGCTCGGGGATCTGCCTAAACAGTGCTTAACTGGGGAACTGGTGTCTAAATTTGCTTTATAGATATCTGATGTTCTGCAGAGGGCTTTAACAGCAAGAGAGACATTAATATTGTGAAAAACACATTTGCTTTAGCAAAGCAGATTTATGACAAACAAACTGTATAATCTACAGGAAATTTTAAGTTGAAGTGAAGTGGGTAATGGTTTCAATCAAGAATTTGATACTTGTGGACACAGGCAACTTTGTACACTATGAAATCCACACTGATGCCCTACTACACAAAGCACTGCTCACCTGCATCCTGGGGGAAGAGAGGACCTTGGGGTTTGAGTAGTGATGCTGAACGTGCATGCATGTGCCCCATTATCTCAGGGAAATGCAAAATTTCCAGCCTGAAGGTTCCAGTGCTGGACTCACTGCCAGGGCTTGTTGTCTCTACTGGAAAGTCACAACACAAGGCTAAGAGGAGCAAGGAACAGCAACCAGAACCAGAGAGAGAGGTTTAGCCCAACTTATTTGACTTGGCACTGCTCAGGGCTACCAGCTCACAAATAGTCAGATCTGGCTAAGGTTCAATCTGAAACTCTAACTCATAACAAGATGACAATGCATTAGAACTAAGTGGAAAAACCTTCAATGTGGATTCTGAGCTTACATCTGTCAGCTCTCAGAGCATTCCTGTTAATGGCTAGTTCAGACCAGCACATAGCAATGTAAGTTTAACATTCTTGCAAAGAGGAGAAATACACCCATTGACCTTCTGTTACCTTGAATCAGTCCCAAAGAAAAAGACAGACATCAGAAATCTACAAGTGAACGGCGGAGTTGAAATGCAGTTTATTTTAGGATGAAGCCACATGGCTGTCTCCTTGGATTTGGCATCTGGTTTTGCACACAGGCAAGTGCTAAAGTTTAGGTGGTCAGAGGAATTATTGATCAAAATTGGAGCATCAAAAACACAGAGGAATGTTCTGATGCTGCTGTGCCAGAATAGGGATTTTCCATAACGTCCTCCTGGCTTGGAGGCCTAAAAAAAAAGCACCTGATCTACTTGGACTACCAAAAAGGAAAGACACTGTGGATCCTTCCAAGCCACAGTAGAAAGAGGAGAAGTTGGAACTGGTAAAGAGAAGCAGATAAGATGATACAAATGAAAAAAAAAAAAAAAAAAAAAGATATCCTTTAGAGATGTTCAAAATGTGTAACCTCCTTGCCAATGTGTAATGTATATGCTAGTAGAATTAAGTACCTGGCGTCACTACAGAGCAGAAACGTGATAGTTTGAGCAGAACAATCATAGGGAAGAAAAACAAGTGCATATATTCAACATGTGAAAAAAGAGGAGAGGGGAGAGAAAAAAAAAGAAGTCTGATCTGGTCCAATGCATGTATCTTAAAAATACATCTAGCACCTAGCTCAATGTGACTTCATTTTTATCTGACTGTGAGATGCAAAAGCATAACAGAAAATGAGGAAAAAATGTAGTCAAGCAATTTGTATCAGTATCTGAAATACAGCAGAGATGCTTTGTTCAGATATTACTATAAGTATAGGATAAAACGAATGGTACAGTACAGGGCTAGAGAGCTGCTGTCTGCTTCTAGCACAAAGCCTAAACCTCATTTATAGCTCTCACAGGTAGCATAAAATAAATGCACCAATCTACAGCATGATTATTATTCCCCCCCATGCCCCCCTTCCCCCCCCTTCAGTGTCATATATATTGAAATGTTTTTGTTTAGTAAATATTTTACAGCAAACCATTTAGTGCATGTGTTGGGACCTGTAATGCTATTAGCCTTGAGCCTCTTGCATTCCATGCATGCATTGCGAAGTCCTGTCAATTCACAGGGAGGAAGTATATTAGCTTTTCTAGTCACTGTAGTGCTTTACAGGTACTAAAACCTCAAAATCCCTAATATTTCACATTATCCAGGCAGAAGTCTCATTTTATAACAATGCTAACCCAAAATCTAGCTCACTTATGTCATCAAAAGCAACTCTTCTTCCATTATCTTAAATGTAAATGAGAAAAAGCAGGCAGCTGAAGCAGACAGAATAATTCATAGCAAAAAAGAAATCTGTCAGGCTAGGAATGCTAAAAACAGGGCATAAAACTGAGCTTCTTTGGAAAGGAATGAAATAACTGAATTCATGGCAGTTAGGCATACATGAGGTGCTCTTAGAAGGTGCCTCACTACAGTGATGGTAACAGGAGCCTACAACATATGGTTCATTCAATGCTATCACTTCCACTGTGTATCAAAATCTCCATACCTGAGCCTAGGCTGGAAAGCAGTGCCACTCAACAGCAAGCAACTTATGACTCCATTACCTAAAAAGCACTGTATCTTCTACAGCAAATCCCTGGGGCACAAAAGAAATGGCAAGTGTCTCAACTATTTGCTCAGGTTTCTTTAGTTGGCACTGGTTTATTAAACCAAGGGTGACTACAAAATCCAGAATTGCAGTGTGGATGATGAGAACAGACTCATGGTGGGGAGAGACAGGGCAAAACTCGTCCCAGACCAGAGAATCCAACGTCTTCATTTCCTTCCCCTACAGAGAACATCATTCACCATAGTCCACAATATGCTCCTGGGAGGTGCTGACATGTCCCAAGGATTACAGTAAAGCAAGGAGGACGAGGAATGCTTGTGTTCCCCTGTGTTATAGCATGAGCAAATTAATAGCTAATGCAATATAGGAACCCCTTTTATCGATTCAGGTTATTGCCTGAGCAATTTCCCTGTAAAAAGTCCAAAGCTCATACAAAATATCAGACTGAAGGGACCATTCTTCCCATTTGCACCAAGCTCAGCATGTCCACAGTACTTTTCTGAGTCCAGCATACAACTCCCTAACTCTCATGGCAGTAGTCATTTGTTCAAGGTCAGACTCCCTGGCCTACAAGATGCCTTTCCAAATTAAGCTGTTATTTTCTCTTATTAAACTTCATATTTGAGATAAAACAGTGACGCTGATTCAGTTAACCCAGCGCCGTCTCCAGCTCCTGTCAAGAGCAGAGTGCACAGAAATCTCATAGACTCTGAGATGCTTGGTCAAACAGGCTCCAGCGAACAGTGGGCTGTCACGAAGGGAGATGCAACTATATTCCAGCACCATGCATCACTTCCAGCTCCAGGGGCAGCAATGTGAAATTACACTTCCCAGCTGATATTTTGTCTTCTGTAATAGCAATGCGTATCCCATACTGAAGAAATTCAAGAGCATGCCTAAGACCAGCTTGCTAAGCATGCCACAAGCTACCTGTACTTCACAGGGAATGCTGATGCAATGTTAGTTTGTCACATGCAGCTTTCAGCCCCACAGCACTGCTGCTCTTGATGGAGACAGCAATGTTTGTCCCTGCAAGGAGCTGGTATTCACTGCTGGTCACCACCACAGGGGGAAAGGGGTGGATGTAAGGAGCAAAATTAGCCAGCTTTCAGACATGAACGAGTACTCAGTGGACAATAAATCTGACCAAGCAACTTTGGTTGAATATGCTCTGATATGAAGGAAATCTTAGGCGTGTGCAAATAAAAGCAAATAAAACACATAAGGAAGGAGCTGAATCTAAAAGCATATATTAGATTTCTTTTCTCTGTTGCTCTCTGAACAAATATTGTCCAAGAATATTTGACAATCTGTTTGCCAGCTGAAGTGTGCAGGACTCTGATAACAATATAACAGAAAATTACACGTCCATTTTTGTCAAGCTGAGGCAAGTCCAAGCTGTATTGTTTGCCTAAATGAAAAACAAAACCATGAAGAATTGACCTGGGACAGCACGAGATTGCGTTGGATGAGCGCTAGGGAGCACAGGAAAGAGGGAGCAAAGGGTGTAAAATGAGAATTAAGTGCAAGGACTCACTCAGCTTAACAATTCCTTTCTCCTGCAATTAATATGAAGTTGATCCTTTCCAAGTTGCTTGTTTTCCTTTTATCTAAACATTAATGCCCAGCCTGGCTGGATGAAGGCAGTATGAGCTAGCCATTATCACTGAACATTTTTTTTTCCTGAGACAATTTCCTTGCAGGGATCCTCCAAGTGGGAAATGCGGTGTTAGATTGCCTTCATCAGCCAAAAGAAACACGGGATCAGCAAGGCTCAGCCCTTGCAGATGATAGGATTCCTGCTGAAACTTCAGTCTGAAGTTCAGAAATTCCCCAGTCTCCCTCTTACCCAGATTTCTCTCCCTGCATGTTGAATAAAATTTCATTCATGAAGAACCTGCCTTACAGCTCTCTGGACACACTGCTGGCTCACTTCCACTATGAGGGATCTTAAATCACTATTTTTAGCTCTTTTCCTCATCCCGGGTCAGTTCCAAAACTTACCGCTGCATGTCTCACCTGTCATTGCCTCCAAACCACTTCTCCATCTGCCCCTAGAGTAAAGAGCTGTGCCTTCCAATTTTATTTCTCCATTGCTTTCCAACTGCTTTTCTGTCCCAGAAGAGCCTCTATTGGCAGTCATGTCCTGACCTGGTCCAGTTCTCAACTCCCCCTTTCCTTAACTCCAAAACCAAAGGTGCTCCTAATGCCAACAAGTTTGGCTTTGATGCCAAATCTTCATGTCTGACCCTTCAAAAAAGTTCAGAAAACACAATTTATGGTTCTGTGTCCAGGTGGAAGCTGGTAATGAGCAGTGTTCCCCAGGGGTCTGTCCTGGGACTGGTGCTCTTTAACATCTTTAACAACGACATCGATGATGGAATTAAGTGCACCCTCAGCAAGTTTGCTGATGACACCAAGCTGAGTGGTGCGGTTGACACAATGGAAGGAAGGGATGCCATTCAGAGGGACCTCAACAGACTTGAAAGATGGGCCTGGGTGAATCTAATGAGGTTCAACACAGCAAAGTGCCAGTGGTGGGGGGGTTGGAGATTCACGATCCTTGAGGTCCCTTCCAACCCGGGCTATTATATGATTCTGTGAATTTATAACCCAGTACAGGGCAGTACCTTCAGTTCTCATTTATGCATTATCTTAAGGATTACCTTGGGTACTCTAAAGAAGCAAGATGATACCATTTACGGTTATCTTATTATCAGAAAGAAGAAAAACAAGACCCAAGAAGGGTAGGAGATGACTTCTCAGTGACCCCACAGTGACTGTGTCCAGAGGGCATGACAGTGACGGAGTACTGTTCTACTCCATCATAGCAGGAGCTCACTGTCACTTGCTCACCAACTCAACCCAGCACTGCAGCCCTGGAAACTGTGGCATCCATCATCTTCTGCTCAGTAAAGCTGTGGCTTCACTTTGGTAGTATTTCTGTCCTAATTGCTAGCCAGATCTCCTCCTCGCCTCCTTGCAGACCCCTAGGGAATACTGAGGCTCAGCTGCTCTGATAGAGCCACAGGATTTAAAAAATTGCTTTGCTTTTCCCTAAGTGCTCCTGCATAGAACAGGAATGCGCAGGGCCCTTCTGCTCAGGGCTTCAGATCCCCAGTGCATGCCTCAAATTCTCCTGACAAACCTTTTCATATTCCAGGTAGAAGTCTAATGGACCAAAGGAAGCGCACCTGAGCACTGAGAGCAAATTTAACTTCCCAGGTATTGGATAACATTTATCAACATCTTTCCTTCAGCAAAACCCAGCACAGCAGGATACTGGGAGGGGAAAGAAAAAGCCTTCTTTCTGGTTGATGTTTTATGTCCCAGGGGTAATATTTGCTGAATTACCACTTTCTCCACCTTTGGTGAGCCATAACCAGCAGGGTAGAGCTGAAGTCTGATTGCAAGGTGGAAACAGCATTAATTCCCCCACCCCTGAAACTAGGTGAACAGCAAAATAAATTACCTATGCTTGTGTGCATGTTTGTATATTTCTATATACTCTTTTCTGACCACAAAACAAATTACAATTAGAGTTAGCTGCATCTGAGCAAATGGCACATAAAAAATGATGTGGCGGAAGATTTGCACTCACACCACCTGTCTAATTGGTATCCTTCAAAAGTGTTCTTTATTCTATTCTATCTTTTTTTAAGACAAGCTAGATTACAAATGATAACCATAAAAACTTTTGTGATTTGAGCTTCCTCAAGGTAGGCGTGCTCTATCAGAACTGTAGACAAAGACCAATTTTAGCCAACAATACCTGAGCTTACTGAAAATAAGTAAATGAAAAGTAAATTATAAGATACTTGATCCTCTAACAACTAAGTGTGAAGCCAAAGGCATCTTTCAAAGACCAGAACATATTCTGCAGAACCAAACTTCCAATATAACAGATGTGTCAGCAAAGTCTCCCACACTGCATGTCTCTGCCTGCCATACTGCTGTGAGAGCACATTGAAGCCCTGTTTATACCTTCCTTCTTGCAAGGCAATCCCATTTTTGCCTTTGGAATATGTACTCCCATCACACTGTCCTTGGTGGGCAGGGTGAGGTGAAGGGCTTCCCTTACCCTTAATTTAAGCTCACATTATTGTTTCCGTATGAAAAAAGTGCAGACAATGAATAAGACATTTAGGTCGAGGCTTTCATAAACAGTATCCTAATGGTAGTCTCTGAGCAAGTGGCCTGATTTTAATAGTACTAAGAGAGCAGAATCTCCCACTGACTTCAGAAAGTATTGTTCTGTGCCCAGCTTTTTCATGTGTCAGGTTGTTTAGGGCTCTTGGTCTTACTTGCCCTTTGATTTTTATCTACATATACCACAGGTTCAGTACTGGCTCTTGTGTTCAATCTGATGAACTTGTACACGTGAGGCTAGAGCTAAGAAAGCCCTAAAAAAGAAAAAAGGCACTCATTTTGCTCAGCCAAACAGGGAAACTGTGGCTGCACCTTGCAATGCTTGCATCACCCCTGAAATTCCTGTAAATTACTGGGAAACCACAAACACCCATTTCAACTCTGGCACATGCTCTCCCAAATCTGAATCCAGAGGTATGCCTCTCCCTCAGTGACAAGGGGAACCCAGTGAGTAGTTCAGTCCAGCTCAAGGTGGTTGAATACCTCCTATGGTTCGCTATCCCTGCATGTCATATCTCTGCATTCACAAGGCCAATGTTTATTGTGGGCAGGTAAGATTAGTGCTGGTGGCTAGAGCAGTGTCTCAGTGCTGAGAAGCTCAGATCCACTTTGCAGAGCCTGAAGAGAGACTGTGCTGCTCTATTTCTCTCCACTTGCTGGCGAAGAGCCCTGTCACAGCCTACATGTACCTTCTGCCTCCCACACCACTGGTAGAGCACCACATCGATTGCCTTTGGCAGTTGAAAAAATTTTCTTTTCTTATCAGCTTTTTAAGAAGTTTCACTGCTGGAAATAGCATTTCTATCCACACGTTCTGGAATTACGTTGCACAGTGTACTATAGAGATCTTCAGAAAATACAATGAGAAATGGTGCATGTTGCATCAGAAGTGAAAGAGATTGAGAGTTTTGAAAAGCATTTAGATTTTTTTTTAAAAAACAAAAGGTAAAATTATTAATAGTAATGAGATATAGTTTAAATAAAAACTATGGCATGCTAAAAGCCTACGGCATGCTAACCCTGTTAACCTGGTAGTGCAGAACACAGCAACATACAGTCCCCAGTTCAGCATAAACCTTAAGCCTAGGCAGAAGGTTATTTAAGCCTACACTTCAGAGTTATAGCACAAGCTGAACTCCTTTCCTCCCATTCACTCCCACTCTCTCTGGGAGATGAAAACAAAAGGCAGATCAGCATCAAAAGACAGGACAGAATTAACACGGCATCCAGAATCCCTCCCAAGCAGCATCCACCTGGCAACTGAGATCTGCTGAGCCCAGGACAGATTATAGAGAAGAGGAGCATATGAAATGCATTTTGCTAAAGACTAGAGAACAAATGAAATCATATATAAGGGATCAACTGCTTCAACAGCACAAGGCAGGCACCGCTCTATCTGCTCTGCCCATCAGCCCAGTCCCAACAATGGGTGAATCAGACTTAATCTTTCTCACAAACTCCACCAAACGCTGTTTCAATTGAAAAAGGCTTAAGGTGAGATTTACTTTTTTCCACACAAACCCCTGCCACGAGCACTGTCAAGATACTTGCATGCATTAAAAGATGACAGACACGAAATCACAGAGTGTGTTATATTTAAACACAACCAGGCACTTCTTAGAAAAAGACTTGCAGCGTTCCAAATTTTAATTCAGCTCCCATTTGTCTAAAACAAGTCTCCTTATTCTCTGCAGCCTCCCCATGCTTCTGGGCTGCAGTCAGCGAGGCTGCCACAGCACTACGCACCCACAGGGAGGCAAGCGCCCTGTTGTCATTACTCCAGATATACCTATAAAAAAACATGGATGAAGGCTTCTCCAGCCTTGTTTGCTGCTTGCGTTTGTCCTCTCCTTGCACCAGGGGCACACACTGGTATCAAAGAGCAAGGCAGTGCTGAAGTTACAGTGTCACAAGCAGAGCTTGAGAGAAAGGGAACATGTAACAGAAATAAATAAGTCTCTTACTGAACAAGGACTCTGTTTCTGAATACGTGTCCTCAAGAGGATGGAAAATCTGCAATGAAAACCTAAGATTTATAAAACATAGCTAATTTGCTAAATTGCCTCAGAACAGAATGTTGGTTTTGTTTCTTTTTCTTTTTCTTTTTTTTTTTTTAATTTTAAAGATTTCCAGAGAGATACCACTGCTCCTTACACAGAGCGCTCTAAAAGCCAATAAAACAGTATCTGCTGCTTTGACACTTCACAGAGACACCCAAATGCTCAGTGCTCTGTTGACCTGCGCTGGTGCTCCAGGTGCTGGAGGTGATGATCCAACATTTTGGCTGTTTGATTAGAAGCAATCTCTGTCCAGTCATTGCTAGTTCCAGGTTTTCAATTTTCCTTTCAGCTGCCAACAAATTTTCAAACACATTATATGCCGCAGATCTTGTGGTTTGGATTTCCTCCAGCACTCCACTAACATCTGCCAAATTCCTGCTAAATCCAACACTAGTTGATGAGCACTTTCCGATGGTGTGAAACTTAATGCAAGAAACTAGTGGAAGCTTGGGAGCAATTAAATTTTAATCAGAGATAAGTTTAGTTTTCAGCGTTGTGAGTTATCTCTAGTGTCTAAATACCTAGTATATATAATAATCCTCTTCTCCCCTTGTAATCAGCAGTGTCGAGCCACAGAAAGAGAGAAAAGTAACAGCTTAAGAAGTTCCACTCCCAAGAAAGTCACCCACCATATTAATAACCTATACAGCTTTCCTCTCTGACATGCCATCTGCAGCCCAAACACTCAGCTGTGTTTTCCAGACAGATTCAAGCATCTGCCCCTCTCCCTGCTCTCCTGCCTGAGATTGCCCCTTATCCCCCCTGCCTGGCTTTGCTGGCAGAGCTGCTCATCTTGCTGCTCTTCAGTGCATACTAGGCAAAGGAAGTAACACTAATGCTTCCTTTTGAAATTACATGAGTTTCATAGAATGACACAACAGCTTGGGTTAGAAGGCACCTTAAGGCCCACTCAGCCCCAGACCCCTGCCTTGGGCTCGTTGCCCCCACCAGCTCAGGCTGCCCAGGGTCCCCATCCTGCTGGCCCTGCGCCTGCAGGGATGGGGCATCCACAACTTCCCTGGGCAGATGTGCCAGGGCCTCATTGCCCTCTGAATAAAGAATTTCTTCCTCCTTTATTCCAGCAAGCAGCAGACCTCTGGGCATGAGTTTGCTTTTACTTAAGATTTTGGCTTTTTCCTCCAGCTGTGCTTGGTGCAGAAGGACACCCCAGACCTCCTCCAAATCCCTCCTTCCCATGGGCTACAAATCTATGTTTGCCTTCTCTAGATCTCTTGCCAATCCCCTGCCAAACCCCTATCCGTACAGAAACGCACAACAAGAGCGATAGCTTATAAATAATAAAATAAACCAAACTTTTCTACCTCTCGGTGAGTGACAGATGGAAGTCACAATCCCTTTACTACACTGCCATGGCAGGCTCAAAGCTTTCCCACTGCTCTTCCAAGTTCAAAAATCTCCTGTTGTCAACCTAGAGACTATTTTTATGTGTGCTCCGGGAAGACTAATGCAGCAAGTGGAGCTCAGCAACTCCCAGGCTGTTTTTAATGGATAATGTACCCCTACATAAAATAGTTGGCTGCTGAGGGCTGGGAACCATTTGGAGAGGAAGTGGAAAGATGCCTGCAAAAGCCGCTCTTTGGAATGAAATCTTTGTTTGAAGGCAGCCCCACAATCAGAGCCGAGCTTTGGGGAAGCTCAGAACACAGCAGCGTTCTCTTGCCTCAGCAGACTACATAGGAAGTGGAAAGAGATAACAGAAACTGGATATTTTTTTACTTCTTTGCAAGGGAAAATATCCTAAACACCCACAGCATGTGCAGCTTGGGGAAGTTAGATTAACAGCTGCCTGGATCGCAGTACTAATTCATCCATTTTGCTCTCTGTTAATGAATACAGACAATGGAAAATCAGTAGATGCAGAAAACCCACGATTTTTATGGTTTTACAGACTGATTTCCTGTACCTCATCTAGTCATTTTATGCCTGTGCAAAGTGGCAGCACAGTTGGTGTAAAATACTACCAAATCATCACAGAGATATTTTTACCCTCCGTTTCCACTGGTGCAGCTACAGGTGTCAAAAGCAAAGAAAATGTCTTTTAGCACAAGGAAGGAGTACTCAGCAAAGCTAGAATGGAAATGATTTTTGTTATCCCCACTGTTATCTCCTGTATTTGAACATTATCTGAACATGTAAGATACTGCCTCCAGTAAACCATGTTTCCCACATTTTTGCCACAGCGAGTGATTTGCGACCACCAGGATCTCATCGAGAAAGGCATGAAGAGCACCAGTCCCAGCTGCAGTTCAGTGCTGGAACAGCCTATTTCTCTCACATTCTTCACCTAGTAAGAATCATACTCCACTATGCATTTCTCTTGGTACATTACAGCTTTCAGCTCAAATCCAGCTGGATTAGTGACGGACTGCGCTTGGCTCAAGGGGAGATGGAACATGGAGTGAACAAACTCTACTGTGACTTTCACAGCCTCTTCTGGATCCTACCTGTAAGTTCTTTGTCGCTTCCCCCCCCCCCCCCGCCACAAAACACAGCGTAGGGTGAGAGAAACGTTTTCATAAAATGCGTGTGCAGCTATGAGACGATCTTTTTTTAGTTAATGGCAAATTTTAAGGTCACATTCATTATGACAAGACAGCTATTCCCATGCGCAAATGCAAAATCCCTTTGATGTTGAATATATCAAGAGTTTAAAAATGCACGACTGAGCAGAGAAAAGGGGAAATTTCATTTCCAACCAAACAGCAAGGATGGTACAGCCTAGCGCAAGGCGATTACAGGATGCACATTTTAATAAACCACTGCTCTTCCAAAATACAAACAGATGCTCTACTTCTCACACTTCTCTGTAGACTTTAAGCAAGAAATCACCACAGCATCAGCCTGGATACCTCTGTCCCAAATTCAGGCTCTGGCATTTGTGTCACTATCAGAGCGGTCTTGCTGTGCACTGCTGGATCTGACTGCTGAGATGGTAGTGGCTGTTAGCCAAAACTCAGCTTGCCAGCCTTTATTTGTGATACGGCATTAATGGCAACGAGTTACTACAGAGCTCCTGTGGCTAAACCCCAGCATCAGCAAGCAGAGCCCAAACAACTCACTATTAGTCTCATCAATGTTATTTTTGTGCACGCACACAGACATGCACACAAAAATCTCTTTTAAACAGAAAAGCAATCCTCCCTGAAATAGACAACATCTCCACTGTAAACAATGGAGAAAATCCCACCATGTTTTTCCAGGTGAAATTAGCTACGTCTGTATTTGGTATCTACAATGCAGTAAATACCACAGTCCCTGAAAAACAGGCAACCAGAAAATCTGAAATGCATTTTTTTCCCCTCCCAATAGTTCTTTCGAGACTCCTGCTTTGGTTTTTCAGATAAACCAGCAGTGGCTGGGAGCCTCCAACCCACAACGTGTCTGCTGGACGTGCGGTGCAGTATTTCCATGCTTTGGGAGATTGGGCCCCATGTTTCTGCAGCTTTTCATAGAATCACAGAATGATTTGGGTTGGAAGGGACCTTTAAGATCACCCAGTTCCAAGCCCCTGCTATAGGCAGGGATGCCTCCCTCTTTTCATTCAACCACATTCAAGCAAAGACTTCAGCTCTCACTCAACTCTCAGCCAGTATCTCTGTCTGTGTACATCCATCTAAGGAAGGGGATTTTCTATCCAATAAGTGGTTAAATTCAAAAGGTATAACAATGAGGTATTTTTTACAGAGACGCTTTTCTTTTTTCACACTGCTATATGATGTCCTTTTCCCTTTAATTTTTTCCTTTTCTCCCTTAAAAAAAAAAAAAAAAGTGAAATGCTATCAAACAAAAGCAGAGCAACAACTCGTGTTAAGGCTTCCTCCCAGCCAAGAGAATAACAATTTACAGCTCTCTGCCTGCAGCAAGGGTAGAGATTACTGCCATTTAAACCCACTTCCACCTTACAATTTCCACCATTTCCTGCTACTTTGCAGCCTGGCCTATTAAAACCAAGATACCAGAGCCAGATCTGAGTTGAAGAGAAGCCCTTCTGCTCAGGAATTACATCATATTTCAAGGCAACACACATCTTTCTGTGGACAAAATTAAGTCCAATAAAACCAATTTCCGCTCTGACATTATTCAAACATGGCCACAATCAAATAGAGTAGAAAGCCAAATGAAAAACCCAAGCACTAAAGTGATTTCATATATGCAGGCTGAAAAGCTCCACAGATTTGAGCCCTTCCTCCCAGTGAAGGATGTCCTGCAGTATATTATGATCCATGCACTGCAAAATTCTGAAGTCTGTCTTTTAGCTAGACTCATCATTTTAAATGGATCATGCACTATGCTCTCTTCTTCAACAGCTTAAGTCCCATGACATGATTATCTTTTCCTGTAATACATCCCTTTTCAGAATAGCAGCCCATCAGTGCTAGGAACAGCTCCTAGTAAAACAAATACTAGGACAAAACAAGACCTCGAGGGATACAGACCGTGGTCAATCTCAGTAACTACGCTGTGGATGGCTGCAGTCACCTCGTGTGCAGCTGAAACTACGAGCAGCACCTTTGTCACCTGAAAGCTCCTGGACAGAAAGCTCTCAGCTTTTCAGTTACAATATTAGCTTCTTCAAGAATTTATGATAGATGCAACTATCTTTTAGTAGTGTGAGAAAGAAAATCTTCCTCTCTCCAGATCCAAAACAAGTTCCCTGTGTTTTTTTTTTTTGTTTTGTTTTGTTTTTCCTCTAGCTCATTTCTTCACCTGTGCAGCTTTTGGCCAGCTGCCCACAGAAGTCATGCCCTGCTTCCTGAGGCTGCAAGAGTGGCAGAAGAGATTTTCTCTACATCTGTGTTGATATGACAGTGCCAGCAGTCCCCAACTCGAACTCTCTTATCTAACATGCTATCACAAAAATGCCCGTTAGCAACTTGCCCCAGCACCCTTGACACAGCTTCAGGAAACAAAGCGCAGGAGCATATGCATCTGTGTCATTTAAATACAGGAATGCAGGTTAAAACAAACATCTAAGCAGCAAATTCAGTGTACAGTGTGCCTTCCCCTCTGCGCCAGCTGGCAAGGCAGGGAGAAGCAATAGCTGCACTACCACCCTGAGGACATAAAGAGCAGAGCCAAGGCTGCATCCCAGCCCTGCTTGCATGTTGCAGCCCTTGTTTCCAACCTTCTTCCATTTATTTTTCCTCTTTTATTTCCTTTTGTTCTGGGTGTCTTTTTTTGTTTTGTTTTCGTAAGTGAATAACTCTGAGATAACCACAGAACAAAAGGAAGATCAAAGATTACAGGTAGCTAGATCATTACATATCCCAGCTGGGACAGGAGCATAAGCCTCCAGAACTTACTTGCCAAGTTATTTTACAGCTATGCCAAGAGAACTGTGCCCTCTGAAGCTTCCTGGCATAGGAACTGTTGTGAGGTAAAGCAATGAAGTTTCCAGTGCTGCGGGAGTGCTGTCAGGCTGCAGGAGCCACCAACCACTCAGGCATCTAGTTAATTCAAGTGCAATTACAGTCAATAAAAGCTGCTTGTTACTTACATCTCTTCAGTGTAGGAGTTGGAGAGATGCTGGTTTATGTACTGTGGTCCTCTCTCAGAGTGATTTGAGAGCAGAGGCTGGTGAGCTACACATCCAATCCCCCAACGGAACTGGCTCAGAGGCAAAACTCAGGACTGTACCCGTAGCTCTGGCTCTATACTCACAGCCCCTTAGGCTTTGCAGTTTCCAGCAAGCTGTAGATAGATGTTTGGTCTTATCCCATCCTGCTATCCTTAAACAGCTCAAAAATTCTCAAAGATGTGCTTTGGCTGGATCTAAGAACAAGAACCCACATTACTCAGCACTCACCTTTGTTCCTCCATCCCTATCTTCTCAGCACCTCTTGCACAGCTGAATGCAATCTATACTAATTAGCTGTTTTATACAGCTCTTTGTTTTCTTCTGTTTTGCCTTTCCTCCCACATTTTTCTTCTATTCCATTTCTATTGAATTTTTGCAAGACTTGTAGCTTGGAGCCAGCAGTACAGGCAACGAATGGGGCTAAAACACTTTGTACTAATATATTTTCCCCTTCCCATGCCAATGTTCTCTTACAAAACACAAACATACCTTTGGGAGCATATTTTCTTGATCTAATTTGTAATTGTGCAAACAAAACAGAAGGAATATGCTAATTTCACTAGCTACTGATTGCAAAAGTCAGTGCTCCGTGGGCTGCTTTTGCCACTTCTCATGGTGCCAATTCTTCCAAACTATAAATTGTGAGAAATTGCAAAATATTTTACCCACGTGTGCAGGTCACAACCAACATTGCTCAGAGAACACAAAAAAGAGAAATGCATTCAAAAGTTTCTTTTATCTTTTTTTCTTTTTTTTTCTTTTCCGAGTGAATAGAAGAGAACATGCAATTCTGTCATTACCTGTTCATTTAGGAAATATTAGCAACTTAATTGTGCTATGTCAGCAGTAACTGGCCAGCTCCACAGTTGCCTTTTTCTTTTCTCTCAAACCAAAAAAGATCATAGGACATAAAATAAGTATCCACAAGGCAATAAGGTGCCACAGTGAAAAACCCCTCCATACAGCAACTTGATTTATTTGTGGAAGCATGAAATGACTAATCCCACAATCAGACCAAGGAAACAGAATAAAATCTGGTCTGTGTATAACAAGCAATGGCTTCTTGTTTATGCCCAGCCTTTCCTGTTGTCAGGATGGAGCGGTCCTTTATCTTATCCTCTTGCTCTCATGTTCTCTTCCTATTGCCAAAAAGGGCATGCACATATTATGAGAGACAGGCGGATACCCTATGCAGAACTGGTTCGTGTTTCACCAAGACTGCCTGCTCCTCAGCACTGCAGCTTGGGAGCAAAAATTCAACACCACTACCACAGTTCCCAGTGCCAGTTCAGGGTCTGCTGAGAATGAAGGGCTCCAAGTACATTTAGTGAGCAGACAGTGTAGCACTGACACAGCGTGATAGAATCATAGAATATCCTGAGTTGGAAAGAACCCACAAGGATCATCATGTCCAACTCCTGCTTCCACACAGGACCACTGAAAAATCAATCCATATTTCAGGCTTACTGCTGTGACTGCTGCCCTGGAGAGCCTGTTCCATGCTCACCATCCTCTGGTGAAGAGCCTTTCCCCAACCTCTCTGACCCTCCTTCCCCTGACACAGCTCCATGGTGTTCCCTCAGGCCCTGTCACTGTCACAGAGAGCAGAGCTCAGCGCTGCCCCTCTGCTCCCTATCAGGAGGTGTAGCCACCATGAGGTCTCCCCTCAGCCTCTTCTGCTCTGGGCTGAGCAAATCCAGGGACCTCAGCTGTTCCTCTTGCTCTCCATCATCTTCATAGTCCTCCTTTAGACACTCTGTAATAGTTTTAAGTCCTTCTTATATTGTGGTGCACAAGCCTAAACACAGTGCTCAAGGAGAGGTTGCACCAGCTCAGTGCAGGGCAGGACAATCCCTTCCCTCATCTGGGTATAAACTCCTCAAGAGAAGACAGGTCAATGAAACCAGAAAGCCGAGGTAAGGAGCTGCCTGTGTGACCATGCAGAGGCCCTACATCTAAAAGCAAGACCTGGAGGTTGTGCTGTGAGCAGAAAGCCCCTACTGCTGATGGAGACTCAGCTCCTGCCATTCTCCAGTCTCAGGCCTTCATTTGCTCCAGTAATGAACACCTCTGCAAAAACAGCTGTAGATTAGAAAAGGAATTAACCTCCAAGCAAAGGAGAAGCTTAATTAAGCATTGCTCTAACAGAAAACAGAGGGGAAGTACAGGTTAAAAAAAAATAAATAAAAGACAAGAAAAGACAAGAGAAGACAAGACAGCTGCATGGACTTGATTCCAATTTCCCCTCTTGTAGGTCATTTTACCCAATGTAATTTCCTTTCTATATTTGGGCAAGTTTGTTACTGAGGAACTGCCCATTAACAGAAGGGGTTTTGTTGCTTTCCATTCACTCATACGTTTTTTTAATGCTCTGCATTATGAGTCCTCCATCAAAAAAGCAAAACAGATTTAAATTAGACTTTGGGAGTATGCCATTTCATAAACTTCTCCCCAAAGAGATTCAGCTAATTAAACAAATGATTGCAAAATACTCACAGTGTCAGCCCTGTCAGCTTATATGCAAAATATCTACTCCAAGCTGCAGTTATTTAACCAAACACAATGTGGAGGAGCAATGTGCTTTAAAGATAAGCACAACCCACTGGCCATAAGGGGGCACACAGTTTGTAAAATCACAGGTGGATTAAGGGGCCAAGGACTTTGGACATCCCAGTCCATGGCCTTGGGAGTCAGCATGCACAGCTGCCTCAATCTGTCTAAAAGGGCCAGGAACAGAAGATACCGGGGGTCAGCTTGACAAGGAGACTTCGACAGACTGCAAAACATCAATGGTCGGTGCCTCTCTCAACATTTGGGCTGAGTTCTGTATCACTTCCAAGAAAGTAGGCGAGGAGCAGTTATGGATTCTCAAGGAGAATTCTAGATTTTTGCTGTTAAATTGCAGCAGCTTGGTGTGAAAGCTGGGAAGAAGAGAGTCAGTAGGAATGGCTGCTGAGGGTGGGAAAGCAGGAGGGTAAGCATTGTGTTATTACCATGTGCGTAACTGCTGGAGGTAGCGGTCCATTTACTCCAGCAGCTGAAATTCCCAACTGTCCTAAGCTAAAGGATTGGAGGAGGGCTATTTTAAACCTCTATATGTGTTATGTATAACGCAACACAGGCATTTAATCCTTCCCTTTCCAGCTCATCTAGCTTTCCATCACTCCCAGCTGCGTGGCTTGCTCAACAAGCCCTCTGCACTCACCCTCTCCCAAAACCTGCAGCCTGCTGTTACCCTCTCATACCTCTCCCACTGGCCCCATCTCCAGTCCATGCCCTGGTAAGACATCACCCCAGACAGGCTAGCACTCCCTACATCTCTGTGTCTCCATGTTCCTGCTATTTTCAGCACATGCTGCCTTTCCCTGAGAGATTCTGCAGGGTCTTTCCTCTTTCTCTTATTCAAATCTTTCCTCCTCACCTGCAGTGATGTTCCAGCTTCTGCTTCCCGTCCCAAATCCTCTCTGAATGCAAAGTAATCTCTTTATTCATTCCATTTCTTTCTTTACAACATACATTTCCAGCATGAAATACCCACTGCCTCCCAGTACTGACTTCTACTTGCCTTCCCATCTCTCTATCTACTCTCCTCTCTGTATTTACTTTCCAAGCGAGTAAAACTTTCCAAGTCAGGCACCTTACCTTCTATGCTCAGGTGTGCACAATGAGGTATAACGTGAATTATGACAGCTTTTCTAGCAATATGCAATATTAACTCTACTGAAGCCCTGTTATGGGTCATAGAATCCACTGTACAAGATCGGAGCAAAAAGTGCTGTGTGCATGGTCACCCAAGATGCTCCCAAGGACACTGTTCTTGTTGCATCAGCTACGTGCAGTGCTCACACTGCAGGGTACGTGAGCACTCGGACAAGCTCTTACCCATTCAGCCCTCTCTGTCTGGCTGTTTCATGCCTTGGCAGCGCTATTAATGAGAAAGCAGTTTGGAAAGCAGAAACTTGGTTCAGAACATTCCCTTAGGAAGAATGCCAAGATCATTCCTTGTTTATTTTACTTGTTTTGTAAACATTTTTATAATACTTATCAATACAGTCTGTATAGCATATTTTTTAAAATACCCAGCACGGACATCATCATTTTCCTTGTGACTCTGGCCTTTTCTTTGATACCACACACTGGAGTGAATACATTAAGTTGCCATTTTACCTTACGTATTGTGCTGTGTACTGCTTGATTGTAGGCTCTTAGTGAATCAACCTAACATTACATGAATCAGAAGGTACCTAAATCACATAATAGACACCAGTACTGGAAATGGTCAGGAAACAGGGATTAAGGATGAATGTTCTGTTTACATGATCAGAACACATTAAGGAATAAAAAATGATGAGAAATTCTTCACTGAACGTGTCTGGTAAAAGCATTTAGTTTGCTTCTGCCAAGTTTTCTTTTTGCCGGGCTGGTTCCAGATCCCTACTGCTAAGAAAATTAGAAGTTCAGTAAATAAATTCTGTCAATTGTTTGGTTTTCTCACGTTTTCTCTTGAATTCTCAAATTCAAGCTTAATTTATGTCTTTAAATGTGACCTACAATCTATGGAGTCTCTAATCAAAATGGTGCATTAACTTCACTTTTTTTTTTCCCCTTAACTTCATCAACATACAGAACCTAGCATGCATAGTTATTATCACAAGATATTAACATAATGTACCTTTTCCTTAGCAACAGCTATAGTATCTGGGGAATGCAGCCCATAATAATGCAGCTTGATCCAGAAGCACAATAAAATATAAATAAGCTTGTTACACTCCAGTGGCACACAGGATTCCATTGCAAAGGGCCTTCATGAATTTAGAAACCTCATCTTCTTTCTACTCCCAAACACAGATTTTGTAAAGGAAGATTTATGAACACACATTTCCTTTTATTCCAGAAAATGAAATGTAATTGTTTACTCAGTATTATTTTGCTGCATGTCTACTACTAAATTTGTGGGCATAATAGAGGCACATGCACATACACACATATCTGTGCAATGCAGCACTCTTAATGAAATAAATATGAAACCAGGATGTAGAGAAAAACAGCAAATCTAAAGGAGAGACCACCAGGATAGCACCCATAATTGCGGTCATTTTTTAATGAAGAAAGCACTACCAATTTTCTCCAGGAAAAATAAAGCTGCAATGAAGCAAAGGATATACTTGCTACAGATTAGCATACTTAATCTAGAGCTGCCATTCATAAGACTCCCAGTGTACCACATCTACAAAAGGAAAAAGGTGAGAGCCTGTTTGGCTCTCAGGCCACACCCATACGAGAAGAGGACGTCATGCAAGCTCATTTCCTTAGCTGAAGCCTGGTATGTTTGGCTGCACTAAGTGTATAGCCTAAACATAAAGCTAACATGTAAAGGTGTCCTCAGCTGGGTATGGGCAAATCCTTCTCCTAGCCTCACGGCCATTTGGTTCTCCCCATCCCTGGCAGTTCCTTGGCCAACAGCCCCATGGGTTGGATTGTGCCCTCACGTTCCTTGGACCTGTAACTCTTATAACTAATTTTACCAACCCAAACCTCTCTTTCTCAAAGGCAGTTGAGATATTTTAAACACTGCTTCCTGAGAGTTTTCAGGGAGAATGAACTCCATTGAGCCAATTTGAAAGCAATAACAAACCATTAGGATCTAGAAGATAGCAGTTCTTGTCTTCTGAGCAAATATCATAGTTATCACACCAAATTTACTTGGCTGAAAAGCTGAAATAACAAGACCTCTTAAGAGAGAGCCAAGACACAATCTTAACAACAAGGCTACGTAATGTTTATCTGTTAATTAGTATTTAGTATGCATTTACTAAGACTGAGATTTCCAAAAGAGCTTTTCAGGAGCTGGGTACCCGATTCATTGGAATAAGTCTCTTTCTGAACAGATTGTAACACATCACTAGAATTCTCCTGTACAGAACAATACAAAAAGGGAAGAATAAAAATTCAACGATTTGCTTTTAGGAAATTCAAGGGCTGAACTGGACTCTAAAACCAAACATGTTAGAAGGAACTGGACTGCTGACTGTGTGCTGGAAGTATCTTTTTTTCCAACATTTTCTGATTCAACCCCAAACAATTCCAGGTGCCAAATGCTGTAGAAAACCACTACTGTTTACCAACAGATAATCCCACTGCATAGCTGCCCAAAGAGCCATCATACTAACAAAAACTCTTTCATCTTTTGACTCAATGCTCTCAACAGCATGTGTGAACCTAACATGATTTGCTAGTACAGGAAATCTGTTGACTTTCTACAGATGCCTAGCATGAGTCTGATGAACTTCAGTGAGATTACATCAAACTTGATAATGACTTCTATAGATACTTCTGTTTTAGTGGAAGGCAGCCAGACTCCACTAGAATAGCCCACGTCTTTACCAGCTGACTTCCCTAACTTATTTCATACACAGATCTAGGTGGCACAGCTACAGGCTTGCTTTGGATCATTTTTGTCAACTGATTTGCTACCAATGAATGCAGTGGGATGTAATTTATTAAAAGAATTGAGCATGTTTTTTCCTGACCTACCTCCATACCACAGAGTTTTAACTGAAAACTCATTTCATTTCATTGAAACTAACCCCAAACTTACATTTCTTATATTACTTTTGCAAAGGGGAAAACATCTTCCAAGGGAAACAATGAATTTTCTAAAAACTTTTGTTGGTGACTAAAACCTCTAATATAACAGCAACATTAAACAAAAAGTAGAAAATAAAATAAATAAATAAATAAATAAATAAACATTTGCCAGTAGAAAATGCTATAGATGTAATGTAATATTACACCATCTCAAATATTTCAGCATATGTGCCATTCAGAAAACCAATTTACAAGTCCAGGAAGCATTAATATTTTGTTAGGTAAACATACCATTCATTATCTACTCTAAAAATAATTTCGTTCTGGCAATGGAAAACTCTACCAGACACTAAGAAGTCATCTGCTACTATAAATAGTGTTAACTGGGTAATTTTTCATCCAGATTTATACTCAATGAAGAATAAAACAAACACTACCTCTTGTAGCTGCAATGGAATAAAATCTGTTTTCTTATTCAGTAACTGCTCCAAAGTATTGCCACATAAGAAGTGGCTTCCTAATTGTACTGCTAACAAACTGTCTTTCCAGATTCAGAGTATCAGTTCTTTCACCTCCAGAATTCTCTTACCACTCAAACAAGGCTGTATATTAAAAAAGAAAAAAAAAAAGTCCTGTAAATGTATAAAAGACCTTTTGTAACAAGACCCACATCTCCCTGATCCTTGAAATTTTAACTTCTTGGTAACAGCCACTGGTCCTTCCCAGATCAATCCCCATCATCCCCCTATTCTCCTCTTTAGTTTTTCAGGTGATGATGACATACTTCATCATGTATGTCATGAAGAACTTCTACAAGTAGGCATCACATGATGTAAGAAGCAGGACCTAGCAAACAACGCAAACAGCATGGCAGATATAACCTTTCCTTGGCTATGCTCTTTAACGATGGCAGCGAGTTCCTGTAGGAGCATTATCTCAGATTGCACACCTTTTAGCATCTCTGAAGGGGCACAATGAAGACCAGTTATGCCTTTCAATCAAATTGCTACAAACTGATACCATTCCCTTCTAAATAGACACACTGTTTTGGAAATCGGTGGACCTGAAATTTGATCTCTTGTACGATTTATTTGCTATCTTCTCCCATTACACAAATATAAATATAACAGGCATTTTTTTCTGTAGCCCTGAAGTGATTCAGAATTAATACCAGATGACAAAATGGATTGTGTACCAGGAGGGGAAAAGTTACAGTAAAAGCTCCTTCCCATTAATGGGGCCATTCATTCATAAGGCCACTATTCCACAGGGAAGCTGGACATAAATTATGGATTTGACATCTAGTTATAGACGATTATATTTGACATAATGAAGTTATAATGGAAGGAGTTTGCACATTGTTTGGTTATTAAGTGCCCATTTCTTGTCCCTGCACCAGGTGCAATGGTGATAGGCCATACAAATCATCCAGAAGAAATGCCAAAATGGGCTCCCTTACTGATAAAGCACCACACATGTTTATTAATTTAACAGCTTGTCTTATGTCTCCCCCATCTGCTCATTTGAAACAGTTATTTGCCCTATAAATATTTCAGAAAAAGAAGGGTAGCCAAAAATTAGTCTGGCAGAAAATGAAAAAAAAAAAAAAGAAAAAAAATGAAAAAGAAAAAGTTTGAGAAGAGTCTCGTGCTGTATGTAGCATTGCATTCATTTTCCACATTGAATTAGTTCAACAGCTTTTTCTCAAGCTGGTAATAGGACATTCACTTTGGATTAGTGATGCTTGAGGGTGTACTGCTATGTATGCCATAGCTGGCTCTGCTTTCCAGCTGTTGCCACTGCTGGGCAGGTGAGAACCTCCCCCACTGATGGTGAGTGGCACGACTCAATACACTGGAAAATGAAACTCATTGTCAAAACAATCTCCTGGGTAGGCATCTCTGTCCACTTTGAGCATATCAGATCATACTGTATCTTAAAAAAGCCTAAAAATTAAAACAATTCAAGACATCTTTAAATCACATTTCATGCTGATCTCTATAGAAAAGCTCCTATGCAAGGAGGCAGCTGTTTGGTTAAAAAAAAAAAGAAAAAAAAAGCAAGCAAGTTAAAATGCATTTTTTTTCCTTTTTTTTTCTTGTTAAAGATTTGTAGGAATAACGTAAAAGGTGTTAAACATCACTCAAACTCCTTCTTCCCTTCAATTCCTTAAATATTTTCAAGTGTAAATACTTTGAACAGTTCCCACCAGCACCAGTGCGATTTAGCACTCCTCCTTGAGAGACTTTGTTAGCTCTGGCTTTCTGCTGGAGAGAACGCTGTTATCTTATAAATAAACAGCAATGCCCCGAGGTCCTTCTCTGCTATGAAAACACACATTCCAAAGAAATAAGAGCAACAGTTCAACACCAGAGTAAAAAGAAATTGGTGAGCAGCATGCAATTAACTTTCTCTGACTATGGATTAGCTACAGGACATAAAGAGGGCCTTGCTGATCATAACAAGCCAACAGGAGGACTCTTGGCTTGCTGCAAGATTTCCAGGAGCTCTGACCACTCTGGATATGATACCAGTTATTATCACTCACGGTACCTAAATGAGGAATTTATAAATACTGAGCATGGCCTACGTTCAAAGTAGCTGCCTGCTTCAGGGAAATCAGAATATCCCAGGAAGACGGACGTTTCAGAACAAATCTGAACCGTGACAACAGATTTTTGAAGAGCTGTGGATAAGACTGGGAAAAGCATCATACACTTCTATCAGAGCTCACCCTCCACTATTTTCACAGCCCTCTGTCATCACACTGGGCTGTTGGAAGACTCATCTCCAGTGCAGAAGCTGCGGCCTTTGAATGAGCTGCCCATCATGACAAAACATTGAGTTCAAATGAAAAATAAATAATCCAACAAGTGATTCTGTGCAGACGTCTTCAAAGTAAGGCAGCTGAAAATTCACTGCACATGCAATGCTCAGTCATGGCCAAACCTTTCCAATGACAGTGGCTTTACAGTGAGCTTACTGTGAGTGGTCACCTTCAAATAACTGGTGAAACGCCAGTTCTCAGATGAGAAAATTCTGCATATGTTTCTCCTGCTTGTTGCAATCAGTGAGTGTTTATTCCCCAGCTCAGGAGGAATGAGATCCTCTGGTGGCATGAAGATAGTGGTTGTAAAGGAAAAGCCCCGAGAGCAGTTTTTGGAGAAAAGGCTGAGCAAAAGCAAAGAAAACAACAGGAGAGAGACAAAAAGGAAGAGCAGGACATCATACAGCAACCCAGCATTGGATGAGGGCAAGGGAATAAGCTCCCAAGCATGGGAGACCCTGACCACCATTCAATGCATGGTCCCATCTTGGCTCTAAAGTGGTGAAATAGTCTCTCACCTGGACTCCTCCTCTTGAAACATGGCAGGAAAGTAATTTTGCCTTAAGAATCTGAATAACATGTTGCTGTAACTAACCCTAAGGGGAAGGAACAAGGTTAAGTACAACTGGCACCTGGAAGAAAAGCAGAAGGACACTATAAAGGACTCCCAAGCTGAGTAAATTAAGGAGACTTGAGCAAAAACTGAAAGATCTTGGAAGGAATTAGGAGGTATCTGGCCACCATCAGCTCTGAGCAGAAACATCCAAACAGCGCATCTCTCTCCTAGCCTTGAAAATGAGAGCGGGAGGCAGGACAGCGGGTGTTTCAGGGCCTGGTGAGCATGAGACACGTGGCTCTGTGCGTTGGCTTGAATTATCACAGGAAGCGCCATGGGGCCTCACTCCACTGTGTCCCCCTTTCTGGGGGGGGGAAGGAGTGCTGGGCTGTGCAACCAGCCCTGCCGGTAACCGGCTGTCACATCCTCCCACATCATCTGCAAAGTCAGCGACCCTCTCCGGGACCTTTGGCAGGAAGAAAAAAAAGGCCCAGAATGTGTGTATCCCAAAACCCGATCTATTTTTGGTAATAAGATTTTGAAGTGCTTCTGATGCTCAGGAGCGATTGACTGTTCCTCAGACTTTGCAAACATAAAGAGGAAGAAAAATGATAAAGTGGGCCCAGCTTTTGAGGGAAGATGAATAAAGGGGCACACTGCTGAGCTGGAGAGGAAAGAGGAAAAACAGCAAAACCTCTGCTTGTCTCCCTGATACCAAATCCTACAGGATTTCCTATAGGAAGAGATTCTGTGCCTAAGGAAGCTGAACCACATAAGTGAGATTTACAGGAAAACAGTCCCTATGCCTGAACTGGGACCAGAACAACCTCCTTGATTGAGAAATATGCATGGAAGGGTGAGAACCTCCCATCTCTTCTTTATTTGCTATATATTTGTAGAGCTGGGGACCAATAAATGGTTTTGCTTATAATTTCATGTTTTGGAAACACACTGACTTCAAGTGTATCAATCTCCAAGACAACTACTCCCCTTGAGCTTTGACTTTGAAGGAAACCTTTGCAAAATGCTAGCTCAATGGGGGAGGAGAGCTTCTTGGACTGCCTAGTTGTAAAAGCCAGGCATATATTTCATGCTTAATATGACTCCACATATACATTCAAATCTGCTTCAATAAAGCTTTATAAATAGTTTTAGTGTGTGGATTCAGTAAGTTTAATTCACTCTATCTACTGTATTTTAGTACCCGGCGGAAACTGAGTCCAAATGCTAAATTTAATTTATTGGTATATATGATAATTCCATCAAATTCCTTTCTAAGGCAGTGTATCAGAATCACCCTTATCTGTGACATTCCTTGCTACTGTCAGTAACCAATGATCCATTTTTAAACATAGGTTTAATTCTCAGCCTATGAGATCACAAGTATGGGTACAAGAAAGGGTTTGCTGCCATACTACAATGATTGACAGCTATAGCTCAGTAAGACAGGACTGCCCAAGTGAAAGAAAGCTTTTTGGAACACTATTGGCTAATAACTACCCATGGAAGACAGGGAACAGAGCTCACCAAGGTAAATAGATTCCTTCTCTTTATATACTAGCCTCAAAATGGGAGCCTCAAGAAGTTGGAGAATAGCCCTGTGGAAAAGGGATCTGGGCATTCTTGTTGATGAGTTGGATCTGAGACAGCAGTGTACCCTGTAGCCAAAAGGACTAACTGTACCCTGGGGTGCTCCAGACCCTGCACTGCCACCGAGCAAGGGGAGGGGTTGTTTCACTCTGCTCTGCACTGTGCAGCCTCACCTCCAGCAATGGGTGCAGTTTTGGGTGCCACAATACAAGAAGGACAAAAAAACCCAACTATTAGGGATCATCCAAAGGAGGCCTACGAAGATCATTCTATGATTTCAAAATCCAGCCACCAGTCCTAGCTTGCACCATCGTCGGGACCATGCATGATGAAGACACAACTGCTACTTTGGCAACATCATGGCATTTTATTTATATTCAGTGGTCCAAGGTCCCACTACCCCTGGAATCATTCTGCATATGGACAGTGTAAAAAGGTGTGCAAAAATAATGCATCTGAATCATCCGACTGAGAGGAAGGATAAAAATAATGGTTAATACTGCTTCATATATGGAGCTAATTTGAAAATGCCCTCAAATTAAAAAGGGGGTGGCTAAAAATCAGCGTCTTGTTTCAAATGCTGATACAGCACCTTATTTCTATTAAGTGATTTACGGTGTCATTACTGCATTACTATACAGAGCAGTGGCTCAGAGTAATTACCCTGTAATGTATGATGACACTAATGTACTAGTAAACTACTGGAGTTTATACTCTATTCACCACGAGCATCAGGACTCTGAAAGGCAGGTAAAAATGCACTGCATGCATAAACAATGTGGGCAAATGTCACCAGCGATAAAATTTTTAAGAAGGAGAAAGAAGAAGCAGTTACAAATAAATCTGCCAGCTGAGAATTGCAACTGCATAGACCCATAGCAGCACTAAATCTGTATGGTTTTTAATACAGGAAGGAAAGATGTTTTTATATCCCTAACCTGGCTCAATTTCCATTTATTATAATTAAAACTGTAAGGTAGCTATCACCTATGTTCTTTTTGTCAGTTTAAGTGCAACACCAACCGGTAACCGGTGTTCAGCTCAGTGCTAGGGAGAACATGGAAGGGAAATGAAGGGCATCAAAGCAACTAAAGCATCTAGCGGTTTATGTTCACTGCTGTAACCTGGTATTCTAAATGTAAAGTCCCAGCTATTGAAGTTGTGGAGAATCAACAACAGCTTCATGATAGAGGTTGTTTTGTCCTCTTTTTTTTTTTTCCCCACAACACGCCTTGTGGGAATGGGATAAAGCTTGAAACATAATCTGTGTGTCCCATGGTCTCAGAAAATGTAGCCCAAAAAAGCCACCTCATAACTGCTACATACTGAGAAAAAAAAAATCATAATTTTTAGAACACCCTAATGGATTTTGGGCACTGAGGCTGGAAATGAGGCAGCATATGCTTAGCTAGATGTACATGTCCCAGGGCCAAAGGAAAGCCTTGCTCTTCCCCAGGAGACAGTACCAATTACCATATTTTTAACACCCCCCAGACACCAGCTAATGGATTGGCTGCCTCCCTGGTTCTCTTCCATTAAATTACACAAGGGATTCAAGTCCTTCTACCAGCATGTGGCACCAGTAATATCATATCTTCCACACTAAGCAGTCTTTTCTTTAAAATGTCTCAGGTGGGGGGTGGATGGCCCAGTGGAAGCAGTTAATGCAGCAGTTTATGTTGAACAAAGTCCATTTTACCTTCTCTGCAAGTGCTGCAACTGTTCTGCATGATAGACATTGCCCTGTTCCTGCTGGCAATGGTATTCATCTTGCAGAGGTAGCTACGCCCTCCCAAATGGCAGATTATTGAAATTTTTGATAATTCTTAGCTCTTTTACCTTGGAAAAAGTAAGGCACAGCATCATCTTTGCCATTGTTTCATTCTCCTTGCTGTTTCCTTCCATATAGGCTGCTTCAGACCCCATGACAAAGACGTACACTGACCTATTCTAATTAAGTTCTGAATCATTACATTCAACATCTTAGCAAGATTTGGGTGAGAAGGTGCTGAAATTCCTATCTGTTTCTGCTTCATTGGAATGCTTTGCTAAAAAATCTGCTTCTGGCTGGCAAATTTTATTATAAACCTTGAGGTTTTCAAGTAGCTTAGAATAAGTTGACAATCTCATATGTGTCAAATCTCATCTTTGGGTGTACCTCACCCAAAAATGAATGGAAGCTGTAGACTGCCAGAAGACTGTACGTGATTGATCTGACTCACAACAAGCCTAGCTTCAGAGACAGCACTGTGAATCCAGCATCCTCTGCCATCCAGAACATAGTTCTACTTCACAGAGATGCAAGAGGAACTACCAATGAATAATTGTGCTGAGGCCGGTTTTGTACAGCAAGAGTCAATTCCTTCATTTTCATTACTTCATCAGCTGAGAAAACACACATTCACGCTTACAAAGAGAAACAAACGTTTACTTGATCGAGTTACAGATCAAGACGCATGGATGGTAATGGAAAAGCTCACACGAACTTAAGACAGCCTTTCATGCCAAGCGCATTAATGGTATGCTTTCATTTAGTCTACAGAGTCCTTCGGCTATTGGAGGTGTAGGGATATGTTTGCAGTTGCAGCTGCAATTCACTGACACAAAGGTTGTTCTGTCTCTGAGAATATTAGAAATGCATGAAGAAGTGAAATTTAGAGGACAGATTTCTTCATATTATGTAATGACAGTGAGCCTATCCAGATTAATCTTTCATTAATGTATTTTTCAACCACGTACTCTTAGAGAAACATAAACCCACACAAACACGCTTTCAGCCTTACAGTGCTGGGGCAGAATGGCATAATCACTACAAAGGACAAGCCCTTCCTGCCACTGCAACACATTTTGAAGGGCATGAGAAGGGAAAAAAACAAAACAACCAAACAAAAACCCCCAATTTATAGTGTATCTGCCTGCTAGCATGCTTTGGCTGTCATATTTTCCTCCCATTCCTTTCTTCCATAACAATTCTTGTGTATTTGTTGTTTATACACATTCCTGAAGCTGATCAAGAAATCTCTTCATATGCTGCTTGATTTGTAGCAGTATGAATGCATACTCTGGGTCCAAGCCCATTTTCCCAGGCCATGGGGAAAACAGTGAGGGTTCATCACAACGCAGCTAGGTGAAGATCCTCTAAATCAGGCTGAAAAATGAAGGGCTCACCTTCATATCACCTTATTTTCACAATTCAACAAAGGCACATATCTTAGCAGGGCTACTCTGGGTTCAGTCCACATATATTAGCTACTAATCAGGTAACCTAAAACTGGAGTCATCCTCTGGAGCGACCATGTCTCTCTACCAACTTTGAAAAAGTCCTTGATAACGGCAACATGGATGGAATCCAGGACTGAACTGCTGTAAAATACCTATGTACCTTCACTCACCTGAAGGCAGCTGAAATATGCTTTTTTGCATGCTGCTACAAGTCCCCCTTGCCTATGCATTACAATTAGGAAGGAAATGCAGAATGCAGAGGGCAAGAGCTGAGGTACACATATCCCCGAAGAACTGAACTACTGGAGAGAGCAATGTGACTTGTGAACAAGATGGTATATTCAAAGCTACGTAATGTGGCATATGGAACACAGTCCTCTCTCATACAACACTTCCAGAGGAAATGATTTGCTCCTGAGCACTTGGATGAAGCATGCTAACTTTCCCGCAGCTATTCAATGAACAAATGAATGATATACACACATGTCCTTAGCCCCTTCACAGTGCACGTGCCTGGAGATTACACCTCTGACTCACCCTTAGATGGAGGTCGCTCCAGATCCGAATCGAGGTGGATCGGTGGGGCAATATAGGAAACCTGCCCATGGTGAGCCTGCCCTGTGGACAGATAAGTGTTTTAGTTGTGCTGTTTTCTACAGAAACATATTAGGGTACAATTAGACATACAACATTTTTGTGGCCCAGGACTCAGAACAGGTTTGTGAGTATTTTTTCTAATGCACATTTTTCACATACTCTAATGTTCAAAATGATGACGAACTTCCATTTTGTAAAGTCATCTACTCAGAACTTATACCTGTTTTAGCACTACCATGTACATTTTGCATGATGTTCTCTTCAAAGGCCATATGCCACAGAAGTCAACCAGCTTCACACAAACCCATTCAATCTGTTAATTTCACTCTAAGAGGCAAGCAAGTACTTCTGTGTCACAAAAATTTCTAAAGGAAGTATGGTATGAAGTACAACTGCATCTGTTTGTCCCATCTGCAGAAGATACACATACTGCTTTGTGGAGCTTAGCACTGCTTTCACCTGAATGGAAGCTTTTCAGTTCTCAACACTGCCATGCAGCTTCCCAGTAGGTAGAGGCTCAATTCTTCTCCAGTAATTTGGAAGTAACTATATCAAGAAACTTTTATTTATAATAAAAAACATGTTGTTATAATTCATCTATTTACTGTAACAATTTACAGGGTTGTTAATCTCTTTTTCTAAACACGGAAAGTTAATGACACATAGATTACGATAACAGCTAGAGTAACCTTCCTGTTTCAAGTAATATTCGTGCTGCAATAAAAGCAGTTGATTCCTCTTATGAGGCACATTCCAAATAATTAATATGGCTCCCTGTTGACACTTGCTGTTGTTGCTTCAAGCAATTTCCAAGCTAGTATCACAAGCAGCAGAGCAGTGGTACACTCTTCAGGCTTCTTTGTAATGAAATCCAGGAATACCATGAGCACAGTATGCTGGTGCACATAATATGTTGAGAACGTCTCTTCAGGAGTATAAAATATTAATGGAAAAGGGGGGGTTGGGGGGTGGAAAGCATGTTTGAGTGGACAGTATATATTTACTGCTTTACACTGAGGCTGACTTAGATAATTTGCATTATTAGCCATACAACAACTGGACGTTATTCAGGATTAAAATCTGACACACCATAAATCCTATATTTGCTTTTAAGTGCTTTAACATGGGAAATCTGCTTCAGGCAAACCCATAGCTAATAATGAGTTACGCTGCTTTCCCGTTCTCGTTTCCATGTTAAAAATCCATTTAATATCATTAATGAATACAAGTCACCATCTAATAGCCAATTGGTTCTGCAGTGGAAATAGGCAGCCTGCTCTAGTCCATGCTGCTCAAAGTGCAGATCAGTGCCCTTATAACTATGCAACAGGCTCCTCGTTTGCTGCATCCCAGACACTACCAAAATGCAAGATAACTGAGGTTGGAAGAGACTTGTGGAAATTGCTAGTCCAGTCTGGGGACAGCAAAAGTTAATTGCTCAGAACTGCATCCATTTGGGGTTTGAAGATCTCCAAAAAGAGAGAATCCACAGCCAATCTGGGCAACCTGTGCCAGCACTCAGACACTTGTACAGGGGGAAAAACAAACAAACAAACAAAACAAAACAAAACCCCCCAAACAAACAAACAAACAAAAGCAGCTTATTCTTATCATAGAATCACAAAGGTTGGAAAAGACTCCCAAGATCATCTAGTCCAAATGTCAATCATTATGTTCAAATTGAATTTCTTGGTTTTCAGTTTGTGCCCACTGCCTCTTGTCCTATCACTGGATGTGTCTGAGAAGAGTTTGGTTTTGTATTCTTCATTCTCCACCTCTGCACTCCAATCAGGAACCTAGGCACATCAGTAAGATGCCTCTGGACCACACCTGCTCCAAGCAGAACAGTCCCAACTCTCTCACAGAGAGATGCTACAATCCCTTTATCATCTTACTAGACTGGAGCCAGTAAGTCCTTGTCTCTCTTGTACTGGGGAACCCAGAACCAGAACCAGAATCCAGGTGTATCCCCACCAATGCTGAGAAGAGGGGCAGGATCACTTCCCTTGATCTGCTGGCCATTCTCTGCCTAATGCAGTCCAGGATTCTGGTGGCCTTTTCTGTCCCATGGACACATTGCTAGCACTTTTTTTTTTTTTCCCCTCATCAAGTTTTTTTGGGACCAAGTGTTGCCTAATACAAAGAACAAATGATTCTGCTGCTTTGAAGGGTTAGGTTAGAGTAAAGAAGACACATGCACAGTATAAAAGGCTGCTAAATATGTGTGAGTTTGTTTAGACATTCATTATGATTCAGTAATAACTACAGAAGTTTATGAATGTTTTATAACAGCTTTTACCTAATATGGAAGAAGCAGTAGCATCAAATGCTCACTTGTGACAAATGAAACAAGTTGCTGAAAGCTTTTATCTATTTGCTGCTGATACAAAACATGCCTCTTCCAAAAAATATCAAACTTTACTCCTGTTAGACTGTATTTCACAATACTAAAAATAATAATAATAATAATAATAATAAAAAAAAACCATCAAATTTTGAGTGTTAATACTCTATATAAGAGCAGTGCATACAACTCCTGTGCTTCATTTTCTGAGCACGAATGTCAGCTTAGTCTTGAGACTCATCAGTCTTTCCATAGGAGAAACAAAATTTATCCAGCTCTCCACTGCTATCTGTGGCCCTCATTATGCATTCATGATCAAGATCCCTTGCAAACCTTCTTGTTAATCAACAGAATCCCATTTTTTCTTTGACTTTACTATTACTGGCAATGGTGACATCTGAAGGGGTTGATGAAGGAGAGTCAAGGGGCAGTGGCTGAAGAAGGCCTCAGCAGAAGGAAAGCTGCACAAGTACACAGAGGGAACTCTTAATCAGAGGACAGAACTTGATTATCAAAGTAATGAGTCCTTCCAGATTTAACAGTATTAAACATTTTGCCACTGACTCATAGCATCATAGGACTACAGAATATCCCAAGTTGGAAAGGACCCATAAGGATCACAGAGTCCAACCTTTGGCTCCACGCAGGACCACCCAAAATTAAATAACACATTAAATAACGCGACTCCATTAAATAACATAATTTTACCTAGTGAAACTATGTAAGATCTTCAAGCTGATGTCACTGGCACAGCTCACGTCAGTTACAAAGACTGACAGAACAAGTTTTTCCAAATTATACCAATTCCTGTCCTTTTTATATGAGTTTAGCAGTTTTGGATACTTACCTCAAGCCTCAGCTCTAGGACTGAGCAACCACAGGCAATCTCCCCTCTCCAGATCCAGCTATCACAAGGAAACACTTGGAAAGGAGAGTGTGTAAGTCTTATAAAAAGAGGGTAGAAACACTCAACCTCTCCCTCTTCAAATCCCGTTACTTCAGCTGTCTTCTGTATGTACTGGGTCTGCACAGTAGATCTTGTAGCACTGTAATGTGGGACACGTGCCTTCTGTGCCCACATGACCATCTCTCAGTCTATTAAGCTTTGATGTACACCTGCACATCTATTACTTCAGAAGCCTATTTGATCTCACTCAAAAGCCTGAAGAGCTATCCACATGCTAGCCACTACTGAACTGTTGCTCGGGTATCTGTGCCTATGGGAGAGGAAACGGACAGTGTCAGCCCTTCCCAGATGTTATGGAACACTCCAAAAATAACTGCACCTCTTCAAATTAGTGGCCCACTTTTTAATAATCGAAAAAGAAAAAGAAGAAGAAGAAAAGTCTATTTCTAATAAAATACCAAAGGTCAAGATGCCTCTGTTGCTGATGGAAAGCTGGGCTTGCCTTGTATTACAACAGCTTGCATGGTCCTCTCCAAATCCCACTCTGACTATAACCATCTGGTGTTTCAGCAGCCAGCTCTCAGGTAAAAAAGTAAACAGCAATCAAATGTAATCATCAAAGTAACATGTGATGAAGTTGCCAATTTTATATCTAATCACTTCAGTCAGGCTCCGTTTCCTTTACTCTTGCCTGTGAGGAGCAGCCGCCATCATGGCCTGCTCAGGAGGGTGGACAGGGATGGCTGATGGCACGGCACCCCATAAGCAGCAGGAGAGGGGCAGAGAGGCCCTTGTGCCACGTAATCGGCTGAAAAAAAGGATTAGAGCTGGAATGCCACTGTAGTTCGCTCTCTCTCTGCTGCTTTTTTTGCGTAATGTGCTGCAAGGACTCAGGCCTGGCCAACACTGCATAAACATCAAAAATGCTGTTTTTGCCAGCGGCTCTTGTGCTCTCACTGGCATGTTCAGTCAGCCAGCACTGCCCAGCTCTGCTCCTTCCTACCACAGCACAAACCCTCAGGTGAGGCAGAGGGAGCACCAAGCTCAGCATGGGCACCCCAAAGGTCCTGCCTTCTGTGTGCAAGGTCTCTCTTTACTCTCAGTTGCCGCCATTTTGGGACTGAAGTACAGAGGTGGCCAGGCACGTCCATCTGGTGACATGGCCTCCCTCAGGAGGAGGAAACAGAGATGTGTGCAGACTGGAGTGCCTGGCTCACGGTTACTTTCAGGTCTGACATGAGAGATGCAGCATCTTAGAAAGCCTCTAAGTAACAAGAACAAAGATAGTGTTTTGTGAAGAATGCAGGAAATGTAATGGCATGGCACGAGGGATAATTTTGTTAAGGGATCTGGATGCTTACAGATACAAAATAAACATTCACACATCTTCAGAAATCTGCCCTTCGGTGATTTTAGTCATCTACAGATTCCATGATAATGAAACCACAGGAAAAAAAAGATGCACGCACTAACCAAAAAGTAGCAATACAGCAGTCTTAGCTGTTTACATATTAAAAACGTTTCCCCTGTTTCTTTTTTGGAAACATACCCACCATTTGTGCACACGACAGTGCAGACCTCCCTCCTGACCCTGTTCCAAACATCCAGCACCTGGTTTTCTCTGGGGGTGAAGGTTCCCTTCTCGACTGTAGGAGATCACTGCAACACATTCTTTTTCTGTCATGTCAGATTGCATCACTTGCTCTGTTTTCTACCCAGTTTCCAGCCTCCTTCGGTATGTTTTCACCTTCCACTGGCTCCCTTCTATTTTTGAGATCCTTCTAAGACTGCCTAGCTAGCATTTCACACAGAATACTTCATTTAATTTTGTGCCTGCAGCTCTCACGACCCGGAGTTCCCTTACACTGCCTCTGTCTCCTACATGCTTTCAGCACCTTCGAATACAGCCACCTCTGTGGACTGAATTCCTCATTCTGTTTATCCATTCGCTTGGATTACTAATGAGTAAGTTAATAACCGTGAAACCACACGTTAATTCCTGAGACTTTGATTTCAGTTCTTCACCTCATTTTTTTTAATAACAATGGATTGGAAACACACCAGTTGATTTTAATATGCAAGTTCTAAGAGAAAGTCTCAGAAAACATATCAAAAGTTTTACCAAAATCATTACATTTAGAATTTCATTTCTACACTGCAGCTCCCCCCTCCCAGCTGAACAATTCAATTTTTAAAAGCAATCTAGTTTGTCTGGTATGAACCGATCTGCAAAAGACAACAATACTTTTTGACTAAATTTCTGTCATCCTTCATTAACAGGACTAAAAAAAAAAAAAAATTAATTTATTATCTAGCTGAAGACTACATCCACTTTGTTGGATTGTAATTTCCAAGATCATCACTCTTATCCTCTTTAATTTCCAAAATTAGTACATTTTTCTTGCCCTTTTTTCCTCCACTCATGGGTCTTTTTGAACACCATAACATGCAGGCATATATAAAAACATATGGAAAGAGAAATTAAAAAGCTGCAGGCTTGCTAACAAACTCTACTGACATGCCATTAAACAAATTTCATTTAGAACTATTACTCTGCATATATTCAAACTTCTCCCAGCAGCCTTTTTACTGCCTTTTATCGATGATTATCTTTGCTAAACATCATTTCCTCACTGCCCACCCTTTTCCATTTTGCATTAAAAGCTTTCTTTTTAAATAAACCTTTTATAAAGCCATTCCCTACCTCAGACATGTCAGAGTTAGCACCGATTCTGTCCACTGCTTCGTTTACTCACAGACTTCATTGGAGTTTCTTTCTTTCATCCGTACATCACTCTTTCATCTTTCATTGCCCTTTTAACTCCTTAGGGTTACTGTAACTCATCCAGTCTCTCTTCTCTCCCCCTCAGGTTTAATTCCTTGTCCTTCCCTTGAAGCCTCACACACTTCTGAATACAAATAAACCCCCTTTTCTGAAGGATGCTGAGTACATTAGCTCTGCACTTTTGCCATTTTGTCACTTGTATTTCATACCTGAAATGATTGTGAGCTTAAAACAACTGCAGAAGGAAAAGTACCTGTGAGCAAAACTGCATAATGTCTGTGGGCAGGACAGGAATGCTAGGAGCAGCTCTAAAACAAGGAGGATGGAGTCTCTGGCACCATGACCATAGGATGGACACATGGTGGCTGCATGCAGACAGTCTGATCACAGCTACTTTATGTACTTAGAGGTTACCAAAACCAGAATTCCTGGACAACCTACAAACTGTGCCAAAGAGGGTGCTCCTGCCCAGTTAACATAATAAGCAAATGTTTCTTCTCCCATTCCATGCTTGACAGGAGTGAAGTTATAACACTGCAACTTCATTCATTCATTGCTTCTGAAACTGTTCCAAAACATACATAGTTGTAGCACTCTGAAATGTCTATATTGTGTAGATACATCTTAAGATACATGTGTGTCATGTATCTTAACTTCCACATGTAATACAAAGTCTGAGGGTAGGAGATGCAGGACTGCACTTCTTACTTTTGTCGCTCTTTTTTTTCTGTTTTTTTTTTTTTTTTTTTTTTTTAATTTAAAATGAGAAATCTACTTCGATGTGTGAATTACACTACTATGCCTTCCAATGATTCCCATGAGGAATCAATTTGCAGGAGAGAAGAAGGTGGGTTCTCACCTCCCTGTAGCAAGATGCAGCTGATTTTCCCAGTACCTACCAAGGCAACACAGGGCTGTCAAATGCAAACCCTGGAGCTGAGGAAGAACCATCTCTAAAGGAAGTGGGGAGAGAGGTGAATTGGGTGGATGTTTAGCTAAGACCCTGTCATGCCTGCATCTCATGTTTTAAAGTAAATGAAAATCCACAAAGAGTGCCTGGCAGCATATGTGTGAGCAGAAAGCATGATAAAATAGCTAATCTTTTCTGAGGATGTACTATTCTTGCTTTGAATCTGTCACAACAAACCGCAGCCTTAACCACGAGGGAAAGGAAATCAAAATGGCCTTTTTGGCCATTTGACAGTCATTACTTGGGTGGCTCTAGGCTAGCTGAGTTTTTAGGAGCATTTTGCAACTGAGATTGGAATTACATACAAAAATGTTGGCAAGAATAATGCCAGAGGAATGGGTTAAAGACTGATTATTACAGCAGCTGAAGCAATTGGAGACTTTTCACTACTGGCAGCTGCGTACTTTCAAGAGAGCTTTTAGGAGTCAGAAACTCAAGACAGTGGAAGTCAGGGGCGAGGAAGCTTCTTCAAGCCACAGTGAGATTCTTCCCTTTGCTGTGCAAATGTTGTAGTTTGAGTTCTGTGTTTATATGAACTTTACCCCTCTGTTAAAGACTTAAAACATTTATTTTAGGAGGGCTTTAGCTCTGCAGACTCCAGTACGTGCCCCAGAATTTATCCTGCCTGGTATACAAGGGGGGAAAGAAGAGAAAGAATCAGGAAATATTCCACACATGCTGTTATAATTAAATAATGTTAAATACCTTCTATCTTCCCCACAGACAGCAGCAGGTGAGGGAAGGCCCCCTCCAGGTCTAGCTTTCTCCAGAGCCTGAGGCAGGGAGCTGACCTGCATTTTCTAAGATCTGCTCCCCAAAAGCTTGCCAGCAGGATAAAAGAAAGTGCATCATATTACTCTTCTCTTGCCAGATATGTTCATTGTGTTATGAAATATGATTTACCTATCACCTGCACTGGAAACTGGGGAGGGGAGAGTGATTTTGGTGCAGATGAAATCAAGGGGTTTGAAGCAAATATAATACTGAAAGCCCTGGAGGAGATGACAAATATCCATAAGCAAGAACTGCCCAGAGTGGGTTTAGCAATGGCAAATACAGCTGCACCTCAGGAGGTTTTCTTGGCCACCTCTCAAAGATTTAATCTGATACGAGGAGGGCTGTGCCAACTCTTACTGTCCTTACTCTGTTCTTTTCCCAAAAGTCAACCAGGAAGTTTTCATCTGCCTTAATGGGCTGTGGATCAAGTCCAGTAAATTCCGCCTCAGATGGGGCTGAAAAGACTTGATACAGAAAAATTTGGAAGAGTTTTTTGGGAGAAACCTAGCCAAAGCCATCCAGTCCATCTCCTGCAGAGGCAAAATAGTTCCTTATGTTGTTTTGAAAGGTATCTCCTCAAGGCTGCCCACTGCTTCCTCCAAGGTACTGATCAACAGATCTTGCTGTCAAGATTTCATCTTTGTTTTCCCTTTCTTGGAGGAGAGATCGTAATGCCTTCCTGCCTGAGATGTTTCTGCCTTATTTTTTTTCCTCTTGCTTGTTCTTTTTCAACAGCTTCACTTTTTAGGGCCCTTCATTGCTGTGCTCTCAACAGTGCTCGTATTTACTCTCCCCACCCTTACGATCAGCATTATTAAACAAGGATGCAACTTCACATTTTAGCTAACCAATTAAACAGTGGTCTTCACAAGGCCATGGATTTCCATCCCCTCCCTTGCAGCAGATCTGGCAATTAATGCAAATACAGATCAAGCTAAAGCTGATCTGATGGAAAACGACCCACCAAAACCAGTAATTATTAGTTTTCTGCTGCCTCAATCAGCATATCCATCTCATCCTGCCAAAGGAGCAGTGCCAGAGCCAATACAAAGGGAAGGGTAAGAGCGAAAGAGCCAGGGTGGGGGTGGAATGGGGACAGCTATCAGTCTCAGTGTAACATAAAACCACACCTGTGAACAGTAGGAGCACTGTATCTAGATGCTCCCTCTGTTCTCACACAAGACTCCTTGCCCCGGAGACTCCCACCAGTTGCTTCCTTTCTTTGCCACCATTCAGACAGCTTTTAATCTACCTGCTAGTATAATCTAGAGTGCTATATCTCACAGCTCCAGGTCAAAAGCTTTATTGAAAGCCATACATGTGACAGCGTGCTTACTCCTCGCATATAAAGCCTACGACACAGCGATATCTTTCTGTTAGTTGGGCTGCTGTTGTAAACACAGGAAGGGGAGCAGTGGGGAAGAGAAGAAATCAGGCAGTAATTCTTGCCACACTGAGCTTAAAATTCAGCAGCAAAGCCTCCTGGTGGGGGGGTGGGGGGGGCTTGTCAGAGAAATCAGCAGAGATGCTGGACTATATAGCAGGAGACAACGTTTGAAGCAGACAGGTAGATGTGTGACTCACCAGCACAGAGAGGGTAATTGAAGTGTCTTGTAGTTTCAAATGTTGTGAGATGTGGTCCAAGAATTTGTCACTCTCACTTTCTTCCATTTGTGACAGTCTACAGCAGATGTCCACTACAATATGCTTTTTACTTTCCAGTCTATGTCTTTGCATGCCTAGCATGGTCTCCATCCCCATGTCATACCTCCCTAATACTACGTACATCTCCACTGTGATCTTCTCCCCCCCATCAGTCCCTGAGCAGGTGAGATCTCACCTTCACTCACCTCCTGTGTCAGACATATCTTTCCCCAGGAATCCATGATGGCAAGCCTCCAAGAAACAGTTTCAGTATGCAGGGCTGCTTCTCCAGCTCCTCACCTGCATCTGCTCATCTTGCCTAATGACCACCATCACCACCGAATCACATACCACACTAACTGAACTTTCTGTGACTCAAGAGTGACTGCAGCCCAAATGGGACTGCCAGACAGTAAAGAGCTACAGGAATCTTCTTCATCACAGGTATTTTTATCCACTGTTGTCATTAAGAAAGTGCAAGAAGATGAGTAATTTGTTTTCCAAGAGGGTCAGCACACCCTAACTTCATTAATCACTTCTTTTGATCTACTACAGAAGCTCTGAGACAAGCAGTACAGCCTGCCTAGCTCTGCTTCCAACTTATTACCAAGTCTGAGCTAAAGTAAGGTGCAGAGATGTTGCAAGAGGGGATATACTTAATCCTACAGCAAGTGATCAAGCAGGAAAAGAGATTAACATTAAAGAAATTAAATGAGAGTGGGTATTTCCTCCATTAACTTAAAAAAAAAAAGAAAAACAAAACAACAAACGAACAAAAAAACCCAACGGTAATCTCAGCCACCTCATTTTTTTTTCTTTGTTTTTAATCTTTTTTTCTTTTGAGATAATATAAGTTATGTCTCAGCATGAAGGACATGGCTGCCTGTAGAGAGATTTTGACAACTCCCCTCTGAGTGCTAAAATGCTGTCAGCTGAAAAACCGAGCTGTATGGGCAAATTGATCCAACTCTGACAGACTTCCTCTCTGTTTTCATGTTTTCTCTCTCAATCAAAAACCTTCTGAAGAAGTCAGGTTTGCAGATCCATTTGGAGAGGGGGGAGAGGTGGGGAGATCACCTACCTTTGCAGCACAGCTCTTTAACCTAGATGTCAGGACAGACCTGCCACATGGAGGGGAAGGTCTCAAAAATCTCTCTCAGCCTCCCAGTTGATGTGCTGTACACAGAAAGATGATTTCTCTAACTTGTATATAGCAACTGTACATGGCCTTTCTGACTACCAGTGAGGGCAGAATCTATATATTTTGCAGGCAGACAGTAACAGCATAGGGAGCAGAGCTTTTAGGCCAGGGTTTATCTCCAATGGCAGTAACAGGCAAGCAGCTAGAGCAGCTGCCCAAGAAAGCTTGAGATTTCTTCAATAATCATTAGGAATCATCTCCCCCTTTCTCAGCCCAAAGAAAACGAAATCTGAGCATTTTTAAGTCTTGTCCCTAGCTGTGAATATATCTGTAACCTTTCCGCATCAGTGACAATTTTGAATACAATTTTTGATGGTCAAATCCTGGGAGTACTCTTACCACTTTATAGCAAAGATTAAGCATGCTGCTGTCACAGTCAGTAAAAGAACATCTTTTCATATTGCCTCAATTGGGCACTCCAGAAATCCCTAGTCCAGCAAGGTGAAGCAGTGCCAAGCAACTTAAAAGTGTCTTACAAAGTCAACCTTGGGCATTGTTTCTGCTTTCTTTTCACCTTTGCAATAACACAGCTTTACAACTTGACAGCTGTCCTGCTCACTGGGTGCTTCTCCACAGTTTTTCTAGCAAAGTCTCACAGCACGGTGATTTTTATTTCTTTTTCCACTTTACCCACTTGTTGTCAACTCAGCTAGGGGAGCCCATGCTCAATGTGACCAACTTTCTAAGATTACTTTTGAAGATTCGTGCGGTAAAACTGCTAATTTATAAATTATAAGAAATCTGAAGTTGGTATTGTAACAATGACAGTTTCAGTGAAGCTCACAACTGACTTCATAAACATAATTATGTCCCCTTCTATTGCCTCACAATACGGAATGCTTCACCATCTGTCCCTCTCATTCTGCCACCCTGCACTTGCTTCCTTACAGACGGGCAGGGACTGAGAAGTTTGCAGTGGGTCAGAAACTGCACAAACCCACCAACTCCAATTTAACTCCTCACAGAACATAGGTCCATATATCATACATCATTCTACAGAGAAGATGTTTGCTTCATACAAGGTCAAATACCATTAAAAAAAAAAATATTATCAGATCTTTTATATTTGGAATCTAAGCTCCTTCAACCATGTGTCTAAATTATTCTTATCTTAGTTCCCACGATGTCACTTAGGCCTTAGGATGACGGTTTTGATTACAAGTCTGCACACTTCCTAGAAAAACACAATCCTGATTGGTACTTGTTGAATAATGCATTCTAATTTCAGCCTGAGCCTCCTTCGCATTGAATGAGTCATGGTAGACGTCTATTCTCTGCAGCAGGCAGCAGCAGGCTCTGCCAGGGCACTGCTCTGTGGTATCAGCACTGGGACAAAGTACTTCAGGTTCCCAAATTTCCTGATACATCAGTCTGTATACACACGCAAGGGAAAGAGCCATGCTACACTACAGTTTGTTGTATCTGTCTGGCTCAAAGAAGGATTACAGGAGGCATACAGCATTACTGGAAATCAAGTAATAGACACTGAAAAGTACATCAAAAAATGGCATTTCAACTCAACCAGAAACTCTTTCATCTCCTTCTGCCTTAGGTTCCTCATCTTTTCAGTGAAAGATGATGCTACAAAATTAATAGAAAGCTTCAGTTCTGAATATTTACCTTTGCAACAGACGATATTCAATTTGTACTCAGTCATATATTCCACCACCTCCAAAACAGAATGACCAAACAGCTCAATGAAAGAAAAAAGGATTTTCTTTTTCATTTAGAGGCTCAACTCTTCAGTTGCTTTAATGAATGTACACTTCTGTACACCCACATGCTAGACATCCCAGTCCTGACCACTATCTCAAGCGTACAGGATAACCTTTAACCTCACATATGAGTCTCTGAAATAGTCTTTTGATCAAAGAACTGACAAATGCAAGCTTCAGTACTCTGGCTGAACTGGCAGCTGTCAGTAATGTGATGCTCTTCATTCACCCTCTCATGATCTGAGCAAAGAAGAAACACCAGTATTTCTGAATAGTTGTGCAAACGATGTGGGATTCAAAACTTGCAATAAATTAGTTTCACGCTGAGCAATGATTATGACTTCCTCATTGCTGAATATGGATACATGCTTGTCTTCGCGGATCAGGGAAAAGACAAAGCAACTCTATTTAGTTATTGTTGCTTTGCATCTCATAGCATTTGGAGTTATTTCAAATAACATTTGGATGATTTGATACTACTCAAAGGAAGGAATGATTTCTGGGTTTGCTCCTTGGGACTGCATTCCCACTCTCAGTAATACTGGCCATTACAGCTCTCATTGCCATAATAGTTTTAATTGACATAGCAGTGGCTACTGAAGCAACAGCCCCTACAGGTGGAGGGAAGTGTCACTTAGGAAGGTGGCTTTGCTACTCCCTGTGTTGGTCTATCATTTCAAAGTGAGTTTAAGCTCATTCTCACAGGCGACCTTTTTGTGTGGGAGCTCAATCTTTTACTGTCCTTCCCAGCAGGGACAACTTAATTAGATACAGGGTTTCCTTCTCAAGTTACTGGATTTGAGGATTCATGCTGCTGTTACTTCCAGGCAACTCAAACAGAGGCAAAAATGGACAACAATTGGGGGGAGGGGGTGGAAGTGTGTGTGTGTGGGGGGGGGGGAGGAATCCTTAAAAAACAAACAAAAAACAAAGATAAAATCTGACACATCTCTGAACAGCACAAGGCTTGCCTTCACAGTAAGATGGAGACCCTGGCATTCAATCCCATCGTGCTACATTGAGGGAGCAAGTCCTCTGAAAGTATTTTCCTTTTCAAGAAGCCAGTCAAAAATCTCCAGTTAGTTTCACATAGATGAGAAGCCAGATTTCAAACTGCCCTTTACTTGAGACAAAGGTGGCTTTTTCAAGGTTTAAACTACTGGGATATTTTATTAAGCGGTGAGACCAGGGGAAGGGATCAATTACAGGAAAAAGTGGAATGGAACAAAATATCTCTATTACTGATTGAGGGTAGATTCTGCACTTTTTGCTTATGAGCTGGATGAGCAGGGAAGCAGATTTTCCCCAGGTACCTCAATCACACTGATTGCAAAGGTTACAAATGACCGGAACAAGCTTAGAGAGCTCCCAGAACAAACAGGGAAGAAAAAAACCAAAACAACAACAACAACAACAACTGTGAAAAAGCCTTGCTTTGCAAGGAGCTTGAAATGATACTGCTCCAAAGCTGGTGCTGGAAGACACTTCACAATCAACCTCAAGGACGTGAAAGTCAGGAGAGACACCCCCAAATTCTGAATTACATCCTAGTGCTTTTAATCCAAAAGCAAATAAAACCCACCAAAATAATTACTATTATGGATCTAGACATTCCTTTATTGTGTCCCAGAGCTTCACAAATTATATTTTAAAGCTTTTCTTCCCATTTAGAAAGGCAAGAATACCTTTGTACTTTTAAACAAAACTGAATATGCCATGATCATACAGACGAGCTCAACAATGCTGTCAGTGGAATTGACAGCCCTGAAATTTAACTTCAGAACCAAAACGCAGAGCTCATTCTCACAGAAATACATGCACTTCTGAGGCGCACTGAGGAAATGAAAGGAGCAGAATACAGTGCCAGACGCCCAGCCCCTTGGTGCTCTGATAGCAAAGTCAAGCTGCTGAGCTCTGCACAGAAACTCACGTGCCTTGTCCAGTCAGATCCAGTGGGAAAAACCATTACAGGGAGATGATGAGTTGGGAACTGGAATATCTCTAAACAGCCGTAATGTCTGGACAGCTCCAGTCTGCTCAGATCCATGATAACATGAATTAGGGGATATGTTTTAGCTATTCAGGGTGTACACCAGGCACATGCATAGAAACACTGAGACAGCTTGAATTGTTAACGGGAGAATGGGAGGTGCTGGAGCAGGTCCAAAGAAGGGCACCAAGGCTTGCAAAGGGCTGGGAGAATATTCCCTATGAGGAGCAACTGAAGGAACTGGGGCTGTTTAGTCTGGCGAAGAGGCAGTTGAGGGGAGACCTTATTGCTCTCTTCCAATATCTGAAAGGTGACTGCAGTCAGAGTGGGGTTGGTCTCTACTCACTGATGACAGGTGACAAGACAAGGGGAAATGGCCTCAATTCGCACCAGGGGAGGTTTAGGTTGGATATCAGGAAACACTTCTTTACAGAAAGGGTGGTTAAGCACTGGAATAGGCTGCTCAGGGAGGTGGTTGAGTCACCATCCCTGGATGTATTTAAAAACCATTTGGATGTGGTGCTCAGGGACATGATTTAGTGGAGGGCTGTTGAGTGAGGGTAGTTTGGTTAGGTTGTGAACCTGAACAATTCTATGATTCTATGATTCTAAATCATCTTTGAAATAACAAGTCAGGTTTTAATTAAACTGGCAACTAGACAGTGCAAGCAAGGAGCTGCATGCCCTGAGGTTGCAGAGACAGTAGGCCACTGTCAAGACAAATGGCCACATCTTCAGGTGGGGCAAACAGCTGCATTGTGATAAGCAGGTCTGCATCTTCCCAAAGAAGCTGCAGATTCAGCCACTCTAGCTGAAGGATCTGTGGACAAGACCAGCAATACAAACAGCAGCCAACTGCATTCAGCTGGGAAGAAGCCACTGTTCAGGAAAACAAAAATGGACACTTTTACAGTGATTTCTAATATAACACAGGAGCTTGTGATATAGAGACTGGCTGTCAACAAGAACCTTCATCTACGTTGACTTCCTCTCTCAGTAGTCAGTAGGTTTCTTTACAAGGGGCAGGTGGGAAAAAGAAAGAGACGGAGTGAGGAACAGATATCTGGCATTACACTGACCGTGAGAAGCTGATGGATCTTCAATCCCATTTATAAATGTCGGCATCATTCAACAAACTGATGCATCTTGCATTTTCAATGGACATTAGACAAATGAAAACAGCCATTCTATCATAATCACCATAAGTTAATGATTGCCTACTAAAATTTCACCAGTCTCATCTACAATGATCTGTTGAGTAGAAGGTCTCCCACATGAAGAAACAAGGGCCATCTGAGGTCAGCAGTGCTACCCCTCATATTTAAGCTAAGAAAATTGTTGTAGGCAAATTAAGATACTGGAAACTTCAAAACTCATCTGTCTGTATAACCAGAGGACAGGCTGCTGTCAGGTAGAGATTGTGTAGACACACTTTGATGTCAGCAAGCACTTTTTGATCTGGTTTGCGTCTCCCAATTTCAGACCAAAGGTCCAGAATTCAATTTTAACTACCATCAATACAGCTCTAACATGGACAGAAAAGATTACAAAATAAGTGCAGTATGGGTGCAATGAAATGAGAAAATATCATGACCATCTGAGGATGCAAAATATGACTCAGCTAGAATTACAATGAACCTCAAAGTATTCAGGAGATGCTGTTGTTGAAGGAGAGCCCCACAACATCGAAAGGAAGACTACGCCTGTACTACTAGGAAAAAGAGTGTACACCTTTCATGTCACTGAAACTCTCATTCAGAAACCCTGGAAAGGCACCAAGGCTAATTTTTAACCAAAGTCATCTGTGCTTAGCTCTGCAACAACTGATGGCCTCATAAAAAAGACCATATTCACAGCTAGCTCTGCTGGCCAATTCTCACTCACGTCTCTACTTCTGGCATTCCACATTTTCAACCACATTATGCACATCTCAGCTCCCCTTGCTGGTTTGTTGTTCGCACGAGGCACCCAACCATCACAAACTCTGGCACATGCTGCAGCCCCTGCTAAATGCCAATCCCTTTATATGAGCCTGAAGCTGAATCTCAGCCTTTGCGTCTAGCAATAGAGATGCAATATGCAGATTTGTCTTAGTATTTAATTAAACACAGCACAATCCTGGTTAACTTGAAATTCCAAATGCAGGGTGAAACACGAAGGTTTGCTCCCTGTGCAGAGTTAAGGCGCTGATTTTCATATAGACAAACGTCAACACTAGGCATAGCTACAATATCTTCCTAACATGAGATTTATGGAGATAAAAGGTTCCATCCCAGAATTTCAAATAAATAAATCATCCAGTAATTCACTTGGTGTGCTTGTTCCTTTAGCTCCAAAGCAAAATACAGGGTACATGATTGATCTTACCCAGTGATCAACAAAATTCAAGCAAACAAAAGTCCCTGGTCAATCTAGCAAGGATTGCTGGGATTTTCCAGTATTTGCCACCAGCCCAGGAAAGTTACGAGCTACAGAAGAAGGCAGAGCAAGAAAGTGTCACAGAGTAGCCATAGGTTCAGATAAAACGGTCAGGAAATATTCCTTGGTAGATCCTCTCTAGGCATCTGCAATACATAGGTTCTCTGCTTGGACTAAACGTGAAATGAATCCAGGGTATAAGGCTCAAATCAACAACAAGCACTTTACATCACTCCAGCAGGGCTGAAAGGCCAAGAGTCCAAACCAGTGCTGGGCAGAAAAGCTTGCCCTCTGAAAAAAAATCTGACATGCAACATCCTTATTTTGTTATTACCTTGAATATAAAGCTAAAATTTCTGGAGGAATGTGATTTTCAGAGAATGCTGACTCAAAGATAACCAAACCTTTTTTGTTTCTCAGGACTGATTTTTTTCTCCCATGGGTAATATTAAAACATTCCATGCTAAACATAACATTAAAATTTAAAAGTAACAATATTTTAACATTACCGATGGCAACAGTAGCATCCAAATTACTTGTTTTCATACTTTCTGCCAATAAAGTGCAAGTTCCTGCAAAATCTTTTGATTTTATACCAGTGGGACATTTTCCAACATTAAAAAAAAAAAAAAAAAAAAAAAAAAAATCATTCTGATGACAATGCATTAGTGTGTGATGTGGTCTAAATCTACATCTAAGGCCCAGGGCAGCATAAAAAATCTTTAACCTTACTAGAGGAAGAAGCTGCAAGCAGTGGTGTCCCAGCTGTCTCCATTTGCCAATCGAAAGACTCCTTTCCTGCCTGAAAGATTCTGCCTCTGAATTTCTACCAGGCTGATGATCTCTCCTCCTCAAAGCAGCATCTGTACCTGGGAATGTCAGAGGTCAGCTTGGGAACCTGTGCTGTCCTGCATAATGCAAGACAGCACTATGGTGTCAGAACTTGGACTGAATCTTCACTTCACTGGTGATTCAGGAAATCTGCCCATCCTTTCACAACTGCAGTACCAAGCCTTGCTTCACCACTGTGGTTTGGTCTAGGCCTTTTCCCAGAGCATTTAATCTTGGTTAACCATCTGATATTATCCAACAGAGCCTACGACTGCTTCTACTTTGCCCCAGGTCTTCTTCGCTCTAGTCTCGCCTAGAGGACTCTACAGGCTGGAATGTAAGTAAAGTGATATAAACGTATCAATTCTTTACATTGCATTTGGAGTGATGTGGGGAATCAAACAATTTGTTCTGCATAGCGTCTTGATGTCTGACTAAAGTCAGGGAATCCTACCAAATGCTTGTATATAGCAGAGCACATGCTTTGCTTATAAAAGATTCCACCAAGGAGAAAAAAAACAATACAAAAATCTTCTGTCTGTAAAGCAACAAATGTGTCCCTGCCTTCTGTGAGAACAAAAGTATATTTAGTTAAATCACCTTGGCAACTGAGCTAGCTTGCAAACCCTATTTTTTCAAATATATCTAATCACTGTGTAAATCTCTCTCTCTCTATACAGACACACACACGCATATATATTTATATAAAATGTGTACAACTTACTGTTGATAGTACTTCCTCCAGCATTAGCTGCAGACAAGTCTATGCTCAGTGTCTGATTTCAGCTGCCAAAAGATGAAGTCTGAATACCAAACAGACCTAAATTAAAATCTCAAAAATGTGGGTACGGCTTTTTCCAAACAAGTTAAAGGGCCCTGCAGATGCCCCTCCAAGACAACCACCCAACAGAAGCAGGATGACATCTTTCTGGAGAAGAGCTACGTCCATGACACAGCCATGGACTTCAAGGCTGGTTTTTCAGCTGCTATTTAGAAATGGAGATAACTCTGACCTTGAAACACTGTCCACAAAGAAAAAGAGCACAATGTATTTCAGTAGATAATGAATCAAGCTATATAGAAATCCAGAAAGATGAATTCTTTCCCTAATGCTTTGAAATTGCCTGAAAAATTTCTTCTCTAATAACTGGATCTATTTTTCAGGCATTCAGTAGAATGATCTTTATGTTGTTAATAAACACATTTGTCTAATGAATATCTCTTAGTAATCTTGCCTCTAATTCAGGAAACCCAAGTGCAGCTGAGATAAAAATATGCACATACTAAAAGCTCAAATTGAAGAAAAAAAATCAATTTGAAGTTAAATTACCCATCTTAAATTTCAGTATAAAGCCTACTAGAAATACTGAGTTCTTGAACTTCAATTAATCTTTAACTCTTAAGCCAGAAGGGAAAAGGATTCTTCAGAGTATCAGAAGGGAAGCTGCAAAGAGATCTCAGGCCAGCTTGCCAATGGACGTCACTATTGCTTAAACTTCCATCCATGCCTCCGATGGGCTGCTTAACTCATGCTCATCTCAGACTCCTTTGGGTTTCTTTTTCCAGGCATCTGTGTGTGACTGCCTGCATGCGTGTGGCATACATTTTCCAGTTCCACTTCTCAGGGATTAATTGGCAGAAGTGCTTGTCATGGTTAAATAATTTTATTTAATTTGCACCGTGTGAAGATATTTGGGCAAAAGGGAAAAATAATTAAAATTTAATTACTTTTTTTTCCCCCTTTATAATGAGAAACAGTTGCATCCCTTGGAGACTCAGCTAGGAATAGAACATCATTCATTTTTATTGTTAAATATGCAATTCAAGGAAGAAAAAAACTTAAAAAAAAAAAAAAATCAAAGATCAATCTCTTGTAGTAGAAGAGTGACATGCAGCCAAGTCTAGAATAGGTAAAAACAGATCTCTAGAATCAATGACATCTGAAGCTTATTAGGATGCTAAGAGGACAAGATAACGTCAGCATCCCAAACACAAATATCCAGAGGGCCTTCTCACAGGTTTCTACATAAATACATACGTGCACACAAGTACACTCTTACTGAAAGGCTCAGAGATGTCTCCTTGAGTCCTGCCAGCTCTGGGAAGCATCATCCTTGGGGTCTTCACCATATGCATTAAAGAATTACATAAAACTGAAAAGCTATCATCTCCATTGTTTTTTCTAGTTTCAGGCCCATCTCAAGCTGAAATATCAGTTTGCTTTCTGTAATTTCTAAGTGGGAAAGAAGACTGCCTAAGCCCTCGTCTCCTCTTGATGCTCCCTCCTTTTATACATGACATCAGAAAAGGATTTATTTTCATGTAAAACACCTAAAGAAGGGCAGAGGAGGCAAATGGAGGACAGAGATATATTATTGTTACAGACAGTCCCATGATATATGGAAAGAAATGTTTCCCATAACTTCCCCCCAATTTCCCCCAGCCTAGAAGTAACCAGGAGGGCAAATTTATGGACATGCATAGGCCCATGAGCAAGGTGATGGAGCATATGCTTTCTGCCTTCAGTGTACAGATCAGTTTGCATGGAGATCAGCCGCACAAAAATCCCACTGCTATTACCCTGTACACCAGTTAGCCTCCACATCATTTCAGCATCGTTTGGGCTTCTCACTGGCTACAGTTGATGCCTCTACTGCCAAATATATTGGGATGATGATGTCCAAATGGACTATGGTCACAACTTTCACTGGCAAAAGAAGACAGGACTTCCCTAGCACTCCTTGATATGTGCCCTTTTTAAAGGTTCTTCTTTCCAATAGAAAAGTGAGAGAGGGTAACACGACTGTTTTCACAGTGCTTTATGTAACGACATCACAGCCTAGATTAAGCCTCTCTGCACAGCTATCACGGTTTGTGTTTGTCAATAAGTATAGATGCCTGAAGGTGAAACTTATTCAAAATATCACAAAATACAGTATTAGAATAAAACCAACCAACCAAACAAACAAAAAAGACCAAATGAAACCAAACAAATAAAAACATTCTGACACCACATTATAATAATTTGAATTAAGACTTTTTTTAGTGACCCCAGTTCATATTTGCATGTTAAGGAAATGGTAACCTCTTTCCACAGAAACATATCAATACATTTAAATGTGAAAAACCTATTATGACCATGTCTTTGATACAATTTAATGACTGTTTCCCAAAGTGCTTCTTTTATGCTCTGTGGTTCACTTCCTTGCATCACCATATTTTACTCAGTGTAAATACAGACTCCTTTAAAACAAACAAACAAAAAACAACAACTAAAAAACCTTGAAAAACAAAAGGCAATAAAATCAAAGCAACAATAAGAAAAAAAAGATTTGGAAGTAAATCTTCCATTACCTTATGGAAAAACTGCTGGAACAAGCTTTTGCCCTTTCCAATGGACAGATGTTCTCATCAACGAGAAAATTAGAACTTGATGACAAACTCCAAGGTCTAAATGTCATTCCCTACCAACTCTGGATCAAATGAAAATGGAAGTGGCATTAAGAGAGCAGTATGCGAGCGCTGCAGACTGGTAATTTCCTCTAATTAAAAAACAGAGTTTACAGAAGCATTTAGCAGTTCTCACCATAAGTATAAATCTGAAAGTAGGAGGCTCCTTCCTTGTTTTCAGTGCCCAGCAAGCTACTTTTCTGCTGCTAGTGAATTGTTTGTTTCTTCAGTCTGTTCAGGAATTTCTCACTCTACATAACTTTCTAATGTCCTTAAAAAAAAAAATCTCAGACCTACCAGTAACTCCTGTAGAAAGCACCCTCCTGAGCACTGGGTGAGTAAGGTGCAGAGTGTAATTCAAGCAGATGTGTGATTTTTTTTTTTACATACAGTGTAAAGAGGCACAATAGGACTCAAAAGCTGGGCAGTACAACCTAGCATTCTCAATGCAAATGTTATTTTACCTCAGTAACATTGAGAGAGAATATCCACACAAGAAATGCATCATGAGAAGTGACATGCTGATTGTCTCCTGGAGCCTGGGTGCCCTTCTGGAAGACACACTTTAGTTAAAGTCAAGTCATTAGGCTCACTACAAGAGGAAGCGGATGAAATCCAATCGAATGCATTACAGAGGTCAGACTAAATGAGCTAATGGTCCCTTCTGGTCTTAAAAAATCTATTAATCTAATTTAATTCTCTGTTCTACTCTTCATACCAGAGTCAATTTAAACTCATTTATATGAAAAGAACACATTACAGCAGCCTTGCACAACACACCACGTTCTGACTATCCAGTTTTAGGCTACCCAAAAGCTTCATTTAGGAGCTCAGGAGGAGGTTTTTGTCATTTATCTGCAAAGAGAGCTTTTGTTTGCAAGCAAGACACCAAGTAGAGGCACCTCTCCCAACTCAATATTGGATGAATCTGCATCTTAAGCAGTGTGAATACATCAGAAACTTTCCTGAGCACTTTCCACCTTGGCTTGTATTTCGGTTGCTGGCATTCCTCACTCGTCCAGATCCTTGCCGTGCTGAGGACAACAGCACTTTTACCAATAAAGCCTTTCCAGGGGCTCCAAGGATATTCCTTGTAAATAACAAGTAAAATAATACTGCAGTAATACAATACTTGGCAGTCACTGTCCAGTGAGAAAATCATGTGCTTAGACGTAGAGAGCCAAAAAATATCCATTGCTGTTAGCAAGGGTCCCTGCGCTGTGCACATATGCTACAGTTAAGCAAATACATATTACTACTTAAAAAAAATCCCCTCATTTTCTTTTTCATGCTGCCCTCCTTGCTGGAACCCCAGCACTCACACCACCATTACTGGTCCTTTACTTAATTCAGCAGTACAAGAGCTCCAAACAGCACGTGAGTTCAAGCTGATCCATCCTGGCTATCCTCAGCATCCTTCATGCATGCTTGAGAGAGATGAAATAAGTTAATGCAGTCAGGGAGACAAATGAATGTGAGGCCAATACATGGAAGCTCACAAAAGTTCCTCTTCACACAGAATGTTGGGAAGGCGCTGCAAAATCACAAAGAATTTCCTTGTCTCTGCTGACACATCTATATTTGTTGCCTTCTTTATATTTTCTCTTTCTCAGTACTACTAAACCCTTCCTTGACCCTTTCCCCATGTCCATCTTAAAACACCAACAGATGCAAAGCATTGCAGAGCTGCCCGATGCGTGGCATCTCCAGGAGCTGTGCTAATTTATTCCAGCTATTTGAAGCAAGCATGAATGGCACACCAGTAAGCATGCTCAGACTGGGATAAAGGCAGCTGATTTTCCCATCTCCTCTCATGACCAGTGCATAACTTCAGTAGTTTTCATTTCTGATATTTCTTTTCTACCTTTCCCCCAACTCCTTCTGAGACTGAAGCAGCCAGTACTGGGTGAGAATACAGAACCTAGCAGGTTTGTAACATGAAACACCCATTTTGCTTATTCAGTGCCAGTCCTTTTAAACTGAATCCTATCTTTCAGTGAAATTTGCCTTAAGACCTGTTTCCTCTCAGCGCATTTTAATCAAGCAAAAATCCTGTTACAGTGAAGAAATCCTGTTATGGAGAACAATGGCTATGTTGTTTTAATGGACACATCTCTTTCAACTAAGCCTTCATCATCTGCTTTGCCCCGCAATCATGAGCATACCCTTGAAAAAAACCTTTTCAACATAAAAATGTAGGACAGATACTGTGACTTCAATGTATGTGGACAGTCACTGTTTGTTTCAGTTACAATTTATACTATCCTCCTCTGGTGCTTTTGACACAAATCAGGTGGCTAAAAAGCCTTTCAATGACAAAGTGCAATTCCTTCTCACTCCTGAAGCCCAAGCCCACACTCACACCAGCTTCAGAGGATTTGGCTGAATAATGGCACTGCAAGAGCTTAGGGATTTTGTCCCAGAAACCTTTTTTTTTTTTTTTTTTTTTTTTGTATTAACCTTCACCCCTACTCGCCTGGCAGACTGCTCACCCAAAACAAATGGACGCTGTTTTACTCTTCCCTTCTTCATTACCAAGTCTCTTGACTTAACGTAGTCACTGTGCCAAAACGCACTTCAAGAAGGTGTGCTTCAAAATGTACTTTATCTCCTTTTTTCTAGGCTTTGCCAATCTTCCCATGTCAGGCTGTTGACAGCATTGCTGACTAGCATTTCACAGCCCTTCATGGCTGGTCCCATTTCTCCAAAAAATGCAGAGATCTACAAACTACCTAACAAAACTTCTGCACGTTCAACCTAAATTCATAGTTTTTTCTACAATCAATCCAGTAATCCGACTCTACCATGAGAGTTCAGCCAGATTTCTGAGGGTAAGGCTGACCTTTCCGTTCCTCACATATATTTTGGGTACTTTTTGTACCTACAATTGTGCTTTAAGTGTTTGGAAACTTACTTGCTGTCACATCAGAAGGATGAGGAGTTGCACAGCTTCCTGGAGTCAAGGGACTCTGTAAAGCCTTTTGTAAAAGTTCAGTAATTTTGTGGTTTACTCCTCTCTGAGTGTCAAGACAAGCAGTCTGAAGAGTACACAGTGCATTCTCTGCTTGCTTTGACTCCAAACAGAAAAGATCAGGTCATCCATGAATAGTGGACACAGTGGTGATGGGTTGATGGCTAGACTAGATGATCTTAGTGGTCTTTTCCAACCTTAATGATTCTGTGATCCCTTCATCAGTCTTATTAGTTAAGAAGAGAAAAGAAAAGCTGGCATGGCAGCACTGCAGAGCACTGGCAGCATTGAAGAAGTTAATTAGAAATGTTGAACAAGGCTTCAAGAGACGAGTCTTAATAAGTGGCGCTAAAAATATTACAGTATTCATTTTCAGAACAAACACAATCAGTGGCAGACATGCAAAGAGAGCCATGGTGGAGGTATTTTCAGTGGGGAGCAGGAAAAAGGCTGATCATGGAAAAAGAACAGTAGCAAAACCTCAAGGTGCCACATAGAATCACAGAATCATTAAGATTGGAAAAGACCACGAAGATAAACTAATCCAACCACGAAATAAGGAGCCATGTCTCCATGCCGAGCCAGGTTAGTGGCTCTGTAGCCACACCAGAGCAGAGCTGCTGGAAGCACAGAATGTTTGCATGCCATGGTGCAAGCCATGAGGAATTAAGTGCAAAAATATCACGTAGGTTGAGAGGGTATTTCCTTGAGAAGAAGCCTGGCAGATTATAATCCTCTTTTAGAATGAGAGGAGAGGAGATGGCAAATGTGATAGCTCAAGAATGGAATACCCTGGAATTTGAACCTCCCCCACCATGCACAGACCTCCTTCCTCACAGACAAAGCAGAGAAACCTGTTGACCAAGGGCTACATCATGCATTTGTTGCTAAAAACCAGATGTAAATCTCTAACTCTCCCAAAGTTTCTCTGGTACACAATGCAGTCCCTTCCTCCTGCAAAAGCTGCCTCAGTTGTTTGCTCCATGTCGCTTCTGGCACACAGCTCCAACCCACACTTTCCCCTGACATAACTGGGTTTGGTGCAGAGGATTTTCATCAGACAGAGAAGCTGTGGCGGATGACAATGCAATAACCCGGTGGTCTCAAACTTAATGAAAGGACAATTAATTTCAGCTCCAGGCTGAGTCCTGAAGCAGAGCAGCTCACCGCAGAAGAGGAAAGCTGCTATCCTTCATCCACAGTTAATGTCTCTTTCTCTCTGCTATCACCCCACTATCTGCCACAGTACATCCTATGCTTCCTGCCACAACAGCCGCTTCGGCTTCTCAGACGTATTCTTGGCAACATGCTTTCCCCCTCCTGGTGTTTGACAGGATTATGAAGTGCAAAAATCACCAGCCTCCTTTTGTTTTGAAGCTTGAAAGTGAAGTTTCGCTTCATCATTTGTCTCTCGCTGCCCTTCCCCTACATCAAGCCATCAGCTCAGCCACAAAGCCCAGCTTGCATGCCTGTGTTTCCTGGCCTACGGGGACTAAGGGGTGTGACTTGCCTGCAGATTTCACGAAAAATTCACATTTGGTTTGCAACAGGGACAGCTGATCTCCAAAGAGGCACATCAGCAGCCCAGTGTTGCTCCCTGAAGGGTTAAGCCTGCTGTGCCATCTTCCTAGGCTGGCTTACATAGGCACACAAGAGCTGCTCTGGACGGGCTCTCTCCTGTTCCACTTTTATTTAGGAGGAGGGAGCAACCATATATCTGTCGCTACTGGAGAGGCACTGAAGATACTCTCGTTGTGTTAAACAAACAGCATTAATATTTATGATTTTTTTTTTCCAGAAAGAGAAGGTTTTGAAGCTGAGAAATCTTGCCTTTTAGGGTAAGTTTTTTTTTATTTTTTATTTTTTTATGAGAAGGTAAAGAACTCAATTTTCGGGCCATGGGCAAACATTGCTTTTTGAAAAGCATCCAGTGGTATGATACTTTGCTATTTTTTAATCAAGTACTGCTTTATAAAGGGGAAAAAAAATTAAAAAGGACAAAAATGAACAGATAGCTCAGGCCTCAAACTGGTGAACAAATGTGACTCATGCCCTTCTGGATCCCCATGTACCCCAGTTAAGTGAAACACCCTCCTCTCCTTCTAAGCCTGGTGTACTGGCTGGCCAACTAACATAGGTTGAGATGCCAGCTTTGTTAGAAAAAATGTAGTGTCCCCATGTTGCTTTCTTTGCCTCCATACTTAGCTACATCTTTCTATCATGAATAGCAAAAAGGAGACTGAAATATTTATAGAATAGATGTGACAGGCATATATGGGCAAATATTGGATGATAAAAGCCAGGACTCCAGTTCACAACGTGAGTTAGCAAAGGCTGCTGAAAGTGAGGGCTGATCTCTGCAAACTTCCAGCATCACTGTGCAGCCAGCAGCTGTCACTGTAAGCAACGAAGAGGAACAGGAGCGAGAGAGCTGGGGGATGCTCCTAGATGGGAGGAAAGCAACTGGAAAATAAAAACACAGGAGAAGCTGCAATTAAACACTCAGCAGCTCCCCAAAACTGTTCCCTGTCTGCCAGGAGAAGCCGCTCATCAGAAAAGCTCAGCTGGCCTTTTAAAATGCAGCCCGAATCTTCCGAGATGCTAAGCATGTCTTATCGCAATGGGATCATGGAGCAATAGCAATTCATATCCTGTGCACAAGTGGGATTTAAGATTGGGCAGCCCTTGTGATGCATTTCCCAGGCAGGGCTGAGTGGCATTAAAGGCAAGCAGCACAGGAAGCCTCTTCCAGCTACCTATTAGCACGTGACAGCTTTGAAACGTTCAAGATCCTCTGCCCACTATCCACATTACTCAGCTGTCAAAGTAAAGGCCTCAGATTTATGATGTGAAAATTACATTTTAACGAGGTGTCATATGTGTTTAAAGTTCTTATTCATCACCATCCCGCCACATCTTTTACCCAAGACACAAATGCACTTAATTAGCATATTATAAGGACAGAGGGTTCACCTTATCTGCATTGTAAAACTGCTTTAGGAGAAGAAACCACCACCCTTACTGAATAAAATGGATGCAGTCACATGTCAAGAGAGCATCCTGAGATACTGAAGGCAAACGTGAAGGATGGAAAGTTTGATGGGCACCCTCTGAGGTTTTTAAAGTATCGCAGATACGGATGGGAGCTTCGTATCACATTTCATCACCAGGCTGGCAGTCCGCAGGGTTAATATGCAGTATAGGAAAGCCACTTAAGTGCAAAGAGGCTGCATTACAAGTCGTATATCAAGTCACTATCTTCCTTACAGATAGGGCGCATTTATTTATTAACATCATACATCCATTAGCAGCCAATATCACATTTCCAGGGTCTCCTGAACAGAACTTACATGGGAAAAACAGAGTATCTCTTCAAAAGCAGGATGTCTGTATTTTCCATCCTGCCACAGGGAACAGCCAGTAGCCTGAGAAGAGCTTTACCAGCAGCAAACAGCCATGGCCTTGCAGCACTTTTCTCCCCAAGGTTCCACCTCTGTTAGCTGTGTGCCTGCAAACAGCTCTGTGTCACTGTGTGTTGCTGCCAGGACGTGCAAGTGGTGTCCTCATCCTGGTGCCAATTTACCAAGAGAGCTTACTGCAGCTGCCCAGAGAATGGAATGTGTGTGCCCTGCTGAGGGGGCTGATACTGAAGCTAAGCACAGAAACTCCAGCTTTTAATACTCATTTACAGTGAGATGTAAAAGCCCTTTTTTTTTTTTTTCAAACAATGGCCTGGGAAAGCTCTATGACAGTGAAGATCTCAAATGTGTACCAAATCTACCTGCACAAATAGACCTTTAATTAAAACCCACAGAAAATGTTTAATCACTGTGAAGAGTGAGAGGATATGATTCCTGCCTTTCCTATAAGATAAAAGACTCCTGCCTCCTGTTTTCCCTGGATGATCTGGGAAAAGACTGAAAATGTTTCAGTCTAAGTGATCTGGAGCCTCCAGCACCTGTTTTTTATTTCCCATATCCTTGAAATGTATGATAGTAGAGATTTCAAATATGTTTCAAATACGTTAACTGGCTACTTAGGTTGCTAAATACATTACTTTTCTTGTAACAATCAATTTTTGGTTTTAAGAGCTCTGTTTTTAAAACTTCACCTTTAATTGCTTTTTAACAACCAATTTGCTTGACCCATCAATTTTACAATCTTTTATTTTCTAATTAAGCAGATATTGTTTACATATTTTGCTACTCAAGCTGTAAAGCTATAGAAAATAGCTTCAAAATGCATTTTCTCTTTGAACGTCACCTTTCTAAAGGAACTGCAAAATGATAGCAATTTTGAAAGAGAAGGGAAAAACATATCAACAATCCACTCTTTGTGAAAATAACTTAAAAAAGGAATCTAAAAATATGTCCTAAGTTTTCACTGCTTTCCCAGTGTTACACAGGCTCCCGTTCTGCTCTTTGTTGGAGGAGTCATGAAAGGTTTAATCCAGCCACATATTTATATGTATGGTACTTAAATAGAAAGAAATTCAGCATGAAATTTCACATTAGCCAAAAAGTGTGTTTCATTGGATCCTGAAGGGGAGATTCAGGTTGGATTTTAGGAAAAAATTCTTCTCAGAAAAAGAGTGGTGATGCATTGACAGAGGCTGCCCAGGGTGGTAGTGAAGTCACCAGCCCTGGAGGTGTTGAGGAAACATGGAGATGTGGGCATGGTGGGGATGGATTGGTGGTTGGACTGAATGACTTTAGAGTTCTTGTCCAACCTTAATGATTCTATGAGAAAGAGTCACACAGATCCTGTCCACCAGCCTCTCTCTTCTCAAAATAATTAAGTGTTGAGCAAGCGTTTGCTCCCCTATCCAACTCAAAACCAGTGCTTTCATTTGACTAAGTAGTAAAATGATGTTCCCCTTAATCAGGCTGTGCAGGTAATGGAGCACTGAACTCCCTCTGCAAATTCATTCTCCTTTGCTTTGAAGTGCCTCAGACCCATTTGAGCTGTCAAATCAAGGATTTCACTTTCTGTCAGAGCAGCCTTCTTACAAAAGTCCTGCAAACCCATACAGCAGTGAGGTAAAGGGACACCAGTGAAGTTCTGTCAATCTCAGCAATTTTCAGAGAAAAAAAATACATGTAAAATTCAGCTTTGTGTCCACATTGCAAAGCTATCAAAAGTGCACAAAAGGGACATCAGAGAAGGCTTACCAGATTCCCTGACATCAACTTAACCCTCTTTTTCCAACATCCAAAGCCAAAACCTATTTCAACTTTCCATTTTAGAGGATGGTGGGTTTTAAATTCCCACCCAAATACTGGTGGAATCAAAGGGACTTCAAATCCCACCCAAACAGCATGACACGGGAATAACTCAAAATCTTATGCCTAAGACATTCCCAGCCCTCTACAAGATTTTCGTCTGCTCTCCCATCTCCTTAGCTTAGACTCTGCTAGGAAAATGGGATGGGATGGGAATGTACTTCATTTTCTCACCAAAAAAAAAAAAAAAAAAAAAAGTGCAAAATTTGAGTTTTTCATTAAAAATGGCTTTTTTTGTTTTTGTTTTTGTTAAAGATGCTATTACTGAAAACAGTCACTACATGAAAAAGAGGCAGCAGAGAGTCCACTGTAATACCTGTAAATGAATCACTGAAAAAGAGAGAAATACTGTGAAATAGGAGGGATGGAATTGATTTTCACTCCTTAGGGATAACCAATAACTCACAAATTGCTCTGCTTCACTCCACCACTCAGAAAGTACATGCTCATCATTAAGTTGGGAGAATGAAAAGTGTTACTTCATTTCTTGCTCATTTTAGATCTTGCAGAGGTCAACATCACTGAAAGGATCCCTGCTCTTCCCTTAATAGTTACTCAGGCTCGTTCATTTGGTTCTTCAAGAAATCCTTCTTGTCTTCCTTACATTTTTGTATCAAAATTGGAAATTCATTGCTCGATTACTACCTCTATTCCACTTCTCCCCAGATTTTAATATCCTCAGTTTCTTTCAGCATCTCTTTTTAAAATGTGTTTGACAGGCTGCACAGAGGAAAATAAGAGCTCATCAACAAAAACATCTCTACTCCACTTTTGGCAATCTGAATCCACTCTTCTGCCTCTTAGTCTTTCTCATCATCAAAAAAGAATATTTGGGAAATAACTACTAATCATCTAGTTTACTATCTAAGTTATCTTACTTCCATCTTTCTCATTTCTTTTTCAGCATCTCTAAAGACATGGTCCTTCACAGGAAATTTCTGATAACTGACTAAAATAGTTTAGGTACAGCAGTACCCATTTGTAAAAGGTGTAGCACAGTTTGGGAATTCTTGCACCATCAAGCAAGTATGACCATAGTTAGTGTAAGTTATGTTACTAGTCAAGTGGCAACTGTGAATGCAATACTTGCAAAAAGATGAAGATGGCAATCTTAAGAGACTGTAACCCAAGTAAGTAATTAACAGTATAATTTCTGACACTAAAAAACAGAAAAGCTGGACATCCTCTGAGGATGGATAGGATGGATATTCCTCTCTTAGAGAAAGTATGGTACAACATAGACTTGAACTAAATGCTTTGAAAAAAAGAGCAACTTCAAAGAAATGAAAGCAATCAACAATTTGGAATATTTTGTTATCAGTTCCTCTCCTGATTCTAGACCTGCACTTATGGGTGCTCACATTCACAATAACTGGTGGCTTCTGTAAAAGGCCCACACTTCCTCATCTTAATGGCTAACTCATCTAAACTGGCCTACAATTTATCCCATGCTGTTTGAATCGACAGCGTCTTCCATGCTTTGTTTTGCCAAAATTCCTGCAGAAGGGGTGATGATCTTATGTATGGAGCAAAATTCAATTAAGAAGAAAATAGTGTTGCTATTCCTGTGATGTGAAAAAAAGCACGGACATTTGGAGACTGTTTCAGGTTAGTTATGGGTAGCATACCCCTTTCTCTATTTCATTTCGTACTAAGATATTAAAAATATATATTCTGCATGTATTAATGTCTGAACATCCATCATAGGTATTGCGGTAGGGCTTAATTTACAAACACATGCAGATCATTAACACAGGAGCATATTTCAATTTCACACCCAATTTGTGAGAAAAATAGAAATCCCAGTTCAGATTTTGGCTCAGTATTAAAACCCTTACCTGCTCTGCTGTCCAGCGGGCCAAAATCCAAGGAATACTTCACTACGTGATAGTTGTTCCATACGTAAAGAAGGTTGTCCCGGGGATTATAATCCACAGCAGCAATGTACTGATAGGAGTTTGGAAAGGGCACATCCACCATGCTATCCTTGCTTTGGTCAGTGTTATATATGTAGTCTATTTTATTCCCCGTGGCTTCATTGTCATCATCTTCATACACAGACTTGACCACATATAAAATCCCACAGATCATAAAAGCGTTAGAAGCTGACCTCTTGTCATAGGCAGTATCCCACGTCCCTTCAATCCTTAATGTATAAGGGTTTAACTGGCTAATGACTATTTTGCCATTATTTTGTTCTGTTGCATAGATAACCCATAGCCCATTCTCATCCACGGCCAGGTCTATATCAGACTTGCCTCCCCAGCGGTAGGGAGAGGTGTCATGGTAATTTGCATTAGCTATGATAGCCTCCCCACTTTTTATCCTTGTCCGCAAGTCAAACTTGACTATATTTCGGGTTCGCTCCTTGTTGAAGAACAAAGCCCCGTCGTACACCACAAACCCTGTGCCGTCCACTCGGTGAGGGAGTTTGTAGGTCGTGGTCGGCCTCCCAGCGATGAAGTCATCCTTGGACGAGTACTCCGTCAGTGTGTCTGTCCGATAAGGCGTCCAGGGCATGTAGTAGATCTTGTCAGATGCCTGCAGCGGGTCTTTGCACCAGGCACCAGACTGGTGGTCGGATTCAAACAGGTGTTCGCTCTGGTATACTCCTTTCAGCAGTCCAGGGCAAAGGAAAACTGTTGGAGGGGGAAAGAATTTAAAACAAAAAACAAAGTTAATGAGACTCTGGAGGTGGTTGGACCAAACTTCTAAATAGTCTGCAGTTCTGCAGCAGAGGACACTCGAGGTCAGAGCAATGCCCTGTAACTGGAGACCAGCCATCCTGCTGGCCAAGCCTCTAGAACAAGACTTGCTCCACCAAATTGATTGTTGTTCTGTTTTTTCTATCAACTTTGGCTCATTTTCTTATTACTTTTCAAATCTATTTTTACAGGTGTACTTACTTGGACCGCTCGCCTTTGTAAACTCTGAAATGAGTATGTGCCCCCAAAGGATTTCTGGGTTTGTATTTCCAGATTACATTCTGCAGTGAATCTGTACCTACTAGGTGAAGGGGTAAACTCCTGGGGAATTATTCCACATAGTTATTTTGAACAGCCCACTGCAGAGTGGCCTAGAAATGGAAATAAGAGAAAGAAATTCCCATCCTTATGGCCCAAGTGATATTAAATATTTAAAGGGTACCAATAGCAAAGCAGAGGCGAATCCCTTAGCAACTCAGAAGAGCATTTAAAGCAAAGGGAGCAGGAGGGAATACCCAGCTACAGACCAGTAGTGGAACTAGAAATGAGGCTTCTGAAGCTGCTACAGGACACACGAAACATGCAGTCCACACAATTAAAAATGAATGATGTATGAAGGCTGAAAGGAAAAGGAAGGAAGAAAGGAAGAAAGAAAGGAGAGAAGGAAGGAAAAGAACTGGAGAGTTCCACTGCAAAGGAACCCGAGGTCTAGATTTTAATCAGTTAAAAAATGTCCTGTTAAATATAGTAGTAACTCATAACTTAAAAACATATACCTTCTATTGTTACATGAGAGGAGCACAGAGGAGCGGTTTGACTAACTGGGGTGCTTTGCTGCTCAGACTTCTGGGGGGATGAGGGGGATGGCCGGGGCACACCCAGGGCTCGGGAAGAGGTCAGCACTGCCCGGCTGATGCTGGCATCCCAGGAATGCCAATGCCGAGAGTCTGGCCGGCTGCATGGGGAGACAAAAGGGGCGCGGGAGGGATGTGCAGAGAGAATCAGGCTTGTCGGCCTTCACTGTGCACCTCAGCATCCTCTGACCCGGAGGGCTGCACATGCTTCAGGGGGAGAATATTTGCCGGTTATTTGCAATGCCGATCTTCAGGAACTCAAATAACCACCAGGACGAGAGATGCAGTGGAGAGCTGCAGAGAGGCATCCCACCCAAGTTTCTGGTAGCACAGAGCTGGCAGATGGGATCCTGCATTTGTGCTCCCCACTTGGAGTGTAACCAATTATTTTCTGAAATTCAGAAATTGGTAATATCCTCTGGAGAGGGAAACAGGAGGAAAATCAGATTTAGCAGCTGGTGTAAAAGCACATTGCCTTACTGGAGTCTCAGAAACCACCGCAAGTAGCTGACAAAGGGGTGCCATTTCTAAAAGGCTTTTGCGGCATAATTAGATATACTTATGCACATACATACGTGCGCGTGCTTTCCAAATTCTTTGGGGCAGGAGAAAAGTGAATTATCTAAACCGTTGAATAGAAATTTAATGAAAGAAAGTGGTACCGGTAAAACTTTTCAGCAAAAATGAGTTATCTCATGAAGTTGAGCAGCAGAGAGACTAAATAAACTTTAACAAAAAAAGTAGTGAGAATTAATGACAAAGTATTTCAACTAAAACGTTAAACTGTTAAATAACTTAGCCTACACATAAGTAATATATATATAATTTGAAAGGTATTTAATTACCTTTTTGCTCCACTTCTATTGTAGAGAGAGAAGTAAAGAGAGAAAGGAGAAAAGAGAATAGATTAATGGTACTGTATTGGCCAGGTACTTTTCTTAACCTCTTTCACATGAAAAGGAAGATTAAATAATTTACTTCAGATACTACTACAGTATGTGAACATTTTTATATATAGATATATTTAAAGCTTTTCCTCTCTTATACACTGGATAACATGCAGACAAGCTGGAGAAAATACAGACATAATTTCACTTTACAAAAGCCTTTAAAAGGAAGAAAACCAACACTTGAGACATACCAAGCTCCCTAAGCACTCTGAGATACCACAGTAGCAGCAGCCTTGGACCATGTTCATGGAACAAAATGAAATACCCGTACTCTGAAATACGACTGATCCAGATTTATGTATAGAATGAATTCTTCCAGGGAGAAATTTTATGAAATATACGTCGTCATATATTTTGCCAAAATCCTGTAAGGTAGAGATGCCTACTTTATTGAGCAGGAGAACATTTCCTTATGAAACTTATAGAGAGCTTAGATAGTCAAATGGAACACATTCATAGACATTTGCAGAATCTCATCTCATGTCTCAGAGAAACAAGCTTCAGTACGACTCAGAGAAAAAAGAAACATTCTAAATATTGTAATACTTACATGACTGTCAATGAGAGTCCAAAAACTTGTAATGCTAATGAGTTAAAATATCTAAGCATTCTTTAAAATGTCCAACCCCACAACCTGCAGGATGTTTTTATGTGAATTATTAACCACCCATAATAAAGCTGCTGAAGAGGCTGTGTCCCTTTGGAGAAAGCCCCTTGCAGACAGGATAAATAAATACAGTGCATGTATTAATCACTAAATGCTCAGTTACAGCTCCTATAGCTAACAAGGAGTCTCTGGGGGCCCTCACCCACAGGCCTCCTGTGGGTGAGACACCAATCCCTTCTTTTCACAGCCCACTGTGGCTGCAGCAGCAGCAGCTGAGCACAGCTATCCTAGCAGGATCAGGGTCCTGTCTGCCTCTGCTCAGTGTTCGGCTGAGCCACTCAGGGCAGGATGCTGCTGTAGGGTCAGCAAGGAGCTGGCACTCCTTGGATCCCTGTAGCACAAGCCTGTCCTGTGCTAGCTCAAGAGCCATGCTGCCAATATGAACCGTGCAGCTCTCTTTTCTGTGCACCTGCCTCTCTTTCAAGGGACACACAGAAAAGCATGTGCCAACATACTGAAACATCCAGATACAGCTCCTGTGTTTGCTGGTTGTGATGTGTTTTGTGCGGCAGCACTCAGGGCTTCTCTGAAAACTCAAAATATGGCAACGGGAAAGCAGGGCCCAAACACCTCCTGCACTCCCCGCCCTCAGGTTTGCCGGTTCTGCAGGGCCTCTTCCCTGAAGGAATAGGAGAAGACAGGGCCCATGAAATATCACCAAGGGAGAAGCGAGAACTTGCCAGTAAAACAGTATGGTTTTGACAGCTGAGAGATCTCTGTTCAGAGAAGCGAGACAGGAATGTAAAGGTATGCACACGTGCTTTGTTTTTGCTTGCCCAGAGCTCGCTCCATCCTTTTCCAGACCGAGACACTTGCCAAATGACTGTCCTCTGGTGCTGTGACTGCAAATCCCCCGTGTTCAGAAGTCTCATTCATTTGGATGGGAAACTGCAGTCTAAATGGAAGATCAACAGGCTGAACGATTTCAGGGTGAGACTGCAAATGCACTGGCTAGACATGAGGGTCTACACTTCTCCATGTGCAGAGATGCATGTCCAGAGCCAGCTATGTAACAGCAGCTCCCAGAACGAACATTTCCAAGCTTAGACAGCCTTTTCACCTGGGCTTTGATTCAGGCTCTTTTCTATCTTACAGCAGGTTGAGGTTAAAGGTAAATGTTTTCACCATGTGGCTGCCAGGGCTCTAGTGAGCAGAGACAACACTTCAGTGCAAGTACCTGATTTTGCAAGGGATAAAGCCGGCAGGACTAAGAGGTACCAGACCAAGCAACTGGAGAAACTCACACAGCAATTGCTCTCCGTGTCTCAGGCTGTGGATATAAGGTATTAATAAAAACATTAAATTTCCCTTGCAAAAGCAAGAAAAGTAACGTGACACCCCTTCCAATATATGCCTTCACACAAGAACACTGATTCTTCTGGTCTGATGTCCTGCTGTACCTCTGGCAGTGGAGAAGGCAGTAATTTACGTTTCAAGATGAGCAAAAGCTTTTGTAATGCACTCCAACAACTATGTAATGTTGTAAGGGAGGAAGAGGGAAGCTTCTGCGGGAGATAATGTATTCGTGACCAGCTGAGCTGAGTGACCCGAAGCACTGATTACCCTTATCCTGAATAGCTTGCACATGTTATTAGTGGCCAGTGCCATACCCAGTTCTGTTATAATTCCGGATATTGTGCATGTTCTGGTGAGCTCCTGCATGGTGCTCTTGATGCTTTCCATTGTATGCATTCCAAATACATACTTTCCTCCTGCTGACTGAAGACTTAATGCTTTTGAATTTCACTAATTCCTCTGCTTATACTGGGGACAACATCGTATTATTCAAACAGGTTGCAAGAGAAGCTCGAAGGGTTTAACTTGTTGAATTGTATCAAAAGGAAGGTTCGAATTGGGGTCCAATTATCACATCAGTTATGCAAAACATCACCGCAAATCTGTCTTCACACAGTAGTGAATGAATTTTGCTAGATTACAGTTAATTTTACATCTCTACAGTGACAAAATACCTTAAAAGTGCCAGTTTGCAGCATTTAAAAGCTCCTTATAGCACAGGAGGCCCCTTACCTTCCTAAAGGGATCTAAGATAAAAACATGTACCTACAGTTATTTCTTTTACAATGAGATCTTCTGCTCTTACTACTGATACAATATTCATTTGAACAGAACAAAGATATTTCACCTTGATTTCCTAGGTCACTTGCAGGCTGGTGCCATTGACTTCCAAAGCATGAAAGGCTGGAAGGAAATCAAGAACCCCTCGGTGAATCTGCAGGAAGTTACAAGACCTTCCATGCACCCTGACTTTCTCCCATTTCTTCTGATGGAAGAAAACCCAGGTCTAACATGTGACTATCGGCCGCTATAGCCTGCTGTGCCCAGAGCTGTGCGATCCAACAGGTTCCCTGCCACTCGTTTGGAGAAATCACACAAACAAATTAATTAAATGCTCTCAGCACCACTGGGTAGAGGCTCTGAAAACATACTCCTAATTTCCAACACAATTAACACTTGAACAACATTAACTGCTCATTTTCTTACCACCACGTTGAGTTGCACTCAACTATTTAAAGCACAAACATGCCATGGCAGTGGCAGAGTCCTGTAGAGAGCCCTCTCTCTGGCACCACTTAAAACCCACAATATGAGCAGAAAACTCCTGGATAAAAATGATCTGAGTAGGGGGGAAGTTCAAATACAATTGCAAAAGTAAATAAAAAGTTGTGCCCTGTGTTTTACCAGCTGTTGTTTTTCAGGACAGATGTTTAATAGCAGAGTAAGTGAAATCCTATCCCTGTTGCTGTCCTTCCCTGATCAAGCTTAATGTACAGAGACTCAGCATTAAACTCATAGTTAATTATGAAATTGAAGGACTTTGAAAACAGGTTTTTGAGGTTGACCTTAGTAGTTTAAGATGCAGCGTTTCAGTCATGCTGAAGGTGCTTTGTGCCAGATGTGACTAACTGCTGCATCTTGCACCCACCAACAATCTTGACCAGGTGCATGTGGAGGTCAAGTCAAAAAGTGTAATAGTAGGGAATGTACTGGGGAAAACTATCTCCAGAAGACACAGCGCTGGTTTTGTGCCTTGTCCCAACACACGACGCGTGGTGCAAGATGGTAATTTTAATGTAATTTGTACCTGAGCCCTGTTGAGTCAGGCTCAAGCAGTGAGCTCATTGTAATATGAAAAAGCAAAGTCTGGAAGCTCCCTCATGCCAGTGCTCATCATGACAATGGTCTTGGGTTTCTCTTTCCAGTGCCTAGAATTAATAAAAGCGGTTGAGGGAATGCAGCAGCCACAGGGCAGAGCAACATGTGAGGGACATGCAGACTACAGCAGGGCCATCAGCTTCTCACTTGTTTCTCTGGTCCCTCACCTCCGCACCCAGCCAGTGAGGCTGAAGAGAAATAGTACCAGTAGGTGTGTGTTTCTAACAGAGGTTCCAGTGGGAAACACTGGTGTTACATAGATTCTATTTGGGTATCAGAGTTATAAGAAAGTTGAACTTTGCAGCAGCTGCTCTAAAATAAATACATCTAAATCTAGAGAATGAAAACAGGTACTTTTTATTAATTTGTACTTAGAACTTGTACTTTGTAAGAACACACAACTCCCCACTCATTTTGTTTGCCAGAACAGTCAGCCAGCTAGCTCAGAATGTACCTGACACAGGCCATTTTGGCAACCCAAAGTTCAAAATGCTGCAAAAGGACTAGTCTCTGCTTTGTTTTCTTCACCCAACATATAATTAAAAGGGCAAAAGGAACCACACAACCAAGCTCAGAACTCACTCTGTGCAGCACAGATACACATCAAAGCAGGCAGGACTATTTGTCTCACCCAGCCACTCCTTTCAAAAAAAGCCTGGGGATCAACTGCAACACAGCTGCGTGGCCCCTGGACCTTGATCTCCCTAATAATGGGCAGAATTAAAGCAACAAGTTAGAACTAGCAGAGGGTCGGATGACACTCTGACTCTCGGTAAAGGGAAAGCAACACAGTGCATGGCAGGTTGGTCTTCAGTCTCTGTCCCTTCAGAGGATCCATTCCAGCTACAGAAGACACAAGCCTTCATTCTCATCAAGTTGCCCTCAATACAGTACTTAGCTCTGATACTGTTTGTCCCAGTGAAGCACTTATTATATGAGCTTTTAATGTGAAAAGTTTTAATGTGCAACAGGAGAAACTCTCATGTGTCTTGGCTCAGGAGCAATCAGAGAGAATGGAAGAAGTAGGTTTTCTATTTTGCAAATACAATTGCTGTTATTATCTTCCCATTTTTGCCACCTTATTCCATTTTACCACTTTTTTCTTCTTTTACTTTGCCCTCAACATGACAAATTTACTAGAAATCATTTCCCTTACTTTTCAGAGCAAGAACAATGTTAGCTTCCATTGGCAAGGTACAAAAATTTAATACATAACAGATTGTGCTTTGTGCCCTGCCACTGTGTTACCTGGGGGATCTTCCCTTGGGGAGCAAGCCCTATTAATGTTACCTGGCTTAGCAGCCCAAAAGCAACTTGACACTTGAATGTAAAGCACACAGACTTTCATTCTCCAGCCAGAGCAATGAATAGATTATTCTTATCAATTATTGCTGTTAATTAACTTTCTCACAGCTGCCAATTTCTGTTAAGAAAGAACCCCACACAACTTCCAGCCTTTCTGCTGTAGTTCTCTTCCAGACCAAAACTGTTCTGAAAGCTAAGTTTTAAACTTTGTTTAGGTTTAGATGCTGGTAATGGTTGGTCCCACTTAGCCTATAACATTATCTATATTTCCAAGAACATTTAAGGTTTCAGTAAACAGGCAACTTCCCTCTTCTTCAGTGTATGCAGCTGTATGTGCACATTATGCAATCATAGAGACATTTCGGTTGGAAAAGACCCTTAAGACCACCAAGTCCAATCATTCATCTAGCACTACAAAGTTTGCCACCAAACCATGTCCCCAAGCACCACATCAACACAGCTCTTAAATAGCTCCAGGGATGGTCACTCCACCACTGCCCTGAATGGCCTGTTCCAATGTCTCACCAGCTTTTTAAGAAGAAATTTTCCCAGATATCCAATCTGACCCTACCCTGGAACAACTTGAGGCTGTTTCCTTGCGTCCTATCACGTCATCTGAGAAAAGAAGCTGACACCCACCTCCCTGCAGACTCCTTTCAGGCAGCTATAGTGTGATGACATTTTCCTTCAGCCTCTTCTCCACACTAAGCAAGCTCCGATCCCTCAGTCGCTGTTCATCTATCTTGTTCTCCCGACCCTTCTCTGGACACGCTCCAGCACCTCGTTGTCCTTCTTGTAGTGAAGGGCCCAAAACCGAAGATAATATTCAAGGAGCAGCCTCACCAGAGCCAAGAGGGAAAAGCTTTTCTGGAGTCTATGCAGACAACATCCACAGCTTTTCCCTCATCCAATAAACGAGTCCCCTCACCACAGAAAGAGATTAGGTTAGTCAGGTAGGACTTGCCTTTCATAAACCCGTGCTGGCTGGGCCTTATCACCTGGTTGTCCTATATATACATGACTTCCAATAGGACTGTGAAAAAAAACATTATTTATTGCACACCAGAAATTCTTGCAGTTTACAGCAAATGAAGTGCTAATCCTTTATTTAATAAAAGGAGGGAATGCTTGCTTCACTTCCAAATTACGTTTTTGATATAAATACCTAGGCAACAGTGAACTAAAGTGCTCTGTGGGTACCTTGTGTTACAACGGCTTCATGTAACATGTTCCCCAAAATATCACTTCCTAATTATTTTCGCTGTGAAGTACAGAGATTGGAAATGTCAATAATCCATAAACGCTTTCACAAACCACAACCTAAATTAGATCCTTAAATATGGTATCTATAGATTTGCAGAAATCAAAGCTGTCGTTTTTCATAAATGGATATATGTATTTTTTCTTAGATTTTCATCTGATAAATTTGTGAAACCTTTCAAACCATTAATTTGGGCTTCCTTAAAATGTCAGTGCTTTCAGTCTGCTTCTTAATACGTAATAACTACATTTAATGAATTTTCACTGAAATAATACTGAGGATTATTCATGTTAAAACACACATCAGCATAACTTACAGTCCTCAGGACCCAGGAAACCACTGATGTACATTAACTCTTGTCCACCAGAGGTTTCCGTGAGATGAAAGAAGTAATGGTTTCCTACAAAACTGCTTTGTGTATTATAGATCAAATTTTGGACTTCTTGGGTAGAAGCCACCTTTTTGTTAGACATTTGTATAATGAATGACAGGCATCGGAGGCCCTAGTGCTCATATGGGCTCTCCCCAAAACTGAAGAAATAACAAATGCTTTTTCATGGCACTATCCCCTCAAGGCCAGTCTTCTAGGAATTCAAATATTATGACTTCATTTCCTCATTTTAGGTACCAAAAAACACAAATGGTTACGCCTTTAAATATTTTTTAAGTAAAAAATAAAATAAAATAAAATAAAATAAAATAAAATAAAATAAAATAAAATAAAAGGAATCAGTCTTGCAGAAAGCCAATGAAGCTTCTGGATTCTGAACCTTAGGGTTAAACAGTAAAGCCGCTGCTATGCATGCAGCCCTGCAAGCAGCTACGCTCTTTGGTGGAGCAGAGATCAGTAAGATTCTGCAACATTCAGATTTCGTGAAGTTCTCTGAGTAATTTCTGCTCTTTCTTTGACTCTCTCCTCTCGTTATTATTCTAGGTGGAAGTCACAGTGACTGGCTCCCCTGAAGAAGCAGGCACTTCATCAGCTTCAGCAGATACTGAATGTGATTGCGCTGCACTTCTAAATGTATTATCCAAGAGGTAAATATTTTTTGCTCAAGGAAAGATAATTCACTTAAGGTATAATGAGTCCTGAAATATACTGCACTGAAGAAAAAAAATGCAGCAAGTATTGCTATATTCATGGTTCATCTTCAGAAGAAATATCTGATTTTTTAATGTGCATAAATCACTTCTGTGAATGAGATTTTATGGCTAGAGTGCCATTCTAGAGATAAAGCAATCTCAAAAACCAATTCATCCCTGCTAAGGCATTCAGGAAACAAAAAGGTTGCTTATGTTAGTCATTGTCTTCATCAGAGGTGAATCATTTAATTTTCTCTGTGCTGTCTGAAGAGAAGACATAACAGGAACAAGCTGCCCAGGGGAGTGGTGCAGTCACTGTCCCTGGACAAGAACCATGGAGAAGTGGCACTGAGGGACACAGTTAGTGGGTATGGTGGGGGTGAGATAATGGACGGACTACATGATCTTAGTAGTCCTTTCCAATCTTACTGATTCTGTAACCAGGCAAAATAGGTCAGGTCTGCACCACAGACACTGGCCACTGCACATCATCAGAGGCAGAAAAGCTAGACTTGTGATGTGACCCTCTGGCTGACTGCACATCCCATGACTGCCACCAGTTTATACAATAATGGGTAGTAACTTCTTAATTTACTGCAACTCTCTCAACTTGAGGTACACAAGGATTTTACTTTCAAATTCAGTAATTAAAAAGAAACAGCAAGATGAGGTTAGTACAAGAGAAAGAAAGGACTGTACAAATCCTATGTGAAATTCAATTACAGCTACGTGTCTTTCAGCCAAACTTCCATTGGCAGTTGGCCTCTTATTGTTTCCAGCATGACAGCAGATGAGTGAGCGGCCATTAAATTACAGCAGAATCAGCCACCTGGACATCATTCTCCCATAATCATAGAATCATACAATCGTAGAATCATTAAGGTTGGAAAAGACCTCTAGGATCATCTAGCTCAACTGTGCACCTACCACCAATATATACATTAAAAAAATGAAAGGGGAGAGGAAAAGTGGTGAAAGCCTAGATCAAGAAAAGGATGTAAGCACTGTGGGGTGGGCCCTCCACAGCACTTGGCAGCAGCTGGCTACTGCTGTTGATTAAGAGCCTGATGCTAAGCACCCACCAGCCCCCTGCAACAACAGAAAAGGAAGAGGTGGAGATCAGGCCCCTGCAATAGAGGCATGAGTTAAACCACATTCAGGCTGTGAGCTCATCTGTAAAAAGCATTACTGTGCATTACTTCTAGCTCCACGTTAAAAAATAAAAATAAAAAAAATAAAAATAGCTGAGTGTTTTCCAAGAGTGTTTCGTGTTCCTCTAAAAAACATCAGAGCACAAAATGAGTACCAAAATGTTGCTTCCTTCCATCAAGAGAGGCTTCTGAACGCATAAAGGTGGAGCAAGAGGTGCTGGTAGCCGGGTTTTATCCTCCAAGGTTGCTGAATGCAACTTTTCAGGACAAGATCACACATTGTACCTCGTTCTTGGTACTGCTTGCTCAGCCCCGGGGAACCAAGAAATGGGGCAAAGAGAGACAGACTGACAAAATGGTTAAAAATGTCACAGCAAAACGGTTTTGTCAAAAAATAAACTTGCCTGGTACAATCTAACCCCTGGGAGCTCTTGTAAGTAATTTGGAGTCCAGGTCTTATTCCCCTTGGTCATCCAGTCCACCTGCAATTGAGTTGGGTGAAAAAAGCCAGATAATCATCCAATTTCTTCCTCCTCCTGCTATGTCAAAAGCACTGAAACATCACTTGGCAACGGGGCAAATGTAGCTAATTCAGAATAATTATTATTTGCATAGCTATTTATATCTTCTCTTAGCCAGATTAATTGTAAACCCTCCTTGTCTGACTTTAAAAGGAACAAAAGCCTGAAGTTCATTAAAGATTTGTTCTCATCCAGGAACAAGATAAATTTGGGATGTCAAGAGCCTGACAGAACCATCAAGGCAAACATTAGGTATCTTGCCTTAAGCAATGAGCGGGAAGGGAAAATGTCTTAGGTAGGGTAATGCTGAAATAAAGCTCTGTGTCTTTTGGTCAGATTTCTCTCCAAAGAGGAATAAACTGTTTGTCATACTGCCAGCTTCGAGACTAGCTATAAAATAATGGATTCCACAGGCCCAAATGAGGCTAATCATGATTGCCAAGGCATGTCTGTGCTGTGAGAAGTGAGTGAAATCTGATGCTCTTCAGAGAAAACATTTTTTGAAAAGCTCTTTGCTCTGCAATAAGCCTTGGCAGTTATCTCATGTCTTTGAGTATCTACCATATTTCTTGTTTGATTGTGAAGCATATTGCTGACACCGGCTGCTATGGCTGAGTTTCCTTTAATAATGCTTGGTAGGTAAAACACCACTCCTTTCTGGCTATCGAGAAAACTGTAAGGACGGATTTTGCATCAACTGCTTCTCTCAATACTACTTATTCTTAAGTGTCTCCAACTGGATGCTGTAATAAAATGCCCATCAAAATCAGAAGAGGATATCCACCAAGTGAAGCAATAAACTAACACATTTGTTTTCTCCTGTCTGAAGTGGGGAACACCTATGAAGTAGCTGGAAAAGTGGGATTTTGCCACATTTGCTTTGGAGAGTGAGTGAAGAGTAGAGAAAGGAGACACTGGACTTCCATGGGAATTGGTCCCATAGAAGAACGAGGACTTATCATCTGCCCAGCAAATTTTAACAACTTGTACCGTTTAAAGAAAGAAAGAACCAGCAGAAAAGGAATCAAGGCATGACTTCTAGCATTTTCAGGTGTAAGTAATTAATCCAAGCTACATGCATGCACACTCCAACTCGTATGTGGCTTCCAACATTTTAGAATTCAAATAATTAGCCAAAGCATGCCACACGCACATATACTCACTAAGGTGTTGGCATGGATTACATTTCAAGGCACACTCCCAGAACACTCTGAAGAAACAATCCTGAGAGCTGTAAATAGTCTGACACCCACATCCCATGTACAAATTGCTAAGGCAAGTATTGCTGCTTAGCAGTCTTCATTTCATTTTCTTTTTTGCTGCAGCTCTTGGTATACAGAGTCAACAAAACCTAAGCCAGGATGTAGATGTTTTAGAGGATATCATGTTCTGGTGAAAGGCCAGGCTTCCATGGCTTTTCCCCAGCTCCTGCTCCTAATGTGCTGGGGAGATGGGGGAAGGTGTATGCATGCCTATATACGTGCGAGACAGACAGCCATAACCGTGTCGTCCAGAGATGCTGGCTAGAAGGTAACACTACATGCACTACTTCAGAGCAACTCTTCCACTGAATTTCAGGGTGTTCTAAAACCACAGCTGAGCAAAACACACTCCTTTTGCTGTGCACAAGCATCTTCTACTCCTCTGCTTCGCTCATCTCCCTGCCACGCCAAGGACTCATTAATCACTACCTACCGACCCGTGCAGAAAGCCCTCACATACTTGCAGAGCTGACGAAGGAGGAGAAATGAAGCCAAGGGCCAGTGGGGTCCCCATGGTGCTCTTGGGAAGGCTGCTGCAGCCAGACCGCCCCTGGCGAGGCTGCCACACAAGCAGACCTTTGACAGGCTGGCGTTTCAGTGTTTTGACTTAATGAAGCACGCAGGTAAATGCATTAATGGAGAGCAGTTTGTAACAAACGTGTGTTCTGAGCCCTAGCATGAAGTGAAAGCACTTTATGTGTTTCAGGATTTGGCTCCCTACTGTATGAACCTAGGACTAAGAAGGATGACATTATACTTTATACTTATTATTTAATGAATAAGTTCTGATATAAAGCAGGGACCTAGCTGGAATGAACTGTCACTTTAAAGGAATACATCTGAGACCTTTAACTTGCACTGGTATATTCAGTGAAGTAAAAATATTATTCTGCATGGGAGAGCCACAAATTACAGCAATAAAATATATGCAGTGAATACATAGAAATTTGGTACTATATGCAATGAACTGAATATTAGGCACCACTAAGACCTATCATTTTCCCCATTAATGAAAAAAAGAGACTTTTTTATTTCTAATTTAAAGCATACAAATTTATGAAGGTTCAGAAAAGTCTTTTGTGTGCTTTTGCAACAGCTTAACTTCTAATATATTATATGTTCGGAAATTAGGATCCTTGAGCTCTTGCACAATATTTACTGGTGTACATTATTAGAGTGGTCAGTGTGTGGTGCCCTCTCTCTATTTCATAGCCAATGCAGTATTTTCACCGTGGCAACAATAGATTAAAAAAATGTCTCGCTAGGGTAAAAAAAAATTATGTGACAATGAAACACGCTCATTTTGCTATGAGGTAATTCAATAAATCTGTCCGCTTTGCAAAGGCTTAGTTTTTATGTAAAACAACACTTACTTATCTTGCTAACTTCAAACTGGAAAAAGAATTAAGGGCGAGGTTCAGTTTTCAGCCCAGCTTTTGGTAATCTGAAAATAGGAAACAGGGCTAAGAGAGACCCTGAGAGGTCAAGGGGATGCTGCCAGACGCCAACGCTATGCATGCTTTAGGTAAACGCTCCCTCTCTTGAAATTTTGCTTTGGACAATTTAGATGAGGAAAAACCCAAGAATCAAATGGTCACAGTGCCAGGCATTCCCAAAGGAACATTGTTGGGGCCATGCTGATATGATAGCGATGAGGACGTAGCCCTTTCCTCTCTTTGTAATCTGTCTCTTCTGTGTTGGCAGGTGGCCTCGTCTAACAGATCTGATGGAAACATGTTGTAGCCCAAGCCCATGAATAGCATAAGCTGGTCTCCTGGGAGAAGCCTTTGAAGATGCAACTTCCTATCAAAATCCTAATTAACCTTGGAGGTGGGAGGGAAGGGGTCAGGTCTTGGTCCAGCTCAATTGGTTCTGGCACCCCTGTCCATGGCAGTGAGATGGAACAAGGTGATCTTTAAGGTCCCTTCCAACCTAAGCCATTGTGTGATTCCACGAAAAAGGTGACGTATGGCTGGTGAGAAGATGCTGTACATCTCACATCAATTGTACAGGCTACAATTGAAAGTGAAACAATTTAAGATGCATCGCTGCTAAGACTGGTAAGAAACACAACTCAGAGACCATGCAACAACATGAATCTCAGCTAGTAGCCATCACAGTTTGTTGCTAACCCAGCCTGTTTTTATCCATCCTTCAGAGAGAGACAGCAGTTTCTGATGACCAGAAAAACAACAAAATTATAATGACACTTGGGGCTAAAAAAAGTGTATATCCCAGCAATTACTGTGCATTATAAAATTTAAATAATATGTAGGCAGAACACAAAACAAGTTTAGTCAACTGTTTGGCATCAACAAGGTTATGAAAGCCTAAGGTACTGTGCATCTCCATCATAACCTGAAGGAAAGAGAAATACCTTGAGGTAGGGGTTGTGGGTAGCCTACCCGACTAGTAGAAGAAGCTCAAATGGGTTGGTATTTCAAAAACCCCTACTTTTATAAAAACGTTAAGAACTTTCAGCATGTTACCACATTCTCTTTGAGATTAATGCACTGGATGGAAGAAAGAAAAAAGTCATTGGCCAACAAAGTCCAACATGTCAGCTTTGGGGAGTCAAAAGGCCAACACAGAAAAGAAGTTTTGGCTCGGCACTTCTCCTTCAGTGTCTGACCTTAGTGATTTTTACCTTATGTGCTGGATGCTCAAAGACTCTTCATAATACCAGAGACGTAGAGAAAGGATGAAGGCATGTGTATAACTTAGAAAGGTTGAGAGACTGTCCTCCTCTAAAACCAAAAGGAGTTGAGTGATGGGGAGCAGGGAGGGGGCTCTTGGCAGCTGGTGCTGCCTGTTCGGGTGTCAAGCTCCAAAACGGGAAGGAAAACAGGAAGATGAATGCTAGCTGCATTCAGCAAGCAGCTGGGAAACACAGCTGATGCAGGAGGAGGAGAAAGACACAGAAGAGCCATCCTGACCTTCAGCACACAGGTCAGCAATGCAAAGCACCGAGTTTTCAATGACCCTGGACCAGGCTCCCAGCAAAGGAGTTCATCACTGGTGCAGTGTTTAGGCCAGCTCATAGTCTAGGATGTTTTTTCATGATTTATGAACTTATGATTTATTTCCTCGTGCTTTCTTTAGGCCTTCTCAGTCACTTCACACAGCATTTCAGGGTGCATTAGAACAAATAAAAGACATCCTTACTCCGGCAGAAATCCCCAAATCCCTCTTGCAAAAAGGCACACCCAGAAGAGCCTGAACCAACACAAGTTTCTTGTCCCCTGCTCACGTAACCACACATCCACCCCTTTCAGCCAACTTATCTGCCACTCTTTCTCCCACAGCTGTGCAGAAATCACAGAGTTTCCCACAACAGCTGCGAGATGTATAGGTAAAGACAAAACTGATCAACTTACAGGAATCCCCGCTGCCAAGCTGAGCTGTTAAGCAGTTCATAACCCCAGCAGATGTCTCTGCTTTTAAGCCCTGAGGAAACTTCTGGGCAAGGCAGTGGCATCTCTCTCATCATGGCCTATAGGCAAGAAAGGTAAACTGGAAACAGCCCACTTCTCTGGCCTGCAGCTCTTCCAGTAGACCACTCTGGCAGTTTGCAAAATGCATACATTCAAACTGACGGCTTCTGGACTGGACTAGAATGCTGTGTAGAATGCAAAGTGTAGATATTTTACAGTTATTCCCTTCAAATGGAACCTGAATAAGTACTACCCACATTTTACAGGTCAAGAAGCAAACACAAATGCCAGCACCCCAAAATCATGGCAGAGCAAGGATCGATGACCTGGCACAGCTGGCCATTTGTCAGGTATCTAATCCACTGCTTACAGCAATTCACTGTTCACAGATACTCTACTGCAGTTTTCAGCACAGCAAAAGAGAAAAAAAACAAATGAACAAAACCCCTCCATGAAATTTACAGTTTGCTCCAAATCATGCAACAAAGTCAGAGGAAAACTGGACCATTGCTCGCGGCACAATCTGTAGTGAATTAAGTGAAGTGAAACTGTGTTTGACATATGCAGAGCCGTGCATGAACGCAAGGACAGGAGAAGTATGTTCAGTGAAAAACTGAGATGACAGGTCTAGTAGATCAGAGCTCTTCAGAGATCTAGATGTTCCACAGAAGACCTTCGTTTGCTAAACATGCATTGTTCCTTCCTGAATCGTAAGTGGAGCCAGAAGGCATTCACAGGATAGAGAGCCAGGAGCATGTTACAATCTCAGCTTATTCCTTCTCTCCTTATGGGGGGAACGGGGGCTGTGGGAGAATTCCACTTAATTTAAAAAGACACACACCTAAATAGGTATTTTAAAATTATCTGTAATGTACTTCCAAAGCCATGTGTCACTTTTTCTGGAGTTGCAATTTTAACACCTTCTCGGAAAACTTATTTCACTACTTACAATTCTGGTCGTCTCTGACTGCGCCACAACCAAACCTAGAGAGAAAGCACCAGCCAAAAAGAACAAGGCTCATTTTCTTAAAGAAAAGGAACGAAACAATAGTTTCATACTTACGTGTAGGGGAAAAGAAACGCTGGTTTTAGAACTACATACATATGCTCAGCTTGTCATGCTGATTCCCTCACACAAAGGCTTTCAGAGATAAAAGGTATTTTGTTTTCACTTGGTAAATTTAGGAACATAATACGAAAAGTAAAAATCCCTGAAACATTGGGTTTTGCTGTGAAGAAAGATGGCTATTCCATGGATGTAGCTCGTTTTGTTCCTCTTAATCCTATTTTAAACGCAAGCCTCACAGATGCTGCAAAACTGCTTCTGTGAACATTCCTGTTATGTATGCTGGGATTAAAAAATTCAAAACTGTCGATCAACAAGCCAGCAACAGTGGGTGTGACAGCCGCAACTGCAAAGGTAACAGGCAAGGAAATGTACTGTTATTTCTGATAGTACTTATAGAATCACAGAATCACAGGGTTGGAAAGGGCCTACAAGATCATCTAGTCCAACCATCAATGTGTTGCTATATGCTATAGCAATACCCTAGGGCCAGAGTAGAAACAGGCAGTGGTCCACTTCTAATGTGAGAAAAGACTGCTCTCCCAACAGCTTGCAAGCTAAACAAACAAAATAGGCAGGGTTAATTAAAGATTGATTAAGATACCCATCTGGGAACAGCAGCAGGAAAACATTTCCTGCTTTGCCCAAGGAAGCCATGGCACAGCTAGGAAATGGTGCCATATCTGGATTTCATTAATCACAGTCAAAAATAAAATGAAAAATACTGCAAGGGTGAGGAGTGACCATGGATGCCTCAAGAGATGACAACTGCAAATGCAACTATTGGCACCCTTCCAGCATGCTGTACACAAACTGGCAAGGACACCTTGCCAGGATCCTTTTAAGGGAGGTTACAGAATCATGGCAAGGTTAAGTTTCTTTTAAGAGATACTAAACACGTGTAACAGATAATTTTTCTGTTCCCCTATTCCTGAAGGTTGTGAATTCTCATGGATCACTTTTCCTCAGGGGGAGCATGGATGTCAGCTTGGATGCAGTCATTCAGGCCTTTGATGCAGTCATCCAGGTCTTTGATGCCTTTTCCCTGAACTCAGAGCTATCTTCTCTCTTGTGACCTGCCTGGATGCCTCCTAGAAGCCATCAGCAAAGCCTAGGTGAAACAGGACAATGACTGTGCATGGGAGTATCTGCTTTAGAACTAAACTGAAAATATTTGTTACCTGATAGCAATGTTTTCAGGTATTGGCTTGCCAAATGCTGGTGCACTTACAGTAGCAGCCTTGTAGCACATTCAGCTGTGAAGGCTGTATTCTTTGAGCAACAGGAGGAAGAATAGCCTGCAGGGAATGTTCCTCTGTCTTCTTCAGCTTGTTGAAAGCCTATTTCTCTTCGTTTGAGAGCTGGGCCTGGGCTCAGTCATTAGAAGGTTAAACTCCCAGCAGAATAGGCTGCATTTTGGAAAATCACCAGGAGATTAGAGCTGGTGCTCAACACAGCTGCTCCCCTTTTCCACAAGCCAGATCCCAAGAGGAGGGGCCATGGCCTGTGCTCTGGACAAAGTGCCAATTGCCTTCTGGATACACTTCAAGCCACCACAATGCTTGGCAAGAACATAGAAGCAGCTCCCCCTGGCACCCTGTTGTTGGGGCAGCTGTATGTGCACAAATCTGCTGGCAGCACCATCCCAGCAACAGAGATGGCTAAGGAGACGACAGCAGGGACATCTTCATCTCCAACAGGGACAGCATGGTGACTGGTTGTGATGCATTGTGAAGATGGCCCGAGACAGCTAGGGATGGGAAGGGGGATGTTGCTCAATGAAGTTGAAGCCATGATCCCACTGGTCCAAGGATATCACTGTCCTTCCCATCTCTAGCACCAGGGCATGTGTTTGTACTGGTTTTATGCTGGTATTCCTTCTCCCCCATTCCTGATGTCTACACACTGATACCCATTTCATTCTAGGAAAAGATATATGCTTGATATTTCCTACCAATTTGACACAAACAGAGCTGCACCAGTTTACAGTGGCTTCAAATAAAGGCCGGTTTTCTTTCCTGGTGATGGCAGAGGAAATGAAGGATCACCAACGCTACCTATTAGATTACCCCAAAAGACATTTAGAGTATGCATGCTGTGAGAACAGAGAATAAAGGAAACACTAACCTCCACTCCAAAAAACAGTATGACATACAGTTCTTTCCATGAAAGGGTTAAGTGGCTGTACAAAGCATATCTTGCTCACACCAAAGATAAATCAAGAACAACTAGTGTCCAGAGGACCTTAGCTCTGAGCAGCAGTCCTTGGGAAAAAGCCCTGGGAGTGGCTCAGCATGCTTTTTGGGTTTTTTTTTTTTGTTAACAAATCTAAAGGGAACTTAGGGCTTTGCACGTAACATGGACTTTATTTATAGAGCAGATTGGGGAAGGCTCCAGCTCACCAAGTCGACAGAGGAAAATGGCACTGCTGTACACAATATCATCACACCAGGGACTGGAGAGTGCAGAATGCTGAGCTTGTAATCAGAATTTCTGCTTTGTCTTTCAACCTTTAGCCATATAATGACTACGTTTCACAAGTGGAAAACTGGAACGGAAAATAGTAACCAACAGGTTAGGGCATAACTGGGTTTCCTTCTGGACCACCAGGATTCATCCAAGTCACATCCAGTCAACACAGTATTTACAATCATGACCTTCTCTGGCAATTACAACTTCACTTTCCTTTTACATTTTTTTTTTTATCCAGCAACGATTTTGCAGCTCCGTGAAGCATTCCTGATTAGATTTTCAACACTGCTACACATGAGGTCTCTTGTACAGAACAGTTTTCACACAGAGAATGTAAGAATCACCGTTCAGCAGTTTTCAGTGCATGTTTGGAAGAAAAATATAAAGAAAAAAAATCATATTTTATGTTTTTTTTTTAAGTAATTTAAAAATGTTTGAAAATTCTTTAAAAACAACATTCCCTCCCCCCCACAGGTGCATTTAGACAAGCACCTATAAATAAATGAAGGTGTATTCAGAGCAAAAATTTAACAACTCATAGGATCACACACATTTGGGAACTGCAAACCAAAATTAAAACCATCAATAGCATCATCGCAGGCTGTTGAACTGCAGTTATAGGGCAAACGAAGGAGGAACAGAGAGTTTTCAGCTTTTCCAAGATTAATTCTATGAATTGTGAGTTAGGAATGGGAAGTATGGGTGGGATATCCAACAGTCTGTAAGAAACCTTCAGTTCATATCATACAAAATACACAGTGGGCATCTTAAAGCAAAAGAGAAAGAGAGGAAGAAGATTTGTTATGACCAGAATAGCTTGCAGCTAAATAGGAAGAACAGTAAGTACATTACTAGTGTTTGTTTTTTTAATTAAAAGTAATATTCATCAGAAGGAAGGATGGAGTGGGCGGTCTCGCACCTATTAGAAATGAAGCAAGTAGCACCAACATGACGCTGTAAAGCCAAAATCCTGTTTCCTGTCTGGCAATTTAAGTCCAACACAAGAGAGTTAGGGCATTCGCAAGAGCAGAACAGGCATGACAAAAATCAAGAATCCCCTGCACATCTTATCCTCCTTATATCTTACAGCACAATACTTTTGACCAAAGTATAAAACATGTAAATTCAATTAGTCCAAAGGATCACCATCACAACACACAACCTTCCTTTCCACAGGATGCTACATGGCAAGCCAGGGCTTCCCTTGAAGCACACACTACAAACAGCTTGCATTTTGCAGCCTCATTCTACCACTAGAAACCAGGAGAACAGAATGAACAAGCTGTAATTTTGGCTCTGCAGGGACATTCATGCGTTAGAGTAATAGTTTCACTTCAGGAGAACAGGTATCAATGAGAGATGGAGGAACCGGTGTTTTGTTCACATCAATATTGGCAACTTCAATGTTTTGCAAAGAGCCCAAAAGGAAGCGGAAGAAATGATGGGATGCAGACAAACAGCAATCAGATTGTATTTGGTTACTCTCTTTCTATATCTCTCAGCTAGTGTAATTCCAGCTCTCTACACTTATGTTAAGGATGCACAGATCTCAGGGATAGGCTTTTTATACTTTATTTTGTCAATTTGCTTAGGCAACAACAAAATCTTTCTGTCAATACCTCCAGTACGGTTTCACCCAACGTAACTTACACACAGGAGTTTTAAATGCTGCTCCATCAGCAGTGGAAGGGTCAAGAATTTGTTCCTCTGGACAAAAAGAGAAAGAGTGTCCAAAAATTCTAAATAACAATGACTTCACACTAAATGGAAGAAGATTATTTTTTCTATTATTTCACTTGAAGTGTTCACCTGCCAAGCTTGCTATTTTTCTCACTCATCCTTTTAAAATTACTCACTCACTTGAGTAGCCAGGAATAGCTCAGGCAGTACGGAATGTCCACTGCAAAACACTCTTAACAGGACAACCATCAAACAAGGCTGCATTCATCACCTCCTGCAGACTAAACTTTACAGAGACATGATCAGTTTCTAAAAACACTTCTTTTTTTTTTTTTTTCCTATTTGCCTGTAACAAAACATTCAGAGCTCTTAGTTAAAATGCATGCTGTAGATACACTCAACAGAGTATTTACATTTTGGAAAGCCTCTTCCACTCAATACTAGACTATTAAGGAAGCTTTGCCTTGGTACAAGCATGACCGATAAGGCGTCTCCCTGAGAAACTAGAATGATTTGTGTTTGGATTTGGGGTAAGAAGATGGCTTGAAGGTTTAAGCAGCAAAGCTAAAATTCTCTTCCCTGTTTAAACCCATCCCAAGTTAGGCTAAAGCCTGCCCAAAAGACCCAGTCCTTTCCAACTACAAAGATAAGCAAAGCTAGGGTTTTCCTTGCTTGCTATCACCTGCTTTGCTTTGGGTGTTTACAGAGCTGCCACCTACCACCACAGAAATGTCTCTGCTGCAGGACTGAGTGAAAAGAGACATTGGGATGCTGCTAGGTTTTAATTAACATGTGAAAGGAATTCTGGCTTTTCAAATAAAATGTGTTTTAGAGCAAGATACATTTGCATATATATATTTTTTAATGGAACTAACAAGCCACATAATAAAACCTAAAATCAAAGGGAAAAGACCACTACAACATTAATTTTCTCTTAGGTCTCTCCAATTCAATACTTTCTGTAGCACACCATTCTTTGGAGCTTTAATGTCTATGCTTTTATAGACCTAAAACAATTCTTACTATTTTGTTTAGAAGAAAACCTGCAGGTCATGAAAAGGAGGCTCTAATTGACTTGTTTTATGAACAACTGTTGCCCAAATTCTTTACACAGTAAATTCAATTTTCAAACTGATGTTTATCATATGCACAATTGTTTCCAGAACTGAATTTTTAAAACAGTGAGGCTGGACAGGCCACTGGGGTAAAGACCTTGCCTGATGTTTTTGAAACTAATGGTTGCTGTAAAAACACCAGTATGAAGAGGAAGCCACAATTTTGGCATCTACTGATAATTTTGTAGGTTTCAAAATTGTATTAGGACGTTCATTTATTGCCATTGCTAATCAGGAGACATATAGCTGTAGGTCAGCACAGTTGCATGCACTTGGAAGCAAGTCCACCATTTTGGCATACAATTTTTCTTTGTAGGTTAAGAATAGTTATACGATGAGTATATGCCGCCAGTCTTCAATAAAGCATATTCCTCCTTATTTTTAGATCTGCTACACACAGTTCATTCTGGGAACTTCTGAAATTCAGAACGACGGGCTGTATTTAGAACAGAAGTTGTTCTCAGTTTGAGGCTTTCTTTCTGATCATTAACTACCATGCAGCTTGGCAATGAAATCAACCTCACAATTGTCTTTTGAACGCGATGAACGTGTAACTGGGACATATTATTGCCATGAATCATCTGTAGCCACTTCTACATCGTGTAATTTAATATCCATTTGCAGAAGAGCTGACACTATCACTCTATTCTTGCTCAATATTGGAAAATTTAATTGGCTACCTATTCAACTTCAAGCAAACAGTGATATAAACCAGACAAACTCTCACCTCTCGACCCTATTGATTGACCAAAGTAAAACACTCTACCGATACCACAAAACCCACGTGAGCGTGAAGTTAGGCTAATTCTGCATTCCTGGGACTGAATTGACTTTTAGGACTCCGCTGGCACAATAAGTTATTAAAAAAAGTTTGAGTTGAGCGATCAGTAGTAAATCCAATACTCTACAAGCTGACATCCTCCTGCAGCCCAGTCTTCCAGAAGACCCTCCGCTCCTGAAAGGCAAGGTCAGCTGAGAAGAACACTGGATTTAAAAGGCTGAATCGTGTAAAGCCAGTCACAGCCATGCTGGTATATTTATGGTAGAGTAAGAATCTGAGAAATGAATTGGAAAGAGCACAGAAGGGGGAGAGGAAGGGTGAATTTTCAATAAAACCTCCCTGAATTCAGGCAGAGAGAAAGAAAAGTGATAAATAATCTCTCTTCAGATAGCTTGCATCTCCACACTGCTTAATGGTATTCATACACTCAATTTCCATGGACTCTGATATCGTAAGAAAAACAGCAAATCTTGGCTACCTGGGGCTCCTTCTGACACATCCTGCCTTGCGATGAGCCTGGCAGCCTGCTCAGATTTACTGTGCCTGCAGTCTGCACAGCGCAGCTAACTGGCCTCAGATTAAACAGAGTAACTCAGTGTTGGAATAAAAGCATCACACGGAGGATGATCACGAGAGAGGGAAGAAGAAGGAAGTGTGCACGTTTTATGCAGTTTCAAGCAGCCAGATTCAGTTGGTGGCAGGAGATGCAGGCTGATGTACTCTGACCTAGGTGGGAACCCATGTCTAAGTCTGCCTCTTCTCACTCTCAAGACCAGGGAACACAAACCGTTTGGGCCTCACACAGCTCCCACCACACTCCTGCAGAGGATGAGGAAGACTCATAAAGCATCAAATCCCACTGCAAAAAGACCAAATAGGCTTTTTCTCTGGAAACCCACTAGATCCGGATCTGACAGACAGCATGATGCAAGGAATTTGTCCCATGGTTGGCAAAGAGCACTGCAGAATTCCTCCAGTTCTGTCTGATAAAAGTGAAATAAAATGAATTCTCTTTCCAATTAAAATAAATACCAAATATAGTACTTAAGAAACTTCTTGGTTAACTTCCGAGCTTTATTTTGATTTATTTTCTTTGCCTGAAGAGAGAGCTGCATAAATGCTGTACTGTTAAGGGAAAGAAGTTCGAACTTTATGTAAGGGCTTTTTGCCCAGTGTCTCTTGGCATGCTTCCTTGGGTTTTAGATTGCTTTGTATGGTGAAGCATTACAGAATAAGATAACACTGTGTTATCTAGGCACTAAGGAAGGGCTTTGCGCTGAAGAAATTGAGCCAGAATTTCTTTTCAAGGAGAGCAGAGAGTGCATTTGAATAAGCATTAAATTCAGCAGGGGAATAACTAATATGATTGGTTTTAAAGATGCAGAAATGAATATTTTGCTGTATTATGAATGTTGTGCGAATTTTAAAAAGCCAGGGGTAGAACGTACACACATTCTACTCCCATTTTCAGTCAACATGCTGTAGCAATTCTATAAATCAGAAAGTAAGCAAATGCTTGTGATTTTATTTTTGAAAGGCTGCTATCACAAAATACCTTTGGCTCATTTGTTCTGCCAGCATGTGCCTTAATGATCTATTTCGTATCATAGCCAGCAAAGGTTTTTGCAGCGTATTTTGCAGAAGTGATGAAGATTTTTAACAGCCTGTTCTCCACCAAATTAAGCACTGATCCTGTAAATGCTTACACAGTTTATTTCAGTTACACAGTTTCCAGATAAGGCATGTGCACAGATATTTGTGTCAGTAGTAAAAATAGGCACAAAATACACTTAGAGAATGTAGTCTCCAAGATGTTAGTCCAGCTTCTGAGGACTGCTGAGCTGCAATCATCTGAATGCAAATGAGTTACAGCCTTGCTCTCAGCTAGATTGCTTTTTGAGAGCCACGCTTTTATCTTGCAACAATCTTTCACGTGCTGTATTTAGAGAAACCATTTTATTTTCAAAACAAAGCTGTGCAACAGATATAGAATGAAAGTGCAATTGGCCTAATAAAGGAAAATGCAGAATTTTCTGCAAAACCACACACCTGACAAAGCACCCATCAATGTCATGCATTGGTCTTTGATTACCAGCTGGCCCCCTGCCGTGGCACTGCACCAACTCGAGACTTCAGGTAAGAAGTTATGCAGGACACTCATTAACCAAGGCCCCTTGGGAAAGGCTGAATGATACTTGTGCTGCAAACACAGATTTCACCCTTGTCCAGACAGGTGCAGCTCCCAGCAAACTGAGAAAGAGCAGGATCCTCTTACACCGGAATTGATGTTTGCTCACAGTTTTTTCATCCTGCACTATTTCATGGTCTCCATTTTCGGGTTATTAAAATAGGATATTATCCAACAAGTGGAGGTGAAGAAGGGGTCAGGGAGTTGGTTCCTGTCTCAGGAGCGGCAGCTAAAGCTGCTGAGCAACATGTGTTTCTCATTTGAAATGTATCACTCATTCTTAAAAACAATAATATGTGCCATCTGTTGCAGCCATTCATAATTGATAAGATTTGGGCTGACTTCGACTGTGAAAACCCATTTTAACATGAGTATCAACGTGCATATGAAGAAGCGTTGCAAAGCAATTTGTTGTTCCTTTCCATACATTATAGGCAACGACGACCAACTGTCCCTGGGCACACACATGCTAGTCTGAAAGCCCAATTTATTGAGATATTGCAAGGAATCAGCATCTGCCCCTAGCAAGAACAGGCTAATAATTTGGCACCTTTGCTTCCAACAGTTAATAAACAAATTGCTAAACATTTGTATGACTGGATAGAGGGGTTGACTCTGTGTCAACAGAGCTATTAAAATGCAGGGATACACAAAGGAAAGCATTATTTTTCTCAGATAAAGTGAAAAACTGAATGGTTGCCTTGTACACTCTAGGCCTGGTTTGAAACTTTGATAGTCATTTAATTTTGTCTCTACAAGGAGAAGGGAGGACGGAGTAGTCCCTTTTGAGAAAGAAAAATCTTTCTTTTGCACTGGAAATGTCTCTCCCTGTTAACATCACTGCAGCTCAAATTTCTCAGCTCGCAAATCTGAAGCCCCAGAATCATCGAGTTTATTAACCAAGGCTACGTGGATCCTAATACTGCCCAATTTCACCCCATACATCCAAATTACTTCCAAGTCAACAAGAACTCCCAGGTGTTTCTGCAGGCTCTCATCAAAAGCATGTGCTCAAGGACAACTACAGCTTAATATATTCAGTCCACTCTTTGATTATTTTTAAACTTAAGAAATTAATTTAACTTAAGCATAACAATTGAAGCAGGATGTATTTTTCATAGGTTGAGTTTGAAACACTGACTTTTTGTTTTCAAAGCACCAGAATGCAGATTTGTCACTTTATGGAAATCACTGTGTCCCCCCCACACCACAATCATCTGGAACATATTTAATTATTGACTTCATTTAAAATGTACACAGCATGTGCTCACTCTTCTGAGAAAGTCTTTAAATGGACAAAGGCCGATTTGTTCATTCTTCAAAAACCTAGCCTTGGCATGTAAAGTTACCCCTAAATTATGTTCATGTTATTTGTATATAGCATACATAAAACATAAACATGCAGGCTGACACTGGTCAAGCATTTAATCTTGGTCTCCAAAGAAAAAGCCCTACTGAAACTAGAGCTACCACTGTGGCTAACACACACATTTGCCTGGCAAACTGACTCCTGCATTACCACTTATGCCACTGCATCTCACCTCCTAGCCCATATCCAAGCTGGCCCAGGTGTGCTCACGCAGCCTGCAGACCTTCCCTACATAACACATCCCATGCAGCACAGACTCACCATGTGAAACCTGCTGGCAGTGCTCAGATACCCCAGCATTTTCACTGCTGCATTTTAATATGGGGTGCCTCCATATTAGCTCCACACTGAGTATTAACTAATAGTCTTTCCTTTTCCAGGTGCTGCCAATCTAAGTATAATACCTGGAGCAGCAACAGGATACAAATGCAATTATACCTGAAGCAGGGCTAATTTCAGTGTATGATAAGAGAAAGACCACCAGTAGTGATATAGTGTAATTTTACACCAATGAGAGCCACAAGTCACTCTTTTCTGCTCCCCTAAGCGAGGCTAGAGTATCAGCCATTTATCTCACAATTTCAGTGCTTTCTGCCAAATCTTACCATTAATGAAAAAAAAAAAAAAAAGTCTCTAACATCACTTACGTGTCATTTCCTGAATTTTCATCTCCTTTGGGTCAAATTTTCAAGTCTGAGTCTGCATTCACACATATACACAGCCCCTTTTCCATTCTGCTGCAGAAACGTGGGACTGTCTGTTAAGGCTGCATGCAGAATGGCACTTAAACGCACCTTTTGTTGCTTCAAATAGTAACAAGGGTGGAGTAACTCTGAGCATTTTATATACAGATGTTAAAAGGCAGATTTAAAGGGAAACTTAGCTTTCGTTAGGGCACTGAAATGCAACGGTCCCATCTTCAAAATCCCACAGAGTGCAATATCTGCCGTCCTGTACAGCAGAACCATTATTTTGCAGATCTGAACATCCGACGTTTCTGAAGTTTTCAGGTGTGTGTGTGTGTGTCTGTGTGGTCCCAAAAGTCTTAGCAAGAGCTTAAATTGAAGAATGTGCAATTATTAAATTTTAAAGTAGAAGGACAAAGGCCTGACACTGCTTGTGCTGTGATAAAAGAGAAGAGATGGGTGGATTACACAGGGACGTGCGAGCTCCAGCCTCTGCAGAACTAACCTGTGCTCTAAGGGAAGGAAAAGACAATAGTTTCACTATGACAGACCATTCACCACGTGAGAGAGAAAAAGCAGAGAGTTAATGAGGCACTGCTGAATAATACCTTCAGAGAAGCAGACAGAGAAACCAGGTAGATGTCATCTGCTGCAAGGTAAATTAAAATTATACATCTCTGAGGATTATCAGTGAAATTTGAGGTCTGGAAGGGAATTTGCTTTTGATATTGGAAGGGATAAATACTCCATGTAAATCCTTTTATGTGGGCCTGTAGAGCGGAACAGAGAAATTAAAGATAAATGAGATTAAAGCGTTTTTTAAAACTACATTAGACATATTTAAGTTACCCATGGAGGGAAAAAGACTTTGGAGGAGGAGATTAGTTTAGACCCTCAGCAGTACATTCATCTGGGAAATTAATTGGAACAAATCTCTTCTAATCTGAATTGCTTGTCCCCCCCCCAACCCAAAAGCCAGACACACCTCAAAAAAAACCCTTCATGAGCAACCTCTAACAACCTTTCTAAAGCTAGGTAGTGTCTGGCTCTAGAGATGAGGTCTTCATCCTGCTCGTGAGAGCTGGCCAGGCAGCTGGCATGAGCCCATCTCTAAGTCAACATTTCTGTATTGCCTAGCCATCAGCTCATGTCTATGACATGCCATGTGGTCTGGGTGGCTTTTTTGTGTGTGTGTGTGTGACTTTTGGAAAAGAAAACTCATAGGGATAAGTTGCTTTGTTTTTTTTTTTTTGCAAAAGGATGCCCTGGGGAGAGCACCTTTGCCTTAGGCTCCCACACATCCTAGCATTTAATTCCTCTTGGAAACAGAGAGAGAAGCTAACCAAAATTGAATGCTGTGCAGTCCATGTTTCTGTCTCCTTTGCCAGAGTCTGAGGTATATGTGACTACTACGGTTTTATGCAGACCTGTATTGTTATTAAAAGTTGACTGGAAATGTTGTTAGCAAGGAAAGCAGAGGAAATGAGTAAAAAAGTAATACATTCAGCTCCATTTGGCTCTCTTCCTGGGAGCCCTTTTAATATAAAGAAACTCAACAAAGTTGTATTTTTAGATCTGGAAAGATGCGTTTCAGTATTTCGCGTGCTAAAGGGATTTACCTTAATACACTCAACATTCTCCCCTCTCCTCCCTCATGTGCTAAAAGAAATGAACTTCAATCCTAGACCTAACCACTGGATACAGATATTCTGCTCTCCCCATTGGCCAGAATAAAAACCAATAAATGTATTTCATTTCTTTTGTGGATTTATAATAGCACCTGGCAAGGATGGCCTTAATCTCCTTACACTACTTGCATCAATGAAAGAAGTCTTTGCAGTATTTATTGAGAGGAAGATGAAAGGATAATAGGAATAAAATCTGGAAATATAAGTATTATCTCCATGAAGATCTGTTATAAAATGTATGAAATCTATATCAGCGTCTCTGGAGGGTGCTTGGCATAATAGCGCAATTTAGGCAATAGGTTATTAAAGATGGAAAGAAATACATTCCTCTTAAGCACAACAGAATTCTTCAGAGACAATTGGAAGGTACTGGGTCATGTTTAGACAGCAAATTGGTGGTAAATAGCTAGTGGTATACCTGTCAGAAATAGAAGAGAAGCACTGGGTGGTACAAATGACCTAAAGCCAATGGTTTCTTCCACAGATAAGCATGACTGCATGGGTCAAACTGCTATGTTTTCTCACCATCTTTGTTAACCAAATACAAATATATTTCAAAAGTTGGAGAGACGTTCCACTATTTGGATATGAATCTGTACATCACTTAGGTGGAGGAGAGGATGGATTATTAATACATTGAGGAATTCACCAGAATTTCATTCTTCTTTCTGCTCAGCATGGTTACAATTTCCATTATTAGCTGAGATAGTATCAGGTATTCACTACGCTGGAAATGGGTGCGACAAAGATGAATTTCATGAAAAAAATAATGACTTCAGAAAGCCTCAGGTTACTGGAAACCTGACCCAAAGATTGCTGATGTTGAAAGAAAGTTTCCCAGTGATTTAATGACCTTTGATTCAGGCCCAAAGGCAAAAGGCATTCAGACAATAGATTTAAAGATTTAAAGCAAATTTTAGTTTAAATGGCTAAACCCAGAGCAACAGTATACACTTTTTCACCAAAAATTCAGCTGCTATGGGACAAGATTGGAAGGAATAAATAGTGCACTGAAGTCACATTAGGAATTAAGTTACTCCCTTAGATGCATAATCTTCATAAAATTAAATAAATCACACTATTCATCACAGTCTTCCATCTCCAGCTTCCATAATGGAAACCAATCACAGAGGCCTTAGGGAGAACTGACAGCATTCTGCATCAAGAAAAACACTCAACGTGAGAAACACATGACATATCCATGGTAAAACTTCAACTTGTTTCAAGTCTTGGCCTCTGCAATGTAAACTTTGTGAGCATCAGATGATGATGAAGATACGGACATGAATGCACTCTTTTTTCCTCTACCACAGAAACCTTTTTAGATTCTCCAAAGAAAGAAAGAAACCTTCTCCCAGGTGCATTTGCCAAAAACTGTAATCAATATTAAACTCATGTCATGCCTTCCATGCTCCCCCATATTCCCTTCAATCTGTTTGTGAATTTCTTTCTTGCAAACTTGTCACTGGTATCCATTTCACTTTACACCTACTTAAGTATTAATTGGAAAGGAAAAACCTAATTTCTTCTTAATTAAATCTGTCACTAGGATACTCAAACTTTCACAGCACAAGAAAGAAAAGATCCTCTGTATTTTCCAAACAAATGGAAAAAACAGCTCTGAATTTCCCTCAAAAAATAACTAAGCAGAAAGCCACTTTTCTTGCTTGAAGTCTGCTTTCACACCGTGGGTGTGGAATGTGTATGGCACGTAGTCCCACACGTCGCAGAACCTGCTGCAGGCTGCTCCTCTCGTAGCTCATCATGGAACAGGCTAGTTCAGCCTTGAGTTAGAAAAGCCATTTCTTAATGCTGCAAACAAATATTTTTTCTTTGGATTGAAAAATGAAAAGCCTGGAAGTAGCAAAATTCTTATACTAAGACTGACAAAGGGAATATACAGAGGTCTATGGCATCTTTCTATTTACTTGTCGTTCAAACTCTTCCCTCCTACCTTCTCTAATATTTTGGGTCTTCGGTGGGCTTGAGTGCGAGACCTTCAACAGCTACACAGTTTGTAGGTGTTCAGCTCAAATATCAGACCTCATTTCAAGGCTTACATCATTTCCATGATTAATTAGGAGTGCAATTTCAAAATAGGATGGCCAGAGAAGTGAGTCTCAAATACCCATGTGACTGAACGTGCACTTACTCACTGCAGTGACTCTTCCCTAACAATCTGTTCATCTGGTAAGCTCCAGAGCTATTTTTCTAAGCAGCATTAATACACGTCCATCAAATGATGGCCCCACCAACTTTCACAGCAAATGTGCAATACAACACTTGCAATCAGCTGACAAGCTCATGGGTGTCCAAGCTATAACAGAGTCCAACTTTTTTCCCCTGCAGCAATTTAGATGTAATCCAGTTAAGAGTGGCAGAAGTACCAGGGTGACTTTACAAATAAATAGGCATGAACGACTCAAAGATACACGGGAGCACAGCCTGTTGGGCATGTGGAAATACAGAACCAATATGTGCTGTAAAGACAAAACACTTAAGGGAATGGAGGTACTTCCAATACTCTTAGCCTAGTGGGTGAGAGAAAGATGACTTTTCACAAAAGTACACACTCGCTGGCACAAGTGGGGGACATGAAGAAGCATCTCTCAACCCAGAGAAAGGACGGAGATGACAGGAGCCAGCAGGAGGTACCCTTTCACAGGAGCACGGGAAACTGTAAGAAAGAAGGGGCCAGACTCTTTAGGAGGCCCTGTTGTGACAAGACAAGGTGAAACGGTTTCAAACTAAAGGAGAGAAGATTTAGATTGGATACAAGGAAACATTTTTTACGATTAGAGTGGTGAGGCACTGGAAAACTTTGCATTCACCTATGCAGATAGCTCAGCCTCCAGGCTAACAGACTCCAGGTTTCCAAAGCCCCATAATATCAGGTTATTTTAATTAAGGGTGCTTTCCAAGCTGCCATTGTATGTGTGCAGTCTCCCCATAAGCAAGCAGTGACAAGAGGCTGATAGGGGAAGCAGCAGGTCCTTTGTTTCTGCTTCCTCTGACAAAGAAGAGACAAGCAGAGCTGAGAATTTCAGCAAATACAAAAAAGGAGTTTTGGCTGCATTGCCTGTGAAATTGTATGCCTCTGAAGAAAGGCAATTTGTCTGCAGGATACAAAGTAAAGATTCTTTGTCCTGAAATATTCATAATGGGTGCTTAGTTATTTTTTTATTATTGTTATTGTTACTAGCCCATGCACGCAAATCAATTATTTAATTCACTAAAACAAAGGACACCTGGCTTTAGACAGGGGAATTCACTCTTTACTGACCAAAGTGCCAGTGGCTGTTCTTAACCTCCCGGCATTTTCTCCCGCAGGCTCTGGGAGAAGTTCTTGTGGGAAAAGCAAAACCAAAAATACAGTAAAATAAATCTGGAGAAGCCACAAGCCTATTTGTTTGACAAAACAAGGCAATGTAGGCAAACGTTGCTTCTCAACCAACAGGGGAAGTGTCAATAAAATGCAAACGGGAAAGCCTAGAGGCTTGCCTAAGGGTCTTACAGCACCCCAGAAATAATTAACAATGTTCTCTGAAAAAAAGTGGTCTCATTACATTGATTTCAGACTGTAATTTTCTCCCCCCTTTTTCTTTCCACCAGCAATCTTGTAGCAATGAAAATATCAGTTTGCTTTCTACTGTTTGTATTCTCTTAAAAATGTCATTATTCAATTATCTGTCTATTCACTGGCCCTAAGGTCCAGCAGAGCAGATATTGTGAGCCTTCATTTAATGTTTTTAAATGCACTTCAGTCCACTTGTGATACAATAAAACTTTATTGAATTCTGTTCCCACATCACGCCATCTCTCACTTTTATTGATATGTGAGTCCATCTACTCTTCCGTCAGCAATAAAAGGAATATTTCTAGCAAAGAAATGACCTTTCCTTCTATCAATACAGCAATTGGGAAATGTCATTGCAGCTTCCATATTTACAAAAAAAGTCTTAAGAAAAGAAGAGGTGAAAAACGCTCCAGAGTTGTGTTCCTTCTCCTTGTTAGCACCAAGAAACTAGAAAACTGTCTGTAAGCCCCAAAGAAACTCGATCACTCCCTAACATTTATTAGCCTGTTTACCCAGGGGAATGGAAAGGAAGGACAATTTATCCTTTCTCAGATGCCACAAACATTTTTCCCTTGCAGGAAATAGTCCTTGGAATAGATCTCTCCAATATTAAAACCCGTCAGTAGGCTTGTTGCCTGGAAGAGAGGTAAGCTATCAGCGTGATATGCTAGGTGAGCCCCTGCCATGCCCAGGGCATGACTCACGCTCCCTCCTTTCCATCACTGCTGCAAACAGGCTTGTCCCTGTGGAGCTCCCACCTTTTTTCCACTTTGTCCTGTTCTGTGCATCAAAATCTCCAGTCTCCTGCATGCTTTCCTACTCTTTATTAAAACAGCTCAGTTTTAAAGGACAATACTGCACAAGTTTCTCTGTTTAACTCCAGAACCTACAACCTAGGAGACTTAGGAGCACAGGAAAAACTGAAGTTTCACCTTGCAAGCAAAATTGCCTTTTCAACAACACGTTGGGAGCCTGTGTGGTTGTCTGTAGGCAAAAATAAACAGATAAAATACCTTGACACTTCCAACTAACTTGCACCATATTCCAAGCTTAAATAGAATCCAAGTACTGACAATCCCTGGTTTCGGTCAAATCCAGTGGGAAACAACCGTTCACAGATCAGAAAGTCTCCCCACTCTGACTTTAGGTAAGACCAACCCAGCACAGCACTTTGGCCACGGCCCAGGCTCTACCTTTTAAATAATGTCACCACAGTAAGTAGCATGGGTGCTCCAGAGAGTGAGGGAAGGAGCTCAGTCACTTTGAGGTGTGCTTCTTCCATCTCAGAGATACAAATAGGACTACTGAAATACAGATGGCTTGAGCTGCCCAGAACACAATACAAAGGCCATATTTGCAGAGGCAAAGCCAGCACAGTGGTTTGGATTTATCAGATTATAAATCGAAAATGCGGCTACTTGCAATGACAACAGGCTCAGCAGTTCTCCTATCAGCATTGATCATGCAAGACTGGAGTCTCTTGCTTGTCACCAGACCCATGTATAGCAGTAGATAAACTGCTCATGTGTTTCCTGCACTGGTTCATGAGTAAAATGGGAAGTCCCTTAGAATATTACAAAGATGAAATAAGGAAAATTACGCTCCTAGATGTACTGTAATGATGAGAACAGGGCCATAAAAGCACCAGAAGGTACACACAAAGTATTCCTAGTGAGAGTAAGACCCATCTTCACAAAATCACCTCCATCATGTTTCACATTTAACAGTCATAAGAGAAGGGGAGAGGGATACACTGAGAAATAACAGCAGAACACTGGGTCACAGGAACCCTTACAAAGTGGGGCTTCTCATACACACACACACATTGTAATGTAGCCTAATGTGCAGTTTCAGACATCCCTCTGCAGCTTGTCATGTCTCCACAACTTGGTAATGGTGTCTACAATAGCACATGTTTAACAGAAGACCATGGAGAAGCTGCCCTTGTCAGTAACCATGACAATAAAATTCAATTGGAAGAAAACTGGATTAAGGATTTTGGTATTTCAGAAGAAATTGAGTGGTACATAAAAATAAAAATTAAAAAAAAAATTGTAACTGTTTCTGATACCAGAAAAATGTGGTACCTCATGCCACTCAAGTCTATCAACAAAAAAGCAACTGGAGGTTCTTCCTGTGATATCCATTTTTGTAGGCAGCATCTGTCATCACATAAACTTACTGCAGGACCGGAAAAATGAGGAGAGGATGGAACTGTCTCTGTAGTCATCTCTATCTTCCCCATGTGCTGAGAGTAACTGCAGCCTCACAAAACTCTCCCTGTCAGGGGCATCTGTAGTGAGCACACTGGGATGCCACAGGGAGGGTAAAAAGGGTATTTGAAAATAATGAAGGTAAGAAAGGTCTTTCCCTCCTGAGAGGAAAAGGGATGCTTGATTCTCAAAAATGATCCATGTTAGTGGAAGAATTAAGAAATACATTAAAAATAAATACGTAAAACCACAAGAGAAGTGAGTGACCCATCCCAGAGTTTAAAGTTCATTCACTTTCTCCAAGGCAGTGTATACACTAGCACTTCATTGAGCATAGTGTCTATGGTCAGTCCTAACATCTGCTAAAGATGACTCTTAAACACTGCTCCTGTCAAGAAGCACGCAAGCTCCCCTCTGCTACTGAGCCAGCACTTGACTAAACTGCATCTCACCATCTACTAAAACCTTAAGGAGTAAAGCATTCAACCTGATGGAGCAAGCTGAAATTGCACACAAATTTAAGTGCCTGCTGAAATATTAATTCCTTTGTTATGCAGCTGCTGTGTTTCCTTAGGAGATGGCCATATGGTTTGCTGTTCACCATGGGCTTGGTGCACAGAACTGCAGAGCCAACGCCAGCGGCTATGGAAGGGAGACCACAGAGTCTGCTCCTCTCCCACAGCCACGCACCCAAAGTGTGGCTAGGTGCAGGCAGCAGTGCCAAGGAAACTGGACCTGCAAGGACTTGGGTTGCAACCAAAATTGGGCTACAGGGGGCTGAAGCACTTGGGCTCAGTGATAAGAACCCAGTAGGTTTCTAGTGCCCAGTTGAACCATGGCAAATGGGAATGGCCTCACCAAGGGGGAAATAGATTTCATTCACAAGGAACAGCTTTGGTCCAGATAAAGCCTTGCTCATCCTCCTGTGCCAGGGCTCACCCTTCCCCATCACCTGGATGTTTTTTGCTCCTGGCCTTTGGCATGGGGCACAGGCAAGGACTGCCTGCAAAATCAAGTTGGCAGCCATCAAAGATAAGAAGTGGAAGGCAGTAACAAAGTCAGGAAGAGTCTGGGCTATGAGAAGATTTCACGTTTCCCACCACATTGCTGCAGGTGAAAGTGCATAGCTGGCATGAATGCAGGTCCACCAGCCAACTTCCATGGTGCTACACCGAGTAACAGTTCATTAAGATTTGACTCAAAGTTTCCTAGGCAATGAAGGGTGCAGAACAACAAACACAGGAGATCAGATCTCTATTTACAGCATGTTTGTCCTTTGTTTTCCACCATAACTCTACTCACATAGGCAGTACCTTGGACTCATAAACAAAGCAAGCAGCCATCAAAGCCACTAACTTAATTGTAGAGGTAGTACAGCTTGTTGGTGTTGTTTTCCTCGTTTCATCCAGATCATTAAAACACATTCAGTCCCCGCTGTACGTTTCATACTGAGCAACCTCTCACAAGAGTTATTTTACATCTCGTACATAAGGCCGATTAACACCTCGGGGCACAATATCCACACATTACCTTTCTCACAAGGCACCACTATTCTTCTTTGTTTATATGCAACAAAGGCTACAGAGGGGTACTACGTAATGGCTATTGCTTTACCAGCCCAGTCTCAGGAGGGAATAGCATGCCTCATGCAAATCACAAATCATAAGGAAATACAACCTGCTACATTAAGCAGAAACCTATCCCCCTCCCTATCCTCCCCATACACAGCACTGTTTGTATAATGAAAGGCCTCATTTAGAGCGGAATACCTCCAAATGGTCTGCCTGAGCTAGCTCACTTGGTATGAGCTTGCTGAGGCAGACCTTAAGCCCTTGATGTCACACTTTCCATGGGTTTAATAGCTCACTCTGTAGAAAAATAATCCCTTGCCACATTTAGAAGCTTCACATTTTTGTGTAGAAAAACACAACACAGGCAGGTTGTGTCCACCATCCCTCAACGGACATGGATCCCTCTGCTCGGAGATGAGGATTCAACCCATCCCAGGACCATAACTGGGTCTAATAGATTCGGTTCCCACAGAAAGCAAGTGCTGAGATACACCTCACTTCTTCCAACTCTGACATTTCCCATTCAGCACATATTGCTGTAATCCTACATATCTGTCTTTTTACACTCCAAAATTCAGGCTAAATGACAAGTACGCAATTTGCCTTCATATCTTTGGAAGCTTACAAATTAGTTGTTTCTACCATCAAACACCAAATTTCCCAAAACATTATCTTTCAATCTCCTTAGTGATACAATACTGTATTTAAGGCACTTATCAAATGTCATCAGTAAAAAAGACATAGGTCAGTCCAAAGTGCATTGCCATTCAAGTACAAGTATAAAAGTCTGGAAAGCGAAGTTATAAGCTAGCAATAATGCTTCATTCTTACAGTATGCTTTCACTAATGGGGCTTTCCCAGAAGGTGACTTGTAACTCTAACACCGCACAGCTAGGCAAACTTAGGGAATTATTAGGATGTTTTTAACGTAAGCACAAACCTTGCACAGAAGACAATTTTTCATATCTTATCAGCTCTGTCTCATATGATGCACATAGTTTGTCATCGAGTGTTCATTTGCCCTCAGGCAACAAGAGACAAGCTCAAGGCTGGATCATTCTCAACATTAAATCAATTCTCTGTTAAAGAAACAAATGCAAATATATCAAGATACATACTGTAAGGGACACATTCATACTGAACCTCCAGGTATTTGTACGTCCCAGGGCAAGGGTCTGGAAACACATCAGGGCCAGCCACAACAGCACATTGGGTCCGATTACTGCATCTGGAATGAAAAAAAAAAAAAAAGGGGGGGGGTCAGAAAACAGCCTGGCACAACTTCTGGCACAGCATCAAGAGGAGAGAAGATGCAGGAACTGAGTCTTCAGCATCAGCTTGGGAAGCTGCCCAGGGGAACACACACAGGCTGATGGTGAACACTGACGCTCACATCAGCTTATTGCCACTGCTCTTTAGGCTGCCATTTTCTTGCATGCTAACTAAATTTCAGCTAATCCATACCCGTAGGATAACTCTTTGCCTGTGCAAAAAATGTGCTCTGATTTGAGAAGTGCCAATAGAGAAGCAGTTTTTTTTCAAAAGGGAAGAGATGTGGTGACACAACCCTTTCCCCTCCAAGCAGTTCTTACAGCACCAGGAGGCATTTCTGTAAAAGCAAACCAAGGAAGGTTTACAAAAAAAAAAAAAAAAAAAAAAAAAAAAAAAAAAAAAAAAAAAGGAGTATAAGAGTGTGGTTCTTAACATCTTGAAACCCCAAACCCCATCACACTGACCCCAGCTAACCTCAAATATCAGCATCTCAATCAAATGAAATGCAAAAACTAAAGCAACAACATTTGTGGCAAAAGTAATCATTGCATATTTTATGGCAGACATAAATAGCTTTTACAAAATATTTATAGAATGTTCCCACAAAAACAGTCATCTTGAATAATGCTGTTTAGTGCTAAGCAAAGGCTGGAAAGAGTAACACTGAGAGGAAAAGGAACAGTTCACCAAATATGCTGTCTAGAAAACAAAACAGTAGTTTTTCATACATAGCCAACGTGCTTGCATTAGTTATAAATGATTCAATGGAGAGAAATTCCTTCACCTTCTTTTTTTTTTTAACAGTCAAGAGAGAGAAAGAAATATAATTAGCCTTTGATATTTATCCTTTCTCATGCCAGAAACAGATCTCCCGGGGGCTGGACCACTGCATTTACTTTCTCCAAGCTGCTGCCTCCTGCGACAAGACAAGGGACCTCTGACCCCACTGCTCTGCTGGCAGAAGCCACAACATCCAGTGCAGAGCTCATTTAGCTCTGCAGTGGAAATGCTTCATGTTTACCTGAGGCTATAGTTTGTCAGGCTTAATGAGGATTTTATTTGAGCCCATAAATTAAAATTGATTCATTAGTCACTGCCTTAAGCTCCATAATTTCTTTAATTTCATGGAAAGATTAATAAGAGCTGATACGCTTGCTCATCAGACTCGTTTGCCGGATAACAGATAATCCAGAGGGCTGGGACATTTTCATGTTTTCTTGTTGAAAGACGACAGTTATCACAGCAAGCAACTAGTTTTATCAGATACACAGAAAAATAATTTTATTAACAGAAAGGCTGGCTTTGTTGTCCTCAGCCTCAGTGCTGGCAGGCAGGTGGCTTGGCGGGGACATCACAGGTAGCTTGGGCTGTACGAGCGGGCAGCCTTCCAGGAGAGGCATTGAACAGCATCCAACACCTCGCTTTCAACAAAAAGCCTTTACCGGGCAAAATGTGCCTTTCAACAAGGAGTCACACTGGCCTAATCAATAGTTCCTCTGGGTTTGGGGACAATCCTGGCCATGCTACATAGAGTAAGAGCAATGGAACAAAGAGGCGTTTCAAAATCGTGAGTCAGGATCCAAAATGATTAGGATGTTTGAAACCAGTGTTTGAAAGTTTGGGTTAGAAGCCCAACTGCTTCAGGCTACTAACAGCAGCTTCAGTTTAGCATGCTGTATTCTGGGACATCATCAAAGATACAAGCACCATAAGATAACAGGTGAGCAGGGAACGCAGCAGAAAACATATATTAGCACCCTAACTCCAGCAAGTGCCATAGCCTCCTTAAACATTTGCAGTGCCCTGGATAGGGGATGGCAAAATACATGACTCTCCAGCACAGAAACTTCAAAAGAAGGTGAGAACAAATTGACAGTGCCACCTGGGGAAAGGTGACAGAAAACAAAATGAGAAACTCTACCCAAAAACCTGAAATACAAAGTGGTGGCAGCACCCCATATAATTTGCCACGAAAAAAGAAAAAAAAAAAAAAAAAAGGGCTACAGAAAAACATATCTTTCCCACATATATTTCAGCATATTTCATAGTGACAACAAAACCATGCCCCGTACTTGGCATTTTGAGTTTCTTTTTAAGGCCTCAAGATGAAATATGCCGGTTCTCATTCCGGTACACTTTAAAGGAAGAAGGCAATTTGGACTAAAAAGGTTAGAAACACTAACACCCATTCAACCATCTATTACTGTCAGACATCAGCCTACGAAAATTTTCAGAGGAGGAAAGGGTAAGAAACACTCATCAATACAACCCTGATTGCCATGGTTTTGTTCATAGTTTTTTCCACTTTCGTAACAGCTTCTTGGTCTCTTTGGCTTTATCATATTTCATTCCAGAAAGATTAAAAGCCCAGTTGACACTAAGTGACACAAAAGAAGTGACACAGAAGAGGAGATTCATAAAAGAAGATGCATCCGAAGCCTTGGAAAGGAAGGGAAAAAACACGTAATCACGCCTTCCTCCCTTCCCAGCAAACCAGCACATGAGCTGCATCACTCTTCTTTCCAAATCAAGGGATTTTACACTGAATCTTGTGATTTCTTGGCACTAATGGCAAAGCGGGCTCTTTTAATATGTTGAGACAAATCAGGGCAACCGCAGGCCAGGAAGAGATAACTGAGGGATATGGCAATTTTCACCTCTACCTTCAAATCCTGCCCAAGGCTCTAATTCCATAAAGTCATTAAAGTGGGAAGGGTGCTTGGCATTCTGTGCCTGCCATGTGCATGATGAGCTGGGGCTCCATCCAGTTCCTAGCAGGCATATGTCTATAACTCTTCTCATTTGAAAAACTACTTCTTCGCTGAGGCACAGAAGGTCACCGAGAGATCAGAAAATGAAGCATAATCGGAGATCTCCCTTTTTGTCCAAACTGAGAGACAGACGGCTATATGCTCAAGGAAGGAGAATACCACAAATCCTCTCAAAAATCAGTTGGATGTACTCAGCAGCCTTAAAGCACCCAGCATCCTAGAAACAGATCGTTCACATCCATGCTTTAGAGAAAAAAAAAACTATCTCCTAGAAAGCATGTAAATTGTCCCACTCACTAGAAAAAAATAGGTGGTTATGTTGTCTTTCTAACTCCATTTAATCCCACTTAGCAAGGTGCCTGTTTTATCTTTCAAATATGGAAAAAATGTTTATCTTAGAAGAAAAGTGTCAATTCAGTGTAACACATAGACTGTAATAGAAAATGAGGATTATTTTTGCAGAATTTCTCCCTGCTCCAGTGGAAAATGAATTTCAAGAGTTTAATGTGAGACGGTAATAAGTCAGCAGTATTTGTTTTCCATTTGCAGCAGTGGCACTGAAGGAAACATTTGAGTTCAGTACCAGCTGCAGGGCTCAACTCTGTTTGCAACTCTAAACTCAGATAAAAAATAACGACAGCAGAAAAACAAAAAAGCAAAAAACAAACTTCATTTCCCTTCAGTGCACTTCCATTCCTTCTCCCCAGCAACATTTTTATGATTTTTAAGTGACAAGGTCATCTTATGATAGCGAGGGAGAAGCACTTTCAGACATAAACAGCTGCTTATTCCTCCTCTGACATCTTTGATTTTTTCCAATGCTGACATTGTTGATATATTTACCCAAAAGAGAAAGAAAGGAAGAAATAATAGTTTGGCAGGTGATGTTTATTTTAGGCCTTTCCAGAAACTTTAATAGCATAGACATGTCAGCAGCATCAGACTAGACATGTCTGGGGCGTTATGTTTGCCAGAACAAAAACGCCAAGGCAGCACAAAATAAAAGATCGATCCTAAACAAAAGCCCTTCAGCATGAATCATTGCAGGCACAAGCCCAGGTCCCCCCACCCAGGTGGAGACCATCTGCCCCAGACAAGCAGAACGGGTGCCAAAAATCATGGGGGCAGCACAGATCATGCTGGGGAGAGCAACCAGAAAACCTTGAGTGGGGCTGCAGAAAGCCTAGAGATCCAAATATCCATTTCACACTCCACCTTGTGATACTGAGCCCTGCTCACAGCTTGTGCTAAGCCACACAAGGGGGTTCTTCGTGCCCACCAGATAAAAGAGATGCTCAACTGAGACATCTATTTTACATGGGCTGTATTATTTTTGCAAAGGCAAGGCAGCCATCACATGAATGGCCACGCTAATATAGCCAAGACATCAATATCCAAGACTGTTTCTCAAGGTCTATTATACCTTTCTCATGGTTTTACAGTAAGAGACAGACTTAATTCATTATCCTTCATGGCAATGCTGCAAGACATTCTTTTTCTTTTCTGAAACACAGAAATCCCCTCTCTGGATGATTGCTTTAAGAAAAAGCTTGTCGTGGTGAATAAGTCAGCCAGAAGTGTCTTCTTTCCTGTCAATATGTGGTATTTCCAAGTCAACTCTTTAGGAAGGGCCAAGAGGAAAAAAAATAATAACACACTGGAGAAAACAGACAGGAAGTAAAGCAAAATTTTACTTTTAAGAGGAGCCTTATGATAGATTGCAAATAAGGGGAAACAGTAATAAGAAGGGAGAGAAGGAAGGGAGAGAAGGAAGGAAAGCAGAAGAGGGTGAAGGGAGAGAACAGAAACCACAAGCTCTGGGTAAAGCCTCTGGTTTACCACATTTGCTTTCAATAACAGTGCACAAAAGCAAGGCTAAATCCTCAGCATGCTTGCCATTCAAAACCAAAGAATTCCTCAACAGAATCTTTTTTCTGCCTTTGCAAAACGTTAGAAGCGAAGGATCTAATGACAGGGAGATGAAAATCCAGTTCCTGGACCATTTTCTTCATTACGAATTGGTCTGTTTTATTGATCTTTCAGAGCAGGGAGAAGCTGCCTTTCCAACCTCTGCTGCGATATAATTATCTGTGGTGTTTAATGCTATTGCAGGCGAGTCCCTCTGCACGCTACGTTTTGTTGTTTTATTGACGGGTTTTAATTATCTATCCAGGTGCCAGAACTGTCAGTGAGGCTGCTTCTTCCCTGATCAAACTAATAGAGAGAGAGGCACAGAGCAGTCTAATTGTAGTCTCACTGAGCAGTTTGGTGGCAATATGCCAACGAGATGCATTTAAACCGCTACGGCTATTGTAAAAGCTTATGATGTTTTATTTGAAAAAGATTCCTCTTCCTATCGCTTCGAGCTGTTTCATTCCTCTGATTATTATTTTTATATTAAGCGAGGCACGACTGAAGAAAAGCAAACCACCAAAAGCCACACCAAAACGCGGACCAGCCAAAGAGCAGAAAAATCCGACCAAGCTCAATTGGAGCTGCAAAGGTCACCGAGGGGACTGCCTGCATGTGTCATAGAGAGCCTGTGAGAAGATGGAAAACAGGTCCTGGAAAGAATTTAAATACCAGTTTTAAATAGGGAAAAAGTTTAAGAAAGGGAATTAAGCTCTTGCAACTCATTGATAAGGCCCTTAAACTTTAACAAGAAGCATTTAACAGCAAATTGGCAAGATGTAACAGATTTAAGGGCAATTCGGGGCACCCTTATGCACCATGCCAGAGGACTCTCAGCTCAGGGAGCTGAGCACTGGGCAGCACCAGTAGTGGGACTGTGGTTTTGTCATCCTCCAAGGACAGACAGGAGGACGAGCTGCCCAAGCCACCAGCTGTGTTTGGGCAAAAGGCTCATGGTGCTCCAGCTTCAAGGAGCTGAGGGCATGCACAAGGACACATTTGCAGTGTGGGCCCTCACCTTCTCTTGGATGCCAATTTGTATGGCTGAAAACAAAACCAGGCAAGCCTTCAGGCTGTAAAAGCTCATCTTTTAAAGAACTGCATCTCCCTTTTTACAGGTACTTTACTTCTTCCAACTCCATAAACTTCTGTAGCACCCTAATAAAAATCCACTTTACGAAACACTGGCAGGATATCTGGAGAGGAGAGTAAACACCTAAAGCAAACGAAGCAATAAAAGGCTTGGTGGTTTAGCCAGAGTTAACACTACTTAAAATAACTGTGAACAGAAAACAGTCTGGCTTTTAATTTGGGTTAGGAGGTCAAATTAAAGGCTCAAGGAGGTCTGGGCTGAATTTCAGCTGGCATTCCACCTTACTTTGTTTTCCTTGCTCCTTCAGCACAAGTCAGTGCAAGCTGAAGCCCATTCTTTCTGCTTCTTCAGTGCTGCCAGTGGGAGCTGGGGTAGGCAGAGGAAACAGCTATCATTTTCTGACGGCTCTGAGGTGTGCTAAGGGGGCTGGAGGGTTGGCAGAGCAAGACCCGTCAGAGGCCACACATTTCAGGGTGGACAGAAGTGGCAGCTCACATGAGGTGGGGGCTTCTCTTTCCCAGGCACCAATGAAGAGACCTCTTCCTCTCCTGTCTTTTTAAAAAGCTGCTCCTACATTCCATCTTCTCTCCTCAGAGTCAGTTATCCTTAAAGCAAACCTGAACACAAACATTCAGACATCTTCAAAATATAATATTAGTAAAAGTAAATACAAAAGATACTCTGTCCTGCTATTAAAAAAGAGAATCCTGTATTGCTTTCACTGCATCCCCACTCAATAATTGTCATGCTTCCTTGGAGTACAAGGAATTACACAGCTCATAACAACAGCAGTGCTGCTGCTTACTGTCTCTCCCAGCCAGAAATAGGTTTCTGTGAAAGGAAAAGGCAAGATTAGAGAATGCTGTCTCTAAATGAGCCCAAATAATCTGCATTCATGGGCTGGTGGGTTTAATGTAGTAGCCTTTCACCTCTGCCGATAGGGTTAAAGAAAGGTTTGGGGGCCGAATCATTTGGACTGCCCTTCATCACAAATTTGACATAATAATTGAATGTCTGAATGAAACAAAAATGAACATGTCCAAACAGCATGAGAGGTCAGCGCCGGGCACTTCCCCAGTGAACTCGGGGGTGAACTGAAGGCATCGAGGCAGCACTGCTTCCAAAGCCCAGAGCAGCCCTCTCCTCACTGCTCCTGCCAATGGACCTACACCAAGGGGATCTTTAAGTGAAGGTCCATAGCATTCAGTTATGGAAGTAATGCCCCTCAGCCTTAGGCCAGCCAAATGAGCTGTAGGATCAACACATGGCAGGTTATGCCTTTAGCATCATGTCTAAATGTGTTCAGACAAATAATAATAATAATAATAGTATTAATGAATGAAGCAAATGGCTTGCCAGGGGCATGTACCATTAACGCAACATTGTTAACAGAGCCTAAGTTTGTGCAGCACCTTGAGCAAAGGAGCCTTGGCCCATCTGTGGCTCTGGAGGTAAAAATAATAATGAGAAACAAACCAAACTTTCTCATGAAAGTCCTGAAGTGAACCAAATATGTTTTTGATATTCAAAAGGGATTTTTTTTTTATTCCAATGTAGCCAACTCTGTCTCTTTGATCTTCAGCCCAAGGCTTGAAGAAAGGCAGCCTGCACTTTGATTCTAAGCTCAACAGAAAGCACAGCGTCACAAAACCTTCACACACTTTCCAGCCCAGCACTGCCTCGCCAAAGTATATACAAAAGGAAATGTTTAAAGAAAAAAAATAGCCTAATCTTAGACATATTACTCGAGACTGCCATTGTCAAGTTCCTCACATTGTCAAAAGATAGCACCAAGCCTTCTGTGGGTGCATGCAGCCACGTGGCATGGATGGAGGGATGATGCTCTGAGCACATCTGTCTAACAGATCCACTAAGGCATTCTCACGCTGTGCTCAACAGAAAGCCTTGACAAGTCAAGAATCATACACCTCTACCCTTACCATCCTCTCCCACCACTCCCTCCCACTTGTCCTTCTCCATCCTTCGTCAGGAAGTTTTCAGCACAGCAGCTCCCCACCCCACCTACTCTCACTGGTCATCCTCTGCTACTTGTACATTACATCCCTTACTTGCCCTTGATTACGTGGTCAAAACACATACAGATTTAGCTAAACTACTAGGAAGAGAGTAATAGGGCTTCTGTAAAACCTACAGTCTTTGTAAAGATGTCAAAAATGCTGTATTAGTGGGGTATTGACTATTTCATTGTACAGAGACTGTAACACTACGCTCATGGAATTAAACTTGCTGCATACAAGAAATCTTATTTGGAGGAAGCTAAACTCAAAGCCCAAGACTTCCAGAAAAGCTCTGCTTCCCACCACCACTGATTTTTTCCAAAGAGCTTCATTCTTGGAGCAGCTACAAAAAGGCCCAGCTGTTTGAAAATGGCCCGAGACTCCTTGGTTCTCATGGAGAGCGCAAAGCTGCTGGCTATTACGCTCCATTCAGACAGTGGGTATGTCATGGAGCGCATAACCACTGGGTAATCCAACCCAGATAGCTCTGTGGAAACAAAACCAACAAAAAAGCCCTGCCTGGGATTGCAGGGCAGCATTAGGTGGGGCAGAAACTGGGAGAACCACATTCCAGAGTACAGAGCATGTCTCCCGCAAGTCAACTTCAGAAAAATGTGACTGATGCAGTTCAGACATACAAGCTGAAGTTCAGGGAGACGGATGAAAGGGTAAAGATGCGGGATAAATTCATCAGATGTCTCCATAAATCATTCTTATAGTTCACATTTGTTCTCTGCCTGTCATTACTTACATTTCTAAAGCCACTGGGTGCCTTGGTACACTGGATCTAATAAAAAGGAAGATAAATTTTAACATCCCTTTTTGAAACATCTTAAAATGATCTAGCTTTCTTCTGAATGCTAATGGCAAGCGTTACGAGAAACGCGCTGTCTCAAACCAATTCACCAGAGCTAAATGGAGCCCTGCAGGAACCCAGAGTTTCACAGTCCTGGTTCATCCTCCTGACGCTTCCCTTGACTGGTACAAAAGATTTTATTCCCGGCCCTAATGTTCTGGCAGCCTTAACTTTGTCATTGAATCCCACCACTGCTTCTCCCAGACCCTCTGACTCAGGGGCGAAATTCCATACTTGAGAGAAGGAGGAAATAGTTTGGCCATTGGTAGTTTGGAAAAGAATCTGAGCTGCCTGACAGCTGCTCGGAGACACGAGATGCCAGAGGGGTCCCGGCAGAGCACGCACTACTACAGAAGCGCACACAAAATCATTAAAGTTTCTCTCTCTAAAGTTTCACATTTAATAAAAGAGCGAGCAGGATATGTGGAGGATTCTTGAGTTGTATCAGCAGCTAACGGCTCTCACTCTGCCCTGAGAACCGGGCAGCAACAGGGAACTGCACATGCAGGGACAGCCATCCCTCCCCTCCTGCAGCAGGTGGGGAGCTTGCTGCTGCATGGCTGGAGTTGCTCCACCACAGAAGCAAAGGCCTCCGTCAGAGAGCTTAATCCGTCGCAGGTTATACAAAACAAATGACTGCACAAGTGAGCAATTAAGAGAGCATTCCACAGCCGGCCCTGGGACAGCCTGGCCTTGCCTTGATTAATTAGGTTCAAAGGGGCAAGGCTAACCTCCCAGTCCCCTGAGAAGGAGACCACTTAGCCCCTTTAAAAAATAAATAAATAAAAATCCAGCGTTCTAATTTAACACTTGAGCATCAGTTAAACAGCTGCTAAAACATTGAAACAATTACTTGAGACTGACCTACATTCAATTGTATCACTTTATTACATTCAGAAAAAAACTTAATTAAGCTTCTGTTACTTAATAAAAGCAAATAAAATCCTCCATTTTATGACAAGGAGCTGCACTGTTGCAGCCACGTGAAGCTTTTGGATCTTGCAGTAGGGTTTCCCAAGAGAATGCACCTCCCTCCATCACACCCCTCCTTGCTGCACTCGAGGGCTAAGAAAATACAGGATATTTTCATGCATTTTCCCTTCTTGCCTGATCCATGTCCCAGTGGGTGAACGCCATTTACAGGCCCCATGGAACATCAGCAGGGTACGAGCTGGGGAGCAGGAGTGTACAACCAAGCATATGCCTCTATTAAAAACTGAACGCAAGAAGAGTTTCACCGGTCCCCAAACTGTCCACTTGAGACCTCCCTTGAATGGAAGCATTTTTACCTCTTGCTAATAAAAGGACCAGTCCGTGTATGTGAGCCATGGGGTTATGCATCTTGGAGCTCCTCTCCCCTCCACAGGCTGATCAGAAACACCTGGCTGCCAACACACCCATTTGCTTGGCACTATTCTCTTTAGCTAACATGATTCATCTCAACAGCTCACCCAAATTAACCACGCCGCAACACCTTGCAGGCTTACAAATCACAGAAAGCTCCAAAGCCCCATCAGGACCATAAAGCTGAGCATACTGCTCTGACCTTACCTCGTCCCTCACACCTACTTTGTTCCTACTCTTTAGCAGTTTCACAGATGCATATTTCATTGAGGATCTGAAAGTCAGATTTAATTTCATAGATGGCCATCAGCTCTTTGTTTACATCTTCAAGAGAACACCGTTATGGGGCGGGGTCCGGTTTCTTCCCTTTGCAGCGGGTTCCACTTTTTTTTGGTAATGGAGGAAGCACTTTGACAGGGGTTGAAAATGGCATCCTATCTTCCTAGCGAATGCTAGACTGCTTGAGTTAAGTACCAGGTAGACTCTGCTGTTATCTGGCTTGGACATTTGACCCCATTTATGTATAGGTGGGAGCAGCAATGGAAAAAAATGAGACATTCAGTTCCATGTAATGCCATTAAAATTATGATGACTTCAAATCCTGAAGCACTTCAGCAATCCATTTGGCAGCCTGGCTCTTTGAACTATTTTGCCAGTAAAATAAAAGAACGGTGGTGAATGGTACCTCAGGTGCTGCAGTAAGCAGTCAAGGTGAGGATGTCTCAGCTTCAGGGTTAAAGAAACAATCCTTATACTCACTATTGCTAACCCTGACAAACTAAATATAATAGGTGACAGTCAACATTTTATTTTCTTCAACTGACCAATTAAGAAATCTCCTTTGTCCCAACCAAGCCTCCTATCTGTCAGTTCTTGGAAGCACACAGCCCAGGAAAGAGATGCTTCAGCTCTGCAGCTAACAACTACCTCCCCTGCAAGTGCCAGGGGCGCGGGCATTGACGCTGCGGCCTCTGCCTTTACGAATACTCTGAAACCTCACTCAAAAATCCAGGTTCATTTCACTTATTCCAACGTGATCGAGTAAATAAATAATGCTATGAATGCACTGCACGCCATTTGTCAAACCATTTGTCATTTCCGATCTTTCACTGCTCATGCAGTAAAACTATGCAGGATTTTATTCCAACCTTCCTTGCAAGTGTGATGAATGCTTTATTTATACAGCAGCGTTTCATCATGCAGAACTGTTACCATGCAAATACAGGCCTTTAGGTCCCTGTGTGGTGTAAGCAGAAGGTGTAAAGAGAGGTGAAAACTAGAGGCAGTGCCACAATTGAAGTCAACAGGGGAATACAGCTCAGATAAAACTGGGAAAAGTATGCCAGAGAAAACATACTTCTCCAGAAAGTGGGTCCACTCCCCATCATAATGCACGTTGGAAAACACGGACATCTTCTCAAACACCATTTCAAAGGTCAGCGTGACACTGTCAGGACATGCTTATCTTATCAATGCACTCATCACATAGGTACTCAATATTTCCAGCAAGCACACTATTTCCAGGCAAATCATCTCCTATTGACTCTCCCCAGTCAAAATTTTGGCTCAGGAATGAAAAACCTGGAAACAGATGCTGCTCGAAATCACCACAGCTGAGTGAGGTACAAATTCCCTCAGGCAGCCTCTTCTAGTGGCTGGAAGACCAGGCAAGGAGCAGCAATGGGGCTCTCCTATGAGTTCTGCTACGAGGCAGTGAGCATCACTCTTCTTTTTCCATCTGGAAAATGGGAAGCATTATGCTGACCTCCCCACAAAACCTTTTGAGAGCCTTAGATGAAAAAACACTGTTACTACTGTTACTTACTGAAGTAAATCTACTGCCTAGTGCTGCTGAGAGACTTGCAAGGACTCCTCTAAAAGCAAAGCATTACTGAGATTAAGGGCATCAGAATATGCTTTCAGTTTCTACTTTGCATCACAATCACCGCAGCGAGGCTTGGAGTCACAGGATGCATGGAGTACACCAAATGCATCCCTGTATTACAGGAGCTTCACATTTGTTTGAAACAAGCCAGTACGTAGTAAAGGCATAAAGGATCAGCCCTGCACCAACAGCCCTGAGAAGGAGCCTCTGAAGAGCATGGGGCCAAAATCTCATTGACGTAATTTTCCTGGCAACTCCTGCTTGCCTTAGACAATCTGCAGCAAAGGCTCCCACCAGGTTTCATATCTTTGAGCTAGCAGGAGAAAAAAAAAGGTGAGCGAAACAGCTTTGGGTTGATTTTGGAAACCTCCATATCAAGTCTCTTCTTCCACCACTTCTTTTAATTTCAAGGGGGGGGGGGGGGGAGGGGGGGATGTTCAGAAAGAACTGTGTAAAGACATCAGAATCATGTTTATCGCCTAAGCAATAAAAGATTAGAATTGACAAATGGAGAGGTTTTTGGAGACACAGATGCTACAATCATTTTAATATAATTTGGATTTCCAAATCAGTAATTACTCTATCACATATTTATAATTTTGTAGATGCTACTAGAAATGCTGATGTCTTTTTCTATGCATAGTAATGAGCAACAACAAGGGCTGTTAATATAAAGCCTGTGATGTTTGTATTCATATGTAAATAGGTTATGTAAACGTTTTAGACATTTCTCACTAAAACGCTGAGTTCTACTCAAAGTGGCTCTATTCCTAAGCTAGAAAATCACACTCTGCATAGAAACTGTTTGCTGGTCTGTCAGCAGAACTGCCAAAGCAGCACACTGAATTTATAGGAGGATTTACACCTCTCCATTAGTGATGATATCAAAGCAAGTGGCAACCTATCAATGCCCAGACAGGTATAAGACAGGCTGATACGTAGAAATTTGCTCACATGTTGTTGCACACACATTCAGCATGCAGACATCTGAGTACATACACACAAGTACAGGCATCTATTCTGGGAGACTATTTGAAGGACGCAGTAGTTTTAACTTATTTAATTAAGCCAATACAAACCCCCGGTTAATAATAAAACAATGTTTAGTTTCTACCTGTTCCTAACTGACTTATGATAAAACTGAATAAAGCACATTAGAACAGCAACGTTTCACCTAGGAAGACTAAACTACAGGAACTCAAAACCAGAACTGCATGCAACTCCAAACAATGCTTTAGACAGAAGGGAAAAAGAAAATTGGTGTAAATTGCCTGAGGGCACCCTTTTACCCTGGGATCTCTCAGCTTTTAATATCATGCGAGTAACTCCCATGAACTTCGGTGAGATTGGTTCTTACCTACAAGATGCAGAGAACCGTATCAGCAGACTTTTTCTTTGGTCTAACAAATCACATCCAGCTTCATCCCCTTCTCTTCATCTTGAAGGTATTAGCAAAGACTTTGGAAGAAAACCCTGGAGAGCTCTCAGCTCTGGTACAGCACACAAGTAACTCCCATTTGTACAGAAGGCAATAGATGGCTTCTCTTCATCAGCAAAAACAAAATGGAAATGACAACAAGGAAGCAAATATCCTGCAGTTGCTCCAACAACTTTCAGCATCTTCAACCATCTAGGGATACCTGAAGAGTACTTTCAAGATCTATCCAGTCCTTCACTTTTGACAAGGATGCCAAAAGCTGCTGGAGTAGCTTTCGGCATTTTGACCTTGCTCTCCCTGCTCCTCCTTCCTCCCCAGTTTCTCCCTGTTCCACTTGGAGGATCTCCTGCTCAGCTCCTAGAACTGCATTAACACATGAAGATGCACCTCATGCAAGTGCAGCACTGTTCATTCTGCCCTCCTACCTGCTGCCTTGCACAACACAGCAGCACAGTGCCATAAGAGAACAGGTAGATCACTTACTGCCATTTCACTGGTGGGATGCACTGATGCAGGATGACCTATGACATACACAAGGCAGTTTCCACTGGAAACATAGGAAGGAAATAAGAAAGAAAGAAGAAACAAAACAGTACAAGCAAACCAGGAAGATAGCCCTACAGGAAGAGCATAATAAATTTCTCCATTCAAGAGTGTGGACTCTACTATGTCCCTGCCAAGAACTCGTATAAGTAAAATTAAGAGGACTACTGACTAGGTGAGTAAGTCCATGCCTGCTTGTTTTTTTGGAAGGAAAGCAGATCACCCTGGCAAGACTCTAGTTGTACTCTGGCGTAGCAACAGAGATTTCAGCAGAGTTATTGCAGGTCCTCAGCACAGAAGCTCTGCAGTGAATCAAACCCACGGTGGTTTTGCACCTACAATTAAGTTTGGAGCACCATGATGCCAATTGCTAGAGTTTGTCCCTTTCGAAAGAACACTCCTTGATGCGATAAATGACCAGCACTTTCTCATGATGATATAAGTATTATAACTTGGTTGCATTTAGGAAAAAAAACAAAAACAGAGACATGAAAGTCATTTTTCCTGTTCACCTGGAACTTGTTTCATCAAGTGAAATAGCGGACAAGCATTCATAGCAAAATGAAAGCTTTTTGCTCCTGTTTGGTGAACCTTCACCTATAAATTTTAAGAGGAAAAGGTAAATAATGGGACATAAGGCACATCTGTGCACCAGCTCTGGTGATCTGACATCACTATGCTACTTCATTACAGCTGTACACTTACCAAATCTAATCAGATTTATCATTGCTTGTTTCCAACAAGAACAATTATCTTTACTGTAACAGTCTGAAGAGAGATTCCCATTAGGGGACCAAAGATCCATCTGATTTTGTAAACTGATGAGGTCGTACCACAGCCTGAAGGTGTAACCATATTAAAACTAAACCAACTCAACACCATCATGGATAAATGAAAATGATAAAAGAGGGCTTTTGCTGGTGGAGCTTTCCTCATCCTCTCTGTAACACTGCCTATCCTGGCAGAATAAATTATTTGCTAATAGAGCTGTCCTCAATTTATGAGCCCTAGAGGTGCAGCACAACTTCCCCCTTTGCTAAAGACCAGCATAACTGCAAATGGCAGAACTGCCTAATGCAGGCCAGACCACAGATAGATGTCCTGAGATTGCTAAATGCTTCCCCATATGTCAGGAAAATCCCACTCAGCTTGTGGCTCCTCTGGTGACAATGTACAGTTAAACATCTGCTCTTAAGACTATCCCTCTGCATTACTTTGGAGTGTAATTACAAGGGCGGAAAGCTGGAATCACCCTCTCTACCCACACTAAATCCTCTCCTGAACTGCCTGCCCTTCCTGTATTGCCCTCCATTTCAGGCAGGTGCAAACCTATTCCTATCTCACCAATAAAAAAATTACAATAGTCTGCAGAAAAGCTAAGAAATTACTTTCTCCCTTTTTTTCAGTTATAGCTGCTATGTTTTCTTGCAAAAGAGATAACGTAAGAAAAGATATTTAGGTCCCAATTGATTCATCCTAAATCCACTTGGCTGTAGGTGACATAGAAAGCAGGAAGGAAAGCTAAAGTGGGAGAAAGCTCATCATTTTGTAGCATGCTTCAGAGGGCTGCAAGGAATATCTGTCTTGTCAATTCATCTGCTTAATCAAAGAAGTTTAATCAAAGTGCAGTCCTAGAAACCAAAGGCTAACGTGGACAAATGATAATAATAATTAAACCGCTCAAATAATCTGTAGCTTGTCTGTCATCTGCTCCTAAGTATGCTGGGGGTTTGAGATAGGTTTTATCTATTTTTTTTTCTTGCATATTTAGCCAGCTGGATCCTTAGAGATCCCTTGCAGCTGCCATTGATTCCCAGTGAGTGCAGAGCTGTTACCTACCACTGCACTGCTCCAGCCTCCGTGCCCCTTCAGGCACTCATACGCATCCACACCAACTGACGGCTGTGCTGTTCCTTATCAACACAGGTGAATCCAAATTGCTGGCACAGTCCAATATTTTTTGATGGACTATTTTCCCATGGAAAATGATGAACTACTGAACCAAAGCGGTGCGTGGGAACCAAACAGTTGCATACTGTTATTTATGAAAGCATTTTTCAGTTTAAAATGTATCTTATGTGGTCTTATTAAAATTAGTAATGTAGCTTTGAAAAGCAAAACATTCTGATTCAATGGACATATTTCTTTCAATTGGAAACTAGTTTTATGGAAAATTTATAAGCGTTTGATCCTGTACCAATTCAGATTTGTTGGATATTGTCATGCAATGGCAGAAACTCCTGCAGCACAGGACACTCAGTCTCCAGGCAACTCCAGGGATCACTTTGCTTTCTTCACATCTTTTAACTCAATATACAGTTGCTCTCCAGCAGCTGAGTGTGTTTGCAGCAAATGTCAAGTAATGCAGCTCTCTTTAATAGCACATGGATACCTCAGACTGACCTGAGACTACTACAGGTTCTCTGAATATATATATGTATATATTGAGAGTTACAGTAGAGTCACTCATCCCTAGTACTTTGCTGACCAGTCATAAACCCTTCCTTGGTTCCCAATTTTTTATCAGATTTCAAACGCTTGGCTGAATAGGTTTGCAGGCATTAACATGCAAAGGGAAGCACAGCTGTGATCACGAGAGCACCACAGTCTTGGAGGAACGAGGCACAGTGACGGTGTGTTTTCTGCAGGAAGCAGGCTTAGAAAGAGGAAAATAAATTTGGGCTGGTCCAACTGCATCACAGCACCCTTTAACGTGTATACCTCTGAGCATTCAGCTTTCATAACAGTACCCTCATTTTGAAACAAGGAGTTGTATAGCTTTAAGTTATAACAGGGCAGGTTCAGGTTTGATACTTGAAAAAAGTTCTTCTCAGAAAGAGCAGTGATGCAGTGGCACGGGCTGCCCAGGGAGGTGGTGCAGTCACCGTCCCTGGAGGTGTTCAGAAAACAGAGATGTGGCACTGAGGGACACAGCCAGTGGGTATAGTGGTGATGGGCTGGGGGTAGGACTGGATGACCTTAGTGGTCTTTTTCAACCTTAACGATTTTATGTTACTACAATTTCTCCTTCCCCTAAAACTCTGCGCTCCTCAGCTGCAGAAATACAGGGGCACACCCCACCACCACCACACAGTTGGTGCTGCTACAATTACCACCTCTGAGGATAATCCTGCTCCTGCCACTGACTTTGAGCGTGGCTGACATTTGCTGGGCTTGTTTTGGAGGGAGGCCTCATCAATAGGACATAGCTTTGGAGCTCTGAGGGGCTAAAGGGAGCTGAGCACTTGTCAGAGAGCAGAGCAAGAAAACAGGGCAGAGGAGAGATTCCTTTAGTGCCTCCAAATACCAACACTGAGAATCAGATGGGAAACCAGACATAAGCCAGCCATGATCGTTTTAAGAGCATGTTCATACTATTCTGATGAAACCTGATCACATTTTCTTCCAGATCCATACATCTTTTATTTTAAACACTACAACCTTGGTAACACTGGTAGACACTTTTGCATTTTTTTTTTTTGTCTCCTGTTTATCCTTCAGTCATCCTTGTGAATTGGAAATATGCTGGCAAGAGCATATAATCTAGCATGTTGCAATGACAACTGCTAGTTATTATGAGATGCTACAGCACCACTTATTCAAACATCCAAGAAGAACAATTTCACTTTCCACCTTACATTGCTTCTTAGGGTACACACTGATATCAATGCAATGCAATATCCAGTTAAAATCACACATTAGAAATATAAGCTTCCACCTGCTTGACCCCTGGTTTTATCACTGATGAGCAGATAAATCAAAGTAATGAATTTTATTTATTTATTTATTTTAATATCTGCTTCTAAACACATCCTACTGAATGTTGTTTTCACTTAGGTCGGGAGATGGCCATAAAATACATTAGGCATTCGCTTTTGCAGACTTGGAAAGGGATTTAATCAGTACATGAATGAGGCTTAAAGAAACAGAAAGCTTCCTAATGCAAATGCAGCTGTGACTGATAAGAAGGACAATGGACAGAAATCCTTGACTTGATTAACTTATTGACCTAGAAAGAGGGATGTGTCTCATTCCAGCAGCGCAGAACAGAGAAACACTCATTAACTGTTCCATTCAGCTGAAAGGAGCCCCGCGCTCACTTCCGCACCCAAAGGAGCCATTCACCAGAAACTTGGACACACTAGGGAAGCCTTTCTTTCAGTTTCTGGCTGTACAATATCAAACAGGGGGACAGACCTCACATAAACAAGTGTCTTTCTCTCCCCTCCATCCCTGCTTTGGCTTTTCAGAGGATTCAGCTGGTCCTAAACCACATACAGTAAGAAAGATTATTTCAAAAGGGCTTAATTCACTTTGATGTGTTGTTTTGTTTTAATGGGATGCCTTTTCTGAAGGCACATGAGGCCTATTAACTATTTCCAATCTGCACATGCTGTGTATGTATGCATTGTCATTATCGTACAAGAAAGAGAAGAATTTAGCAAGGCTAATCTTAGCAATGCCTTTAAGAATATCTCATACATACCTTGCACCTTCAAAGCCGTGTGGACAGCAGCTAATTAAATCTCTCAACTCTGTTCTGATACAGGTAGGTTAAGCGCAGTTATTTCCATTTTGCAAGTGGAAGGCGAGAAACAACACGGCACGTGCCAGAATTTGTAGAGGCTGCGGGCGGTTGGTTCACCAGCTCTTGGCTCCAAGCGCCCACCCCAATACCACGCAAAGCTGCGTGGGCAGAGGGGTCACAGACTGTAGCAGGGGGTCAGGCTCTGGGAGTGGACAAAGACCCAGAGCCAGAACGCTGACCTCGAGGAGACAGAGACAGAGCAATGCTGTACGACTGCATGGTTTTATGCAGAAAGAAAAGCATGGAGTTTCATCAATTAGATATTACAAGAGAATGCAAAATAAAGGGGGGAGAAGGGGACAGACTATCGCATGGAGAGCCAAATGTGGGACTATTTTCTCCAGAGTGCCCAAGGGCTGGCTCACATCCCTGCCCTAGCTATTGTGGAACTGATCGGCATTCAGGAGGCTGGGAAGTCAGACGTGTAACATATCTGGAAGAGAAGTCTGATCTTCCTTATCTCGTCACTGTGGTCCCATTCCTCCAAATAACGGGGGTTTTCAAAATTAATTAACATTCTGAAAAGAGAACCTGACTGTAAGAGCGGGTTTCTAATTAGCTACAGCTCACACTGGCAGCCTGCTTAAGAGTCAAGGCTGATCCTGCTGACTGCACAGGGTGTGGGCCCTGGCCGAGCCTAAAGCAAACAAACCTGAGACTGCTTGCTTGTGATCCCTGGATAGCAGGACAAAAAGAGCATGCTAACATTGGCTTCTTCGGTTGCAGTGCATCTCCAAGGATACTAGCAGTGTTTCCTACAAATTAAGACATGAACACTTCTGAATACCTGTATGAGCCTAACTCTTTTTTCTTTGTCTCATCTCATAACAGAAGCATACAAAAATAGCATCAACAGTCATAAGGCTTTACCTGAGCTTGAGCTCTGCTTGGAGAACATCACTAAGCACAACTCCCACTGTGCTAAGGATACAGGAGGGATGGGATAAAGGTGTGGGAAGGCAGTGGCAATGCCAGGACTCTTCAACGGATGGAGCTCTTCTGCAACCCTACGCTGGTACAGTATGAGTTCACTATCTTTGATGGTCAAAGGAGCAACAGAGATTTTCAGGGGCTCGTACAGTGGTGATGACCTCTTTTGGAGGGGTCCAAATGAAGCCATACCTAAGTCAGAATTACATTCAGGAAAATTTGGAGCACACGAGAGTGCTTATGGAGAACTAGAGCTGGTATAAGGAGCTAGGCAATACAAAGGGAAAGGCATTCAGAAACAGGGAAGCCGAAGAGCATCTCAGTGTAGCTCAAGAATGCATGACTGGCTGCAGAGCAGGTCAGGACACCGAAGGCAGAATGAGGTGTGTGGGGAGTGGGACAGCTTGAGAACACACAGCACCCAGAGGGCAGCAGCCAAGCTTCTGGCATGAGGAAAGCAGCAGTTACATAGTGGGACCCTTTGTGGGAAAGAGGAGTGTTGCTGGCTGCCCCGGCCAGTCGCCCAGCTCAGCACAAGAGGGTTGATGGGTGGGAACATGTGAGGTGTAGAAAGAAAAGGAACTATGTCTTGGGCTAGGTGGGAAGGTGCTGGACAAAGAGACAAGGCAGTTCCTTTGCAAAAAGACTGTGGAAATGGAGATGGCAGGGAGAAACACATGATGTGGCTAAAATAAACCCAAAATCCTCAAAAAAAAAAAAAAAAAAGAAAAAAAAGAAAAAAAACGTGTAAGAAGAAAGGAGGTAATGAGGGCAACCTGACATAGAAAGGGAGTGGAGGACCTGACAAGAATCTAAGAGGATGAGCTAGCTGGGGGCAAATGAAAGGAGGAGGAGAGATTTATAAGTTTGGAACAAATCACTTAATTACAGAAGGAACAAATAAAGCTTTCACCTAAACTCTACTTCTTACCACAGCTTGCAGATAGTTTGGTGTGATAATGAGTTCATGGGGCTCACCCAGTGAATGTGACTGCAGCCAGCAAACCCAAACCACAGACTGTTAGCAGCCAGGAGAGGCAGGTTGGAACCCCAGGAGCAGCAGGGCTCAATGAAACAGTCACCATATGGGTACCTGGAGGCAAAAACCCAAACAAGCTGGCCCTAAATGAGGGGCACAGATACGGTGAGAAAGAGTATGTAACTACAGTCTAAAAAGAAGGAGGAAAAAAAAGTATCGCCATCACCCCCTAAAGGAAGCTCAAATGTTGTTTAATTCAATGCAAAATGATTGAAAAATTGCAGGAACCCCTCTAATCCCATCACTGACACCTTATTTTCCAGCCACCTTATCTAATCTTCTTTCAGCAGGGAGAGAAAAAAAAGGTTTTATTAATTGAATTAATAAAATCCCTTGTTGACTCCAGTCCATCCTTGGTGATAATAAATCCTTTCCAGATGGATTGTAATTTCCATTTAATCTTTTATTCCTCTGCCAATCAGCAACCCACCCGGCATGAGAACTCCTTTCTGGCTATCACTGGCATGGCGTTAGATGCTCTACAAAGGGCCTAAAAACCCTTAAGGGGGCACTTGGGGAAGATAATGCTAATTTAATAAAGGTGGGAATTTAAAGGTGATGAGTTAAAACTGCATTAAGACAACACACGGATTTTCCCAGTCAGAATTAAAGAGGCCTTAATTGAGTTTAGAACGTTTTGGAAAGGAAGTGCTTGACATAAATTCTCCTCTTTACTGAGAAAATGAAACAAGCCACAAAGAATCAGACGCTCTTCTCCATTTTGATGGAGGCAGCCATAACAGCCCTTTAAGTTACTTTAATTAATCCATTTAAGAACGCATTCAAATCAGTTGCATTTAGCATCCTCATATAGATTATGCAGTGAATTGGGCCCCACCCTTCAGCAGCATCTGAACGCATCTCCTCCTAAAATTTATCCAAAGATAGCACAGTCTGCTAACATAAGCTTGATTCAAAGACTGGAGGCTTAGATTTCAAAACGTGCTCCGGGTTCACATTCAATCTCCAGCTCTTTACTATTACAAATCATGCTTATTGGGGTTGCTCAGTACTGTCACAAGCATGCGTCTGTGTTGCTAAATTACTTACTAAGGCTGCTTTTGCACATTCTTTCGAAAGCTGTATTAATAGCACGATCGAAGTCTGCAGGAAGCAAGTGAGAAATGCCATTCTTCTTATAATTAAAAAAAAAAGAGAGAGAGAGAGAGAGACTGTGGACAATCAAGAACAGAAAATCCTATTTCAGAGCTGCAGCTCTGGGCGCGCAGATCATTAATGAAGCCCGTGTATATCACAAGGTTCAGTCCTCCAGTTGTGCCACTAGCTGAGCTCTACCAAGGACAGGATGCCAGCAGCTCCCTGCCCTCCTTCTCCCCCTTATCTCACAGAGCAGCCCCAAGAAGACCCACGCACTCAGGGAGGGAGTGAAAATAATTTTTTATCGTTTTGTCATCGCTGGCGCTTCCCTGTGCCAACTTGAAAGAACAAACTCCTTCCCTGTTCAACGCTAGTAAATGGACTGACAACAGGATTACCTCCCTGTGACTGTACCGCACAATACCAACTCCTGAACCCAAAGCACATCCAAAGAAAACACTTCTTTAAAAACAAAGGAGGGACAGAGAGAGGGGGAGATGCCAAAAATCCCTCTAATAATAATAATAATCTCAAAGCCACTTGCTTGTTGAGAAAAACGTAAATAAATGCCATAACTTATCATTTGTAGGAGGGAACACGCTGTTAAATTTGCACTCTTGTTGTCCCTCAGATGGGCTAGTTTAGAAAAACAGCAGCAATGGGGTCTTTAGGGCTGATGCAAGCTGGCCATGTAGCTGCACGCTTTTCACAACAAGGTCTTTATGGCAGAGGGGGCTGCAAAATGCAAAGGAACAGCTGGAACCAGAGGGAACAAGCAGTAAGCTGGGCTTGGTTAGACCTAAGGTTTAGATGAGAAAAACCACTGTTCATGCAATTGGGATAGAAACCGTCGCTTTCTTCCTGGCTTAACAGTTTCAAAGCAACTCCAGTTCCATTAATTTACCTATGTTTAACTGTCGGAGTCACATAAAAGCAAGTAAAAGCAGCACTGAAAGCCATAATGAACTAGCATGCTAAATGAGTTCTGACTCCTCTCTTTAGCGGTCACTTAACTCTGCATTGAGCCAATGAAAATAATGTTTATTTAAAGGACTAATAAAGAACAGCCTTAATAAAATAAATCATGTTTATTTTGCCTAATTATTTTTCCCCTTTCCTTGAATGATTTGCCTATGCTTATTGAAATGCCATTACCGAGTACCTGTAGGTAGATAGCTAATGATTTTAATAGGGATAGTGTTTTAAGCATTATGTTCAGATGTTAGTCACATCTGTACAAAATCACATTCCTAATAATAGAATTTAACTCTGTACATATTTGTACAGAGCAGCTACATATAGGGCTATGCTCATACCGGCTACCTAGTTTGAAACACAACTTTATTTATCCTGTAGGCATATGTATACAAACACACACATTTCTGTTTCTCAAAGCACATATATAAAATACATACACATGTAATACAAAGGTACGACATTTTCAAGAAGATGCCATTCAACAGACTAAAGAAGAGAGAAGTCAGAGTATGACCAGCTATAATACAATAGCACATGTAAGGCTGCTGCCCATACAGATTTCCTAGAAATTGTCTGGATGACTCTGAGGACTGTGTGTGCATCTATAATCTGAATGTGGGGATGTCTGGGCAGCTGGTGGCCCAGCTGGAGCTACCGCGTGTCCAGCAATCTCAGCTGTGCACACTGTGCAGGCACCAATGAAACCACATAGCACAGCGCACAACAGGTCTGCTCGTTTAGAGAAATAGTGGGCTTAAGGCATATGCATGAAGCAACTCATGTACATCTGAATGTACGCTTTCAGGCAGCATTTAGTTGACTTTCTGAGAAGGAGAGATCAAGCAGAAAGCCACGGACACAAAGCTGAGAGCTTCCTGTACTGCATCACCAAATCACAACTTCACAGACACTTGGGACAGAGTTACAGTACCTCTAGAGTTAGGGCAAGGAAATCCTCAGTGCTACAGACATTAACATTTTTCTTCATTTTCATTCAATTAAGAAAATACTTATCTGGTTAAATGCAAAACCCCCAGTTCTAACAGACAATTTCCATTTAAAAAATAGAAATAAAAAACAGTGATTTATTAAGCTAAACTAGAATCAAACACGGGGCACTACGATGCTTCTGATCTGAGGGGACAGTAAGATGACAAAAACCTATCACACATTTCTTAAGTGCAGAAAAAGTCAGCTGAGAAAATCTGACATGCTTGCCATATTGGGAATTCTGTGCAAAATAGTTCTCATTTCCCTCTCTTCCTCTGGCTGTCAGAATGAAAAACTGGGAAGCGTTTACCCAAAGACTGGCAGAGTCTGTCAAAGATTTAGCAGTATAATTGATGGGAAATCTAGTGTGTTTAGACAGCACTGCCTGAAATTAGCCTCTACACCACAGCATGCCAAAATTCTTATGCCATTACAAAACATGTCCAAGGAAAGCGGTCCAAGTTCTGGCAGCTTGCGATGGCAGCTTGTTTGGATATGACCAAAGCAGCTCCATCCAAATACGGAATACAGATTCACTTTACAAACGATTAAAACTGGGTGTGTGGGCAGTGACATGTAAATGATATGTCATTAAACAAGAGGCATGAGGCAGGTGATATTCAATAATAAATTTGTGTATATTATGATGCTATTCACGTGAAAGAAAACCAACAAGGACTTTGAATTAACAACGACATAGCTACCTAAGAAGCTATCCTAAGAAGCTATAGATATTAGACCATTAATATTCTTGACTTTGTATTTGATGGCAGGGAGAAGTCTGGAAGCTGAGTGCAGTGCCATGAGCAGTAGAAGGGGATCAGCCTCAAGCTGCAAGGTGAGCTTAAGGTCATTCTACCCCAGCAAAAGGTTGGCCAACTAATACCAAATGCATCTGAAATATTTAGCAAATAGCTTGTAACTCCCCACAAAGCCATCTGCATGCTGCTCTCTTGCATCGTATTAATAACTTGAGCTACTCAAAGTGCTGTTACTTACTCCATCAGTAAGTTCAGGCAAGATGTTGCTCAATCCTCATCAGATCTAGCAAAATGCAGCAGTTTCATAACAAGCATGGATTATCACTACCACCAACTAGTAAGAAGGTTTTGGAATAAAGACACTACTCATTAAGACAAGAGGTTCCTGCCATGGAAGACCTCAATATATCAAACGTGCTATCAGCGAATACTTGTGATTTAACTGTCTGAAAATATTTATATTACATTTCCTGCAAGGCACGTTTTGTGTGATACATGCAGGTTTATTTCATATGACCGTTCAACTTCTGTATACTAAACTATATTACATCTTTGTGGGGTGTTTTTTGCTTTATTTCTTTTGAAGATATCTGTAGGCAGACAGAAGATACACAACTCTTAGAATACCTATTGGGAGAAAAGCTTTCAAAGATAAAAGAAATGTCTTTGCCTGAAAAACAGAAATGATCATGGTCCCCTGAATGGTATCTCTTTTGGCCTCCTTAAAAAGCACAATTGCAACCAAATTCCTCTGTCTGTCTGTCAGCTTGTCACCCAGAACCAAAGCTGTGTCATGCCAGTGCAAGCTTCTTGTGCAATGTTACCCTAAGACATAATGGTTTATGGATACAAAGCAAGGCAAGGTCTCTTGTTACATATCCTGAGCTATATTAGGCTAGCTTTTCAAACATACATATATATAAAAAGAGAGGATGTGTGCTTAAAAGTTAACAGAGTCTAAAAAGTACAAAAGGAAACTGCAAAGGTATTTGAAATATTGGTCTCAAAGACATGAAAGTACACACTTACTAAAATTAGTACTGTGATGTGATAAACAACTTCAGATTAACATGTGAGAAAATCCTTTTTTTTTTTTTTTTTTTTCCCCAGTGCCTCTCATGCCTAAAAGGACACTCTGATATGAAAACAAACTCTGCATTCACATCCAAGCTTTATATTATTTGTATTTAAGAAGCATTTCCTGCTATTCAATTTTGCATTATTTTCATGGTAGCAAACCATACAATCCAACCAAAAATAGGGAATTCTAAAGCAGGAAATGGTGCATGTCCTTATTCCTAGTTAATACTAAGGTGGCAACATTTTCTTTATATACAATTTTTGCTGGGCTATTTATTCATTGTAATAATAATTGTTTCTTCATTACGTAACACAGCAAAGAAACACAGCGGGAGGGAGGAAGTACTCTGGATGCAGAGTACAGGCAACGGCTCTCTATTTCAGTATTCTGACAGAAACTCTTCTTATGAAATGGCTGAAATGGAAACAAGATTCACCTGAATCATGTTTTCATTAGGAAGAACCCGTGCCAATTGCTAACTGAGCAGTACTGCCAGACGCAAGTGCTCAAACATCATGAGTTAATCCCCTTAAAATTACAAAATTGATTTAAGAAACAAACTATGAAAAAGCAGAGACATTTGCCTTATATCTTGGAGCACAAACCCTTCTCTCAAAGGACATACTTCTGAATAGCTGAAGTGTAAAAATATTGTTTTAAAAATCAAAATGCTCAAATACTACACGCCTTCATCAGACTGAGGATTAAAAACATTCTGGTTGCCAAAGTTGAGGACAAAATCGCTAGCAGTGATATTTCAGAAGACTGTTTCTTGGTTTCTTTCCTCCTCGCAAAGCTGGGATATTATTAAAGTTGGGAAGGGCCAGCTTCTCTTACAGAAGCAACGAAGGTCTGATCCTGCAAAGAAATTGCAAATGCTTCCAGGACCAGAGCGGATGAACTGAAATCAATGCCTTTTTACAGCTTGCAAGAGCAGGATCATCTGTATTCTGCACAGAAGAAAACCCATTGAAGGCAGACGAGCAAATTAGATATTCTTGGGGTTTGCAAGCTGAGCCTGTTATTTATCATTAACAACTGCAGTAATTATGCTGCAAATAGCCACCTGTTTAAATTACTCAGGTATTTGTACTGCAGTCAGACTGCTGGCAAATCTGGGCACTTGGGGTTTCAAGGAAGGAAGTCCATAGCTCAGTAATTGAGACAAATCTTACCGAAACCAGAGGGATCCTCAGAGAAACTGTAAACACGTGCAGATTGGGGAGCAACTGTGCACACACTGCTACCACACACACAGCTTTGCAGAGCACAGCCATACCCTACGTCCTTGATTGAGTGACTTCATTCCTGATTTTCCTTCTGCCTTGAGTTCCCAAGCCCAGTGCAACTGTGCTGCTCTTTGACATGCTCTGGCTTCCCAGCCTAAACTTAAATGTTTCCATTTTGCTCCACGTTTCCTTGTCGCAATGCATTTGGTGTTTTCCCATCCCAGCCACTGTTCCTGAAAAGACGCTGTCAGATTTTGTGCAGAAGAAATCTGCACACAAGTTATTTAGACCACGTATCACCTCTGCCCAGAGAGCACAGCTCTGGAAGGGGATTGCGTGGCCCTCGCAGAAGGCTGATAGAAAGCGACTCAAAGGGTTTAAACGCACTCTTTTTAAATGGCTATTTCAGAAACTGCAGCTTTCTTTGGATGAATGTAACTTGTTGCTTATACTTTGTGTATTGTGATCAAAATACTGCAATGATTTCAAAGCCTTCATGTGCATGTGACAGTGTCAATACTCGACAGGAGTTTGGTCATTAAATGAACTACATTACATTCACTATGAGACTCAGGGAAGGGAACTAGGAAGCCAAACTGACTTGCAAAAAGAGAGGCAAGGATACTTGTTGGCACCAAATGCATCCTGATAGACTACTAATAGGAAATGCCTTAAACAAATATTTACGGGTTCCAAATAAGATGTGAAGAGCTTCTTGGCATTATTAACAACTTCCATTTTCTTAAGATAACGCCGTGGTGTACCCAAACAAGTTCTTGGATACAGAACAGAAATACTAAGCCTTAGCTCCAGCTACCACTAGCCAGTATTCCTAGACAAAAGCTTTAGGGCTCCTTCCCACTGTTGGAAAATACCCATATTTTACTCAAAGGGTTAGCGATTTTATGGCATGTATTTGTTGCCAACTCTCTGCCAATTTATTTTCCAACTAATTTAACACATCTTGACTCCAAAGTGTTTTTTATTTTCCCCCCTGCTGATATCACAATGTCAGAGATCAAAGGCTGCTTCCCATCTTCCAGCTCGTGCTACACTGAAGCAAATTACCAGATACGTTACAGAAAATTTGCAGCACTCACCCAAACATGGTCACAAGCAACCCAACAAAGCTTTGAACACATGGCAGAGGCAGGGGCACTGACAGGCTGGAGCTGGCAAAGCAAGCCAATGAACTATGAAAATGTGTCTCCTGTACCAAGCAGACACTTACACATGTGTGGGCTGGAAAGAAAAAACTAAAATCCTACTGGGAAAAAAAAAAAAAAAAGAGAAAAAGATACAGCACGTTTCTTTTAGCTTGTTTTAATATAGCTAGTAAAGAGATTTGTAAAGCTTTGGCAGGTCTACACATGTTGTTTTGTGTATTTTTTTTTTTAACCTGTTCTTGCCCATATGTGTAAATACAGACTTGCAGAACGCTCAAAAGAAAATAATGAGTAAATGTCTACTAAAGACCAGGTCAAGCGTTTCTAGCTCACCTCTCTCCCCCTTTCAGCACGAGCTAATCCTCCTTTGGCACTGAAATAAAGAAATACAAACAGAAATCCCTTCTGCATTGGCTGCCTGCCTGAACTATAGTGTCTGTAAACTTTCATTGAAAGCCATGTTGGAGTGAAAATGAATTCAATGAAGACAATTCATTGCTACAATAAGTGGCCCTTTCATAACAAAACATACCTGACAGTTTGGTTTTATGACCTACATCGGAGGAAAAGACATATGTATACACAACACATGGCAAGCAGGCACAGAAAATCATGAATAGACGGGTTCTGGCTAAGTTTGGAAGAACGCTTCAAAGTAAAAGACCTCCCTCTCTGATAGCAGTGATACTCCACATGGAAAAGGAAAGTGGGGAGAATCTTTCTCACTTCTATTTTAAGTGCTCTCTTGCTCACAGCAACCACTCCCACCCTGCCAGAGAAGTAATTATCTCTGATACTCTCAAAACAGCAACTAAAAGATAAATTAACTGAGTAAAGGGATTAAATCCAGCCAACACCACTGGCTGCATCACAGCCTTGATCCCAGCTTCTTCTGCAGAGAAGCAACCTAACCAACACCCTGCAAGATGGATCTAAAAAACCTTACCACTAACAAAATACCATAGCAGAAAAAGTATATGCTACCAGTTGCAAGTATTAGAAAACAAAACAGAGTGAACCCACTAATTGAAAAAGCTTCAAAATCAGTTTACTCTAATTTAAAACAATACAGAAATGAAAATGTTGCTAGCTTGAGATTTCTGTCATATTAAGTGCATATGGAAAGCCATTCAGGACCTTTCATGACTTTTTTTTTCTTCCCCATTAGTGCCTCAAAGCAATTTCAGCAACACTTGCATAAACTCAGACTGGCTAGTAAACAAGAAGGAAAGAAGCATTTCAAAATTACCTGTGCAAACCTAAGTGGATTACACCCCCCCAAAAAAAAACACCAGCTGGCAAACCTTTAATGACATTTTTGACCATGCCCCAGTGGTTTTCATGCCACAGACCTTCAAGCTATTCAGCCACATTACAGATCAGGTGGAATGCCTGGAATGGATGAGGGACAATTAGAGCCAGAAATTCCAGGTTAGGTGCTGAAACTCCCAGGGCAAGAAAGGAAAAAGAAGCAGGACTGAAATAGCATGAATAATAAAGGATGATTGATAATTCATTACGAAAGCACTTCTGCTTTGTTGGGATGGTGGCAGTTACAAGAGCCAACGACGAGAGAAACAACTCAAGACAATGTCAACAGATACTGGGGCTACAAAGGCAACAGCTTCCACAGGGAGAAAAGCTGGCAGGTACAGCGGCCAACCACAGAAGAAATGAAAATATTTAAATTAGATAGTTGTGCAGTGATTTTTTTTTTTTCCCTTTCTCGCAACCAACCAACCTTCCAGAATGTAATCATCTTCCTACTTGTTCCCAGTGAAAAAGCTGAATTTGACTGAAGCAACTGTGAGATATGCAGTTTTAACACCTAGTTACTTCCCTGATACAGCAGATATCAAAACCACAAACCCTCAAGCTCACAGCTCCCTGTATGTTGACAAAGCACTGACAGCGTACCCCAAATGAACTCTGCCCAAACCGCTCGAGCGTGTTGTCTGCAGCAAGCTCTCAGAAATCAACTGTCAGGACAAAATTGAGGGCCTTTGGACTTTCCACTGAACATTTTACATTATATGACATCCAGTGCAAAGTACAATGTTGTTCCAGTGCTAAATGAGAGGTACAGAGCCAAAGAAGCCTGAATGTAAGATGCCAAAGTGAAGTGCCCCGATTCACACGTATCAGTGAAGTGGTATCCAGCAGGCCCAGCCAATGAACGTGGAACAGCTTTCAAAGCAGGTCATTTATAGAGATTTCCTCTATAAAACATCCCACGCTTATTTTTCCGCTTTTACCAGCATAACTCTTCTAACATCACTAACCATCCAACCCTCCAGTTACCATTCAGCAGACAGACCTACCAGTTATGTGAAAATAGAAATGGTGACCAGAGGACATACGTTTCCAATTATGTTTATATGATTTTTTTTTCAGAACTCTTTTCCAGTAAATGGTAATTGCATGCATCTTCCCCCTGTAAATGCGAAATATCCAGCACCGGGTTATATAAATGACCATCACATTTACTCAACCAGATTCTCCGAAGCGCTCAGCTCCTGTTTAGGCTTCTAAATGAACCAGCCCATCTTTAAAGGGTTTGGCAGTCAGCAAAATAATCAGACTCACTGCTATTCCCCAACAAAACTACTTTGCAAAATGACAAGCCTTACCCCATTCAGCTGTCAAAACAGAGCATACAGCTATATCACCATGCTTTGTCTGGAGCAGAGATTGCACAGACAGTAAAAGCCAAATCCCTCCAAACAAGGGATCCTCACACACTAGAAGCACATAGCTCATGAGGTTGTTTTCAGCTGGATTATTCGTGTACTCAGTGTGAATTAAAAAACAAACAAGCCTGTCATCCAGCCGTGTTATTGAGCATGCGTTTAATTTTAAGTGTGGTTCCATCCTACAGCTAAATGCATCTCTAATTGCTTCTGGATTTTCCTAAGTCAGGTCATTCTGACACCGGGTCTATACGAGCAGGGAATTAGCACTACTTGTGTTAAAAGAAGAATAAGAATTAACCTCAGCAGCACGAAGGAAATACAAATACAGTTCTTAACAGTGAAGGGAGCTTGCTCACACAGCACGCTGACTCAGGCTACAAACCCACCCGCAATTCTGCCCTCTGTGAAGCAGGAAGTTATCTTAACTCAGGTTGATGCTGCCTGTCCAGTTGCAATTGCCTTTTTTCTTTAATCTATTTACTCCCTTGATATTCCTTATTCTTTTAAATCCACACACAATCCTTCTACAGCTTCTAACTCAGACACTTCAAAGCCTCCTCCCCGAGCAGTTTACCACAAGCCCTGGCTGGCTCCGTGCATTTCAGCACGGAACGCTGATGCGATGAGAAAGCTTGTTTTACCCACAGCTCCTTGAGCACGCGAGGGAGCATTCCTGCACCGTGAACACTCTGTTGTCACCTCAGCTGTAATCCCCCGTTAAGGGCACTTGGAGATGGCGCCAGGCTACAGCCCCTGCGCTGCAACCGCTTTTCTCGAGAGAATTGGGAGCTCGCCGTCTTGATAAAATGACATGGAATATCTTCCTCAAGAATGAAAGTGATTTTCTAGCCTTTGATTGCTGAAAGCACACTTGATAAATTGAATGGGAAGGCATAAAAAAAAGGGGGTGACTGAGAACAAGAGATGATAACAATGAAGCTCTTATGTGAGAGGATTCAGGTCATCAATTTTCCTTCAGTATGAATCAAATGCTGTTAGCAACATGGAAGCGGCTCCACGATAAGACACACAGACGCGCTCGAGAAATTTAATGCTTCGCCCCTCACCGCAGAATTTACAGCATTTAATCGACCAAATGGAAAGGCAGAGGCTCTTATCAACTGGAAAGTGGAAGGTATGACAAGAGAGCGGGCTGGGATAACGAATGCTCAGTGAAGTCATAGGACTGCTTGTAAAGCCACTCGGTGTCTCAGCCACGCTGAGGTTCTCACAGATAATTAAATTACATCTCCCCCATGGGCACAATCTAATTTGGGATGTGATGGAAGTAAGGGAGGGCCTCCGTTCTCTTCCATGCCCCTGAGGACACAGAGGATTGCCGAGTTAGATACCTGATGATCCACATCAGGGTTTGCATCCCCATCAGCTAGCTCTTCTGCCTTCACCCACAAGATTTCCCCCTTGTTCCCCCTCAGCTCCTCTCTCCAGGTTCCCTTCCAGAACACTTCCCTTGAAAACTCTCTCAACTGTTAATCCCGACTTCCACCCCTGCTATAACTGCACTTAGATTTAGTAGTGACCACATTTGTCTGCCTCTGAGTTGTGCTCACTGAATGCCTTGCTCTCTTGCTGTTCTCTAGATTCATCTCACTAGTACACAGCACACCACACAAAACAGCAGCAAAAAAATCCCCACAACAACAAAGCAAGCACAACCTCAATACTACAACAAAGCCAAAACCATCCAGCACCGTACAAGATCATGCAGTCCTTCATCAGACCTTCATGCACATCTCTTTTCCCCCAGAGGTGTTTACAGTAGCTTGGAGGCTTGCTTCGACCTAATATCCTCTAAGAGGCAGAAGCACCTGTCAAGTGAAAGAACTGCTTGATATGGATGCAAATCTTTGTGTGCAGAGCAATCTTTATTAAACAACGTGAAGGATGCAATGTTCCATTAGAATTAAAAATCTGCTAATAAAGACATTATCATCCTTCCCTGTTACATTTTCAATGGTAACTGAAAGAATACCATGTGAGCTTTATAGATCATCCAATATGTTTTTGGCATCTGTTGATGTAACCATGTATTTTAATATAAAAGAATGTCACAGATACCAAGTTTTCTAACATTTCTTGGAAAAATAATTTTACTTACTGTTTACAAGTTACCTGTCCCATATAAATTAATGTTGAAATTAATATATAGCACCCATTTCCACATCAAACAACCCAAAGGCAGAAAATTGAATAGAAACGGAAGGTTATTGGCAGCAATAGTTGCAAATGGCAATCCAGGACAGTTCCCTCTGCTCACAACACTCATCTAAACATTGATCCAGCACACAAAAGTCATCTTCAGCAATTTGAATGGGATCTGCTAGTGCATTTTTTTATTTTTATTTTTATTTTTTATGGTAGTTGAATGAAATGGTCTTTTGGCTTCTGAACAGCCAGGAGACAAATATATTCCTCCAATAACTAGACCATTGGTCTCCCCAGTACTTTGTTCCCAGAATTTCTGTGTTGACAAGTGTTTTATTCTTTCTATTGATTCAAAGCATGCTTTAAAATTGCTTGCAAAGGGGGAATTACTCTTTTCTTACTTCGTTCAATAGTTGCCATTCCATAGTGTCCAAAACCTACTGCCATTAAATTAAAGAGAGTGTACAAGTTTCCATTCCATGTAAGCTGTGGCAGATCCCTGTTACAACCAGCTTTCCCATCCAGTCTGGTCTCAGTGCAGCAGGGCTCCATAACCTTTTGTTCCATGAAGATATCAAACCTCCCATACTGCCTTGATGCAGCCACAGGGACCTGCCATATGTCTGGGAGAGGCTCCACACAAGCTGTGCCATTTGTGAGCAGTGTGGTGGTGCTGGTGTGCCCCTCCTTGTAAACACCCAGTGCCAAGCCTCATCTCTGTATGGGAAGGATCCATGCTTCTCCTGGATGCACAAATTCACTTACAGACAAAGGACACCAGTGACAAAATCTCAGCAAACACTCTCTAACCTTCACAGGTGTCACAGCAGTCATGGCAAAAGAAATACAGCTCTCTCATGGGAAGTGCCCACAGGGCTGCAAACTCAAGCCTTTGTCTCTCGATAAGCAACACCGAGGCTGAAAGAGTATTTTCCATCTACCAGTAACAGTCACGCAAAGTATAATTATTAAAGAATTCTCACACTGCATTCTTATTTCAATCAATTCTCTATATCTAAGCATAGATGTGGACACACAATCATTTCAGCACAGGAAAGACTACCTGAATAGCACTGGTGCTTGTTTCAGAAAACAGAATCTACTGCAAAACTCAACTGAGAAGTCTGTTTTCTTCAAGTTGTTTTCAAGAAAGTACTGAAGAAAGAAAATTATATGAACCTCTAGAAATGCCAGAAGCTTTGACCATGCAACTCAGCACCCACTGCCCTGCTGAATTCCTCACTCGTCTGTCACTAACACAGGCAGCTCAGGTGCACACAGCAATGAAAAGCTGCTATTGCACCTCAGTTTTTGACGTGAGCAGGTACATGCCTTCCTTTTTAGAACAAAAGGGAATGGGCTGTATCGCCATGATCCATGTACTGCACATTTCTGGGTGGAATCAGGATGAGAAGTGGAGAGTTTGGGAATGAGCCCTTTTTCTTCTGTGCTGAACATGCTCATGGCATGTCTGCACTGAAAAAGTGACCAGTTTCTCACCTTAGCATTATTTTGGATGGTATGTCTAGCAAACTGCACACATGCTCTATTTTACTGTGCAAGAGCAATTTAGGAAACCAGAAAAAGAGGAAAGTAGAAAATGAAGGAGTTCAGTTTTGAATTCTCTGCACGTATGACACAACATATCTGTAAGCAAACCACATGTTTTATGATTTTCATGACTGAAGTGACAAATTTCTGACCGTATTATTGTGGATGTCATAGAGACAATTAAGTGATCACCCAGAGATGCAGGCTATCACACAGTCTCTCTGTCAACAGCAATCAGAGGCATCAAGTACATCTGCAACAAAATGGATTGGCAGAAGCAGAAGGATCAGCAGCGTCAATTCATTCTAAGCAACTTACAGAAAAGTAAACGCCACAGATGGGCAGAAAGACAGAGATCTCTACATTAAACCAGCGTATAAGCATTAAAAGACCTAGAACGTGTTTGCACCAAGAAAAACAAAAGCACTGTGCAAGACAACAGAAGCCTCTGCTACTTGCCCCAAAGGGTACTCAGGAGCTGTAACACAATATTAGGATGCCAGAAAAAAGAAAACAGAGAATAACATGACATATAATATTATATCTGGTGAAACCCACTAACTCAGTGAGAGCAGGGATCAGAGAGGAGAGGAGGGGAAGAATTTGCCCTGAAGGCAAATTACACCACAACTGCCTGCTTTAGGACTATTCTTGTCTTAAGCACTGCTCTAGTTAACTCTCCATGAAATCAGTAGAGGACGCTGAGTATTCTAGGTTTCCAAAATCATGATAAGGATTAAAATTGATAGTGATAGCAAGTATTTGCAAATACTGTAAGTGGAAAAGTCATTAGCAAATAGTACATGAGTTCTGACAAGACAGAAGAAACCATTCCTCCCTTCACTGCATAAATACTTGGTTCACGGCATGCTAGACATAGACAAAGCACTAACTATATGGTTTTAACCAGAGGATCTGTCATATCCCAGCTAACTTGAAGACCTCTGGAAACAGCCCTCTTCCCCCACTCATTCCTCCACCACTGTAAATTAATACTTCTTTGTAGAGATTTTGTCTTCATAGCAATGTTCCTGTGGCTTTAAGTAGAAAACTTTGCCATGCCTACAGCTTTGGCCTCCTTGAAGGTCTGAGTAACGAAAGATAGTCTGAGATACAGCCATTCAGGGTAGATTCTTTCTCTCAGCAGAACCAAGCTAGAGAAGCCAGGAGTGCTTGCTTCCTTTTATTATTAACTCAATTAAGCACGCAATAGAGATTGCTGGGTAAAACATAGCGTGTCTGTGTGCATGTAGAATGCAGACTCAAGAGTCTTAACATGCCCTTATAAATACAGCAAAAAATAGACCAATAAAATATTTTGTAATGACTATTTATGTGTATATAACAACTCATTATTTCAATTCTCTGCATCAGGGATTTCTTGTTTCTTTCCTCTATCCCTTAAATAAATCTAAATAAATTATACATTTAAAAACAGTCTATGCATCTGTAACAACAGAAACAAATTTCATTTAACATCCAGCTGTCAAAGCCAACCCTTCTGTCACTCTTCATTCAAGTCTGCTTTACATAATTCATGTCATCTTAATTATTTCCTTCTCTTTCTGGTTAGGATGGCACTTAAGGACGAGTCACTTACAGCGCAGTCATTTCCTTTGGAGATGACATGACTGGGTGACATGATCACATATAAAAAAACACACTGATTTGATAAGGTCTCCCGGTGGGGAATTATGTATACACAAGGCCTATCAAGATGGGACATCAGTAGATCTGCATACTACAACAATAAACATAGTACTGCATATGCATAATACTGGGTCTTATTGCAGACTGTGCCATTAATAGACCCCTTTTTCCTCCTTTATTTCCCTTACAAACAGAAGTTGATAAGAGTTTACAGGGAACAAAGGAGCATGATACTAGCTCAAATCAGACGGATTTTCTTTTTTTCCAGGAAATCTCCCAGATTATAAATTCTTACATCAGATCTGTGGTCCTTTCTCCACCACTCCATGCCATCAGTCAGTTGGTAGAAATTAGAAACAGAGCCTTAATCACACGTATACTAAATGATATCTACAGTAATATACACAACACTCTAGAAATATCCTATTTCTACAGGATAAATAATCAAATTGTTTTAAGTGGTCCAATCTATTAATGCCTGCAGAGGCCTTCATTTCTGCCACTACATTTCAAGAGGCTATGTTCATCAGCACAATACAGTTAACAATCATAAATCAACTTCTTTGCTGTATAGGATGAATGAATTTACTATATGATGAAAAGAGCCAATTTCTCAAATTAAGGTTTTACTTTGAGATGTTCCTCACTTCTTTCTCCATTTTCATCCTCTCTCCTCTCCATGAGCTCCCAAAATCTGCAGAAAGAGATCTTCACAGGCAATAGGCTGGATCCTGCAAGCATTTGCTTACAACACTAACAATTGCCACTCAGGCAATATTCTTGGTTAAACTGAGCCACCGATGAAAAAAAGTTCTTTAAAATATTCCAGACCCATCAGAATTGGAATTGGGCTCTTGATGCTCTAAAAGCATGGTTAGAAACTTTAGTGACCGCTGCAAACACTTCCCAGGCTATACACTCAAGTGCTTTTCCTCTCTGTACATACGCTCCTGTGCTTTCCATCCTGCTCTGCTGCCCTGATTACTTTTCATGCCATCTCAAATTATTCAGAGCCTCAATGAAGCATGACCACTTACTCAAAGCTGAACTGAAACGGCAGCAATGGCCCCCACCTCAAGGCTTTCAGTATCTCATAGCACAGCCCAAGGCCAGGACTACAAAGGTGGATTTATCCACTGCTGCTGGCCATATATAGCCACATGCATGACCCAGCAGAACTCAGCAGGCCTGCCTCCCTAGGTGCTGGAAGACCAAAGGGAGCAAATGCTGTCACAAAACAAAAGCCTAGTAAAATATTAATTATTAAATAATTAAATAAATAATAATCCAATAAATAAATAAATAAATATTAATGTAATTGTTTACCAGCTGGCCAACTAATACCTCTCTTCTCCAGCTGTGTGTCATGCCACCAAGATAAAGATTGCCTGTATCATGCCAAATCTGGATGCAAAGATAGCCTACCTGTCCAATTTTCATTATACTATTGGTAACAGGAAATTGCTGAAAATGGAAACTGACCTCCCTGGCACATACAGAGCTAAACCTGCAGAATGCATTTGCTGTTGCAGCAGTACAAGGACTGTATTGAACAGTGTAGCTCCTCACTGTTAGCAAATCAAAGCGTTCTAACTACAGTTGGCAAAGTGCAGCTCACCTGAAGCAGTTCAGGATAAGCTTCCACATTGTCTAATGAAAGCCCCTGCAACCACATTAAAAATATATAAGGATTAATCAGAAATTTGCAACGCTTTCAAAGGAGACATGATCATCACCCGGGAGCAAAAGGACTCTCAGAAGCTCCCAGCAAGAAAGAAGGAATCTAGCAGATGTAAAGCCTGAAGAACATAGAAAACATTAAAGAAAGAGTTACAGCTTTCTCCAAGCCTGATAATAAGATAATAACAAAAAGCTTAGATAAGATGAAAAACTTACAGCTGTTTAAAGCCAATGGCCAAATTCTTGAGTACGTTACAAAGTCAGTTTCCTTGAACCCCATTTGCAAACCACAGTCTCGTACAGCACTGGCAAAACAAGGATATATGGTCACTGTGTCAATTCATAGATTATTAGTCAGAAAAGTTTGGAGGTGCTGAGCTGAAAGTCATGACACCTGCATGTGATGTTAAGACAGCAGTTTTTCAGCACTGCATGTGATGAAGCAGCACAAGTTTCACAGACTTCCAGGACACTGCACCTTTCTTATTTGCTTTATGGTTTGGGCAAAAAACAGATGACCAGCAGCAGATCACTGAAAGATATCTTGCATAGAACAATCTGGATTTGCCAGCATGCTGCAGCACCCTGAGGGTCTTCTGAATGTTGATACCAGTTTTAATTCTCCTCTAAAGAGACACATGCTGCTTCTGCTTTCCTTCCTGACTTCAAATCAGTTCTACTCTTTGTAGAAGGGAAAGGCTGTCATTTGCTATTTTTCTGTGCACATGCTGCTGTACTTTTTTTTATATGTACATTCCTCTATACATATATGCAGTCATACTGGAAGTCTTTATATAAATATATTTAAAACATCATACTGTATACAGTCTATTTTGGCAACAGCCATCTGGAAAAGAAAAAAGCAGAGAAGAAATAATTAAATGCAACCAAACTAGATTTTGTATACTTCCGTCAGTCTAGAGAAAGAAAAACTACTTTCTACGCTGTAAGCAAATTTACCACTTCTGCACCAACAGTTTTACCCACATGGAGACATCCAGGCTACACTGTATGGCAGCAAACTTCAGCAGAAGACCAGTTTGCATATAGGCACGCTTTTAACTGCCACCGAGGAGAGGACTTGACTTTCATCACTGTGACAAAGGACATAATTCTGCTTCTCATAATTTTGAGACATTTCAGTCTCTCAAAATCTTCTATTTTGCTGTGTGGTCAAAACCTCTCAGCATCATTTTGCTTCAGTTAAGTCCTCACCTGAACCAGTTCAGGGTAACCAACAGGGATTGAAAAGATTACTCAACATTTACCTGAGGGCCTTATGCTCAGGACTAAACACTCCAGACATTTTTGTTGCCAATGATAAGCATGTCCTTAAATTAGCACTGCAGCTACTGCTGCTTTGTTCCACTTCTAGCTGGGCAACACAGCTGTAACCATAGCCGTACCTTAGGTCCTATAGATTGCCTCCTTCCTATAACACCCCTAATAAAATCTGCGATATTCTAAAATAGACGGGCTCTTGACTTCACATTCCTCTTACACAGTTGCTTTATTCCTGCTGAAATAGTCGGATGAAATTATGCATGGAAACACTGCTGAGAATTTTCCTCTTCATGAAAGAATAAGAAATGCCCGACATGCTCAGAATTCAAATCAGGAGCAGAAGGGCCCTAATTCCACGTACGTGTTATCAATATGGTACACATTTGACAGACATGCAGTACTTGCCAAACTTGAGGGTATACCCCTGGGAGGAGGGGATTAAGATGCAACCTTGGATCAAAATGGGCTACGCAATCAGGACTTCCCACACCAACACTGAGGAAATGAAATTCATGGTGGAGAGTTTCAGTTCCTAAAACGCAAGGAAACACTGGAAGAAACTAACGTGATTAAAAAACATGAATTAATTCTTTTATACAGAAGAGCCCCAAAACACAGACTTGGCAGGAACGCTCCACAGAATCACTTATTTATTCATTCACTTTAGTGGCCATGCTCTACTTTGTGAATTATTCCTGATAATTCAAGCGAACACGTAAAAATGAAGTCACTTTGCACACATTTTAATACATATTCTAGAGTCTCAAAAGTAAAGCCTTTGCACTATATAATGGTTTCTAAGTGCGTGTATCTGTGTACATCTCTAAAGATGACAACTGAAAGAGGGTATATTTGTTTCTAATCACTTAATTATACTTTTTCCCCTCGGTGCATTAATTTGGCAATTAAAGGACTCTGCTCTCACCAAAGGGTGAGATGACGGAGCCTCTTGGAGCCCTGATTTTTGGCACCACCTCACTCCCGCTTTATGCTCGAGGCTGCTTCCCCTCTGACTGATTCTTAATTTGAATGAGATTTCACCGAAGACTTTATCAGAACTGCAGCAAGCTAATCTTATTAAACCATATGAGTTTAACAACTCAGAGCTTGACGTCAGGCAGGCTGTTTCCAAATTGGTGTACTTAAGATCCAAATTAGATCATGAGTGAAATATTAAAAGGCAGTAGAGCCACTTAAGAGTGAACTTACATTTCCAAAAGAAATTTCTGGACAGTGAGAAGCCGGGACTCATGCCAGTTCAGTGGGAGTCAGGCTTCTGGCTGCAATGGGTGCTTTAAAGTGGTTTAACTCTTAAAACGTAAGCTACTGAGAAAGACTGTTAAGACATAAAGGAGTTCACTTCCCATTCCCAACACCAGCACAAACACACATCCTTCCAAAGGTTCTCCCACTACAAGGCTCCTGAGAAAATACACCGTATGGGCAAACCATGGGCAAGATCTTACAGCTTCAGTTTCACTTCAGCCATTGCTGGGTATAGAAGGCTGCAGAGACTGGAAAAGAGTAAAGTGCCAACAGCAGGATGCAGCCCACCCATGGCCTGCAAAGCTGCTCACAAAGTTTGTGAAGAAATGAGTGGCTGCCTGGTCACCCCTAGATCTCCTCAGCCTTCAGGTACTCAGACAGCTGACCCATCAGGTACTATCACTACTTGGATGCCACCCAGACAATGAAAATTAAGTTTGCAGAGCTTGCAGGGAACTGTTCTAACTCTGCACTGACTTCAGACAGCTCCTCACACACACGGTTTTACACAAGCACACAGCTGTTTGTTGGATTCCAGTCCGACACAACAGGCATTAGTTTTCAGTGTTAGGTACCTGGCTTTAACTCTTTACATCTGACTACAAGTGCAGCTAATCAACTGAAATTGATTTTCCAGAGCTCAGTCTAATCCACTGCGTTGAAGGTGACCCACATTCTTTGTGTATACGTAGTTGGGGTTTCTGGGTATTTTTGTTGAGGTGTCTTGAATATTAGATGCCTGTGTTCAGCTGTCTGCAACCTTGTCAGTAACTGAGAAGAGTGACAAGGAGAACGTGTGACACAGACACATTTCGGGATGGATCTGAAAATATTTCACCCCTGCTCCTGCAAATACCAGCAGAGAGAAGTCCAGCACTTGCTTTTGTACAGTTATCTCTCAACCACCCATGGGAAGATTGCTCCATGGATTAGCTTGAGTAAGTCCACCAACATCCCTGCCAGAAGCACAGTGCTTTCATCTGCATAGCTCAGACCCCAGACACCTGCAACAAGCACTGGTTTCCCTGTACTAACCAATGTAATGGTTGCTTTTATACTTTACTCCAGTATTTGCACTGAGAACTACAGGTGTTTGTTTTGTTTTGGTTGGTCGGTTCCCCTTCTCGCTTATCTGTGCTAGCTTGGCACCACTGTCATGGCTTAATTGGAACAATCTGTTCCAAGCGACCAAAGAGCTAACTATTTATCAGGGCCAGAACAAGCATTTTGAGGAGAGACATAATTATATTTTTGGGGTTTGTAATACGGAGTCAAATGGGACGTTCTTTGTAATTCAAAGCCACCTGGGGAAAGGGAGAGAGAAAGTAGACCCAAAGAGGCCCCTCCGTCTGTCTTTTAAGTTGCAACTAAAATAAAGAAAAACATCATCATCTGAGTACGCATCACAGGGGACAATAAGTAAAAAGAGTACAGATAATAAAAATAACATTTGCCTTTACATAGGTGGATGATGCAGCCTGAACTGGAACGCTGTGTACAGTACAGCTCATCTTGTCTCACAAGTGGCATTGCAGACTTAAAGGGCATTCAGAGATAAACAACGGCAACCTTCACACACTCATAACAAAACCCCGAACAACTCCTGTAAGAAGAAGGATATGAGAGATCACAACTTTCTCCTTTCAGAGAGATGATGCATTAGAAGCAATGTGACAAATACATAGAAGCTAATGAATGGAAATGAAGAAGGTAGCTCAGATCCCTCTGCCTTTACAGGCACGAGGACATGACATGAGGGGGATGATGATGATATAAAAATCTGACAAAAAGCAATCTTTTTTTCACACAATCAGTTGTTAGCCTGCTGGACTTAGAGCTCCTGGAATTTAAGACCAAAGATTTAATGAGATTTAGAAAGGGTCTGGACATTTATACAGACATCAAGAATATCCAGCAATCACAGTTAATGCTAACCAAGAAAACTTAGACAGAAGATGAAAAGGTCTTGGGACCTGGGTTAGAGCTCCTGTCTAATGACAAGGGACAGGGATGAAAGAAGGATTGTGGGTGTCAGAGACCTGCCCTACCAATGAAGCAGTGCTGCATCCTGCCCCAAGGCAAGCAGGACTTGGCCCTGCAGTATAGGGCAGCAGGGCAGAGCAGCAACTGCAGGGGAAAACTTTCCATTCCAGCATACTTGCCTCCAGCAAGCTCCAAATCCCCCCCCCCTCTACCCTCACATCCCTCACATTAGTTTTATAGCTCTGTACATTTCTCTTGCCTATAACTCCATCTTCCATTCCTCACCGCATCCCTGCAATAAAGTTCTTCCTTCTTTGTCACCAGTCCTACTCTGAGTAAAAGCACGTAATATACTGCCTACTACCAACTGCAACACTTGGTAACAGACTGAATGCTGCGGCCGTAATTCAGTCCGGAGGCTCTACTACTGCCCATAAACTACGTGCTGTCTCCCAGTTTACGATGTCAGCAGGACTCCAGCTGAATTAAGGCTTCTACTGTATATAACTGACACCAATGCATTATCTTATGCATAATGCATCGAAGATGGCTCCAATCATAAATCCCACAGCTTGCCCTTCTTTTCCATCACAGATGCGGCGTGGCACCTCATACGCTCTGCTTACTGATACATAAAAATCCTTCTCCTGAATCATAAAGGCAGCAAAACCTTTTCTTGGGTCACTGCTTCCAATAAAAGCCTTTCATTCCCTCTTTTCCCCAAAGAGATTGAAATAAACTTCAGTTCATCCCACTAGCAAAACTCACACTTAAATTTCAGAACCATGCTGAACTGGTGATTCAGGAACCAGACCATATTTCTGACACTGGCAAGCAAGGGATCTCTTCTTAACACCCGCCTTTTGCCTGTGTGGTTCCTCATCATCATGCAGCATCTGGAAGCCCAGGCAAACACACTGAAGCTGCACAAGCATTTGGGATCAGTAGAGTGATCATACAAGATGTAAAGCTATGTGGTGGCTACCAAACTGTTGGTGTGTGAAGATGAGAGTGAGGTCTGCAGAAAGCATGTGTAGTCCTGCAGAGAAGTCAAGAAATCTCAGGCACACACATACAGGGGGTGAGGTATTGCTGGTTTCACTCGTCCGAGAATGGGATAAAGTTAAAGCTCCACTCAATATATGATGCAGTTAAGACATCTACTGAATAAAAACTGAGTCCTGAACTAACAAAATAAAAACTGAGTCCTGAACTGACAATCCGTTGTCTATAAACCCAATTTTGACCTCAGGAATAAACTAAGTGAGCTCTTTTGTATCAAAATAATAATAATAATAATAATAGTAGTAGTAGTAGTAGTAGTAGAAAACACAAAAAACCCACCCACCCACAATCTTCCCCCCACCCCGCCCCGAAAAAACCCACAACAACAACAAGAAAAAAACCACCAAAACAACAACTAAATCACCAAACAAATCAAAATCTGATATAGGTGCATTACTTGAAAGTCATCTTACCTCACAGCCATTTAGCCATTATTTCTAGCCAGAAGACTAAATGGAGAAGGAACACTCATACATCTTTCTACTCAAAATCATTTCTTTGCTATTTTAAGAAAGTTTAAGTTCATTTTGCCTGAATAAACCTTACACAATGTTGTGCAATTCTCCAAATCTATTTAATCTTCGTGACAAAAAGACCAAGCAGCTGAAGACCAAGCCCTGTGATAGCCTCATAAGACCATCACATTGAGGAAGGCTGAAGATGCAGGAAGGCTGAGCAGAAGCATCTCAAATGCTCATCATCTCAGTGACTTAGGGAACATGTAGCAGGTGCCACAGTCAGGATGCAGAAGCCTGAATTCAGAATTTGCACCTTGGGCATCTCAGATAATGGTACAAAATCTGTTTCATGGAATACACAACTTATTTTAGCAGTAGCAGAGAAGAGAATCTGAGGACCTCGAGCAGCAGCATATTGCATCACCCCTCCTTGCAGTGACAAGAAGGTTTTCTGTGTGCTTGTACCCACCTCCTGCAACGTGGTAATGAATGCAATACACGTTTCAACTGGCAGACTCCACTGTCAGCAACATCTCCATCTCTGCTCAACAGTTCCTCCTCGGGTGCAAATTAGTAGCTGTTCTCAACAAGCCTCAAATGTTTAGAAAAAGCAGATGACAGGAGTACATTTCACGTACGTCTTCTCCCACTGGCAAAAAGTACCCACAGCTGCCAGGAGTTAGCCATTCCCTACTCTCTGACAGGCTAGAGCTGGCCATTTTCACACCAGCAAAGTAATGGATGGAATAACTACCCTGGTTTTCCTTGCACAGTTTCCAGCACCTCATGCATGCAGCAGTTCTGAGGCCACTTCACAACATGACTTATCCAAGAGATTATCCCATGTCTTCTATTTGTTGCTAAGCCCAGTGGAAGGTGGGGGGAACAATCACAAAATAAAAAAAGCTGGCAAACTGAAACAGTCTTACAAGACAGCAATAATGAATTCTTCCAGCTTCCAGAAGGAAGCAACTGATAAGTTTCTGCAGAGAAAAGTGGCTCTGGAGATTGCCAGCGCTGTGAGAAATAGGTACATGCAGAACCTTTTCTGAAGAGATTGCAGAGGGAGAACACCTACAGCTCACCACCCACTCCACACACACACCTAGGGCTTGGGGATGGCTGGGTCAGGGGGGAGCCAGCAGGCTGAGTTCTATGTAGAGTAAACCTCAGAATGACAACAGAAGGAGGAAGCAGAGCCAATCCGGAGCTTTCCCTCCAGCATGCACACCTCAAAGAGGCCTTTTTTTTTTTTTTTTTTTTGGGGGGGGGGGGGGGGGGGGGGGGGGGGCACAGAGGCTGCCAGTCACCTGCTGCTTTCTCAGCTTGAGCCTGGATTTCCTCAAATGGGAGCACGTTAGGTCTTAACAGTGACCAAAACCCAGCAGCCGCTGCAGAACACAACCATCTACTTATTTATTTTTTAAGTGGGGTGTTTTATAGCTGGCCATGGCTACCGATTGGTATCTGGGGAAGCCTAGAGCATTACTTTTGATCTACAGAGCCTTCCACAGTTTGGAACCTTATTACCTTCAGAAACTACTACCTTCTCCTCATCTGTTTCCATGGCAGCTGCAATCAGCCGAGATGCTGGGACTGACAAGCCCTGATTTAATGGGGTACCAGGGCAATTCCAGGGGGCTGTCGTTTTCAGAATTTACTCCTGCTTGGTCTGACAGCATTTTCAGGAAAGGAAGAGGTAGGATAAATTAAGACTGTACAGGCTGGGAAGTAGCGATCTTTTTTAGAGTGATTCAACAGTTCAGTGCACACTGTTCCACTACCACTTGATTTTTTTTTTTCCTCTTAGTAATGGTGTACGTGCCCTTGTCCCAGGGTCATGGTGCAGATGAGATTAGTAGTCTTTGCTTCGTTTTAATCTATCTTTCTGCACAGCAAGAAAATAGATTGCTTAAGCAAGGTTTGTTTTCCAGGATTTAAAATCAGAATCTGGGGAATGTGAGCGTCAGTATTTCCTGCTCATTTCTGCTGGTTACAGAAACCACTGTTTAACTGAAACATTAATATTTCTCCATATTGGCGCTTTTCACATCGTGATCTCAAAGCGCCAGACTTGTGTTTCCCAGAAAGAGAAAAGCCTAGCTTCCCACTGCAGCATCTCAGTTCTTCAGAAATGCACTTCCCAAGCCATCTGTGTGATACCAAATTTAGAAAAATGAGTAGTATCTTGGCAGTCTTCACAAAATGTACTCAGGATGAAGGGGAAAGCGGAGGGGTTCCTATCAAATGGGGCACTCGGTATCTGATTCAGAGGTGATGACAACGTCTAAGCAGGGTGCTGTTTTCTGAGAAATATGCCATTAATTTTTCAGGGCATGACACAAGTGTGCTGCAATTCAAGTGAAAGCTGTTTGCTCAGTCCTACCTGTGGCCTTGTAATTACGGCACAAGGAAGAGCCTCCAGGTCTGCAGCTCGCCTCGTTTCACACATCTTCTCCACATTCAACAGAACAAGCTACTTTACATAAAAGATTCCAGGAGAACAGCCCCAAATTGGTATGATCAAAACCAGCAGGCACTTTAAGAATGATTAACGTGAATTACCCTATCTGTAAAATACAGATAACCCAGCCTCTTTATTTCCTGACACAAGAGCAGATCACTAGCATTTGAGATGCCTTGGAAATCACAGGTGCTGATAGCATCAATAACAGCATGCTATGAGATGCAATATTATTACAATAATAATGACACTCGTTTCAGACTCCTGCATTTTTCAGGTCATCAACCAAAAATATTAACAAAACACAGCCCTTCAGGAGATGAAAAATCTTTGGAACATGATGCAAGCTATTTCATACAGTTTCCTTCCTCCGCTCCACCCTGTACAAAGTGCCTGCCAGCATTCTTCCAGCTATCAGGGAAATTATAAACGTCCCTCCTTACATACAAGATTACATACAAGAATCAGGCCATTGGATGGAGCCTAACAATGCTCTAATGTTCTTAATATAACTGACTGTTGTGTTTTTTTTTAAGGTCTTGACTTGCAGGCTTCTTCAGTGATGCCAACACTAAAACCCCAGGGACAAACCATGCAGATCGGACCTGAACCTAAAAGAAACTAGCTCAGGTATCCAACTGCAGCCCAGCTACAAGGAATTCTCTCTTCTGCTCAGCCACTAGAGGAGATGAGCAAAGCAGAATGCCAAGATCCTGCTTCACATCAGAGTACATTAGCAGAAGGCAAAATGAGTTCAGTTCTTCCTTCAGGAGAGAAGAGGGGAGAGAGCCAAACAGCTTTCAGTCAGCATCTCTAAGCCTGAAGTGCCGACATTGGCATGGAAGAGTTCTGCAACACTGCCTGGACAAAAGGTGGGACCTGTGCAAATTGGGCAAAGACTTGTGCAAGTGATCCCCTTTGCATACAGAGCTCTCTGAGTTTCTAAGAGATACAAGAGAGCTTCCCAGCAAGAGCTTTCCATATTTTCTACCTTCACATTTTTGAAAAGTCAGAAGGAATTTTGCTTTGATTTTGAGAACAGATGCTAAGACCTATGAACACTTCTCCCCTGGCTCTTCTGTTACGCCCGCTGGTTTTGTCTCATTATTCCCTCTTTCCTCTCCTTCCTCCAACTTAAGACCAGCAGACAATTGCTGGGGTAGAGAAGGATCCTTTTACTCCTCATACCTGGAAAGCAAAAGAAAGCCTTTATCTTGTCTTCAAGGCAAAAACTGCCGTAGTTTTGTGTGCACATACGTCTCAGTGTATACTCAGACTTTCTCCCCCCATTTCAACATTCAAGACTAAAACCTACAGGAAAGAATAATAAGCTCAGTAAAACAGCCTGTTTCAAATTACAAGGTTAAAAACAAAGGTGGTATCAACAGCACGCACTTCTGCAAACATATATGCAAGTCTGATCCGTCCGTCATCTTTGTTCCATTGGCTTTAACCCAGAAAGTGCACGGGCAGATCTTTGTTCAACAAAACACTTAAGCACGTGCCTAGAAAGAGGCACATGCTGGCATGCGTGTCTGAATCAAGAAGGCAAATGAATGCTTAAATCCCCTGCCTGAGTTGAAGCCTTCTACTTGTGTGCCACTGCTAGCAGGTGACTACCTCCACCGACCACAGTGAAACCATCAGCGCGCACAAAGAGACACACAGCATTTGTGGGTTTTTTTAAATAGAGCAAATGGCAGTGTTAACACTTATAAACGCAAAGACAATCCTCACAGGAATAGGAGTTTGCTTTCCCCTATTGTTTCAGGAGGACTCAGGCTGCTTAAATAGATGATATGCTAATTTTGTGGCACGGTTGCTTGAGGGAGGACATGGTGAAGTCTCCCACGGCACAGTACGCTCAGCTTACAGTGGGTATGGTTAGAATTTAATTGTTTGTTACAGCCCTCAAAAAGACATTTCTCCAAAGTAAACATGCTATGAAGTACATTTCTCCCTAATTATATTAGAAAAATCTTCAATCCATAAAGCACTCTTTCTGAGCTTTTATGGGCAGCTGCTGCTCTAATGCTGGAAGGAAGAGCCAGCAAGTTTGAAAACAAAATAGGCCACAAAGATTTAATTTCCTATAAAACAAGCTGTTGAAACTTTCTTTACTTACAGCAATGCTCTGAAGATTTTAGAGATTTTCAGGGCAACGCTTGCAGTGAAAACTCCTTGGGTCCTAACTGTTCAGGGGGCTCCGCAAACACACCATCAGATTTATGCCTTTCCCTTTCAAAATAACCCCACGTACTCGTCTGCAAAATTAATTTAAATAAACACAGAGAAGAAAGGAACACGCCAGCTCAGTCTTGGGGGGAGGGAGTGGTCCTTGGGGGAGCAGTTGCTAATATCTGCCATAAATCTGCTCACTCACAGCCTTGGCTCACATACTAACATCTCTGTCTCTCTGACATGCTTCTCTCCCCACCTTTCAGTCTCCCCTCCCCGCAGCCATGCCATAATGCGTATAAGTTGGCGGTACAGCGTTGCTGATTAAAAACTGCTAGCAGTTAGAAACTTCTTACAGTCAGTTCTACATGGGAACTGCGTATTTATGAATGTGATAATTAATCAGTGCATAATAAGCAAGCACTGTGCATACAGTTCTTCTTCCCATATACAGACAGCTCCAGTTACCATGCACTGCCACGAGTAGCTGCTTCCACCACTCCATGGCATTAGCAAAGACAAGCTTATTGTATTAAAACCTGCATTCATCTGCAAAACCGCCCAAATACTGCTGAACTGATTAATTTTGCAGGTAGAGGCTTTCAGAAGAAAATGCCATCGTTAGTGCCACAGTGACTGGGCTGTCAGGATTTTCCCTTTACGCTGCTGTTTTCAGATGCTCAGCTATAAGGCGGCATCTGAGCTGTGAACCAGCAGGCTGGTTTGCATCTTAAGAATGCATTTCATTTTAATCGTTTTATTTTTAATTTCTATTCAACTCTTTGAATTGAGGGAGATTAAAAGAGAAAGGAGAATGGCAAAAAATGCAAAGTGGAGTATTTTCCCCCTTTTTAACCTGCCTTTTTAACTAGAATCAGGTCATATTTACTTTCAAGAAACTCAGAAGTACCCAATTAATAACATGATTGCACACTTCATGAAAATTGATCATCAAATAGCTTAAACGAAAAGAGCTATCACCCTTTCCTGAGGCTCCTCACTGACACAGAGAATCAAGCATGGATTTTAATATTCAGTCAGCAGGAATTCCCATTTCTCTGACAAGAAACGTCCCCCTCAGTGACCATCCTCCATAGTAATCCCTCTCTGCTCAGATGGGAAAAGAGATGCTTTGCCCTAGAGAAGTGCTTCCCTGCTAACTCTCTGCAAAGCAGTTCAAGCCTGCAGTGACAGCATGAGGAGCCGAGTAACCAATGTGAATTTTCATCACACAACATGATTACATGCCCTCTCTGACCAAGAGGCTAATGTTTACTGCAGTCTTGCTGCACCTGGGAACTGACCAGGAGCTTGCAGAGCTCTGCATGTGGCTAGGAAGGTAGCGTCTGGAGGATGCTACCACATATATAAAAAAATATTAATACATTGTAATGGCCCACAAAGGGGATGACATGGTTTTATTCTGCCGATGTGGAGAGGATTAAGGGTTTCTGCTTGAAGCCACTAACAACTTGAACAGGAGAATTACAGTAATTCCACTAAAACCATGCTGAATCCAAGGGACTGGGTGATGTCACGTTGTTACCCTCACACTTGTTTTGAAAAAGCAACCAGCACAACCCCACAAAAATGACTTCAAGCAGCTAGGCAGGAGGTCCGACTTATAGGAGTGCCAAGGGAAGCGGGCTTATGCGAGCCTTTTGCAGCAACTCAGAATCTAAATCTTTGACGTAGAACAATTCTGAAGGGAGCTCAAAAATATCCATTAGCATATCAAATACAAATGAAATCCACACTTTCCTTTCCGCTGCTTATACAACTCCATTTTTAGTGCAAAGCGTCTTACAGCAAACAAAAGCAAGATACTCCATTAAAATCCTGTAAAGCTTTAGCCATTAGGTCACCATACAAACACTGTTGCCATGTCTTCAATTAGCAACACTTTGCCTATGTCGATACTATTATTAATATCCTAAAACACTCATTTCTATTACTATTTAATTAATAGTAAAATGTACTGAATTATTATTCGTGTGTAATTATATTAAGAGAAACACACTGAATGTGATTAAATGTCAAGAGCTGTGACTTACAAATCCTTCCCACGCCAATTCTTATGCCAAAAAATATCTGGAAAAATTCAGTAACAGTTAAAGCCGCTCCAGAATGAGGATATCTATAGGTTGGAATAATCTGTTTGGCCCTGGCTCTGCACTACAAGAACCTGCCCACGTGCAGTGCACCTCAGCTGCCATTTCCAGATGCAACGTTAGCACTTAACAGCAACGGTAATTGCACAGAAAGTTAGCAAGTCATCTGCAAAAGCAACAATCCTGGATAAGTACTTGATTATGAATTCAGAGTCTGTCCAAAACAGAGCCTGGCAACTTGAAGAATGATGGAGACTTTTCTTTGTATTTTGAAAAATGAAAACGTTATTGAGAAAACACAATATTTATCGCTTAAAGGAGATTACTGGTTATCTGTATTAGAGCATCAAAAGAAAGAAGGTGCATTTGAGAAAGGCTTCATTTATATATTCACATAAAGAGCATTGCTATTTAGGTATTTCAGAGGTAAAATTGAGACTCAGTGGGTATCAAGATAGCTGATTAGCAGTACTTATTGCAAATGTTATTTATATTGTGTGATCCTAGCCTGCTCTGGTAAACCACAGTTTATCAATGACAGCTGTAATTCTGTGCACATACATAGAGACTAAGTACCCGCATTTTCTCATGCAAACATACAAACAAACTGGTGTGTACATACCAGATTAAAAAAAAAAAAAAAAGAAAAAGAAAAAGAAAAAAAAAACAGCTAGCAAACAAAGAATATTAAATACTATACCTTTGAGTCATAATCTTATAGGCATCTGGCAGATAACAGCGGATATTCTCCATCTGAGCAGGATCAGAGTCACAGATTTTATCATCAGTCCTCCCGTAGTTGGCACTTTCAATCATGATAACATCTGTTCCCGGGCAGCGAAGCTCTATGGGGTAACTCTCACAGGACAGTTCCCTTCGGACCACAGCCATGGGGACCGGGGCACGGCTGAAAGCTGCAAGGATTAACACAGAAACACAGTAAACATTTACTATTCCATAATGAGACAAGGATTAAAAGCAGAATGATTTTAGCAGCAGTTTTTATCCATATGCCATACTGAGATCTGCTTTGGTATCCTTCAGATATGGCCTGCTGAAACAAAGCCTGGAGAAATTGCTTCTCTGCTCAGCTACTTAATTTTCTCATTATTAAAAAAGCAAATGATCCCTTTTGTAAAGGGCTGTAGAAATCCCCTATCGATGGAGGTAAATAGCAACTACGGTGTTGTTATTACTTCTGCTTGCCAGGTGAAAAGCTAGTTGACTTTGATCTATAAAATTACAGTCCTGTGTTGTAGCTGATCAGCCGTGAGAAATTTTCTGCCAATGAGCCATCCAAGCACCGGGATCCCACCTGTTCAGTGTGACTGCATGTAATGACATCTGCATTGCCCCTGGTCCTTAGAAAACACATGCCTAATGCCTTTCACCATGGCCTGCAGCGTGCTAGGGGTGGGCCTGGTGGGTTCTGGCAACCATCCTGAAGTTTGGGCCCTGAAGTGATACTTTCCATGGAAATGCCAATACGTGTGAAACTCAGTGATTAACGTTTCGGTCTCGGCTTTGCTTTGGATCTGTCTGAATGTTTGATACTGCCACGCACTTGAGAAGTTCATTCAAGCAGCCTTCAGAAATCTTACTTGTTTTCAAAGAAATGTTGGCTACAGGTTGCTAATTAGAGAAGAAGTGTGCTTTGAGATACCTTGAAAACAAAGCCCAAAGAATTAGCAAGCAAACTCGCATGACAAGAAGAAATAATACTTCCCATCTCCACAGTCTCTTTGATCTGAAGATCACCAACATCCTAACATCCTAACATGAATACAAAAACCCGCCAAATACCTATTGTGGAGTAGCTACATGTTGTTGCTCGTTTGGTCCATAGATGGGTTACATGGCTTCAGAAGATCTCACAGGAAACCCACAGTGACACTAGGAGCCAACTATTTGTTTTCCAGCTGAGTGTGTTGGCCATGTGCTGAAACAAAAACGAACTATGCTTCCTTATTCCTCGAGGATGAAAAACCCACAAAGGTTTCCAGCTGTAGGGACAATATGCTATTCTGGCTTGGTATTGTATAATACTTGTTCCAATCACGAAACTCTGCATCACATATAAACCTGCATTTATGTAATGGCCACAGAACAGTCAAGGGGAAGGCTTAACCCTGACTGTAACACACCCAGGTGCCATCCAACACTAAACGCCCTCAAACAACTCAATTGCACCTCAGCCCTATTACAAAAACACCACAACACACTCCCAAAAGAAAAAAAAATCCTTCCCATGCACAGCTGTCTTTTCCCATAAAACTTCCACATGGTGAACACACTCCACATTTCCTCATGGAAAAAGAGCACACTGATGTTCCTCTGTATACCCCTTAGCGGTATCAAGGCTGCCTCTGTCTGTCTGTCTGCAGGCAGCAATCCAACATGTTACATTAACTTCTGTGCAGCATTCTATTATTGTCAATTGTCTCATTTAGATACACATTACAGGACAGAGAAACATTTCCATTTCTGCAAATTTGCAGGGATAACCCAGTGATGTGCTCGGGTTGTGGACTAACTGCCAAACTCCTGAGACAGACATGCATTTATTCTTCAATAATAGCTTCTCCAATTACCATAGCTTTAGGGTTTGTATCATGTAAGATGTGCTTCTTCCCTGCGATTAGACTAACAGTTTTGCCCTAGTCTCCTATTGCACCATACATCTGTTCAACGCAGTAAAACCTTTGTGCAACCAGATTCTCTCGTTTCAGAAAGAGGGCAGAAGAACAAGCACAAACCCCCAGGATGCAATACCTCATTTTGCCCTTATGTTCCCAAATAGCTACGAGGAGCACAGAAGAAGGATAGGACATGGCGGTATAGACAAGATTTGAACAAAGAAAAAAGCCCAAGAGAAAGTCAGAGTTGGCAAAGCCCAGAAATTTTAGCCAGATATTCAAATAACATAATGAAGTTTCAGGTCTGCTGGAAAGGATCTGTTTGTAGAAGTCCTTAGCAGCCCCCTGCTATGTGAAACATCGAGCTTGATGGCAGTGGGGAAAAGTTTTATTTTCCTTTATTAGCTTCAGTGTTCACAGGCCCATCGTGGACCAGAAAATTTCAGATGTGATGTTGGTTTTGGAAAGGGCTGCAGAGAGCTCTTTTTTCGAGACTCTTCTGTACTAAACCTGGCAGATTGGCAGTATAGGAGACAGGTGGTTTCTAGCAGTTTTTGGCAGAACGCTGAAGCCAAGTGCACTCCCTCCTACTGCCATGTGCTTAGATGACTCTCATTAATTGCCAAAAAAATGGCAAAATGGGGTCCATACAGTCAAGATTAGCTGTCCGAGGCTATGCTCTGGTCAGTTTCTTGGTTAATTTGGATACTTTTCTCCAGTAGGACAATGGTCATTTATGTTTTATGCAAAAGAAAAGGTTGGAAAACAGAGCTGCTTGCTTCAGTGTTTGGATTGTGGATGTGTCTACAGACTACAGTAACTGCAAAGATAGATGCTAAAAATGTTTTACTTTTGCAGTTGCTGCTATAGGAAACAAACCTCAAACCTCTGACCCATATGCTTCAGAAAATACATTTTTGCTGCGAATTTGTATGAATCTTTTGCTCTAACAACTGTTCTATATTGTCAAGGCAGGTAAGCACTAAACATGATGTCTGAGGAAAACCCTGTTTAAAAGTCACAGAAATTAATTGACTGGGAATTAACTTATCCAAACCTGGTGTATTTGTCAACAGAAATCCTGTAAATATGCCGCTAGTCTTAATTCTCATGTTTTGTGGAAATAGGACATTAGAAGCTGCTACCAGCAATATGGTTTTACTAAAATAGAAGTTTATCTAAGAATAAAGACAGCATCCTAATCACACAGCAAGTCTATCAATAAGGAAGATGTAGTGCTTCAGGCTCCTAGTGGAGGATATTACAGTTAATATGAAAATACAGAGGTTTAATAAAAGCTGTTACACACGTTTCTGCGCCAGATGTGAGCATAGATTTCTTGCATATTCTATATGTACTTGAGACGTTATGGCATTGATCTACTCAAAAAGCATGAATAACAATCCCCAGTGAAGTATCCCACAAAATCACAGAATGGCCTGGGTTGGAAGGAACCTCAAGGATCATGAATCTCCAACCCCTTTGCCACAGGTAGGGCCACCAACTTCTACATTTAGTACTAGATCAGGCTGCCTAGGGCCCCATCCAACCTGGCCTTATGACAAAAAAAAAAGAAAGAAAGAAAGAAAGAAAAAAAAATCCTTGCATTCTATTTCCCATTAAAGAATGCCTGAACAGATACAAACATTTCTGGATGTGATTCACTCCGTACTGGAATTCACCCTTTTGGCTCTCACAGTCACTCAATCACTTGCCATCAGAAGGACAGCTTTCACTTACAGTCACTTCACTGTGGTATCATGGAATCCACAGTTATTTCCTGGACCTATGGCATAAAATAAATGCGACACCCTGGACAAACTTTGTTCAGATCAGGAATTAGGAATAACTGAAGAGCATAAAACATTATGACAGGAGAAAGCAATGGTGTGTGTTTTCCATCCTGCCACCCTCCATCAATTGAGCTGTTCTACATGGCTTTTTTCTATACTGATACCTGCAATAAACACTCCCAAAAGACATTAGAGGTTGGCTGCTTATCTCCTTCGTGAACACATTTGTCAACACTGTACCCCTATACAATAATCTTACTTTATCATTTTTACTGGTTTTCCCGTGAGGAGTAAATTATTATTATTTTTTGCTTCTTGCTATGAAAGAAGATAGAGAAAAGCCTATCTGTGAAATACACAGCACGATTGTATTAGTTCATTGGTACACTTCTCTCTCCTTTGAGCAGCTCCCCATCTTCACAGCCTCTCACTGAGCTCCTTTTTTTAATCTCCTAAATAAGTGACCTAATTGTTGGCTGGAAGTCAAGAAGAGCTGACGGCTGCCCACTACTTTGGAAAACAGGTGCCTTTCTGCAGGATCCTATGTGCTGATATCTATCTAAATAAGGACAGCTGAACCTAAAAATTTTGAAAAACACTCCTTTTAACATTTAAACATGTGTCAACTCAATCTTTGCAAGCGTGGCCATTCACTGGAAAACCCCACTCCGGAGCTTATAAAAGGTAAAGTCAAACCAGAAGAAGAAACAGCCAAAAGAGCCACAGGATTTTATCTGGACAATTTAGAACCTCTTCGTCTTTGCTAATTTCGTGAGCTTGAGAATTAAGTCATCAAAATCTTGTGCTTCTTTCCCTCTTGCTTTTGACCTCAGAACATAATTGCCTCTTGTCATGCCTGTAGGGCATGGGCTTGCAGTTATCACTGTATGCTTAATCAAAATGCTGAAATAGCCTTTAAATTATGGGTCCCCTTGGCTGCCAGACTTGTTGAGCTCTGTTACATTTGGAAGCATGATGGTAGTAGGTGCACTTTTAAAAGAAAACTGTGGGATGATGTTTTTAATTAGGTATTATATGCAGTTTTCCCAGTGAACTGTTTTTCTGGCTCAGAATTTTCAGAGTGAAATTTAAGTGCATATTTAAGTGCTGCAAAACAAAAAGCTGAAAATGTAGAGATAATTATTTTTACAAGCACTGTGTAGGGTTTGGTCTGCCTAGCAAAACACCTGACTTACTGCTCCCAAAGGCAAACACAGCATGCCAGGGGAAAAGGTTTCCTACTGGTTTGGAGAAATGCCTCTGTATTTGTAATTTCACAGTACTTAATATTCCGACCATTCATCTTGATTCTGCAGAAATAAATATATATAAACCTACCTCTGGAATGGGTACAGACTGAACTCCCATTTTAGTCAATAGGCCTTATATGACTGTCGCTCCCTAAAGAGAAGCACACTCTTAAGTGTTCTTCTAAATAATGGTACCACTTTTCCTATTAAGATATAGAGTGGCATTACCACATTCATTTGCAGCATGCAAACACAGCTCACTATTTCTTCTCTTCCTTAATCCAAATTACATCTGGCCTCTGATCTCAAGAACAATATTAGTAGCAAACAAAAACTCAGGTTAAAGATAGTGACAACAAACATTTCTCCCATTAATACTGCCTCCATTCTCCTAATCTTTTCATGCTCGCAAATATTAGCTTAGTTCTGACAAGCTTAAAAATACTGGTTGGTCTAAAGTTCTTGGAAAACTTGTGCTTGGAATACAAATACAGAAGTACTGTTCTCTTTCTCTCACTTTTGCTATGTACAGTGACAACAAATTAAACAGCAAAGAGCTCTGCATCTTTTCTACAGGGATAGGGTAAGACAGCCTTTCTTCCACTCCCAGCCTGCAGAGGGGTTAAAGGTGCATCCTACAGACCAAGGCTGGTGCCAACTCATCACAGCAAATGCTTCCAACATCCATTTCCAGCTTCTCCAGGGAGGAAAGGAAGACTGAGTGCAGACAGCATGGCCAAATGGTTGGAGATATTGACTGTGCAAGGCTGGAGCCGGACAGTGCTGGTCTCCACTCCTAGCCCCCCACTCTGTGTTGATTGCTGTCCAGTTTCTAAAAATGGGGAAACTACCTGAAATCCTCCATTAAGCACTTCAATACCTGCTACAGAAATGAAGGGGAGAACTAGATAAAATCTCCAGAAGGTGAGGAATGTAGCTCCAATCTGTGTTTCGTTATACACATCAAATATCCCCAGGCTATTTGGGGCTTTCTTTTTTCATTGAAGATATAAAGAACAATTTACAACTTTCCTTTGTGTATCTTTACTAGAAGCAGTGCCCACCCCCCATCCAGCAAACAGCCAACTAGGAACAGCCTTCACAAACTGAAGGAGTAATCCTCAGCAGTGGGATGCAGTATACAAAAGTGATAAAAGAGAAATGCAGTTTTGTAGAACAATCCAGCAAAGACAGGTAAATAAAAAACAAGAAGAAAACACATACCAAAAATACCTCCTTCCCTGTATATTCTATGTGGCATTTCAGGTCATCTCATGGTTCCATAATTTGCTTAATCTATCTGTACTGTAACATTCAAGTGGAATCACTAGAGATTTGCTCCCAGGTTATACGAGTGAAATTACAGCTGGTGTTTGGCAGCAAGCTTACATTCAGCATGCTCCCCCATGATGCAGAGGGGACACAGGAGAAAGATGTAGTAAACATTTCTACATGGGCTGCCAAAAACACAGAGTGCAACTTCCAGAGTGATGCAGCCAAGGATATAGACAGGAGCACAATGAAAATTTGGCCAAGTCCAAACAGCCTTTGTCCCCAGGCACCAATACATACCCTTCATTTTCATGGGAGCTCTCTCTGTATTTCTAGGTGCCCCAAGAGGTCAGAACAGCCAGGACAGGCAGAATTTCTACTGACTGTGGGATGCCCATGGACAGCAGCCTGAGAGTTAAGCACCAGATAAGATATGTCCTGGGTTACTTCTGCTCACACTTCATATCGCTGACTGTCCCCATCTCCTCTTTTTACCAAGCTCAACTGGTAAATACTCTGCTTCTCCCCCTTACTTTCCCATAACTCAGTTTGGGCAGAAGCTTTTCTCAAAAATGAAAAGAAATTTGCACATATTGGGCAAAGAGGAATGCGGAAGATGAGCACAAAGAGAAAAGAACTGTGAAACGGATGAGCTTGCAAGTGGGTGCCATCTCAACAGCAGGCCAGGCATGAGGAAACAACAAAGGATAGATAGTCAGAAAGGAAAATTGCTGGCAATACTGTGCATCATTATGAAGTGTGATGAGGAAATGAGGTTAGGTGATGGAAAGCAAGATCACAGTCACCACATGGCGACTACGCTGTGCTTCAGCTGCTGATCCTGTGCCCAAGCTGGTGTTCACTGGGCCACTTCATGAGGCAGGTCAGCTCAGTTTCATCAAGACACTAAACCAGCACTTAAATTAAAAAAAAAAAAAAAAAAAAGAGTTTTCAGTCAGGCTGTAGAATGTATCAGCTCACCAAAGGTTAGCTAAGGTCACAGAAAGGAACCAAAACATTTCAGGAGGAAGGAAACAAGGTTGAATGTAATGTGCTGTTCAAAAAAACGTGACAACCTACCTTCAAATCAGAGGTCAGAAGTACAGATCCAGCCTGAGTGAAATGCCACTTGACTGAATTTAATTAAAGTAGAAACAACAAGTTGAGAACAACAGACAGAAGACATCCTGCCTTCAAGAGGATGGCCCAATGCGAGTATAATAACATTCAGACCTATACCCAAGTACCTTTTCCCTTGCAGTGGATCATCTCATTTGTATTAAAAGACACATACAAGAAGGCAGTCCAATAAAATTGCTCTTTAAATGCCCAGTCTTCCTTTGAGTTAATTAACTTTCAAATGTAAGAAAACTGTGCAACGGTAGGGTAAGAATTTGTGCCTAACGTCCTACACTGCAGTACAGAAGATGTACAACTCCCATGCTACTTTCACCCAGCAGCCTAACATGGACATAGGTTAAATATCAGGTTTTCACATCCTGCTAAACATTCAGACACTAGAGATCTCAATAACATGAATAAAAGAAGTTTTCAGTTCTGTGCAGCAGTAACAAGTCCCCCTTTTTTTTTTGAAAGAAAAAAAAAAAAACAAATTCACGTATCATAACCCACATTAGGGCCATCCACTACTTACTCAATTCAAAATTACTGCTGTTACAATAGACACTTAGCTGTCTCAAAAAAAAAGGGAAGCTTTGACTTTGACATTGCCAAACAACCTTGAAGTCTCCAAATTTAATGCAGCACAAATTAATGTGGTGAAGCGAGTAGAATTTGAGTAATAACAAAATTCACCCCATTTTAAATTACTCCACTGTAGCTTTTTATTATAGCCATTAGTAAGGTTAATTTTTTAATCTGAGATAAAAACTTTTATAAACCATCATGGCAGGTAGGTTAGTAAAGGCACTGAGATAAATGAGTATCAAGGGCCCTTGAAGGAAAAAGGATATGTTTGTCATTTTCAGGCTTCCTATTAAGTCCAAAGTTCATTTGACACCATATTTTATTATTGTTTCCATTTAAAATCCCAGCTTAAATTCTTACCCTGGCTAAAATAATCTAAGTCTGGAATAACTTCCATGAGCTAGTGACTTCCATGAGCTAATAACTTCCAGTGATCAGGATGGAGATAAGGAGAAGGAGGCTCTCAAAACTGTCCTGGAAGTTGGCTGCATGCAACAGAACCTACTTCTTATTTGTATCCCATAGCAACGACAGAAAAAAAAAAAAACAACAAGTCCCATATTCAGGAACAGATCCAGTGAAGTCATCAGGCAGAAATCCTTTTAAGGCAGAGGCAAATCAGATGGATTGGATGTATTTAGGGTTCTGCTGAAACAGTGTGACCTGCAAATAATATATTCCTACCAAGTAACATCTCCTCAAAGTTAAGGTTTAATTTTGATTTACAGTTCCCTGAACAGCCTCTGAAGGGGAACGTTAAGGCTCTTGTAGAAATATCTGCATTATTAAAGGAACGATGAACAGCAGAGTGAGGATTACTTTGTGCTGTTTGTGGACTTGCTTACCAGAGCAGTAAATCTATTTTTAAGTTTGTATTGCCCAGAAATGAGAGCTGTGTGAAATCTGAAGAGCTGTTTGGAGAGAAAGGATGATATCTAAAGGGAAGAATTTCTCTGAGAGTATTAGAGACTGTCATTCAAATACCCATACGTAAGTTTGGAGTTTCAAACATTGAACAGTTAAACAATTACTTCACATCACAGAAGGCCATGAATGACTCCTGCAGAGTTAATTTTACAAGAAATTACCAAGAACTTGAAAGCTAGCCATCTCCAGGAAGTAATATGGATAAACTGTAGATTGTTAAATAAATGACATTTTTCTTCATGTTTTAGACTTCACAGCCCCTTAGAGCCTCTGCCATAAATAGCAACAGAATTCTTTTCCACTAGCCATAACTCTGTAAAAGTTTTATAAAGTCTAAGACTGCTTCGAGATCTTGCGTTCTCCCAGAATCATAGTTCATCATAGGTTTTATATATATATATATATATAAAATATGCGTAGATGTAAAATACATATACACACTTCTATAAATACGTGATTTATATATAAGCAATAGGCAAAATATAAAGCGTAAATGCCAAGGATGCAATCTGGGGTCCCCTATTCAGCACACCATAAAGGTCAATGGTTTTTAGAAACCATTGGGTGCTTGTCAGCAAGTGCTGTCACTAATCTACAAAGGCAACCTGTCCTCAGCTGCTGGATTGGGATTTCCAAACTATGACATCTATTATCTGGGTCTCAGAAAGTAAGAGAGGCATGAGATCCAAGATCCTTTTTACTGACACACTAACGAGAATTAACAAGCGGGCTTTTTCAAGCCATTCTTCATGGTCCTCTGAATCTTGAAGTCTCTCTTAATCAAGGCTGCAGCATAACTCCCCTCTGAGTTTGGGTTTCACTCAAATACTCTAGCATCTTAAATAAACTTTGCAGAAATGTACCTAATTGTCTGAACAGTGGCCATCTTTATCTGCTTCCACTGATGTTACAAATACAGAACAACAGCAGAATTAAATCTGGGGGAACAGCTGAAACATGCACGCTTGCTCCAGGTGGAAATATATTCCAAGTAAAAACAGATTTTCAGGGAAATCACATATTTTACCCACAGATAGACATTCTCCTCAATGAAAGATAGCAAAACATTAAAACTAATTAATGAAATTATCTCCACAAAATGGTTCACTTGCTAGGAAGCAAAACCAAAACCCTAAGTTAATAGGGTTTCCTACTGCACCCACCTGCTCACAGCAAATACCATGGTTAAACACTTTTTCCCTAATGTATCCTGTGTGGATATTGATCTGTAAAGACTGCATAAATACATATGTGAATGTACAGTACCTATACACACACAGTGCTGATCACCTCAAGGCGAGCCAGGGAAAACAATCTGAAATAATGCTCACCTGTAAACTCCCAAACTGCTCTGAACAGATTAATTGCTCCCAAGAGAGCCAGGCGAACAGCTCTACAGAAGAGCCAAGAGCCCTTAGGCAAGGAGGTGACGCCTGTCCTGCAGTAATGCTGTGACTGCCAAGCATGAATCAAGTCACAGATGCACTGTGCTCACTAAGAAGCAATGTGGCGCCAGTTGTAACCTGTAGAGTTTGTGAGGCCCTGCCTTGTGAAAGCCCCCACAGCTTTGGATATAATGATTTACAGCTCATCCTGTGGGAAAACACGGGGCTCTGCCACAAGCCAAGACACTTGCACGCAACTGACCCATAGCATGCCTGTGCTACAAAGGGCATTTAATCTAAAATAAGAGAGGAGGAAATACATGCAGATTAGAGACAGGAGCTATGGTAGCACAGAAAGGGATGACCATGCAGCAGGAATATCAAACAGATGCAGATATTACACTTGAGGGCACAATGCTCACAAGTTCAATGAAAATACGGTTGAAGAAAATCTAACTTGGTTCAGGAAAAACACACTGCAACCAGCTGTGATGGATGGAAGACTCTTCTAAACACATTCACTGATGTGTTTCAAATTCTCATCCTTCGAGAGCTCTCTATTTAGGTAGATGAAAGAATTAAATTTTTCGCTGATCTCTCTGTCAATGAAAAAAGAATGTAACTGCCCAACAAAACCAGGCAAATATCAAGGCTAATGCCAAAGGGTAGTTTTCAACAAAATAGCCAATGGATGATTCCGTCCCTACAAATGAGTCCATGCCCCTACAAATACTGTGCCAGAAGAAACAGAAGAGAAACAGAAGAGGGGATGCAAGTGATGTTGGGGTGTGGCCATCTATAGGGTGAGTCTCCACAGGACCCCAGCCCAGGCTCAGACAACACTTCAGGAAAGTGGGGTGCAGACATCCTCCAGGCACAACAATCAACTCGGAGTTGAGCTACCAAATATTTCTGTATTGTACATGCCAAGACTTTCCTGAAGGATTCCTCTGAGCTGAAAAAGCACCATGGAAATGTTTTCATCAAATTGTTTCTGGGAGATGATTAGTTAATTTCCAGGGTAATTATGTTACACTACATTTAAGTGCATTTTCTAAATAGAAGCGGATTTTTATCTAACAAAGGATCCATTTCAAGCACTTTTTCCTGTACCTTTAATATCCATTTCCTTCTGTACCTATTTCAAGCATTGTTCTTCTGGAGTTATTTATGCTTAACATCTAGAAGTTTCTGCCTCTTCTCTGAATAAAATTGTTGTATATTTCCGTCACCTTGTTGTGTCATTCCTATTCAAGGAACGCATTCTGCAATCACTGCCCTCCAAGCATACTGTTGGAGTACAAGGAAAAGTCTTCAGAAATGAAACAACACTTTTTTGTTTTTGCTTCTTCTATGCCCCCTATTATTCCATAATAAAGCAGCTTACAAATGCACCTGAAGCAATGCTCTGCAGAGGTATGGTTACAAAAATGTTTTACAGGGGATACAGGAAACTACCTGGGCAAAATACCACAGGGTCACAGAGGAAGTCTGCTGCTGAGCTCATTCTTTCTGAAAAACAGTTCTCAAAGCAGTGGAACATTTGCTCTATTTGCTTTTGGGTCAAGGTGCTAGCACAGAGGATGCTGTGCGTAACCCCCAGCGCAGATGAGGAATGGGGAAAAGCATCTCCTAAACCTCTCTCTAGTTTTTTCATTGCATTACTATCAGAGAACTATATGTTGGAAGTTTCATATCATGACTGCCAAAGCTAATAAGGTATTGATGTCTATTTCTGAGCTGAGAAAGATAAGAAAGTTTTATGGCAAGACTGTCTCGGGCTAATTTCATACAGGATCCTGTTCCTATATTTTATGTTGGTTGAACATGAATAAAACCAAACAAGAACTAAAAAAGAAAATAAAAATCAAGATGCTTATGACCAAATAACCATGAACAAACTTAAATGGGAAAGCAAGATGACCACATTATTAATTGGTAACATCTATACTTGGGGGGGGGGTTATCCAAAACAGTATCCTGTAGATGGAAATATTTCAAGCAAAACTGAAGAAAAAAAAAATTAGCCATTCAAATTGTAGGCAGTGAATTGAGAAGTCTGTTTCCAGGTGACCAAGTCCCCCACTCTACAATTATGAGAAAAGAACAACAAAAAAACCAACTCTCCCCAAACCTATGGACGATCAGATGAGAATAACTGTGCTTTTAAAATGTTTTAAGCAGGAGCAATATTTTTAAAATAGGAAGGTGTGTGAGACAAACACAGCCAGTTATCAAGCATGAAATCAACCTCCTAGAATTGTCCCATAGCTCACTCAAATCTGGGTTTGGAAAGAACCAAATAGATGTATTCATAACTCAGAGTGATAAAGAAGTGCTTTTTGTTCTGATATTGGGAAAGATATAACAGCAAGTACTAAAACCCAATATTTTTTTCATTTTGCAGAATTAGATACCTTGTAGCGAAGAGTTTGTAGAAAAAAAATGACATACACACTTTTAGGAACCCCATGCTAGTTTTTTAACTTGATCTGGGATACTGGCACATTGCTGCTGGCAACCCTTAAAGAAATCAAGCTTATGAAAACAGAACACAGCTCCCATTGCACGCAGAAAAAAATGCATTAGCTCTTGCTTCTCAAAAGGTAATGTAAATACGGAATCGTCATCCCAACTAAGGCTTTTCTGGAAGTTCAATAAGAACCTCATCACTCCAATATCATTCAACACGCTTCTTGATGATCTGAAAGAAAATAAACTCCAAGCTTGCCAAATTTGCAGTCAGTGCAAAAATTGATGAAATGCTAAGTAATGACATGGACCTTGTCGGCTGTGCAGATTGATCTGTATACTGTTTGAGCGCACCGTGCTTTAACACAGACAAATACAAGCCCATGTAGGAATACAAAAAGTGCTCATTATGTCAGACCACAGTCTAGCAAGCAGCCACTCTGAAACAAGACCGTTCTCATGATTGATAAGCATTTGAACACCACACAGCGGCTCCAAAGGGCAAACATGATCTCTGCAAGTATTAGGAGTTGAATAACAAGGAGAAGTGGGAAGATGAAATTGCCTTGTATGCAGTAGTAAGTAGACCAGTAATGGAATGTGTACCTTGTGGTGTCTGTACTTCAAGAAGATTGTCAGAAAGTTTGACAGGGCTTGCAAAATAACTTAAAACATATATATTTTTTAAAAGTAGTGTCTAGAAAACAAGTTTTACAGTGAGACTCCAAAGCAGCTCAGTCAGTTTAACTAGTTCAAAAGAATCCTGCAGCATGCAGATTTCGTGGAGGGAAAGTATTTCTTATAACAGTGAGCCCTTCAGCAGAAAAAGGCAAGTAAGATGCAATAGGTGGAAGCTGATGCTAGATAAGTTCTGGTTAGAATTAATATTTTTAATAGTGTGAGTAATTTAGCATGGAAGAGTTTACTTTGGTATTCAATGTATTTCTTATCAGCTAAAGTCCCTGTAAACTGGGTATTTTTCTGAAAGACACGTTACAGCTCAAGCAGAAGATGGGGGAGCCTGATTCACAAATCACTGGGTGAGATCTCTATTGTGCCAACAGCCTGGCTTGTTGATCATAATAGTCTCTTTGTATTTCGAAGATTTGTGAAGATTTAGGAGAAAGAAAACAGGAAGAGAAAGGGACATGTGGCAGCATGGAACTTACTGAATTTATTATCTCAGTTTAAAAAAAATTAAAAATATCTCAGTCAGCTTTTATGCAGATACCTGCTGCGCTTATCCATGCAAAGAAGGTTTGTATCTCGCCTTTTTCTAGGGGTGGTGAATGGACAAAAACGTTCCAGGACAGCTTCTTTGAATTCCTAGGAATGAGAGACGCCAAGGAGGAGGAAGGGAATTGCTTAATGCAAACCAACAGATGGGATTTCAGTTAGAGGCTTCCTTTGTTTTCATAATGAACCATAATCTGTGTAATCTAAAACAGTTTTGATTTGTTGCAGTGAGACATAAAGACCGTAGCTATGGCACATGAATCGTTTTCTCTACCATTCGTTTCCAAAGGTACCTCTTTTCTGCTGAAGGCATACTGGACCCCAGACCAGGCAGCCAGAGCAAGTTCAGGCCAGATAAGGCACTAGTGCTTTCAGTAAGTCTGCCTGTGTTTATTTGTTGGATAACCATATTGGAAGGCTAATTTAAATGTTATAGTATTGCAAAGCCCTCAAACTGGTCTCTAGGTGCTATAAGCCACATTAAATCTTTGAGGTGAACATCGTACAATATCAAATCAATGGCAGACGAGGTTATGGTCTTGGTAAGATGTTACTGGGATGGGCAGTATTTCCAAAGTCCCACTGCCCAGGCCCCTTAAGTCCTCTCTGATGCAAAGGTAAGCAATTCAGTGTTAAGGTACAAAGCCAAGAAAAGCTTCAGCTACCTGGAAGCCTGGAGATGCACTGAGTGCTACATACCTTGCTGATTATGTTGCCACGGACCAATATTTAGGTCTCAGCGATGTCAGACATTTACTTATATCCCCATAATGCTTTGCAATTTAAAACACTGACTCTTATTCATACGTATTTCCCCATGTTATTTAAGTTTATCTTCATATTAAAAATAAATGGATTTAAAATGTAGGCAGCCATGCATATAAGCACTCTGCTTGAAAGACATACTTCATCTTTAAATAGCAGCAATCAATACACACAGTATATAACCTAAACAAATTTCTATTATGAATGCTTAATGGATATATGCTTTGGTCATTTTTATTACTAATATAGTATTGATTTACAGAATACATTACCACCTTAGGCACTGGGATCTGCTGGAGTCCTTGGACCCTGTATAGCATTTTAGTCAAAACAGGAGCTGAAAGTCAATAACCCATTTACCACCAGAGCAGACCCTCTACGGCGTTAAGATATTTTAATGACAGTCTGATTCTCACAGAGCAATCATTTGTCTTACAGTGGCATTTATAAGTCATCATTATTAATGTAAAGTTATCCATGAGGTTTGTCTGCTTATCTTTCACACTTCTTTATTGCCAAAATGCTTTAGGAGTCGCAGCAAGGAGGAGCACTTGCAGCCTAACCTTGCAGAACCCTCACTGGGCAGGGGTGCCGTGAAATCAAAGCATCCACTTGGACTCTTTTGCTCTGAATCAATGAGCAGTTTCTCTGCCTTTGTTGCCATTCACATCAGGGAGTGGTGACTGACTCCTGCAGCTGCCCACGGGAAAGGGAACCAAGAAGCTTTCTTTGATATGAATGCTAATGGCACTGGGCAGGGAGAAGATGATGTGCCACGACAGACAGACTGCAGAGAACTCCCTGTTGATGCTTGGTACATCTTCATGAGTCTGTAATGAGATAGGGACATGGTAATGTTGCTACACAAAACCTAACGTCTGTTTACTGCTTCAGGCAGAAAGTGGGGGCAAGGAGGTGGTTATAGTTACTGTGGAGGAACAATCCTATATTGTAAGCTCACTGATTTGTGTAATAAAAGGTGCAATAGCATCTCTGCATTCCTGGAATATTGTGCCCTGGGCAAATCAGGCTTTGTGCCAAAAGCCCAGCACAGAAATGGCAGAGATGCGGCATCACGAGCATCATGAGTTCTGCTGCTGCTTAGTGAGATTACTTCACAATCTAAAAATCAGCTGCTTCCAGAGTAAATCCTAAGCAGTATATTGCTTTTCTGCTTTTAATACATGTTGAGAGAGAGCTGAGAAACCTGCTGTTTGCAGAGAAAGGTCTGTGAGAGGAGACCCCACCCTGCCTCTCCGTTTCCTCTTCCATTTTTTTTTAAACTGATGCATAAGAGGACAAATTAATCAAATATATACAGAACAGGAATGTTTTGTCCCCCTTTTGCAGAAGAACAAACAACCGCCACAGAGACAAAGTAATAAGAAACACGCCTGAGAAAATAAAAGCCACAAAAGCAAAAGTCATATCAATTGCTTAGGCCTCTCTGCACACAGAAGTTAAGTGAGGTGAAGCGAAAAAGTTTAATTCACCGAACTGACTAAAATTAAACAAGCCATCAAAAAAGTGGGAGATGAGCTCCTAAAAACCCAGTCGTAAGGCACACTGAATACAAATTTCTCTCATCCTCTCTCCCTTTCCCTGCCCATTGCAAGGTGCTCACCCCACTCCTTGCCAAGCAAGGATGATTCCCAACAGGTGCCTTGCAGCAGCAGCCTCATTCAGAAGCTGGCACAGTCCTGGCCCTTGCTCTAACAACAAGGCAACAGTAGATCTCCAGTAGCATACTGGGGGTCCCTGAGCACAACAGGAGCTTGAAGGCCAAACCCTATGTTAGCAGCCCTTTCTGCTTTTACCTTTGTTCACCAATGACAGGGAAAAAACAAAACAAAACAAGGCCAAATACAAAATTGTTTGGACAGATGCCTGTTAACGGATCCGTCACATGAAGTGGCAGCCTCCCTATGGCATGGTTTGAGTCCAGAACACCTATGCTGGATGGTCACTCCCATTTTTGTGAATATGTTTACCAAACCACCATCCCTTCTCAGCACAAGCAGTGCACAGCGAATCTGGTAAACTCAGAGTTCATTTCCATCTACCTTGTGCTGGGCAAGGATATGACAAAAAAACATGTTTCTAAAATTAAACTCTCTCTATTAGTAGAGACATGCAAAGAGCTGCCACAACGCCAGTAAACTTCAAAGCCAGAGGAAGAAGGTGCAGCGGTTGCTTTTATCAAATGTGTGATTCACCCAGATTCACACTGAACAAAGCAATCCACAAGGCACACCAGAGCTGGGAAGTAATACTCAAGCAACATCTCCCTCTCTCATTTTTAAGTGCACAGCCAGCTCTGCTCCATTGTAGCACCTCCCAAACAACACAAATACCTTGCATAGTTATTTCTGTATTTCCCCAAATGCACTTTAAAACAACTAGGCAAAATAAATGAACAGAGCCTGCAGGAGATATTTCCTTTTGGCCCAACTGAAGAGCTTAGTTGGATCCCACACAGCAGCTTAGAGGGCTTTGTTTTTTGCTTCCCTCGCCTTGGTTGCTTTGGCAAGATAACCAGACAGAGAGATGCCGAGTAGAAATGAGGAGGGTGTAGGCTGTCAGCCATCATGCTTGGTTCTCTCTGGTGAGCTTGCCCAAGTTTTGCATCATCCCTCCCTTTACGTGCACACAGACCTCTGCATTGCAATTCCCAGTGATCATCATCTGTGGCATCCCTGGGCTCCTGTCATGCAAATGCCTTCAACAGCAATCTCCTTCCTTGCCTGGAAGCCCTTCCACCACAGGTAAGTGTGTTCAGACACACTGCACTAACTTCCCGAGGTCAGGAAGCTGAGCAACTCATCCAGGTCAGCTTGCCATAACCCAGAGCAACAGCTGGTTTTATCACCAGTAAGGAAGCAGTGAATCTTTTCCCCTTGGCAACAACTTCTTTTCTGCATCCTCATTAGTCTTAGACTGGACCAACTCTTCAGTGTGCCAAAGGGCTCTTGATGCTCTCTGGCACCCACCGAGGATGAGGTGGTTTCAAGAGATGCAATGCTCTTCACCAGCACTGGCATCACAGAAGTCACAGGAGCATAGCAAGGATGAAGAGAATAGGAGACAAGGCTGAGAGAAGAGGCTTATTTTTATCTTTATCATCTTTACCTTACCCTGTAGACATTCATTTCCTTCAGCTGCATCCTCATGTTACATTCAAACACCGGACAGGGCCCAGATATCTGCTCTGCCTCCTTGCTCCAGGGTATCCTCCAGCATTGTCCTACAATTCCATCCATGCCCCGCCACAAATGGTATAGCTGTACGTCAGCTGCATGAGCCTTCAGGCAAAAACCTCTCCTCTTGCATGGGCTTGTTATCACAAACATACTTGCATTTGCCTGCTAACCACAGAGTGACTGCACTGTCTCACCAATGCTAGGTCAGATTTCCCTGGGCTTATATTTTCCACTTAAATGTGCGGCTGCGATTACATAGCAGCTGGCTTGGCCATCCAGAACAAACTGAATGGGTTGCTGACTCACAGCATAGCTGCAAATATGGCAGTCAAACATTTGGCAATCTCTTCTAGCCCTGTGCATACACAAGGTAGATCTGTATCTCCTGTGCTCCAGGTTCCTGCAGTCCACATGTGCTCGTACGTTAGTCCTTCACTGGGTCTTTTCTGTTCATCCGTGCTCTTCCAGTTAACATACATGTCGCACTGCAGATTCCCTGCTAGAGGGTCTCTACCTTCTCCAGAAATCCTGTGCTGGAGGCTAGAGGGCTGACAACACTAACAGAATCAGCTCTGCCTTCTCCCTCATCTTAGTTCTGGGGTGAAAGAACTGCATGGCTCTGCCTGGCATGAGGACACTTGTAAACCTCATTCAGCCTTGGGCAGTGCTCACAACAACAGCTTCCCTGTCATACGGAAGAGCAGAGGCCCCAGGGTAAGTTGGCAAGTCAATTTTATGGTTGCTTTCTTATCTTTACTCTCTAGAGAGGTCTGTGTACAGGCTCACGTCTTCCTTTCCTACTATTCCTTCCCCTGCAAGGGACTTTTGTTCAACAAGAAAGTTTTGCTGTGTGTTTGAAACTGTGAGTAGAACTCTTTCATTTATTGCGATGGTGATAGCAGTTTTCTCTCTCTTTTCCTTTTAATCACACTCCCATGTTGATGCATGGTTGGCAAGCATCCTGCTTTGAGCGGGAAGTTGGACTACAGATCTCCAGAAGTCCCTTCCAACCAGCACTGCTGTAATTCTTGCCTGCTGTGAGTCTCATTTGGCACCACCATATTTTACACCTCATATTCTAGAAAGTATCCCAAGCTGAACCGTTGCTTTAAGAACAGAATTAGCAAAGGTAGTTACAATACAGCACATCCCTAGTCATGTTCACAGACTGTCTCCCTCTTGCTTCTCCAGCCTGGTTTCCTTCCTCCCCACGCCAAGGAGGTTGCTATGAAGATTTCTTCAGAAACAAAGAGAAAAACAGATACAAGAAATACAAAGCACTGAGAAGGGTATGGAAGAAACAACGGTGAGGGCACACTATACTTTGCATCAGTAAATGCATTTTCCCTAAATCTTCACCTAGAAATCTGTTGATAGAGAGCAGGTCCCTCAAACTCTCCTGCCCTGCAAGGCCTGCCTTTGCTGTGAGATGGCGCCCAGGGCTGAGCTGAACTTCCACATGCTGCTAAAAGCCAGACAGAACACCAACCTCAGCCTGCAAAGGCTGGGCAGAGCAACCAGGCAGTGCATCCATGAACAGCTCCATGATGTATAATGGAGATTGCTCCATTTACTATAGTCACACCAGGCTGGGGATGCCTTGCCAATGGCTAGGCAAACGTGTGGGCGACACTAAGCATGCCAGACTGTTCTTTGTTAGGGCTTCTACATGGCAGCAAGTATGCGATCACGTTTGAGATGGCGCAAGTGTTCCTACATACTTACAGGAGTTGCCATATGAAAATGGCAAGTACAAAATGCTGGCACTCCTGTCAGAAGAAGCTGTAATGCATCTTCCACAAATGTATGTGCTAGCTAGTTAATGGCTCTGGGTAGGCGCTCTTGTCATTTTGGTTTTAGATCTGTTTTGCCTCCAGCAAGGAGCTCCTGAAACCAACTGGTCACAACAATTAGACAGAAAAGGTCATAAGACCTTTTTTCCCCTTAGAGCAGTTGCAAATGCCTTAAGTCATCACTACTGGCTTTCAACACTTTCTCTGAGATGTCTACATGGCTCTCAAATGAAAAGAAACCTACGGGCGAGAGAGAAGGAAAGGGTAAAGCAAGGAAAGAGAAGGAATAATGCAGAAAAAAACAACTTGGAACAAAATTTAGTGACAAATTACAACAGTAGGTTCTGTTCTCAGCAGTACTGAGGGCTGCTAAATGATCCTGTAGTCATCTATCTCCAATACACTAAAAGGATGGAGAGAAACAAGGTCTAAAAGAGATTAGAAAAAAAAAAATACTTGTAACTACACAGACTGCTCCGGTTTTCCAGGTTATGCCTTATTTTAGCTCCTTAAAACAAATGACAGCACCTGATGGCTGTTCAGTGTTTCCAATTTCTCTTGATATTGACCTTGTTATCCTCACTTATTCCCAGTATATTTGTTTATAGAGCAACATAAGGACCTTAACCAGAGTCTGAAGATGAATGCAGTCCCCGGTCAAGGCTATTTTACCCACTTGTGTAGGCACAATTTCCACACTGTTTGAGTGCATTTCTCAATTTCTTGCCTGTCACGTGATGGGAGGCAGAGCAGTGCTCATCCTCACTTTATACATTAGGGTTGGAAGGGAGTATGGACCAGGACCAGAAAGGAACAGTTGGAAGGACCAGTACGAGCCAACGTACAACCATTACAATGCTCACTCGCATTCTGTGCCTTCCCTACAAGCCTTAGCTTTGTGGTTCTGTCAGCATCTCTGGTGGCTTCACTCTTATCAGAGCAGCATGCAAGCTGCTACTCATTCCTACTCATCAGCCAACCCATTGAGCTTCTCAACACATAGTAACAAGTCCTTGTGAAGAAGGCCTGTAGGAGAGCAAGATCCTCATCTCAATTGACACGTAAGAAGAGGTGAGGCAACTCAGCTTTGCAGAGGACACACAAGGCATGAAACCTTCCCTGTTGCAGGGACAGCTACATCCTGAGCTGAAGGTATAACAGCATGCTTCATGTCTTCCTCAGTTGCAACAGGCCCATCCAAAAAGCATTCTCATTTAGACTTCAGTAGAAGGCTGCCTACTACAGAACACCCATTGGTGATAAGGATCAATGGAGAAGCTAAAGTCTTCCTTGTAAATATGCTGTGAAAACACTGAAGTAGCTTCTTCAGATTGAAAATGAGACAGAGATATGTTTGAAATGTAAAACATCAGCAATGGTACAAAGAAGGCAGACAGGAAATGGTTGCTCAGTACTTCTCATACTACCATGCAAAAGAAGCAACCAAAAAAAGGCTCAAATAAGCACGATGATGGTTTTCTGCAAGACGCGTAACCAACTTGTCAACTCACTGCCACAAGATAATTGAGAAGTCAAAGACGTTTGAAAAGAGCCGGACAAACTCACGTAGCATAAAGTCTGTCAGTGGCTTTCACACTGCAATCCATATGTTATCTCTGGATTAGGAAGTTTTTAAATCAGAAACAAGGACTGTATGCCACCACAGATATACCCTTATTCTGCTTTTCCTCTCACCTCCACCTACTGCTAGCAACTATTGGAGCAAGGACACTGAGTTGAGAGGGCTTCAGCCTGACCCAGTTTGGCTTTCCTTCTGGTTCTCACTGCAGGGAAAAAAAGGAAGAGTAAGGTAGGGGGATACTAGAAATCACGCTAACATTTAAAAAAAAAACAAGTGTGATTGTGAGAAAGAGGGAGAAATAAGAACTAATTAATGTAAGTCACATTCCAGCCAGATATTGAGCTGAGAAAACCTTAAGAAGTACATGTGTTGCCTTCCTCTTCCCTGCACCCCATTGCTATGTTAAAGAAAGTATCATTACACCAAGGTAAAAAGTTATTTCCTACAGAAAAGATTTTCCAAGCTTCTGCTGGGTTAACACTGCTTTCCCTGAACTCTGTGTTAAAACTCCCGTTGAGTTCAATGATAGCACTGAAGGGAGGTAGCAGTGGCAGCAGGGAAGAACACATCTCACATGCTAATACTCCAACTAAAGCTAAAAACCACTAAGGGAAACATTCATCAAGATCCCAACACACATTTTCCGTCTCTATCACCCAAAATTTAAGGATTGAAAGAAGACACAAAGTTCTCAGATTCCAATGCACCAAAGCCAAGTGTGATCACAGGAGCGTGGCTTGGCTCATCACTTGCACAACAACAGTAGAAACAGGGACAGACTGAAGACCTCAACTCTTAACCTTTTATTCTGTGTAGTAACCTTTTAGTAACTCGAGTGTAACTTTATACTCTGCTAGGGCTGAGTGCTAATCCTGTTTCAGATGGGAATAAAAATCATGGAATACTGCTATGTACAGATCTGTATTTTTGCATCCCACCAAGTGACTGATTTTGAGTCAAGGAAAAGAGATTTCACTCATGATCAACTTGTTATCTGTTTGATAGGATCGAGTAGCTAAGCAGAAAAGGTGAACCCAACCACCACAGGAGAAGCTGTAGTTTGAGCTCAGGTCATGCTATGCAGAGAAAACCCAGTATGATCTGCACTGCCCTGACTGTCACCTGTCACTTCCCAGGTAGAAGCATACAGCAATGAGCAGTGGCCCACTGACCTGACTTCCATATTCAGGTCTCAGGGAATCCCACACCAACTAAGGAGCCATCCTACACCAGAGTTTGGCCTTGCTCTGCCTCCCAAGTATCAAAACACCTTTCCTAGTTCAGCCCCCTCCTTCCAATTGTGGAAATCAATCTCCAAATCCACTTCTCTTGGGTGGGGAGCAGCATCCTAGGGGTTATCTGTAAAATAAATATTGATCAAATTCAGTCTGTCCCACACCCAACCAGATGGTGCAGCTGTCAAACAGCTCTGTCAGTGTGTAAGAAGAATTAATTGTGCCCTACCAGTCCTACCTTAAGCTCCCAGCACAGTTACATTTTAATAGTCAAATTAATTTCAAGATTTCACTTTGTTCTTGCCTTTAAAAATCACCATAAAAAAAAGATACAATATTTCTGGAACATAATAAAACACTTTCCCGTGATCGCCAGCATGGTTCTATTAATATACATCACTCAGCTTTTACAGTTTCTCCCAGCAAGCCTCACGTGACAGCCATGCAATAATTCAGGAGAGGTTTGCATTTGTCCTCATACATACCTGAGACACTTCTCCACTGCATTTTAATCAAATCTATAGGCTGCATAAAACTAACAAGGTATTACTTTACACAGTACACTGCTGCTCAAGATTCACCTACTAAAAAATGAAAGAAAAAAAAGCTTACCAAGCAGTGTGTTTATAATGTCATTCTCTAAGTGTTTAAAATATTCATATAAAAGCATGTAATACATTGAAAGTAAAGAGCTACTGTAAAATACAGTAACAGCCTGGACAGGCAAAATCTCCAGGCCACTTCAGAAAGCTGCTGTCAATGTCCTCAAATAACACAACCAATGGAGAACCGTCACAGGAAGGAAGCTGCTGAAACAATAAATTGTTGGACTACAAAGACTCCACTGCAGTAAGGAAATAAAGCCAAGGAAACCTCAGAACACTCACTTTACTTAGCAGAAGTCATGTGACACATGGCAGCATCCACTTGAAAAATCCTATCTAGACCTGAGCAACCGGCTACCATATTATTGTGTCTCTCTTTTCTATCATAAAGAACCATGGGAATTGCAGCTTTCAGGCTGCCTGAAGCATCTCTACCACTGTATGCTATAGCTTTGAAAGATAGACACTTTGTGAACAATAACAGAGATGCTTTCTCTGAAAGTTAGTAGGGTGGGTGGATGAGGAATAAAAATAGAAGAAAAAATGTGAAAGAGAAAAGCAGGAGAACCACTGCCCTCTAGCCTGGGTCAGGACAGTGTTCTGAGCCTGTGCACCAAGCAGGCTCCTCATGTCGGGTAGGAAGGTTCAATGAATGACTCCCACCCTCTTGTTATCTGCAGGGCAAGCATGCAGGAGCCTTGTTTGCTGTGATGAGCAAGGGCAGAATAACCTCTGGGCTAAAAACCCAATCTCCAAGAAGTCAACCAAAGCTTTAGCAGCTATCCCACAGCTGTTCCAAGCCAGTAAATTGCTGATCTGCCGCCCAACAAGACTTGCAGGGTACACAAGGGTTGCGTAACAAAACGACACAGATTGTCAGGGCAGGGTTACGGCCTGATCAGATAAAACAGAAGCAACTCATGTCTGAAGAAGAAATAAATGCTTCTTCTTTCTTCTGTTTTCTACTCACAGAACTCAGTTGTATCAGTGTAGTAGAGACCTATGGGTTGCTGCACGTGGCTCTATCTCTGCTATCACCATCTGTACACAGTCATCCCTTTGTGAAGCCTTTTCACTTTACTTAAAAGGACCGTAAAAGAGTATTTACTAGGAAGCATTTATATATATATTCCCGCAGGGGAAAAAAAAAGAAACAAAACAAAAACAAACAAACAAACAACAAAAAAATGGAATATAGAGCCACATTTTTAAATACTCTTCCCAAATCAGAGACAGTTCATTTTCACCCTAATGTAAGAGCTGACTTCAAAAACAAGTAGAAACATTCAGACTGTATCACTGATATTTCAGTTTCAAGGACATTGGCTTTTCTGCAAGAAATGTGAGCATGCATCCTACAAGGCCTGCCACGCATGCCAATGCCATCTCCACAATTACTCATTTGCAAGCTACCCAATATAGCCTGCATATGTTCTGTGACAGAACAGCACAAGTCACTAACAACAGTCTGCTACTACTTCAGTTTGCTACTGCATCACCTGATTTCACAGTTCTTTTTTCCCCACTGCAGAAATTACACAGAAGCACTTTTAGAGTTTCTACAGAAAGCCCTATAAGCCACCACTGGTTTATCTCTAACTTATAAGGATACTTGGTAATGCCAACAAATTTGAAGAAACAACAGAATCCAAAGTGTCATTCTGGCATAGTGTCCACCTGTTGTTATGCTTTGCTTGACACACACATGGATTGAGAAAGCATGCTTGTCAGGCTGATGTTGCTCGGTGTGTGCAGCACTCGGAAGAGCTAGCTGAATATTTTCTGACAAAATTTCTTCTTCCATCACAGAATGATGATCTGTCAAAACTAAATCTGTCCATGGGAAGAGGGGAAATTCTAACAAGTCTTATTTTGGGGAAAAAAAAAATCATATAAAAAGAAAACTTCACAGTTGTCAAAGTGTCCAACAAACATCTAAATAAAATGATTAATTTTGAATGCTTAGGTATTTCAAAATTCATATATTTTTTTTTTTTACTCAAGCCTTTAAAAAGTTGAAATTAAAACACAGTGCTTCCAAATATTGTAAACACAATGTTTTCACTAATTAATTCTCATGCCCTCTACCCTGCTCCAAAGTGGACCACTGATTGATTGCATTTGATAGACTACATTCCAGTTAGGATGAGAAAATGTTCCTTTCTTTCCCCTTGGCCACTTCGGCATGATCAAAAAAAGCCTTTCTTCCACTGTCTCTCCTCAGCAGATATGGGGGTTTGTACGTCACAGTCATGCACACAGCCACACTCCACTGAGTCCTTTTAGTATTAGAATTTTACAGTACAAATCATCTCTGGTGAACGTTAAATATGAGAAATAGAAGACAGTGTGAGAAAACCACCACATTTATCATAAAATTCCATTTCTTAGCAGAGAAGTCTCCCTTAACCACAGCAAAATCTTGCTGGAGATCATGCACTTTAGGAGAGAGCTGTGTAGGAACAGATCTATGATTCCTCTTCTACTTTCTGATACAAGAAACCTGCCTGACAACAACTGCAACACAAATCCAGATCAGGTGAAGTAGTTATGGCAGCAAAGCCATCAAAACCTTTTTTCCTCAGAGCTGAAATTACCATTGCCATTTTCACTCCACACTTCTGACATCCAAGATGTCTGAAAAACCTTTTCTTTTCCAGCTCCTGTCAAGGTCTGACTCTGTTGGGAAGATCCAAAACAGGAACATCTACCCAGTGGTTTTTTGTCAGGACCAAGGGGAAAAAAGACTGTGTTCACAGAGGTTCTCATAGAATTTTGTTCCCTCACCTGAAACATGGGTTTAGTTTGGTTTTGGCTGATGCCAGAGAACCACAGTGCAGGATCAGTTCCCCATCCTGCTAGCAAGAGGCAGTTCCAGGAGGACAGAGCTGCTGAGTAGCTAATTGGGACCTGAAAACCTGTGGCCTCGGTTATTCTAAGGATGAGAGGTAACAGCCTTAACTTGCACCAGGAGAGGTTTAGCGTGGATATCAGGAAAAATGTATTATGTGAAAGAGTGGTGATGCAGTGGCACAGGCTGCCCAGGGAGGTGGTGGAGTCATCATCCCTGGAGGTGTTCAAGAAGTGTGGAGATGTGGCACTGAGAAACACAGTCAGTGGGCATGGTGGGGATGGTTAGACTAGATGACCTTAGTGTTCTCTTCCAACCCTAATGATTCTGTAAGTCATGTTACTGCTGATAGCTTACCTCTGTGTTTCCCGCACAGCTGTCACCACTTCTGCCTTGTTTCCAAATATATGCTCAGCACTATTTATGTGAGTGCTCTTAAAGGTGCCTGGCTCAGTATTCTTCCTGGTTCCCCCCCTTAGGGCTGAGCCATGTCCCTCCAGCTCTGGGTCCACTGTGAGCCTACTGTGCCAGCTGTACCACAGGCTAGCCTTTGGTTGGAGCTATCTTTACTGTGCAAGCTATTCCCCTGCATTCTGTGAGGAAGACAGACCAAACCTCAATCTCACCAGGGAAATGACATCACCATTACTTCACGCTCTGCCTCGTACATTTGCAAGGCCCACGCTAGCTTGCACGGTGTCTGCGGCCATGTCAAGATGCTTTCTGCTAGCCCTGCACAGGGCAGAACAACCAAAAACTTCTGTGTTTATTGATAGTGACGTGTTAACTAATAGACACCATAAAACAAACAGATTTTAAACTCAATTCCAGGCCTCTTCAGCATGTAAGATCATCCAAAGCACAAATGTTAATTAAAATGAATATATCCTGCCTGTCACTTGTGGAAAATTAGATAGGCCATAAATGTCATTCACCTCCAAAAACTAGCATGTCTTCAGGAATTGCCCGCTGCCGTTTCAGCTCTTTTCCAATTTCACTCCCTGGCTGCAAGCAAAAAAAAAAAAAGCTGCAAGCATGATTCAGTTCTGTTGAGCAGCGTGCTTAGCAAATAAATAAACAGCGACACGGCTCTGAATTTGTTGTTTCTCTGATTTCCATATTAAATGTGAGCTGCATACACACACAAAGACTGCAGGTTTTCTGGGGTCTTTCAAACATGAAAACAGCACAGTGATGCCTTGCTGCCAGCGCCAACACAAACTGAGCTTGGAATGTGAAAAACAGCCTAGGATACTTTTTTTCCCCTCCACACATTATCATAAGTAATAAAAGTTCTTCGGGCAAATTAAACCACAGTTGTCGCTGTGCAATTTGATGGAATTTACTGGAGCTGCACAAGTGTAACTAATTACCCATGAAGAAGAAATTTAGTAAGCCATGCTTTCTCCAGCAAGGCAGAGGAAGAATAACTAAGTTCCTATGCTCTAGTTTGCTAGCAGGAGTTTTTAAAATACATATATGCAGTAATATCGTTGGCTACTGTGGCAAGCAACAGAGTTGAGGCAGGAAGGTAACATTACAGCACAGTGACTTAGGTAAAATGGGCAATCTCTTTACAATTAAAAAGCGCATTTCCATTCAACAACTGCCTAAGCAAACAAATGCTGCAGCCTGTAAGAACCAGGCAGCTGATGCAAAGCATGCAGTTTTGTCCTCTCTTCACTTCAGTATAACGATTTCCTTCTTTATTTTTAAGTCTTTGCTCTGTTGAGCACTGAATGCAGCTTAAGTGCTTAACTATTTTTCTGAATCCAGCTGTAGCTCCCTTAAACCTCCCAAACCTCCCAGCCTGAACAGGAGCTGATCAGCAGGCAGCTCATACTGCCTGGGTACACTTCCCCTTGTGCTAAGGGACTGCAGCTGAAAAAACCCGATATACCAGAGAGCCTATCTCTTTCCAAGCTATGTGCGCAGCATCTCAACTCCCTCTCCAGTAATGCAAGCCGTACAGAAAGAGCGGTGCTTGTGCTATTAGCATACCTAGCAGTGAATATCAGAGCCCAGTAACTTTTCGTCACTTTCCAACTCTCCCCCTTGCCCCAAGCACACCTATAAAAACATTAGACTTAATTTGAGTCCAAATGCCTATCCAATGAATGTAGGTGTCATTTATCTTGGTGTTATTGACATAAATCTTGCACTCCAGCATCCTGCCAGTGATATCTTGCCAACAGAACCAGATCATGTTAGGTAGGAATGTTTTCTGATTTCTTTCTTTAAAGGACCTTCAGTTTTCCCTCCTAGCCCAGACTGTTTCATCTGAAGTATATAGGAAAAAAAAAAAAAAAAAAGGAAAAAGTTTCAGCAAGGGAAAGTCTAAGGCACTGCCATTCTTCCACCGTTACCATCACAACAACTGCAGTGCCGTAAATGTCCGTGGCACCTTCCCAAGCAAATAAAGATGACACAAATGACACACTGCGTGCCCCAGAGAACTTAATTTCTGACACATCTTGAGACAAAGAGCAGCAGTTCAAGCATGAGAGGGCAAGGGGTCACTCTGCAGATGAGGGAAGAGACTGACAGCAGAGCAAAGAGGTAGAGAGAAAGAAGTCATCCTTTTCTTTTTTTCGCACAAAAGGCAGTTGGAAAGAGGAGGGGTGTAGGTAAGGGAAAAGAGATTCAGTGAGCATAAAGCAGGAGGAAATACGGATTTCTACCAAGAGGAGGAAGAAAAGCAGGGAGAAGATTGATGGGAAGAAGCAAGTGTTGGGGACAGAGAGAGCATCCTCGTGCATCTCACTCAAAATGTCAAGGCAGTCTCAGAGCATCCATGGCACATTTAACTCCTGGCACAAAGGGTTTGCGGTGACCTTGAGAGCGGAGATCTGCTGAAAGGACCACAAGCTTCAAACATTTACGAAAAAGGTCTTTTGGCAAAACAATGCGGCGGAAGTCCACCGTGCTCCCTTCTGGCTGCCACCTCCCTGCCTCATTCCCGCAGCTCTTTCTTTACCAAATTATTTACTAAGTGCATTAACATAAATGGAACCAGAAGATTTATTTTTAATTAAAACAAGAGAGAAAGAGACCTAAGCACACTGTTAATATTGCCAATGCCTTTCACGACTTCATTAAAAAATAAATTTTAAGATTCACCTTTAGTAGCTGTTGTAATAGAGCTATTTTTCTTCAACTCAGTGAAATTCCTTCCGCGTTCCTTTTATTATGAGAATGAAATGTAAAAACAGATCTCGTTTTTTCTAAAGCAGAGACTTCCTCCAATAAGGAAGCAAAACAACTAAATGATTTAACTGCCATGTATGGGAACAGTGAAAGGAAAATTAAATCATTAGCTTTCTTCAAAACAGGAAAAGAAAGCAATCTCTCATCAGGTCCTTGCTTCTTCAGCTATGAATGTTGCGCTAATTATATTCAGAAACGCACAGCAAGATTATTAGAAGAGGAGGCATTTTCTAGCACTTTCAAAATTGAACTTGTGTTTGATGCCTTCCTGCACTCCCAACAGCCAGCAATCTGCCTGGCCCTTGAAGGGCAGCCAACTGCTCCCATCCCTACCCATGGCCAAGAGAAAGAGGCACTACCATGGACATGTGGGATGCCCAGTCAACATATCAGCCCTACCATGAAGCCTGAATCAACTGCAAATTTCAGAAGTCGTTTCCCAGAAATCCAGGCTTTCCACTTTTCACTTTCCACTTTTCCACTTGCTGTGCATATAAACTGCTGTTTACAACTATTCAAACCGTGTCTCAATGTCCCAAAGTGCCAAACAATGAAGCCGAAAGCTCTGAGCTAATCCAACACTTGCTGTACCCGCTAACTGTAAGCAACTGCAAAAATCCAAGCACAATTAATACTTTCCCCCCCCCCCAACAAAGGAAGAGTGAGTAGCAGAAACAAGAGGCTTGTACACTTTAGATAAACGTGTGTGGGATTATGATTTCCTTCTAGATATCAAACGGAACAAATACAATTTGTTTAAAGGACAAAAATTCAAATAAGCAAAATTAGAGCTTCTGTTTCCTTTGATATCCCAGTCTACATTTCGCTGCAATCTATTAAGCGTGGAGCAGTAAAACCTTCTATTTTTCAAGGAAGTGAAGTGTGAAAACGTGCAGTTGCATCTCTATACAAACATTCCCCTGTTAGTACTTTCATTCCTCTTATCCTATCACCTACTCCATACTCCCCCACAGCCGCACCACGGAACAACACCAGCTATTTAAACAGCAACCTGAGATTTTCACAAAAACCCTCAGCAAATTCATCTGCACACCCAACCCAGGTGTACCCATGTGGAAGGTAGCAGGAGCTGTGCTGCACAGCACAGTTTTGTTGCTCACCCCAAATGGGACGGTGCCATCCCTCCCTTGGAGGGAGGGATGCCATGGCATTTGTATCTCTGTAGGAGACACAACCTGGGAGACCAGCCGCTCTCCAGATCACGTTTCCTTATCTCCTTCAGGGGTTTTGGTTCAGTGCCACAAGATGCAGTCATCTGTCCCCAAGGCCCTAGAGCAGCTGCAGGGCACAGTGTCTGGATAGCGCTACTCACATGGGGAGTGGGTATTGCTCTGTATGGTGGAATGAGCTGTGAGATTCACCTGCACCCAGGCCCCCCAGTCACCACAGCGCATTTAGTGGGGAGCAAGTGAAGCACATTGGGCCCCTGCAACACCAGCAAGTGTTGGGATGCTGCCTTTGCCAGGGTAGCCTGAGCCACACAGAATGGGTTGGTGCAACCTACTCTTGGTTGCCTTAGAGACAGGGGAGATCTGGTCACTTTTGCTTGAGAAGTGAGCTATTCCAGCAAGGAAAGGATCTATGAGACACACTGCAGAGGGTCTGGCTGAACACACTTCCCACTCAGACATAGTAAAGCAGCCTCAAGATCAGAGCAGCCTCAAGATTGTAGCATTTATATGCTGTTTATACACAAGAATCATTTTCGGCAGATCCCGTTATTTAAAATCCTCCAAACACCCCCACATATAAAGCAGACAGAAAGGTTAAGGTTTCATTCCCCTGATGAACTCTCCACATAATCTGATGTGGGTAAAGCACTAGTTTTGTTGACCAGGTTCAGTACAGCTCCTGTCACATCACTGGAGGTGCTGGGGACACCAGGCTCTCCACCAGCCCACTGCACACACCCTGGCATGAGCTCTATGCATGCATATTTTTTACAGAAAATGATTTGCAACAGCTTTTATGAAATGATAACAGAGTTAATGTTTGTCTCTCTATCCTAAAGCACAAACTATACCCACGTCCCCCATCACAAGTAGGTAATGTGACCCAGAGCAATGCCTCAAAAATTTGGAATAATGGCTGTAATCCTCACATCCTGATCTTGCGAGACTCCTGCTGCCCAGAGCTCCCATCCCATATATGCCATGCAGCAATGAGATTACTCTGCTCCTGGCAAAGGATGCTTTATAGCACCTCACAGGCCTGAGCTCTGCCTGGTCTCTTGAATCCACAAGCCATGTGATACAGCTTGTCTAAATCACTAACCAAAATCAAATCAGATCAAATCATGCACCGTAAGTGTGACAACCAAACAGAGCCCTTAATCTCACATAATATGACAGCAGCACATGAAAGGCAGGAGTGCTAGTGCAGGGCTTTCAAACACATTTTTTCACTGTACAACAGCCCCAGGTTGGGAACCTATCACCAAGAGCTGAATCCTAAGACTATTGCAGCATGCCATGCTGCCAGCAAGAAGGAAAACATATAACCCAGCCTGTCTGCTTCCCAGCAACCTACACATGCATCTCCACAGATGCTGCACACAGGGAGAGCTCTCTGCGCAGCCTTGAAAGCAACATAACCCAGAAGAAAGGTCAGCATGTGGGCAGTCTCCTTCACCCTGATGTTTCAGCTTTTCTTGCCAAACCTTTTCTCTTAACTGTCTGGAGAAACAAAGGCAGAGAGACAACAGCAAGACTGCATTTTCAAACAGCAACAACAAATAATCTGTGTTTGTAAAGGGACACGTGCAACAGAAACACCGCTCGCTGAGAACATACCATGCCTCAAACAGCATCTAAGGACAGCCGCAATCCAGCCAGCAGAGGTACAGTGGCCATAAGCCTGAAGAAGCATAAGGTCTGGTCACCAAAACCCAGAGACACTACACCAGACATCTACCACTGCAGTTCCTTCCTTTCTGTCACTGATATGACACACCGAGGATGGGAACCTGTGCAAAAGGCATGGCAGGGACACAAAGAGGCCTGACCAGTTCCTGTCTTTACTCGATATCAGAGATACTTATCTGTCACTTGATATCGGAGATTCAAGGCCTAAGGATGCGCCTTTCTGAGCATTCATTCATATGTGATCCCAGTAACTGTGTAATCTTTCACAGTGAAGCAATATCCACAATCAGTGGTGGTGTTGATGTTAATTACTTATGTTTAAATACAAAACATAATGAGATGCTGTGATTCCATTTTCAGACAGTTTTAGCCTGAACGTTAAACAGAATTTAGCTTATAAAAAAATTCACTTTAGCACAGTCATCTTAAGGGACATGCATGTTTTAATCATCACTTTTAATTAGGCTAAAAGTAGAGTAAAAATCAAGGCCTTTTTTGAGGCACTCTCAAAAGACACAAAAAAGGTTCCATTCTTTATTTGACTGAAGTGTGCATTATGCTAAAGTGTTAATGAGAGCAAATGAGTGTAACTGAAATCAGTCTCCTGTTAATTTTCATAATTTGTAGTGGAACACTTTTTCTAATTAATAGTAGACTTCTAGAGACATCTATGTTGACAAACATACACACACACACACATCACTTCTCTACCCTTCTAGCACCTCCCCTCAGAGGCGATGTACATATGAAGGTGATTTTGTACCTTTTCTTCCTACAAGTGAGTTAGCATTGAGAACTTGCATTTCATAGATTAATTGGCTGGGGTTGGAAGGGATGCCAAGGATCATCATGTTCCAACTCCCCTGCTGCAGGCAGGGTTGCCAACCACTACATAAAGTTGCCCAGGGCCCCATCCAACCTGGCCTTAAACACCTGCAGGGATGAGCCCTTTGATAGCACCACCCTGCCCCACTCTTTGGAAGTCTATTTTAGAGGATAATGATGTTTTGCATGACTGAGGAACCCAGTTACAGCAACATAATTCTGCATTCAGATATGCACTAATAAAAGTGCTTTACAGCCACATCATCCAACAGAATTTGTAGGAAATTAAAAAAAAAAAAATCTGAAAAGGTTTTAATTACGTAGGTTTGGATTTCTCTACCTTTAAAGTCTGCAGCTTAATTACATTGCCTATATACCAGCAGCTGGCAGGTGACACACACTAGTCCAAGTCAACACAAGCTATCAAGTGCACCGTGGAACAATGCAGTTGCATGCCATTGGTACTCATGGATACTAAAGATTGTTACTTGGACACCACAGACTGTGAAAGCCTTTGAGGCTTTTTACTGCTTCCCATCCATTCTCCTCACTAGGTTATTCTAATCAGTTTTGTCCTATAAGAGTGTTAAGAAAATAAGGACAAATCATTTTAGAAAACACAAACTCCTTAAAGATGAGAGACTACCTGTTACTTATACATCTCTGTGTGCCTTTGCTCTGGCTCCCCAAAAACTTCTGAACATTGACAACAACAAATGGCGTCAAACGCTACAGAAGGCAGTTCTTGCTTCCCAGACCATTCCACAGTGCACATCTGCTGATTGCTCTTCTCAAGCGCTGCCCACATCAGCACTGCATTTGAGACCAAATTTGAAAGCATTTGCCTTGCACTCCTAAGACAGGCAACTTCATTTTGTTCTCATTTGGTTTAAAACGCTGTGATCTCTCAACAAGTTCACCACTTGCGCAGTCCCCTGCTCAATTCATGTTTCTCCCTGTGTACCAGCAGCACTTCTGAACGGCAAAGCAGAAAGCAGCTCAAAACTTGGGTTAGAGATGGTGCAGGCAGCATCTTCTTTGTGAATTACATCCCCCTCCACTGAGCAGAGCACAAAGTCCAGCTTAGCACACAACCCTAACGTTTACTACGTTAAAGAGTTGGATAAGCACAGGCTTCACACAAAGCAAACAGGAAAACATAACGAAGCTTCATGCAAGAGACAGCTTCATACACATACTTTACTGTTTTGGGTCAGCTAAGCCAAACTCTTCTAGACAGCAACTTTACACAAAGTTTTTAAAAGGCTCACATCACTGCACTGAAGGTGATCACAGAAACGCAGAATGGCTTGGGTTGGGAGTGATCTTAAAGCTCAGAAGACAAGATTTTCTGCCTAACAAGTGATGAAATATTTTCTTTTCAATAGTCTGGTCACCAGTAAGCATTTCTAACGTTACTAAGTACCTCCTATAAGTTTATTTTGAAATAACATAAGAGAACATTATTAAAAAAAAAATCTAAAAAGGATAAGTACAACATTTTGTTTGCTCTCACGATGGTGGTTTTAGTCAATAGGTTTCCTTTTGGTTAGAAGTTTCACCTTAGGAAATTGATCCCCCATCCCCAAGGATATAAAAGAAAACTATTTTTCTTACTTTATTGCTCCAATTTCTGGCCCGGTCTCCAAAAAAAGAAAAAGTCACATTTTTCATGTGGGTTTGTTTTTCTCCATCCAATGAGGGCAAATGAAGCGTAAGAGGTTTCCAAGAGGTTCACAATGATACAGAGTTTTCTTAACAAGCACATATTGAATATGTCTCCACCAAAACTCAGCCAACAGCTGGCTCTGGTGGGAAGAAGTCATGCTGCAATAGGAAAAATGTCAAACCTCAAAATAGGAAATCTTATTTTTTTTTAAATCATGAGTCAAGTGAATTATTCCCCCTCTGTGAAAGTTTCCAGCATTTTTATAGAGTGCCTTTAATGTCAAGAGTTTCAGAAATTATTTGCATCTTTGCAGGGATCTAAGTGCATACACTCTTTCTGATGACGACCCTGCTTGTTATTAAAATAAATGGTCCAAAATTAGGGAAATATAGTTAATAAGAGTGATTAAGGATAGAATTCACATAAAGCAAATATTTTTCCTGGATGTTTTTCCTGGACTTACCCAAAGCTCATTCTCCACAGAAGTGGGAGGGAAGCAGCTGTTAGCTTTGACTTCAGCAAGCACAGGGGTGCAGTGAACAACAAGCCGGAATCTGGTGGTTTTACCTCAGCTTCTGGGGGGAAGCATATCCCTGGTGCCGCACATCTCTCCCATCTCTACTGAGGTACACCAAGACCAGCTGGTGCTCTTCTTCACATACCACTCCATGACACTGCTGTTGGCACAGCACAGCACCCATTGGTGGTGCTGCTGCTGATCAGCATCACCAAAGGCAGAGTTAAATTATCGCTGCAGCAATTTCTCGGTTGCTTCTCACAGCAGTCTAAGCTAAATGACCTTTGGGAGAGATTGCAGGCACGAGATTGAAGGCACGGTTGTGAAAATTACCCAATGCTACGAGTGTTAAGACACACAGATGCCGGTACTCTCTTCGAATTCTTTACTCTGCTGCTTTTTTCCTAGTGAAATACTACTTGCATCTACAAGACTCACCTCAGAGATTTCAATACACACCATGTAAGAATACTACACTGTTTCCAAAAAAGGAGAGCTGCCCACATTTCAGATGCAATCACACAGAAGCCTCACGTGAAGCCGTCAAGTGGGAACCAGAGCATCCAGAAAATCTAACAAAGTAATGTTTGCAGGGAAGACAAAATAGTGATCACACCACCACCACGAAGCAGATGGAAATAGTAACAAATGACAGATAGGAATAGATGTTGGCACAAGGAGATGAAATGAAATGAAAAATGAGATGTACTAAGACACTCGCTAGCTTGCAAAGACGTTATGCTAGATGGTCTACAATTATTGAGCCAACAGACTGTGGCTCCTAAGACTTGACACTTGTAGCAGCCCAGCAATTCCCTACGCCAAGGATACTTGGATTTTACCATTTCCAATTTTTTCACCATTATTTTTACAAGCATAAACTTGAATTAGTAGCAGAAATAAAGTTAAAGCAGCAGGACAAAAGCACATCATATAAATACAAGCAGCACCAAGCGTACCTGTAAGGTACAGAGCACACAGAGAATCTTCACTGGAAATCAACATCAATACGTTCTACGTGCTGAAATTTAAGGGACTGAAATTATGTTCCATAAAGTACACAAAGCACTCTCAAAAAAGCATTATTCCATTTCTAGGTTATGAGCTTTTATTGAGTTTTGTCAATTAGTCTGTGCAAATTTCCATGTGATTTCTTGACAAGAAAATAAGATTTCACTCAGGAAAAAAAAATGCTTTGTATAAACACATTATGGTATTTAAAAGAAAGCTGAATTCAAAGCCTGGGAGGAATTAATTTTTGCAAAACACAAGAAATAAAGTATCCGTTTATTGCTAATTTGCTCTGCCACAAACGTCCGCCCAAACGCAAATAAACTCCGTGTCCTTTAGGTCAGGTAAATGAAAATAGTCTTTACAACCTACTACCAATAAAAGGCATCTGTCAAATTTGCAATACAGAGATGAAAAGCATTTGAAAGTTAAATCTGAAACCCCAGACTGAAACAACACTGAGCTTTAATTTAAGCACATTACACTGCATGGTTATTATTAAGCTCTTCACTCAGAATGTAATTTAAGTGCCATTTTGATATTCTGTTTGAACAAAGAGGTGTCAAATTAAGGAAACTGGTGTCAAGTCCAGAAGCTTTGGGAAAATGAAGCCCTATCTGTAATAGCATCCTATAGGATTTCATTTCAACAGCACGGTCATATAATTTCACCAGTGCCGCAGCATTTGCCTCCTGTAGACCCCCACCTTTACAAAGAGGCTTCCACAGCATCCTCATTCTGCTTGGCCATGAGTGCTGCTGACAGATTATATACAAGCAGCAGCTCACTCTGTACAACCAAGACTGTAATTTTCATGCAAAGCATGTGACTGCGTACAGTGTCTGTACTGCTTGAATGAGACTGCACAGCTACACTGACAGCCCGTGTTGCCCTCCAGGCTTACTTTTGACATTCAGAGTTACAGAGGACTGTAACCCCTACAGGGTTCCTCAGACTTGTAATGCAGAGAGGATGAAGGTGTGGGGCCAACAGATGCTGTCCACACAAGGAAGCAGCAGGCAGTGATCAACTGAAGAAATGAGGGTTCAGCCCTCAAAATGAGGGTTTTTGTTGTTGTTTTTTAAACTTGTTTTGGCTCATTCTACAAGGATGCTGAAGCTAATGTGAGCTGCAGATTGCATCTGTCGGTCAGTGCGCCCCTAATCATTTTTAGCCTGCTGTCCATTCGAAATCCAATCTGGCAAAAAGGATAGAGGGCATACGTAATTGGATTTCTGCAAGTTTTGTGGACGTGAGCAAACAGTGCAGACGGATACTCCCAGGTTATCCAGCAAAGGAAAGAATTCAAAGAAAGCAAGCAAGCTCTATTAATTCCTCCACCCAAGAAACAGGATGTTTTCAGAATGACAAAGCTTGTTGAAATTGCACCTCCCCTTAAGGCCCCCACAGAAACATCACCAGGTGTCCTCCCAGAAATACAGGGACAAAAAAGTTTTCTGACATTTCAGGTCTTTTTGCACTGGACACAGTTATGTGAAAGAAAGAGCTTCCCAGTACTGATGTATGACCTGTATTAAAGTTGCAAGAATAAAAACCAACGCTTTCTTACTTCCCTTTCTTCTTGCTAAAGGAACAGATTGCTTATGCTATGCCAATAATTTCAGCCAGGGCTACTGGTGTAATAAATTATTTACTGCAGCTCTGAATTTGAAAGGGAGTCAATTAGTTAACTGGTCATCAATTAATACTCAGCAAGGAACAACATGAAGAGAGAGAACATTCTGAAGAGCAGAGTTCTTGAAACAAAGAGTGAGCATTTAAACCAGATACTTCTGCATTCAAGCCAATAGCTCGCTTCACTGAATGTCTATTTTAATAGATAAGCAGTCACATTTGCTAGACATCCCGTTGACACCTATTCAATCCTGTCCTGCTTTGGCATGACAGTCTCGTGCATTCTACAGGGTTCAAGTGAGTACTCAAATATATCCAAAGCATTATAATGCAATGTATTTGAGGGCAAAAAGGCAAAAGCTTTGTTTCTCAGAACAAAGCCTGAAGGGCAGCATCCCCCTGGGACCTCACAAACAAAGTTACCCTGGAGACAGTCTCTGAGGAACGGTCACAGTTCCCAGCAGACCAAATGATCTTCTGGGTTTAGTATTTTAAAGGGGTGGTTCCTCGCTCCTTGTCTCAGAAGCAGGAAAGGGAAAGAAAGTGAGGGAGAGAAAAGGAAAGTTGATTATAATTTCTATAAGTTGTCTAAGGATCTTTATAATGAGAAAAGATCTTCACTCCCTCTAACTACACAAAAGAACCATTTTACTGGCGTGAAGTACATAGCATTCATAGTTGATTCACTTTCTTCACATGTTTTTGTCCTAAGCGATCCTTTGAACTCTATCATCTCCTCTACTAAAAGCAGAACTTGATCAAAATCTCGGCTCAGGAATGGAGGAATGTGCAGTGCCTGCATACACAACCTTCGTGTCCACAGCTTATTGAAAGGATCAAGTCCAAAAGATTAGCCATAAATGTGGAGATCGTGTTTAAGATTTTAGCAAAACGTTTGATTTGCACAACACCTCATACTTAATTTTGAGGTCTCACATAGAGAGTAACTGCTATAATATCTTCAAATCAATCCACTCCACATATTGGCTGCATCCCACTCCACGCCTCCTCTCTGGACCTGCAGAGGGAAGGCAGTCACCTCGGAAACACGTTTCAAACAAGGACCCCGACCAGAAGAAGGAAACACCCACAGGAAGCTGTTGGATCTGTGACTCACCAGAGACATCACAGCGAACTCTGCATCTAAATAGATTCTGTATGCTATCAAAGCCACCTATTCAGCTTCCTAAACAAATATTCCCCCATGCTTCCCCAGAAAGAATACATTTGCTGTAACATTTCTGCATGGCTCTAGATAGCATTAACAACCTTCCCCAGCGATCTATCTGGCTCCTATTTGTCTTTGTGCGTTTTGCCTCATATGTAGTGCTGGATTAAGCGTTATTACTGTATAACCACCAGTGAATATATTTAGAAAAACTAAGGAACATTTGACAGCTCTGCAGTTACCACCTTGGTGAGATTTTCAGATTGCCATATCCCAGTGCAAGCCATCAAAATCACAAGCTGTGGTGAAGTGTACTAAAACGGGCTTGGCATCTAACCTAGCTACAAGTCTTGCTTTCACAGAGGTCTGTGCCTCACTGCTCTCACCAGCTTCAAAGTTTACGCTTTTTAATGTAGTGCATTTTTATGAGTGCTAGCTAGACTGATCCCATCTCCTTGTATCAACTTTCTTGTGCCCTAAGCTTGTTCCTCTTTAAGCTTTTAATACGGTAGTGTTCCAGAGTGCTATTGGATATACCAGCTCTCCTCAAAAGTTATTCTTGATTGCATTTTGCCAACTGGACAATGAGGAATAATGAAATTCACCATGTCCGCACTTCCCCAAAAGCTGGAGAATTTCACATCTGTCACATATTTACCATCCCAAAAAAAGGAATCTGTATTTCTACAAGGGATAGGGCCCCAAGAAACAAGGCTGTCACCAGATGTTCCAGGGCTGAAAGTCTGCACAGCCTCAAGAAGCAAGGCTAATTGGTACAGACCCCAAATAATTAAGTTAGTGTGCTTTGTGAGATCTGCTGGCTGGTTAGACAAGAAAGACCACAATTAAACACCATACTGAAAGATGGGCAGGAAGAGCTCAGATGTTATATATGTGAACGGGGACACCCAGCACTACTAGGGCGGACAGAGCACAGAACATCAATCCACATCCAGCCAGGCATCAGAAAAGACTAGCCCTGCCTCCAGAAGCCTGCTAGGAAGCTTTTGGCACTGTTACAAATCACGGCATATAGCAAGACAGCCTAAATCATTCGGGTTTCTTCTAAATGAGATCCCTGCCTCCATTTTTGATTCTGATCCCCAAGGACTCCAAGCAACAAATGAGTTCATCCATTTTGCTCCTCACCGCCTCTATCTTACTCCTCTCCTCCCCTTTAATCTGAGACTCCTGTGAATTCAAGCTTTCTCTGACACAAGGGCTGGAGCAATTGGAAAGTACAGACATGCTTCCAGATCCTCATAGCGACTGCTGCTTTCAGAGGCAGAAGTTAGGCAAGAACATTATTTTTTGATGGTTGTCTGATACTGTAATGCATGGCTTCCAAGCACTCTCATCAGCAGGGCTTGCAGACTCGCAGGTGTCTGCTGACAATACAAAGTCATTATGTATTTGGCTTCTGATCAACAGGCCCATTTATTTATTTATTTTTCCCGATCAAATTAAGCAAAACAACTGAAGATTATTAGATTTCTTAGATGTTACTCTGGGGGAATTCTGAGGACTAATAGTAAGATTTTTAAGTGCACATGCCTATAAGATTACAAACTTCAGTGTTAGCGAAGGACTGGATTTCAAGTCACGTAAAAAAAAATGAAGGTGTGTTAAGAGTGCTTTGCTTTAATCCAAGTGTAGATGGATCACCTCTTTATAGGTTTATTTGTATACATAATATGAAAAAAAAAATAATAGCAGCACAAATACACACACAGTACAAAAAAGTAAGTTCTATGACCTGGATTTCCCTACAGCTATTCCAAGCAGGCATTCGTCCCTAACGCATGCTGCAAATCATATATGCACAGAAGATACAGTTTGAAGCAAGAAGTAAGACTTGGCCACAGATCTGTCTCACAAAGAAGAGCCGTGTTTTCACCAGTTGAGTAAAGTGTGTCCTTGACAACTTGCATGGGATTTGAATCAAGCCTTAAAACCTCTACATTAATATGCCATTTGTTTACAGCTTCATGTTCTGGAGATTTCAGAACAAGGGACAATTTGACAGTGCTTCTGCAGTCCTTCAGGCACTCCAATTTCTACAGATTAGGGCATGTGAGGGAGTGACAGTACTCAAATTACATACACCTACCCCATACTTTTTATCCTGCCAAACCTCTCTAATGCACAGACTGACCTGAGAGGATTTTTAGCATCATTTTAGCATCAATCTTAAAATCTGAAACTCACAGCTCAAGATCTATAACAAGGCACCCAACATTTAGCCACTTCAGAATGCAGCACAACATGGCAAAGCACAAGAAAAAAAAAAAAAAAAAAACCAAAAAAAACCCGACATTGCTTTGACTACAAACCCTTGAGTTTAAGGTCTGCATTTGATATTTCACTATGACTACAAGTTCCCCAATCCAGTCCTACGCACTTCATGATAGGCAGACTACAACAGCTGTGTGGTGCTGGCTGAAAACCCACTGAGCATCCCCCAGCTTGGAGTAGATCCATAAAGAAAAGAGATGGTTCTGCCAGCACCAACAGTTTCCTGGAAACTGGGGAAATTCCAAGTGGGGAAAAGCTTCTGAACTCTGACACGCTTTTCATTTCTTCCCAGAGTGTCTCTCCCAGATGAGTTGCTCATTGAGCAGCAGGAAATCTCTTCCAAATTCACATGAAACCACATTACCAACCAACATAACCAATTCAAAAAATTGTGATTACTAAAGAAACCAACTGAACACCAGTGAGTGCGCCCTAGGGTAATAAGCATCAGATGGCTCTAGAATTCACTTCACATGACTGCAGAGCTGATAAAATGGATGTTAAAGATTTCTTCTAGGGAATCAGCAGTTTCAGTTGCAATAAAGAACTTCTGCTTGCTATTCGTGCTGGGCCAAAGGTGTTCTTTCTAGAAGAGGAAAACAGCAGATTTGCCCAGATCTCGTGGGAGCAGGTTAGCAGCAACTAAGGAAGTGTGAGAATGAAGGTGCCCATAATTTATTCCCCATTCTCACTCTTTTCTCATTTCAGCTTCAAGTACTTCACCATGCCCAGCTTATATGGATGAGAGAACTAAGGGCACATCACTCTGACAAGTAATATTTTTCCCCCTCTCCAGCTCTAACGGTTTAAGCTTAGCTGTAGTTATTAGAGAAAGAAACATGAGTGACATCCCAATTGTGGTAGCATTCACATCCAGAAAAGATGTGGCACAGCTGTAAGCTTCTGTACTTTCAAATCCTAGCCAAGGCAAGTTTTAGCACTGTTGGAAAGAGTGGCTCTGCCCCAGCACTGCACAGCTACAATGGCTGTGAAACTGTAATCACGTCCTGCACTTCTCCAAGCACCGAGGATAAGATCCTTTTGGCACAGCCTCATCCATCAAAACCCCTCACACAGCCCAGAACAACAAGCTCTCTCCATCTCCTGTTAGCTTCCTGTCATCCTTGCCACCGAAAAGCTTTATCAGGAAGTTTAGTAGTAGTTAAGTATTAGCTAGAACTAGCAATTAGCCAGATAGATTTCCATATTCCTATTTAGATAAAAATGCAATAGGTGGAAGCCATCAAGGAAAGGGTCAGTAATCACCTCCACTATTCATTCTGAGTATGCTATGAGGAAAGAGAAGCTGCCCATTCCTACTTCTCTTTCTCCACCACTCCACCGTCCCACAGACAGCCCATCCTCTGTTCACTCAGTGCTTGCTGGGATCAAAACCAAGTGTGCCAGCAGGAACAGAAGCTTCTGACATGCACATTAGCATAGCCCAAACTGGAAAGAGATTAAATGACTTAAGAGACCGGTTGTGAGCTCAGGTTTCCAGATCAAACCAAGACCAGGTCAGAAACGAATAAACGTATACATCCTGCATAGCAACTGCTTGACAGCTAATATGAAATGAATTGTCAGCATTAGGTCAGTTTTTAGACAGCAGACGTCTTCAGCACAACACCCATTTATTATCTAGGCCTAATAACTGCATAAATATACCTAAACACTTACAGGTGCCAGAATTCCACAAAATACCTTCCCACATCTCCAAAGCTCCTCATCCTGCTTGGTGACAAGAACTGTGCTGAACTTTTCAATACTGTGTTTTAGAAGTTAACTTTTCTTAAAGAATCTCACTAACAAAAACAGCTTTTATAATCCCAGTAAAATATAATGGGAATTAAATTATGGTACAATAATTCACACTTAGCTGCACAGATGCCATTTGGCCTTCATCTTAGTGCCTGAATGTGCTGGGCGTGAATTACTGCGCTGTATTTCACATGCTGTCACATCTTATGGCTTAATTAACACGACAAAAATCAGAGGGCACAGAGTTGATCATTAGCAATCAGAAGGCATAACCAAGGAAATGGTTAAAGCACCAGAGGTGACAGGTCTGCAGGACAATACCAATCCCCACTTTGTAAGGCTGCAGGAGCAAAAGCATTTCCTACTGCTGCCCACAAAAAACACACGTGTACTGCTCCATGCCATGCATATTCAGAAGGTTATGGGAAAGGGTAACTTGTAGGCATTATGTTGGGTCCTAGCACCAGCCATCTTCTACAATTCCAATCTTGTGGCTCCAGCTTCATGCAGCCAGATTGATTTGGTGTGTGTGTGTATCAAACGCTGCAAACGGCAGCTGAGAGCAGGAAAAGATCTTGTTTCCTTCCCTGAGGCAGGAAGATGCTACAAGCAGTCACATCTGTCAAATATTGAAGAAAAAAATGGAGAGAAAAAAAAAACATTATCAGAAAATCCCCTTAAAATCTCTTTCCTTATTCAGTGTGAAATTTAGACATGGGTGAAATGGGTCTGCACACAGACTTCTGCACTGCTCAATGGCTTAAGTGGGAATTAAGTGGTGTACAGAGTCTTTGCAAGGTTGAATTTCAGCCTCTATCAGCTTATAGATTGGTTAGTCATCAGATGGAGAACTTAAGTCCTGATTTTAGTACACTGCTGCTAATGAAAGCGTGCCAGTACACGCACAGAAAAGCCACCTCCTTTCATCAGGAAAAGCCTTCCCCGATCACTTGTTCCACTAAGAAAAGGGTGGCACTACTGCAGGTAATACAAATTGCCAGGAATAGCAAATATTATAAATATTTCAAGGATGATTAATCTTTTAAAACAATGAAGTTAGGCAGAAGCTTGGAAGTCAGCTTGGCTATTTCACAACTAATAAAACATGTCTCTTGTATTTCATTTTGACTAAATAGAGAGTATTGTAGTAAAAGGCAATTACCCACCATTCACTAGCTAACATAACACTTGTACAAGTATAAAAGAAACACAGTATGTATTTTAAGTAGTGACAGTATTTTCACCGTATTAAAATAGTAGTGAAGCAAATGTTCAGCTCACATTAAACAGCACTCTGTCACCAAGGACCAGCTTGCTAGCATCATATATTCCCCCAAGAAAGATAATGCTGCTTGTTTTAACAGAATCATTGTCACCAGGCAACTACAAGTGCTGCTCAGTAATAAATATTTCCACTGTTCCCACAGAAACCAGCTCGGCATCTCAACCTGCTAGTGCCTAGAGAGATCAGTTTGACCTTCCAGAGCCATTTCCTTGCAAAGACACAGCCATCCCTCACCATGGGCATCTCCTAGAAATATTGGGATGGTGCTGCAGGAACACCGAAGGTCACAAAAGGAGAGCAGATAAGACCCTCTTCTTTTCAGCTACAATGGCTTCAGCAGATTCAAAAATTTGTTTTTTACTTTGCAAACAAATTATTTCAGTGCCATGTGAACTAATTCTCCTACGGAGAGATAAGATGGCATCAACCCTAGATGCAGGAAGGTCATTTCATAGCTATGCTACAACTCTGCATAAATAAAGTCTCAGAGGTAACTTGTTTTTTGGAAGTTCAGAGTTGGGCCAGCAGCAGCTATAGGCAAGCCAGTTGGGTGTTGTCAAGTGTTAGTAGTAGGCCTGAGGGTTCCTAACAATACCAGGCTCCGAGACTTATCACACTTTGTCCAAACTGAAAATACTTTAGCTTGAATTTAACTTCATCTCCAAAATTACCTAAAAAACCTCAGCTACATCTTCATCTTGTTTCACAATCAGAAGACTGCTGCAGTGGCTATTCAGGCTGTAACAGCAGAACCACACAAGTGTCAGAGATCTATTGATTGTTGCGCAAAAACATACTTGGTTTTAATTAGATTATCACCCAGCTTTTCTCATTTCAGTCTCGTTTAGCTTTGGGCAAGTGTATGGTTCTATTCCTTCCCCCCAAAGCCAAGTTTTATACGGAGAAAGAGATTTATAACTAATTCTCTTTGGAGAGAAAAGCATGTAACTTGCTAACAAACAGCGTTAAAACAAAAAAGTTGAAATCCCCACCGCTGACACTGGGTTTTGCCTATGCAGGAAACTGGAGGCTGATGGCTCTCTCTCATAAAGCATCGGCAGGGAAAGAGCTTAGCAGCAGAGGAAGTGGGCAGATAGTCGTGCCCATTGATTTTACTGCATTTGTAAGGACCCTCAAGAGAAACCAGGTAATTTGAGTTATTCCTTCAATTGGAGTAGTAAGTGGTAGTTCTATTTCAGATTAGACTGCTAAAGCATTAGAGTGACCCCAAAAGTCATCCTTTGATCCTAACATACAGTATCTTGCACCTGTTCATCATGAAACTGCACACAATCCCTAAAACTAACTAAAAAAATAAAACAATCCAATGGGAAAAGACCTTCGGACACAGCAGGCCTTCAGTACTCTTCTAAATCCTAAAATAAGTTACTTGCTGGAAAACAAAACATTTCACCTCAGAGTGATCACTATGGTACCTTTTATTTTGTCCAGCAGCCTGGATGTTCTGAATCCCAGCTCTCTGTCACACGAGCACGAAAGCAATGTGGCAGAGCAGGTGTACGTCTCCCCAAGCTCTCAAGCTGAGCTGCTGCCTGTCACGTCTATCTCATTTTGGTGAACTTTGACAACTCACACTTGTGGGTTAAAGAGAAACCTGCTCTGTTTGGGGTCAAGGAGAGGAAGGCTAAAGAAGATGAGAACAGCTGCTCATTCCAGAAAATGCCTGTGGGGAAATCTACACATTGCAAGCAAAGAGGATGAGTGTGCTCAGGTGCGCGTGAGGGGGATGCAAGCCAAGCAGAAATTCTGTGGGAGCCCAGGCTTTTGGATGCTTTAGAAAAAGCCTTCAATTGGGCAGAAGGGAAATAAGGGGTGCAAAAGTTCAGCATATTGTAGAGCATTTTCTGTTTGTTGGTTGGTTTTGTTGTTGCTTCTGGTGTCAGTAGGCTGATCTTTATTTTTATTCCCTGACTTTGTTGTTTTTATCTTAGCTAATTATCTATTTTATTATTTTTTTTTAATAACAGGTTTAGTTTTATCCAACAGATGAGTTGACAGGCTTTGTTGGAGCTTAAAAGACGGATTCCTGGGGCCTTTGCACTGGCTCATCTACCAAAAGCTATTTTCAATCAAAACGGGCAGCAACAGTAAAGGAAGCATGCACTACTCTTCTACTGATCATAAGTACACATAGACTCAGCTGTTTATGAACTATGATTCAGAGTAATCTGCGCACATCACAGCACCCATGCTTTTCAGATACAGTAGATTAACATCATCATCAAGAAACTGCATAAATTCAAGTCTTGTTTCTCTTTCATTATCTCTGCAGAACAAGTCAACAGTGAAGCTGGACAGTATGCTGAAAAACTACTTTTCATCCTCCAGATCACTTAAGTCAAATAGTAATCAATTCCACACTTCTCACTGTAACCCAAGTCACAGTATACTCCCAGAAAACTGTTGGCTAAAAAAGACACACACACAAACTCCCCAAACAAAACAAAACTCTAAATCAACAGATGTATGGGATCATCAGCCTAAGAGATTCAGCACATAACTGCCTTTACAGATGAACAGGCTGCACTGGGAAACTCAAACAGAGAAAGAGATGTAGTGAGCCATGAACTATAAAAGCAGTTTGTATCTACTCTGGTAATCGCTTCAGGACAAGAACTGTTAGAGTTCCTATTAGAGTCCTGTTAAATAAGATACAAAAACTTTCTATGTATAGTGAGAGTGGATTATTAGAAGGGAAAAATTAAGCAATTAAAATTATTTAAAATTAAGCAATCTTTATACGCAAGGTAAGTTGTGGCATGTGTTTAAACCCATGCATACTGTCTTAAGGCTACAGCAGGAGCAACTTCTGCACTGATACTGCCTTGCCATCCACTTCAGGCAGCCTTCTGTGAGCACTTACAGGTGGAGAGGCAGCAAGCAAGAGTACCTTAAAACCATCAGATACTCTGTGTCCAATTTCAAAGCCTTGGAAGTGCTGCCGGCCTATGTTTTCCAACGTCTAGTGCCACTCTCACTGTAACATGAACGTTCCTCATTCCTCACAGGAGATTGAATAGGTTTGACTGTTCAGTGAAGCTGATACCAAACGTACTCTTCCCACGTGACACAGCTATATTGCAGTTTTCTCCCTTTGTTTAGAATCAGGAATGTACCATACCTGAACAATCAGATATTCTACTCACCTCCTCCAAGAAAAGCAGCAGGAAAAAGTTTAGAGATGGTAACCACATCTTAGTCAATAAAAGAAGGAGAGATGGATTCAATTCTGAGAGCAAAGGTCTTCACTCTCCACTGCTCAAAAATTGCTGGAAGCCTCTACTGCACACTTACTAGTGATTTACAGGGATGAGATAACATATAAGGGTCAGATTTACCACTGACTGTTAAAGAAAACACACAGCAGCCACCCCAGGCACCTACTTTGTAGAAAAGCATAAAGGGTACTGCTGCCAAAATTTTTTCAGGCACCTAATTTCTACATCTGTAGTGTTTGCTCGCCTGTAGCACCATATGACTCTTAAGATACTTGTGACATTTTCATTTATTGAGACTATCATGCAGGATTTTCCAGCTGCAGTGGCACCATGAATTAAAAACAGAACTGCCAGAGGCATATTCAAATTGCCAACTGTTAAACTGTTCGTATTGTTTAATTATGAAGATTCACAAAACATTCACCGGTTAACTTTCCTCGAGAAGAATGCAGAGCACCTTTTCCTAATAGCTCTTTCCATTCCACCCCAATTGGTTTCCTCAGTTTAATTATTCATTCTAATTTTCAAGTTAGTGAGTTTTGCTTAAGGAACGATAGTAGAGATAACCTTTGTGCACAAAGGTGTTTTAAGTGATACGAGCAGACAGGCCATGCTCCAGAAATAGATACAATCATACATGCAATCTTTTTCTTTCTTTCTTCTTTTTTTTTTTTTTTTTGAACTTTCTTTGCTGTAAAATTTCACTTGAGTCTTAACACACACACACACACACACTGGATGCTAAGCATAAAAAGACTGCAGTATTTTCAAAGCTGGGGCGCACAAGCTACATGAAGGGAGTCATCTCATTTACAAACACGTTCCCACAGACCAGCAATTAAAATGGGATTCTCAGAGCTCACATTCCATTGGGGCATCAGGGAGCAGTCAAATCTTTCAAAGCTCAGCTCTCACGATTTAGCAACCATTACTGAGAACAGGAGAGCTCCTGAACCCTTCTACACTTCAGAAATCTAGCAATTTACCTCTTGAAGCCTTATCCCTAAGAATTAAATGTGTCAGATTTCAATTTTCATGGCTAATAAAAAGACCAAATTTTTCCACTTAAGAAAACATAATGGACACTGTAGGCAATGGTATGCTGTGCACAGACTCTGAAGCTGAAGCTAATACATCCCCACAGCACAGCAGTGATGTCTGATAACATTAGCTCAACTCTCACGTACTGCCTACTTGCATCAGCATGGTGCTACAAGCTGATGACCTCACGTTGCCAGGTGGGTTACACAGCGTGCCAAGCTAAAGACAAATATACTGGTTTGGGTTCCTCTAGACTCAGGGTCACATTGGGTATAGGAGTGCATGGAAACATGCACTGTGATGCTTGAAATCATGATATATCATGACAGTGACTAAGATCCTATGTTCTATGGAGCTGTGGCTGAAAGGGGATACACAAACTTCTACTGAATAGCATTCACAAAAGGAGAAGTAATTTTCACATAGAGGCCAGGAGAAACAATCGCAGTGATATACAGCCAACAGAGTAGGCTTGGGCATTAGGATGAAAGTCAGCCTTAACATGGTAACTAAACTTTGTAAGAGAAATATTTATGTGACCAAAGTTCTTTGTTTCACGACTTAATTAGTCACACACTAGCATAAGAATTCAAAGACCTGGGAAGTGGGGAGAGAAATAAAGATCCTGGAAAAAAAAAACAAACATTAGGTAGAAGAAGAGGCAACATCTTGGCTATTTTCCATTCTCCTTCCCTTCCCACAGTCACATTCCTCCATCCCTCACTCACCATGGGCTAACGGTGTTAAGAGCATTGTGAAGAACAGCAGCTGTGATGACCACATGACTGTGAAGGAGGGCTTGAAAGTATCCCAGCAAACAAGGGTTCAAACAAAACAAGGTGAGTGTCCTTCTGCACTGGTTTTCAAAACTTCAACTGTTGGCCTTCAACTCACATCCAAGAAGGGAGAAAAAGCCAATCAAAAATAATAAAAATAATAATAAAAAAAAATCCCACAGCCAGTATCCAGAATCTGCGACCTAGAAACAAGAAAGGAAAAAAAAATGCAGTTAGTAAAACACTAAGATAGGTGTTTTCAATCAAGTCTTGCTGCATTTCTCTGCTACCAACAGCTGCAAAGGCAAACATATCTACCCCCTGGCCCCTCAGATGTTTTTTATGTACAACAGGAATTAAAACTTGTCTCCATGCAGAGTCAGTTTGTGCATCGCTAATGCTCCACTTCCTCTCTCAAAACAGGGATTAAGACAGAAGTCTTGAACACAATGCCCATGGGCCCTGGGAGTCCACAGGCTTGAAAGGTGACTGGAAAAAGCAAGTCCATATGCTTCGCGCTAAAATCTACATACACAGGAGTTCTAAAACAGCCTGTGACTCCCTTGGAAACATTTGGGTATTTATACATCAGAAGATGACAAATTCCATTGCTGAAATGGATTTAATCAGTGCCTAGGCTCTGTGCTGATCTCTTGCACAGAAATAAGGTGTCTATTGCAGACACCTCATTTCCACACCAAACCCTCAGGTACAGGGCCTAGTAGTAGAAGCTAGCTCCTGAAAGAGCATATCGGCCAGTGTGATGACAAATCAACAGACTGCAGGTGTAAGTTCACTGTTTGGTCTAGGCCATATCTGCAAGAAAGCATGGAAAGTGCAGGTCATCAATTCCAACTACCAAGGTGACCTACCAAGTCCCCTCACTAAACCACATCCCCAGAAGTCATGTCCACGCATATCTTAAATACCTCCAGGGATGGTGAATCTATCACTTCCCTGGGCAGTGCATTTCAGTACTTGATAACGCTCTTAGCATCAAGTCTGGACCAGGCTTTGAACCCAGGCAGAGACTAAAGTCCCCCTTACCATGTAGCTCCCACCTGTGGTGACTGCCAGGGACTCAGCCACTTATGTCTACTCAAGCTCCACAGCTATTCATTGTGGAATTAAAAATAATGGTCTATCCATCTCACACTCTTACAGGGAAGCACAGGGAAATTTGAATCCATGCTTGAATAGAAACATTCACTCATATAATTGCAGAAATGATTCCAGCTCCCCATCATTTTAATCTTTCATGAAGGGGCTAGGTGGCCACAGTGACTCAAGCTTGGCAGGAATAAAACAACAACTATACAGAGTTAAGCCATAGCATCAGTTTGAGACTTAGCTCCCTGCTGACTTTGAAATGATGATAAAATATGAGGAACTGTAAAGTACTTTGCATATCTGTTATGAACTCCCTTGACTCTGCAGCCTTCACAGCACTGGTCTAATTAAAAATCTCTCCAAAAAATCTCTGATCAACAGAAGTTATTCTTCTCTGAGCAAAGAAGCTGTTTTTGCCAACTTTTGTTCCTACCCAAAACCCAGTTTGAGCCAAAAAACTGTATGAAAAACTGTGCTGCATGCCATTGTGATGTGGATATATTTCTGAAATTCAGGCATGACAAAGTGGCCTTTGTCTGGCCTTCTCTCTTTGCTGACCAACAAAATCAAACCTCACATTGTTCAGGACAGAAGTCTATAAGGAAGCTGCATTTTTTTCTGATAAGTCTATCTGCTGCTCTGCCAAGATTTTGTTCTCTCACTCTTCCCTCCTCACCAGTCTACCCCTGCAGTTTGTTCACTCAAATATAGCATTTAGGGTCTGAAGCGTTTTCTCGGCTCTAACTGTGGTGATTAAAAAGCCCAAGGGCAAGAGGAAGGCAAATGGCTTCTTTACAGAGAAGCAAGAAATTAAATCGTGGCTCAAGCTAGAATGGTAGCCACTAATAACATTTAAAGCCTGGTTTCCAAAGGGCTCACAAATATTTTAAATTATATTTTTGAAATACTGATCAAGTTTCCTATTTGAATTTTAGAAAGCTACCAGTACACAGCAAAGTACCCTTCCGGTTTGCATGCGTGTCTTTTCTACAGCATCACCATTATAAAGGGGAAAAGCTTTTTGTGCTACAAAAATTGAAAAGGTATACACAAAAATGGAGGAAGCAATCAAGTACACTGCCCTGAAGGGAAAAGCTCAGTCAGGGAGTGAAGGAGTGGGGTTTGTTTTCTAATTTTTATTTGTTTAAGCTGATTCAAGTTCTGGATAAACTAAACCTGTCAGAAAGAGATAACACTGCAGTGAAGTAAAAACTTTTTGGGTATAAATTCAAGAAGTCGCAAATGATTTATGACACCCATCCCAGAGAAAGGATAATTGTCAATAAATATTTACACGGTAGCCTTTCAAATACTTTTTATCTGTCTGCCTGTATTCCCCCACACGATAGGATTATTGGTTTTTTTCTGTGTTCTCATGGGCTGAGACTCAAGAAGGAAAACAATTCACGCATCAGTGGTGGGCACAGCCTTGCCCTTAAGTCTGCTCCTGCAGAGACTTCTTCAAACTCTTCAGATTCGTGCATGATGTGGAGCCTAATGAACCCACAATGTGCACAGAGAAGTGCTGAAGTTGTTTAATAACGTGGGATACTGCTACACAAACCAAACACATAGTGCTACACAGCTCTGGCTGGTTTTGTACTTCATTCATGTGATCAAATAATCATACTGCGTTTGTGAGCTGGATGCCTGCAGAACAGTGAGATAAGAAATGAGTGGAGCAATCCTTTTCTTAACGGTCACACAACCCTCTCCAGCAGCGTTTATGAGATGCGCAGGAAGAGGCCTGCAAAATAAAATTCACTTCATCTTTGGATTACCTCCAGGTAAAAGTACAGCCAAAGAGAGAAACTAGAGCACGCAGATGTGAACTTTTTGAGTGCTGTTACATTTATTGATGCAAAAAAGGGGATATACTATCACAGTGAGAAAGTTAAGGGTTACACTTGGCCTAAGGGCTTTGGATTTGAACGATGAAGATGGCATAGCATGCATTAATTTACAAGGAAGTTCCTCTGCTCAGTGACCTTCCTGCCCATAGGGCTGCCCCTGATAGCCTCACGGCTTGGGCTGCTGCCAAGCATCACCCAAACCTGATCTGCATGCTGGCAGTTCTTAAAATCCAACTCAAAGTGGTACTGACAAGATAGAAGAGAGCCAAAGGAAACTGCAGCCTTGTGGTGTAAATGTGCAGTGAGGTATTTATGAAGGCATGCCTTCCTAAAAGGATATTATGTATGCACTAACTCAGCATCTACTGCAAAGTCTCTGCTTCAGCAGTTGATGTGAAGCAGCACAGGGAGCATTTTCTGAGCCCATCCTCCTGATGGCACATGGACAGGGTGGAAAAGATAAGGAAACCAGTTCATCTCCTGTGTGAACAAACAGCATGAAGTTAAAGTAGAATTCAGAATGGCACAAGCCAAACCTGTCACAAGTCCACCTAATTACTGCCTTCAACCAAACGTGATCATTTGTGCCTGTACCAAGCAGGATGCTCCCCTTCTCACCATGCAAAGCCTGCTTGCTCTCCTCTGACACCTGGCATTTTCTCAACCACCATAGTGTGAACATTGTATGGGCACAAGTGTTTTCAGTGACATTCAGTAGCAAATGCCAGGCGGAAACATCCTGCTTTTCTTGCCCAGTTATGCTTCTCCACAATTTTCTCTCCTCCCCTGAAAATGTGTATAGTAAAACTAACTTGAAAGTACAACTCAGCAATACAAGGATTGCTTTATATTCCTTAGTAGAAAAGATTCCTACACTTATCTCCTTCTTTAGCATAAGTTGCTTACTATGTAAAAAATAAGTATGATGTTTCAAACAAATATTGATTAGAACCACAAGAACAAAAGCTTGGAAGTAATAAACTCTTTGAAGCCAATGGGCCAAATTGGAACCAAAGATGCAATTCTCCCATTTCAGCATCTACTACTTGCACAGCAATTTGTATGAGAAATCATTTTCAGAATGAAAATATGCAATCTCTTCAAAAGTGAATACATTAAATAGAATTTAAGGGTAAAAAATAATAAAACAAATAAATAAATAAATAACAAGTGAAAGAATGTCCTGCATTGCTGTTCCCATTATAAATGGCTGAACTAAATTGCTGCAAGACATTTAGCCATGAGTTATTGGAAAACACCTCTTAATTTTATTTTTTTTGTATTGCTACAACAAAGAAAAAGTTTTGCCCTGCTCATCTCTTTCCATTTTCAGCCCGTTTTCAACCCTTCCCTCAACTCAGCATGTGGCTCCATGGTCACTCTGCAGTGACAGCAGCACAGCCTGTGAGATAATGGTCATACAAGCACCAGTGATGCTACAAAGCATTGGAAGCAGGACAGCAGAAGCTATGGCATTTCAATGGAACCACGAGTACTTGTGCTTCTTCTTCTCTGAACAGCCTGGTCTAGTGGTTGGTGAGCCTGCACGTAACTGGGGGGTTGAAACTAGATGATCATTGTTGTCCTTTTCAACCCTGGACCTTCTATGCTTCCTAGCCACTCCAAACTGTCTGTAAACATCTTTGTGTTTGTATTTGGCCAAAGAGGAAAAAAAAGACAGGAGAAAGAAAACCTAAAGGCATTCTGCCCTTTTCTCCTCTGTTATACCTTACATAGCACTTTGAGAAGTCACTTTAAAAACCTTAGAAGCAGCAATAGCACCAACCTGTACTAACAGTTCCCATTCATTCTAGATTCTCAAATATCACTGCAGCACTACATGCACACCCCAAGAAGAACCGCCCCCAGCTCAGACCCAGCCTCATCGGCCACCTGTTGGGGCTATAATTCAAAGTGACAAAAAACTCTTTAGAAGTACTATGGGATGCACTACAAAATAACTCAAGTGTTAAGTGAGTTAAAAAAAATCTCAGATTAATCTAGCCTTTCGTAAGAGCACACCCCAATATAGGCCAGCTAAATCAAGTAGTGGTGTGTTGCTGTTTTATTCCCTTCACATGTGGATGAAATGGAGGCTTTTGTTCTCTTCCAAAGGTCAAAGGGGGATTTTCAGCTATCAGCTGTTTGTTAGTTTTCCCACTCAACCCAGTACCAAAGCAGTTTCAAAAGAAAATGGTAACCAAACTAAAAGTGAAGCTTCTCACCTGCCCTGTGACTATACACTAGAAGATATGGGGGAAGGAACAGAGAAAAATAAGCATCTGGGAAACATGAAGCTTATAAAATTGTACTGAATTGTATGTCCAAATTGCACAACTGTCAAGCACTTTCCCTACATGCCTGCTGGTTAACCTCTGCAACATTCTTCATTGCAGATTTAGGAGGGGAAGGTACAATATTCACAGCATCCCCGCATGTTTGCAAATACACAATATCATTTGCAAAACTTTAGAAGGTATAGAGCATCATTTGAGCAGGTGGTAAAACATGCAAATATTTGTATTGCTTTACTGCCCCCAGACCAGCAGGTACTCCAAAAACTGATGAGAAAAAGCTCTGTAACTCTCCCTGATTAAGCACTGCCTGCAACAGCAGCTCATGGCTCGCAAGAAGCACGTCAGCCCATCCACAACTCCATCAGCAAGGAACAAAAAACAGCTTTGAGAACAACTATGCAGTTTTCAGCACAGGCTGCCCAGTATCATCAACTTAGGATCACCTGAAACAACTCAAATATATTATCATATACAGTTGTTATTACCAGTATTACCCAAAAGTTTTATTTTTTTTCCACAGAAAGGAGGGGGAATTAAGATCCTTCCCAAAAATGTATCATACCTACGTAGTTTGCCATCTTAAACCTACAAGGTTGTAGTACATCTCCTTTTGAGAGAGGAAGCAATGAACAGCCAAACAGTCCTTACAGAGTGCCAGAAGTTATGGTCTCACTGTGCTACATTTGGAAAGATTAAGGGTGGTGGAAGGGCGATACAGGAGTGTACCAGCAAAGGGACTAGAGCAAATGGAATGGTGTTAACAAAAGAAAGGGAGAGGTGCTCTCCTGTCTCCAAAGACCTAGGCTTGCAGGAAAGACTCCACAAGGAAGTGACCTCCAACCAGAGCTCCTTCCCTAGTGGCAGTCAGCACTCAAATGAGGTCTAAGAGGGGAGCAGCCAGGCTTCACCCCTTCCAGTCACACAGGTGAGTTGTCTTCACCTGTGCTCCCAGGGCTGACCAGATCCTTTTCCCAGGTGCTCAATCAGTGGTTCAGGCTGTGACTCAGCAGTTCCCATACACACTGCATGACTGTCAGTATGTGAAAACTCCTTGGAACAATCAAAGTTTCAGCTCTTTTCAAGTAAGTTCCTCCTTACAGAGAAAAGCTGAAAAAGAGGACTCAAATGTAGCTGAGAGGCTCAGTAAGCCAGTTGTAAAAGAACACAGCTCAACGTACTTGTTGGATTTAAAATTCATACTACTTTTAATCAAATCTCATATTTTTTTCTATGAATGATTCATGACACTGAAAACTCTGATAAGACAATACTCTCGATGCTTATTTGTACATCACAGAACTTTGGACAATTCTTCTGTGACAAATAAAATATGCGTTGGGCATGCATTGCAGAGACAAGCTTGCCTCCTGGGTCAGTATAGCTTTATCTTCCATTTGCTACCATCATCAGAGCTCTTTTTTTGAGGCAATACCCCTCCCATACATACCGGCTCCTTTTATTCAAACATCTTATCAACAGTAGAATTGTGATGGCACACATTCTACAGAGAAAGAAATACTAAAGACAGCTTCTTACTTCAAATAGAAGCAGTAGAACTTTTTTGCAGGACATACACTCTGGAAAAGGGGGAAAGAGCCTTGCGTCTACCTCTTGGTCACCTCCTTCACAGCCCAGCTGGCCACCTATCTCTTTGCTGGGGTATGAAGGTTAAACAGCAAAGTAAAGGCACTAACAGCTATAGAGATCTGAGCAAGGCAGAGCTGCAACAGGCAGCCTGGCCCCTGCAATGGCTTGTTGCACAGGATCCACAGCAACAAAGGCCAGCCAGCCAGAAGCATGTGAACCAAAATATCAGGTAAAAACTTTTGTTTTGGGAAGCAGAACTTCTGGCATTGCTGCATTTACTGCAACTGACCCTGTCTCTGGTCACTAGTTGCATTGTACAACTCCATTCAGTAACCAAATGGGAAGAGCAGCACTTGTCTGAGCAACGACTCTGAAAACAGCACCAAAGCTGTGATCCATCTCCGACACGTAATACGTGTCTACTGTGCATTCTTGATCTGCTCTGGCTTACTATTCCTTTCTCAAATGGATGGCAACAGATATTTCTGTTTTGTACAAAGAAAATGTAATTTTCTTCACTTTTGTGCTGATTAGGAAATTAACAGGTGGCATAACCAAGGTTAATTGCTTTTCCCATTTAAAATGATACTGTTGTTGAAAGAATCAGAGCAACAATGAGATCACCTATACACACAATTGTGTGCACGTGCACCTTATCAAATTAAAGGAAAAATCACTGACAAATTAATGGCAAAAGCCAGATGAATAACACATTTTTTAGGAGAAAGTTATCTAGGAAAAAGTTAAGTTTAATTGTCTTTCAGATCTGTTATGATGTAATAAATGTCTATTAATGTTTAGCAGCAAATTGGGTTTTAATGATCATTGCTATTTTTGGCTGGTGGGTGACACGTAGTTTAAATATAAAACAGATTTATGTTTTACACCGGGATGACTTTCTCAGACGACTCTCCTTGACTTAACCTCTTCACACCCCACAAGACATTTAATATAATTTTATTTCTAATAGACTGTAAGCCAATAGGATCATATTTGCTACTACTGATGTTTTCAATGAGAAATAAAATCAATGAGCTTTATGCTGAAGGTAAGTGATGACTTAAGTGTAAGCGGCTTGGAAAATATTAGGAGGGTTGTATTATTCGAGTAAATGATGCAAATTAAGGAACAGCCTGGATAGGAGTAAGATCTACAAAATCTCCTGACCTTACCACATAGAAGAAGCCTCAGTTAGATTTTACCTTTTTGTTCGTTTTTGGGGGCACTCTCAAAAACAAGTATTAATAAGGGAGAAACAATACTCAAAACAGGTGGTCAACCTTAAGCATTCATACCTCGTGGTGGAAAAAAGAATAAAATAAAACTCTCTTCTTAGACCCCAAGACAATAGAGCAGTCTGGTTGCTAGGAGAAAAACAAACAGCACTCACTGCAGTAGAGAAGGACAGACACGCGAGGCAAAGGCAGCCCACAGACCGATGGGGAACAAGGCGGTAACGCAGGAGAGCTCTGTGTCAGAAATAGTAAGGGGAAGAGATGTGTGCAGGAAAATAAATGTTGCATCTACATTTCTGGATGCGATATTTTCCAGTGAGCTACATACACAGGAATAATGGAGGGCCAAACAGGCCAAATATCAGGACTAAAGGCATCTACAGTTCCCTACAGCAAAAGTTTGTGTGGTAATAACAAAGACATTTTACCATGTTAATGACTTCTGTTACACATTAATCAACAGCCCAGCTCCTCTGATCTTTGAAAGACAGAAAGAAAAGAAAAAGGTTCAATCATTGCACTCATTTGCTGCACAAATATTTTTTAATTATTATTTGTATTTTGCTAACAGAGGCCACCTGCCATTGGGTCATCTAACCCAAAGTCTAGTCTCACAGCAAAACACAGCTCCTGTCTCCTTTCCCCCCTCCTCCCTTGCATCATCCAATTAACAAAGGATGGGAGAAACAGATCATACTACCAATTTTGCAGAGAAACAAGGTGTAGAGGTAAAGGCTGTGATTGCCACATGTGCCGTTCTATAACTCTAAGGCAAGCTAAGCAGACTATTTCAAGCAGACCTGGATAACAAGTGGTAAGTATTTAGCACTTTTTTAGTTCCCAAAGAAATAGCTGTTCCCAATGAAAACAACCAAACCCAAACATATCTCCAATCCAAATATTTATTGCCAACACTGTATCAAATGCTGCTAACCTCATCTGATGAAAGAGCAAGGGCTCAGCTGTGTGTGAAGGTCCTCCAGCGACACCTCAAGCCAGAGGTCCAGTCCCTACCCCAGAGTCACAGACTGTACCTTCTATGGCCTCTTTGTAACAGGGAGCATCACCTATCGTCCTATGATGACAGTGATTTACAGTCACAAGGGGCCACTGTGCTACAGCTGAAAGCCAGAGTTTCTCTTGGTACTACAAAGGAAACATTTTATACCAGGAACTCTCAATGGATGAAATATTTATATAATATGGATCACATACACTTCTCTTTCCCCTTTTGAAGTAAAACAAAGGCCAGATATTTCCAGCTGAAATTACATGAGGGATCTTAACTAAACAGAACTTTTAAACATGGTTGGAACTTCACCAGAAACTTCCAGCTGAAGTCTCGACTCTTGCATCACGCCTTGCCATTATGAGGAAGCATGTGGCGACCAGCCCTGCTGAAGAGGCGGCCCTCCCATTCCTGCACAAGGTATTTTTAGAGGCAACACAGTTTCTTTTCCTTTGCAAGAAAGTACCTCCAGCATGTAGGCATCCTTTTTAAAGGCTACTATAAAGTGTCCAAACAATTAAACGTTTGGGTGGGTGAAAGGCTAAAATTAATTAATTCCTTGAGTGCTTTCTTGTAGAAATTAACCGCTAGGACAATCAGGACGAACGTGCTCTTTCAGAGGAGAACTGTCCTGGGCAGCAGCGTGAGGAATGTGAGATATTTGCCCTACTGTCATGCCTCATAGCTGAGGATCAGTAGCAACTGACCAAAAAGAGAAAATACACCTGTTGGGAAATTGGTTGATCTGAAAATCTGCCTGCCTCAATAAACCTCAAATGAAACATATTTCTTAATGGCCTATTACAGAGTATCAGCCTCTAAGAGATTCAAGGGAGAACTGAAGGTGGTTCTGACCACAGAAGGTTGGGTTCCAGTCTCACCTTTTGTTGTTGCTTTTGCTTTCTGGTGGTGGTGTTTTTTGTGCTTTTTCTTTTTTTTTTTTTTTTTTTAATTGGTTTTTGTTTTTCAGAAAATGATGTAATATAAGATAAAAAAAAAAAAAGAAGAAGAAAAAGAAAAAGAAGAACAAGAACCTTGCTAGCATACTTGGTATACTTTTGTTCTATAATACTTATATTTACAGCACTACGTATATGAGCAGAACTGTAGAATGTACCACGTGATCCACAAGGTATGTTTCCTTATCCTTTAATCATTGGTGTTCTTAGCTTTTAAGAGGAAGATTTTTAACTGCAACTCTCTCCGTGCCTTTTTCCCCAGTGAATTCCAACTTGAAATCTGGGTACTGAAATTAATCTTTTAGATGAATTACTGCACAACTGGAGTGATTATATTCAACATTGGCCTGGTTTGCAGGTTGCCAAACTGAGGCAAGGATCTTCTACACCACTCTCCGTGTTTAAATACATGTTGAACTTAAAATAATCAAGAAAATGTAAACGGGTAACTCAGAGGCATTTAACAAAATCAAACACCATCAGATACAATCAGACTGAAATGAAATGGCAGCGCCACTGGGACTCTGCAATGAAGTTAATTACATAGTTTCTATTATTTCCAAGAAAACAGTAAACAGTAATATTTCCATATACTCTAAATATAATAGTTGCACAATTTGCACTAATGCCTTTCTTTATTGAACAGAACTAGGAAAGTCCAATTCTGATTTTACTCTTAATGTAGTGAGAAGTAACATGTCTCAGACGTCTGGGAGAAACATTTAATTGTAGATATCACATTTGATTCCAACAAGGAAATTAAGTACCTATGGCAACTATAAGGGAAGATAATTTATCTCATGTGTGGGTCTGTTTCCTGTGATATTTTGTAAGGGACTCTATAAAGAACAAAATGTAGCTAGATAGTTATATCTGATATACAAGATGGGTTGGTGGCTGGGGGAGGGTAACCCTGGTGCTTCCTGAAATGCTCCCTATGCAAAGAAGCCCATGTTTCTGATCCCTTGCAGGAGATGGTTTCAAAAGCACTGCTCTGCTACTAAAAGCATCTGGGGTCACTGGGAAAATCACACCGATTTCTGCAGGAGGCATCACAACCAAGAGAGGGTCCTTGAAAATGTCACCCTAAGCAGAGCAAGCAGCAAGTAAAATCTTTGTTATTTAAGGTCATGGCTGGAAGAGGGACTGCAATAAAGTATTTCATTCAATTATCCAAAAAGTCATTCACAATAAACAACAAACAGCTACTTTTTACTACATCTTTACTTTGACTTATCTTACTGTAAGAGAAGTAAGTACCCTAGTTTATAAAAACAAAGGGAAAACCGACAAAAAATAATAAAATCAGCTCTAAACATTTTGCTAAAGCAATCACTCCTTTGTTCATTTTGTTCTCCCTATAAGGGAGATTCACAAGGGCAAAGCAGGAACACCAGGCTTCAAAAGTAACCAAAATTGGCAAATTGTGCAGAAAGATATATAGTGTCATTGTTTAGCACTTGGCACCAGCACAGATCTGAGCAAGCAAGAACACAGATCGCCTGTGATGAGAAATCTATCAGATGTAACAGAGCCAACTGATGGCAAAAAATCTAACATTAAGATCCTTTCATCCAGTGCTTACCTTATTTTTACATAAGCTTAACTTCCAAAGAAAAAGACCCTAAAGATGCTATGTCTAAACTGAAAGAAAAGATCTTCTGTGGTCATAACTGACCATTAATAAAACAACAACAACAACAACAAACAAAACAAAACAAAAGAAACAATACCTACAAGAAAACAAGGCCTGACAAAGAGAACTCCACTGAAGTCAGAGGTTGAATCTTCATCCATGACAAACCAATGCTGAAGTGCTACATCAGCTGTAGGCAACAAAATGCCTTTTACAGCAATCATGTAGGGAAACCTCTATGAATTTCTTTCCATGTTACAAGTGCAGATTATTACAACATGCAGGCTTCTTGTTCACTACTGGCAAAAATGCATAGCTAATGGTCAACACAGTCAAGCATTGAAAAAGAGTGTTCTGTAGCTGAGAGTTTGCTCTATTGAATAGTATTACTGTGCTCTCCGTACCTGATGTAGTTCCCATGGAAATAATTAGGAAGCATTACTTCTGGAGCAACCTTTGTAGATGCAGCCCTAGACAATTCCTCTTCACTCAGCACAACCTATGGAAGCCAAAAGATTGGACATCCATGCGCTGATACTTAGCCTTCAAAGAAGCACCGTGTGAAACTCGAGTTTTCTTATACTGGTCTTTCTCTTATCTAATCTGGTTCTGGCTATTCTCATCTACAAAAGAGTGGTACTGGAGAGGCAGACAACTCCTCCATCATACACAGCAGCATTGTTCAAGTGAACAGTAAAAATCTATGAAGTGTACATCAGAAACAATTGAAATTAAAGGCTGTACTTCAGGGTTGTTTGTCAGAGAAAAAAAAAAAAAAGAGAGAGAGAGAGAAGAGAAGAAACAGAAAGAAGAGTGAATCCTGAATTAGTTGGCACTTTTGATCTATCAGACTTCCTTGTGCCTTGCTCCCCACAGCACTACTCTACCTCTGCTTGCAAAAACAGCCAGCACTTTTGATTTGTTTCCAAATACTACTCTTCTAGTCAACATCAGGATTTTATTCAGTTTAAGTGAGAATGTGAATCAGGCTGATTCACCTTACCTAATGAAGCCCTCATCACATGTGTATTTTCAGGGAATACCTGCAGTCCATGCTCCAAGACTGTACAAAGACTAAACCTTCCTTACAGCCCTTCAACATCTGTATATCTCATTGCTGTAAGTTAAATTGGAGACATCCCTGTGAAATGCAGCAAGTTCCAACTGTTAAAACATGTCCCTCTGTCTTAACCAAATAACACCTGAAATAGGAATATCAGAAACACTGCAGTGTGCTTATCAGAGACAGAAGTGAAATGATTGCAAGGATAACCAACAAAGTGAGAGCTCATTCTCACAAAACCAATAATTCCATCCATGAGGCTGGCAATTCCAAAGGGAGTCTGTATGAAAATCACTGCAAACTGGAAACACACAACTTTTATCTCTGTGATACAAAGCAAAGCTATTTTGTAGTGATAGTGTAAAAAACAAATCAATACTGTTCAGGGCCAATACTGGTAAGCCGCTAACCAAAGAACAGTGATGTGAACCTATTGATTCTGTAGAGGTATACTTCTATATTATTTTCTTCGTAGTCTGAAATATATCTATCACTTTACAAAATGGAAAACAAGAGACTGAAACCTCTAATACTTCCTAAAAACTTGAAGTTTCACTTAGATAATAAGAAAAACTGTTGGCAGTATTTTCTACTTTATACATTTGTCAGAATGCCTTACATTGAGAGAAAAAATGTTATGATGGGGTTTTTAACATCTACGTTTTTAATGATTCAGCTACAGATTTATCAGGCTGAACATTTAGTTATGACAGTCTCAGCTTAGAATGGCTGCCTGGGTTGGTTCATGATACACTACAGCTGACTGACAAACGCTGAGACTGTAGGAGTGCGGACAAAGCGAATGCATGATACAGCTTAATATTTAAATAAAAGCATCAGTAGATCCTCAAACAGTAGTAACTAGGGTCCATCCTGCTGAATTATGGTTAACTATTGCACTAGTTGTTAATATTTACATATCTGTGCAAAAAAAAAAATATTCCCAGATCTCTACAGAACATATTTTTACCATTAAAAAGAGAAAAAGTCAGGTCAAAACTGATACACCTTAACTCAATGTCACCATAAGGCCCATTCAGGAAAGACTAGATGACCAAAATTGTACACATCACTTTGTGGGGACAAAAACAGGTAAAAGTAATGCATGGGCTTTTTTAATACACATCTATGGAGAGAAAAGCACATCAGCCACCAGAGTGACTTGACTGGGAGCTTGCACATCCAGGTCTTTCTTCCTACCCAGGTAAAAGACATATGGAGATGCCCTTACCTTCCCTCCCTCACCTCCTCTGCGCTGCTCCCCCCTGTTCCAGGGTGAAAATCAGGGCACGATTAGAAAAGAGCTCCGGGATAAACACATCGCTAAAACAATAAATACCAGCTAGACAGCTACGAAGGTCAAGAGATGTTTACAGAGATTACAAGTTCAAAGACCACAGTCACAGCAAGTACTGACAGATAAAGCATACTTCTGCTTCTGAAAAATACATGCAAGTTGCATGCAGCTAAGATTTTTATCATTATTGTTAAAATAATGGTAACAAAAATTAAATGTAAGGCTGGAACACAAGGGGCTACTTCACTTACCACTGCTTTCCTACAGCAGGTCATATCTCCACAGAGGACTGTGTGAGGAGGAAAGCCTTCAACAAGGTATCAACAGTCTTCAAAGGGGTTTCTTCAAGTCAGAGTTTTGGGGTGCTCTTTGAAGTTGGCAGTGAAGATACAAAGCAGCTGCACGGGTCCTGTGCAACTCCTGAGCTACTTTCTCAGGGAAGGTGCTGCCCAGCCACCATGGCTGTCACTGCCAGCACTGCTCCCTCCTCTCACCAGGGACAGGGAAAGGCCCTAGTGGTAGCAGCACCATTTTGGATTACTCAGCTTCACCCTGTGCAGCCCTTCTAGTACCAGGTGGTATGCCTGCCCTACAGCCTCCTTCAGGGCCCTACCCGCCAGAGCTCCCAGGGCTGAAAAGCAAACCTCAGGCCTCACTTGGGTGGCCCCTGAACAACTCCCCTGGCTTCTCATGCATGGCAACCTCTTGGCCCCACAGCACTATGCCTCTTGAGCCTGCTGTGAGCTCTGGTGACCAGAGCCCCCAGAATGGCTCCGTGGTGGCCACTGAGGTGGCCCAGTGTGGAGACAGTCTTCTGTGCTGCAGGAGGCCCTGAGGCCCCAACACCCTTCCCCTCTTCTCCAGCAGCCCCGGTACACGCTCATGCTGCTAACACTCATCTCCACTGATGTCCCTCAGTAAAAATAAGGGCTGAGGCTCCTGGGAGACTCCAGCCATCCACGAGAGGAGAATCAGATGTTGTGATGTTTCTTTCAGATCTTGTTCCAGGAGTTATTTGATATACCAAGAGGCTGTTAAATTGATAATGGGTCTTTTAGGTCAGTCAGGTCTGTGTGCATAAGCAAAGAGGAATAATGGTTTGCAGAAGACTCATCATCTGCAGTTGAGTATCTTGAAGCCATCAGGGGACCATAAAGTGGCCCAGCAAGCCAAAAAGCATGGCAAGAACTTGGCTGCCACCATTCACCAAATAAGGAAAACATAAGTAATGAGCTAGCAGCAACAAAAGTCCTCTAAAAACAATTCATCATTTGCAAAAGGTAGCATAAGATCTATAACATTTCCCTGCCCCTCTCTCCTGCACAATAATCAAATTTTAAACATATCCTTTACAGAAATGGTCTGGCCATTAACAGTAACTGTTTCTTATGTGCATCAGTAAAAGACGTAGTGCTACAAAGACTAAATGAGACTTATAGAAAAGAAGCCATAAATCTTTGTCAGCCTCTCAGAAATGAACACTTAATACAACTAGCTTGGAGTACTTCACTTCTCCTTCGGCCGAGGTACCAATTATAGTACCACTATGATAAATTTTAATCATTGTTGTTAATGGCTCCCCCAATTTATTTTATCCCCTCTCTGCACTAATGAGCTGTACTTGAAGTCTCATGATTCAAATACTATTCCCTCCCCACACGTAAGTAGGATAAAGCAATCTTTCGGATTTTGAACTGTAATAATGCTGACCTATTCACTGACATATGAAAGGACTTCCAACATTTGGGAACACAAAGTTTGGTCATAAAGTATAGTTACAACACAGCCAGAAGCCATTCATTTCCACTTTCTCCCCCCTGTTTCTACTCCATGCTTCCCTGCTTCCCCCTGTTCTCCCTAGCGCTTTAATTTCCTCACCAGCAGGTAAATACTTTCTTTTCAAACTGTAAAAGTAAGTATATAACCAACACATTGTTTAGGGCCACAAACAGAGTTGCCTACTAAATCTCCACCACCCCTTTAGTTACTAGTTGGCACTAATTTAACAAGCAGTTTTACAGCCTCAAAAGGGAATGTGTGCTGTAAGCTATGGAGAAAGAAGCCTTACTGCTTCTATGAAAAGCAGTACAACTCCAATATTTTGTACAACTCCCAGTGGCGCAAAGGAAACCAATAATTCAGGCATGACAAAGCAGTGCCAACCACAGATAATCTGTGTGCATATATTCTGGGTATGATGGAAGTGCATGGCTTAAGGCAGACATCACTTTCAAAGCAATGTTGAAGAAACATTGTTACAACAGAGTGGTTCAAACAGCCCCGGCTCTGCTGCTCACCTTGCTAAAATATAACGGGTTCAAGAGTCATGTAGTGACATTAAAAAGCAGCGCATCAAAATGGCCCAAAGAAATTTCCCTCGTCCCACCTAAGCCAGGGAATTCATTGCCACAAGAGTGTGACGAAGCCAAGCCACAAAGCAGCAGATGTTTATATCCCAGCCCCTAATCCCCAAGAGCTCACAAAATCCCTGTGACCAGGTTATCCTGGAACCATTTATCAGACATTATTTCTACAAAGTGGAAAGTTCAATGTTGTTAACTACATTGTTAACAGAGGGGATGAGAGGGAGCTGGCACTTTCTGTGCTGCTCATGATCTAAGGAAATGAGAGAGAAAAAATCAGTCATAAAAACTTTCAGATTTGTCGCAACAGTAAGCGGGTAACTTGGATGTGAATGTTCTGACGAGTTTCTGACATCACCCCCAAGGAATTCATGACAAAAGTCATCCAAGCAAGAGCACATCAAAAACAAGATCTCTTCTATATTAATGGTTAAAAATAAATAAATAAGCAAGCAAGCTTTTTTTTTTTAAAGTACATATTTTTCTCCTCCCCCCAGTCCAAACTATCAACCATGATATTTTTTAGCTAGTTCTAAATTTTTAAACATCCTTACTGCTGTGTACCAAGAAAATGTGAATTTAAAGTAAAAGCCATATTAAGAATTATTTTTCTGTTGGTTTGTTTTTTTTCCTTTCTTCCCTGAAAATATAGTGGGTTCAAGACAGCATATCACACACAGTCCTTGGACTACCTGGCTGCCTAAGCTCAGAACTACAAGGAAAATACATTGCTAAATAACCCCAATGCCCTCTCTGCATGACAACGGCTCTCTCTGCACCCAGATGATCCTAACAGTCCCCCAGAACACACTATCCCCTTCTCCATGGGTGGTAAAATCCTCTTTACAACAAGATTTAGCTCACGAGCCGTTTTATCTTTTGCAGAGCTTTGGATGCTGCAGGTGCCTTCTGGGCTCGGAAGACCCGCAGTGCTTCTATCCCCTCCTGCTGTATGTAAGGGGCCAAAATCAGGGCTTGATCATGGTGGTAGCTAGGTAGGGAATGATCCCACAAAACACAGCAACACATTTCATGGGGGATTTCCTTTTTGCTCTCAGCCTACAAACTACATGCCATATGGAGAGCTGGCAAAAGGGAGAGGACAGATGTCTGGAGACATTATAGTTACTATGTTAACTGCCTGTGAGTTTATTCATCAAAAGGTGATCACCCTTTGTTCTGGTAAGAATTTATTTTAACTTCCTTTGCAGCTTTGAGAGGTTGACAGCAAATCACTATTATACAGTTCTCAAAAAGTACCAATGATTTGCAGCCTGATTAAAAGGCACATTTCTTGGCCTGCAACACCAAACATTAAGCTAAGCCTACAAATGCAGAAAACAATGAAGAGTTGACAGCAGCAGAAAAGGAGGCAAATGGAAACCCTCACTATAGCTGGACAGGCTGTCTAGAGGTTCACATGCCCATGTAAAACACCAGGCCAGGCTGGATTCACAGGGATGCACAGCTATACCAGCATAAAAGCATTGCTACACCAAAGAGAAGCTTCCTTCTCTGAAGGCAGAGAAGAGAAAGTTTGGAGCACTGGAACAAATGAACAACAAAAAGTCCCCTCTTCTCGAAAAAGGGACTTGGATGTGCATGCTTACAATAAGATGACAAAACCCACCACAAAAGCTGTTCACTTTCCAGCAGTGTTTCACAGACATCTCTCATGAGACATCCTTTGATTCAACCTGGAGTTCATTTCCTGTGGACTAAGGAGAGCATTAAATGCCCATGTGGCTCTTGGATATAAAAAGCAAAATTGGAAGGCTTGCTCATTTTGAAACCCTCTTTCAACAGTACATCTGCTTTTAGAGTTTGCATCCCTTAAGCAATGTTTCCTGCAGAGGAGTAGCCATCAGCCGTACAAGTCTGCAGTCTCATGCGCTGAAGGAAGTTCGAGTGAGAACTCAGCTCACACATGAGCACAAAGTGCCAAACTTCTCAAGCTGTTTGGAGGAGCGCGATGAATTAGTTTCATCCAATTCCAACTGGTGAGAAGCCGAGAAGAGGCCACCTAGGCATCACCTTCACCTGAGCACTGAATGGACTGCAATGGTGAAATCACAGGTGTTCAGTCAGAGACAAGGCAGGAGGTAACTGTTACTTCCTCCTAGGAAGTCATATTTTAGAAAGAAACTCACAACACTGCTCGCAATAGAAATCTCAGTAAACAGATGATGGAGTAATAAAGAAAAAGGTGTGGGAGTTGGTGGCTTTTTCCTCAAGTTTGCTACCATGATGCTACTTCCCAGCACAGCATGAATATCTTAATCTTTACCCAGTTTCAGGTAAAAGGTTATAAAATTTTACCCTGTACAAGCATGGCTGTAGAAGAGCATGCAATAAAAAGGATGTCTCTATATGAAGCAGTCTTCATTAAGCCAGGGGAAAAAAAAAATAGAATGAGATATTCACTCTTTCTTTAAGTACCATTGAATCCTGGCACTTTCCTCAACACAAAAAAACGGTTATGCCTCTCCTTGAAATAGTTTATCTTTTACAATTGGAAATGGGAAATGTCTGGAAACCAAACTAGCAGTTCGGAGATGAAGAGCTGTGCAGTTCTCTTGATATAACATTATTTGCCAGTCTATCATCTATTTCTTCTGGCACTTGATGAGACTGCCTGCCTGTTTTTTCCACCAAAATTCAGGTCAGTCACTGTCCCTCATTCACAGTGTCACAGCTGCTCTGAAAATATACATCAGAGCATTAGCAGAAATCGAGCTGCCAAGCACCACTGCAATGCAGGTCAAGCACACGAACATTTTTTTCTTTCTTGAGCAAAAGGCCATGCTTTTTCCCCCCAGAATACAAATCCCAGCCGCCAGCAAGGAGGCAGATGTAATGGCTAAGCCAACACTGCCGTCCCTTTGCCCCATACCATGATGCTTGTGGTTTAGCACTGCAGTGCTAGCAAGTGGGAAATAAGACATTGCCTCCGGCATACCTCACCTCAATGGGTGACGTGCTGGGCAACCATACGTACCAACACACCCTGCCTGCTCCTCTTACTGCCAGCCCACACAGCTCAAAAACAAGCAAGGATCTTCCCAAGGTCCTTGACACCAGAGAGTTTTTTAATAGGTGCTTCTCCAAAAGAAAGAACTTAAGAGCAAAACAGAAGCTTTGATAATTAGCTGTTCACAAGGGCTTTATCTCTGCAGGGGACAGATTTGTTAGTTTTAAATTCTCAGCCAGCAGATGATGAAACTCTTCTCCCCAAGGTTTACTGACCGACAGTAAACAGTACGCATGTACGCACACAATTTTTTAAAGCTCCCATTTCCTATAGCATAAGTTTAAGAGAACCGTGTTGCACTTAGGCAGCAACAATTGCATAACAAGCACAAGACCCAATTTCGGGAGTTGTTTCTTGTTTTTTCACCTGCTGCAAAGCCTCCGTGGGCTGGCTGAGAGCAAATCAGCACAGAGAATTACAAGCACAGGAGAGGAACAGAAAGCATTTGCAGTATGAAAGGACTAGACAAGGTTCAGGGCCAAAATAAATATGAAAAAAAAAACAAAAAAAACCATGATGATAAAGAAAATTAAAAAACAGGACACAAAAGCGACCGTGGAATTGTTCTCAGACATCGCATTGCCTTGAAAATCGTAAATTAATTTTTATAGGGGGGGGGAAATACACGTACACACAAGTCCCTTAAGGACTGATTGGATTCTTTTACCCTTTAGGTTTTTCAGTTGTGGTAGGGAAGGAGAAAATCTCACCCTGCCTAACCAGGGAGATACCTGATCTTTTTGGGTTCTTTCTACAGTTCAGAGACCAAACCTGAAGCTACAGTTCTGCTGCAATAACAGGACCGAAGGAGCTGAGGCTTCAAGAAAGACACCAAACACAGAATGTTTCCCAATGAAACTGCTGGAAGAGACAGTTCTGAACAGTCATTCTCACCAGGTTTTGCTAACAGCAGACAAAGGCACAGCTCCCTTTCCCCAGCCAAGGTCCTCTCTTCTGAGAGTATGACAAAGGGAGCCCCTGAGCTTCCACAACGAAGGTAGAGGAACCCTGTGCTCTTAAGAAGCAGCTCATTAAACCATGCTCAAGGCCAAAACATCCCATACAACGAAGTAGCACAAAACTGCATAGACAGGCAAGGATTTAGCCTGAGCAGACGTTCTTTCATCATTTCTGAATGCTGTGTTATGGCCTCATCCAAACCGCACTCTGCAACAATAAAGAAGTACTGATTGATATGAACAAGCCGGGAACTGATGCCTAGCTGAAAACATGAAACATTAACTTATCTTGGCCATCACCATTTTTTTTCAATTAGAATACTAAATTTTAACAATAAAAAGTCTTATTTCCCAGAAAACCAATTGCTTAGAATCATAAAATTACCTGGGTTGAAAAGGGCCACAATGATCATCTAGTTTCAACCCCCTTACTATGTGCAGGGTTGCCAACCACCAGACCAGGCTGCCCAGAGCCACATCCAGCCTGGCCTTGAATGCCCCCAGGGATGGGGCATCCACAACCTCCTTGGGCAATCTGTTCCAGTGTGTCACCACCCTCTGGGTGAAAAACTTCCTCCTAATATCTAACCTAAACCTCCCCTGTCTCAGTTTAATACCATTCCCCCTTGTCCTAGCACTATCCACCCTAGTAAACAGCTGCTGCCCTTCCTGTTTACACACTCCCTTCAAGTACTGGAAGGTTGCAACAAGGACTCCCTGGAGCCTTCTCTTCTCCAAGCTAAACAATCCCAGTTCCCTCAACCTTTCCTCACAGGAGAGTTGCTCCAGCCCTCTGATCATCTTAGTTGCCCTCCTCTGGACCCACTCTAAGAGCTCCACATCCTTCCTGTACTGGGAGCCCCAGACCTGGATGCAGTACTCCAGATAGGGCCTTACAAGAGCCAAGTAGAAGGGGACAATCACCTCCCTCTCCCTGCTGGCCATCCCTTTTTTAATGCAGCCCAGAACAGTTGGCCTTCTGGGCTGCAAGCACACACTGCTGGCTCAGGTCCAGCTTCTCATCTACCAGGAAAATGCTTCTACCAGGGTGATTCTACCATAATTAAAAGAAGATTGTGGGAATTGGGCCAAACTAACACTATAAATGTCCTGCAAGCAAAGGGACAATTCTACCAGTGACAGCAACACACCTATTTACCCAGCTTTAGCAACGCACTGTCCTAAATACTATGTTATGAAACTAGTTATCATATATCACATACCATAGTAAATCAACGCACACACTTAATTCCATGGTAAGTGTGAGGCAGCTCTCACAGGAGAGGAAGCTATCTCAAGTTATTTCATATTTACTGCAGGACAACAGCAGATGTGTGCCCATGGACCATGAAATGCCAGCATGGAGTTTCTCACAGTCATCTGTCCATGAATGAGGTATATAGCTGTGGGTATAACCTTCATGAGGAAGCACACCTTACATCAAGAACCGCACTCAACAAGAGTGGTGCCAAATCCTAAATCAGTCCCTTCCCTGCTCTGCAACACTACTGCCTCCCCCACCTTGTGCTTATTTTGTTCCTTGGAAGAGAAGCAGGCAGTGTTTACATATCTGGCAATCAGTCAGCTGCCGTCTGCGTATATATTACTAATACTGAAAAACTTATAAAAATACGGTAAATTCACAACACAAAAATAAGCAGAGTTCTAAGTAGCAGCACCTTACTCATCCTTTGTTTTCTTCTAAAATCAGAATATTATCACATTTACAAGTCATTTGGAGAGAAAATATATACTCAAAGTGGGCAGGTACAGCTGCCCTACATCCCACACACCCAAAATTCTGTGTTTTCTTTAAGTACCTATAACCAAAAGAACCCCAGAGCAATTCTAGGACAAAGCACCTCAAATAAAGCATTGCTGAAGTGACATCAGAGATGAAGAGCAAAGGGAAAACAATGATAAAAACCAACAGTATTAATTGAGTTTACTTGTGAGAAAGTTCAGGCCTGATGGTCAGAGAAGCAAGATCCTGACACTGTACTCACATAGGGCTTCCAAAAGTCCCTGCTGAGAAGGTAGGCAGGAAAGGAGGTCAGACATAGCTTTGCCAGGAGATCTCTAGATGCTATAACAGCATATTCTTGAGTACAAGCAAGGGTATGAATAACAGCAGTACTTAACACCAACTAAAACTTTGGCTACAGGGACTGAGGGAGGAGTACCTTGAAAAAGAATATCTCACTTCTGACACGCCAGAGGTTAGAAATGGATGGTCTAATGGTCTATCCCAGTAGTAAAAACCTGTAATAGCTAAATCCAAAATGTCAAGCAAATACCTATCCATCAATTATGTATTATGAAACACTCCAGCAAGGCACACAATGGTTTTGTAGATGAAAACATGGGAAAAGTTAAGGGACTTGTTGCAGGCAACAGAGGAAATCGCTGGCCTCCAAGTAACCCAAGAGATTACAGTTCCCCATATTCTATAAGCATCCTTCATTTGCTTCACTCCTTTTCAGGTTGCCTGCCAGTACTTCTGCTTTGTTTTTAAGCCACTCAATGTATGTATTTGCCAAGATCTTATCAATTAAAAAAAAAAAAAAAAAAAAAAACAGCCAGTGAAGCAAGAAAGGCAGGTAGGTGCTGCTGGACCCCTGGCTTTGGGAACCTTCCAGGGGGAAGAACAGCTACACAGATTTCTTCCTACTTGCATTGGTAGAGCTGCTAAAGGCATTGGCTGTGTTTGTGCCATGTTATAAGGTCCCTCTGAGAGGGGGAAAGACAGGTCAACGGTATCATTTAATTTGGACTCAATAGGTATGAAAGAGAGCGACCCTAGTTGGAACTGATTCATTCTTGGGGGCTGAGTTACGGTCACCATTATTTCAGCCCCCTGGAGAGCTCAGCAGGCCAGAATACAAATTAAAAGAATATAAATAGCACTGAGTGAGGTTTTGTTACCATCTCTGTGGCAGCACTACACTGACCTGCATTCAGGTTTTGCCACAAATCTGAAACTCAGCCCAAGCCTCCAGCAAAGTTCATGGCAGTGTCAACACAACCTCAGCAAGGGCTGTGAGTTGGGATAACCCCTTGCTTTCTCTCACGGTGCCAGAGAAGTATTTACGACTTCAACTCAAAGCCAAACGTAAATGGATGATTTTGCTCAGCCTTAGCCTAAGGCCTGACGCCCTCTCCAAGTATTTGGAGCAGCAATTCAGCATGCCCCAAGGGAAGAGAGACAGCGTGCAGACCAGGACCAGTAAGCAAATGCAAACTCCAAACTTTCACTTCAAGTCTTCTTCAATGAAAACAAAACATTCCTCTTGCCCTGCTTAGTGATAAGCAGCAGCATGGTCCATGGGACAAGATTTTTTTTTTTTCTGTTTGGGCTTCCAGTTACAAATCAAAATGTTATCATGGAATAATTTCAGTGGAATGAAGATCTCAGTTCTGGCTCAGAGCCCCACTGCCCCAGGTGGTATAAATTCAAGCAGCCAGAATGACACTTTCACTCCAAAAAGCTCACAATTTCCATATAAAACAAGTGACATCTGACAGCAAGACACCAAATAAGCTATAATGACCAGCCTCAACCATCACATAATAATCATTTTTCAGGACAGAGTTCTTCACGTTCCCATCTCATTCCAATCATGGCAGTATAGCAGCCATGAATTCATTGTAATGAATCCACCAATTTCTAGCAAAGAAGAGAGAAAAAGCAATGCTTGGATCACTTCTAACTCTCCAAGGCAACAGCCAAACCTACATACATTTGAAGAAAGACAAATGCCAAACCGACCTCTCAATGCGATATTTTCCATACAGAGAGAAGGTTTCTTGCTCTCAGTCCTCCCCTTCGAAGTTTTTCAGAAGTGCTGTGAAAAGTGACTGGTCTGAACAAAGGAATCCTTCACAACTATCAGGAAGGCTTTAGAACAGGCTGATGTTAAATGTCATGTTTTATGCTGCTATCTCATGGACCACAAGGAAGAATGGAGCTCATGTCAGAATCAGTACTTGTTTTTCCTTCTGTGGAGATACACACTTCAGCATAAAGGCTTCTCTCAAACAGACACATTTGCTGAGAAAGAGAGAGATATGAAGAATGCTTTGAGAATTCCCCCTCCCCCCCCCTGTTTAATTACAGAGCTTTAATATAACGCTTGTGGTAATAAGAACAGATTATTCCACCAATGTTTGCCTTGAGCAGGGCTTAGCACACAAAAGCTCCCCCCAAAACCCAGGGGGTTCAGAAAACCAACCTGCTGTGAGCAGAGTTGGCAATATCTGGCTCCAAGAGAATTTGCAGGAATAACAGCCTCTCATCTCTACAGAAGTCCTTTAATCACAACACAATCACCATGCAGCTGCAAGATGACCCATCTCTGCTCAATACCATGGGAGGCATCAGAATCCCCCATTTCTCTGCCACTAGTTGCCTTGATCCCCACCAGCACCTAAGAGCCCTGTGCCTGTATGCTCCATCTCTGCCTTTCCCCCAGGCTGCTGCTCTCCCACCTTGCAAGAAGGCCTGGTGACTAACAGAGCGGTTTGCAAACACAACCAGACTCACAGCTCTGCCCGCAGGCGTTCACCAGCACGTTTTAGGAGACGGTTTGCACAGATGGCAGCAGGTTGCTGGAAAACTGTTTAATCCTCCTCCATGTGCTTTGAAGACAGCATTATGCTCAGAGCAGGCAGCACTGCCTTGATCTACTGTACCAAACCATGGGTTTAACGACATTGGTCTGATCAGACACCAGCAGCTTATCCTGAAAAATCAGTACCAAGGTACTTTTCCTACACATTGGCCAGCACTAAACACTAAAAACAACAAAACAAAAAAACAAAAAAACACCACAGATTTCTTCCAGACAGATCCTCCAGTTGCTACACCTGGCCACAAACACCTGCAAACAGTCTGCCACAGAAAGAGGAGAGTGCTGGAGAGCAGCAACATGAGGAAGCAGTTAGGACAGAACAAAGTATTGTGCCATGAACCCTGGACATCTCTTAATGGCCATCTGGAAACAGCTCAGCTCAATTCATTTTTTTTATTTAACAAAACAGCCTTCCTGCCCTAAAAGTCAACGGACCCAGCTTAGACAAAGACGCGCACTGGGCACACAGATGACTCAGACCAGATAAGCTAGCTTACGGACACGCGTATAGGAGTGCATCTGGCTGAGCTTCCCTCCTAGAGGCTGCACCCAAAAACCCTTTGTGCAGCTCAGCGCAATTACCAAACAAAAATGTCAAATGACAAAGGAGAAAACAGAGCAAAGGCTAAACTAAAAGCACTTCTTTAAAAGAAAGCCATTTCCTGTCTAGAGTCAGACTCGATCCTGCCACCAGCTGTTCTTAGTGGAGCATCAACGTAGAATTTAGAATTGGGCACATACATTGGAATAATTTTGTCAGTTTGTAAAGGGGAAAAAGATGCACACAACTTGTTTCAATTTCTAGGCTTAAAATAAATTTCATAACTCCAAAAATGCAGAAACCTCAAAGCACATTCATATATCTGCCAAAAGTGTGACCAACCTATGTCAACATACCTGACTCAAGGGCCAGGAGGAGTGACAAGAGAGCCTGTCCCACCATGGCTTCGCTGATGCTGATATCACAGCAAGCCTGGTCAAAACTAGGCCTTGTGCTGTCATTATAATCACAGTTTACAGTGCTAACATTTTGTACTTCATAGACTTCCAGAACAATTTTAGCTGCTACATGGATGAGTTTTTTAACTAATTCTACCTTTAAAGGTGCTCACATGATTGAAAAGCCTACATTTCAAACATTTTTGATGGAGCTACTTGTTCTGACAAGCATGAGGCTGCAAACTGAAAGTCTGAGGGGTTTCACTAACACCAAAGATCTCACATGAATCATCAGCAGGAACTGTTGCTTGCTGCTCTGGGCTCCTAGATCACCTAGACAGCATGTAGGAAGCTGACTCAAGTACCCTGGAGATGTATCTTTGATCCTCTCCAATTTCTTGTCTCTAGTTAAAAGCGTTTTGGTTTGAGCTCAATGTGGCATTGACATTTATACTGGGATCTTCCTGCCTTGTAGTCAGCAGTGACAAATTTTAACGCTACCTCCCAATACCTCTGCTCACATGTGGTACCTGCAGCTCATCTCTTCTGCTACAACATCCATTCTTTATTGGAAGCTCCTAGTGTTTTTCTGTTGATGGTCTGGGACACAGCCAGACCACAGAGATTAATTTAATCATTTGATTTTCATGATTAATTATTTTCTGATAAGCAGCTTCCCCCACACACACATCTTTTGCAACAGTAGTTATTGCCAGGCCCTGCTCGCAATTCATCACATCAAATTTTATTTCTCATATCACGCTCTGTTGAGCTGAGGACAAAATCACGAATGAGTATCACCTGGCTGTGAATTACCGAAGGTTGTTGACAGCCATTGAGATGGAGAACTGACAACCTGGCCTGAAATTAGCTCCAGAGTCAGCCTATTGCCCCAGAAAGGCATCTCATGCCACAAGGAGACATTCACATGCAACTCCTTGTCACATGAGCTGGTTGTCATGGCCCACTTGACTGTTAGTCACCAGTGAAAGGGTGATGGAAAGAACAACAACATTCTCCTGTTCTCTAAATGAAGTCCTTTCCTTTCTCTTTCCATCACTGCACTTCAGGGTCGATTCACAGGGACCCTCATGCTACTTCACCCATCTCACGGTGCTGTGCCTCCAGAGTGCCACCGAACCCTGGTGACAAAAGAAGAAATTACCAGCAGGGATTATAAAGCAGGCAGTGGTGGCCACAAACAACCTAATTTTCCCCAGAGGCAGGCCGTGTATGCTTTTTGTTGTTCAGAGCCATCTGCAAGGAACTGGATATTTGCAAATAAAAGGAGATTAGGACAAGGCATTAATCCAGCGTCTGCTGCTCATTCATGCTGTCCCCTGAAAGAGAGCCCAGATAGAACATTTAAGTCGTAACATTCAGTTCTGAGCTGCTGGTAAATTAAAAGAAGAAGAAGATAATTAAGAGACACCAAGTTGGGCTGTTACTTTTAATACCAACTAAGCCCCAGGAGGGCAGTAAGAGGCGGAGCTGCAAGGAAAGTAATGAGACAGCCTTTGGGGATGGGCAGCTTCCGTTGGCTGTGCCCATGTGCGGACCCAGCAGAGAAACAACATGGCCAGGAGGAGGGTGGGAGCAAAAATGGAAAGAGTTCGTGGAGATACCTCACCCCAGAAAGGCTCAACTTCTTGAAGTCTATCAAAATTACAGACCAGGACTATCACTCCTGGAGCTCTTACCCTCAGCAATCATTCCTGCAGTTATCCCACTGTGCTGTGGGGGTGGTAGAACATGGCAGAAAATGGCATCCCTGCCTTTTACAAAGAGCTATGATCTGTAAACCACAATCTGAGAGAGTAAAGGCATTAAGTTCACTTTTACATTTTATTTGTTTCCTTCAGATCCACAGTTAATGTCAGTACTGTCAGTGCTGCTTTTCCCAAATTAATTAATGATAAATTAAACTTGGGAAAAGCATCCAGTTCAGAAACACAGATGAAGAGCATCCACCTCTGCACCTGCCTGTTTTTCCACCAGCAGCCACTTTCACAAAGAACTATGCCTGACAGAGCTGATGGGGGGATCCTCATCACTGGGGTGACATTTGGGGTTTTCTACCTTTCAAATGGAGCCGGCATGTTCAGTGTTCAGAGGCACAGCACGTGTGGCAACCTGTGTCCCTCACCTCAGGAATAGGGAGTACATTTTGCATTACAAACAGTGACTGTTGGCCACTGGTGTCTGATGCTTCCTGCTCAGTGTTTTGGCATTTTCATTGTTTACTTTAAGATGAAAAAGGGCACTTTGTTAGAGATTCTTCTCACACCCTCCTAATAGCATAGATGAGCCAGCAAACATTTTCATCTGCCCTGGTCTCATTGCTGTACCTTGAATAGCCTATCTTTAGCAGATAGTAACAAATCAGCCCAGTAAGCACTACCTTACAACGTCTTCTGGATCATTATTCACTCTAACCTCTGGTAATTCTACCCTTAGTAATGCAGAAATATCCAGAGCGCAGCAAACCAAACTTTCCTCCACATCTCAGAAAAATAGCAATAGTGATAGGACAAGAAGAGATGGCATAAAATGAAAGGAGAGATTTAGGTTAGATATTAGAAGGAAATTCTTTACTCAGAAGGCGGTGAAATCCCGGCACAGGCTTCCCTGAGCAGCTGGTATTCAATCCCATCTCTGGAGGGGCTCAAGGCCAGGTTGGATGGGCAGCCTGAGCTGGTGGGGACAACCAGCCCACAGCAGGGGGTTGGGGCTGGGTGGGCTTTAAGGACCGTTCCAACTCAAACCAACGTGTGATTCTATGAAGTGAACATTTGGGACCAAGAAATGAGAGCAGCCTAACTGCTTAATGAGCTAAAATGGGGTGCTATACATCAATATTAAAAGAAAAAATAAATATTTATAGCGGAGAACATGCGGTGCAAAAGCTGTATGGAGGTGGACTTAATATGGCCCAACATGGCCACGTTCTCCAAGGCAGACACTGGATGGACCAGCTGCAGCTCCTGAAGAAGTAGTACACAAAACACAGTGTGTTTCTCACCTTCCTCCTCTCCAAGTGTTTCTGAAACCAGTCTAGGCATCACTCAACACAAGCAGTGTTTTGGTATCCATATGGCATTCAACCCTTGCACTGTCATGCCATTAGTTTAAAACCTTTTTACAGTCAGTTCCCCGATCAATAAAATGCAGAAACATGACTGGAGAAAGGAATTAGCATCTGTAATCCCATGATTACATAAATCCCTCTGGTCAATCAGTTATTAATGGTTGTTATATTTATTGGGGTTTATAGCTGGCCTACAAACCTGAGCCTTCAGAAGTAGACACTGAAGGAGACACTGTAAAAAAGCTATTTGATTACTGACTCCTTGCAGCATGTGCTGACAGAATACAAATTCGGCTCGCTCTCCCTCCTCTTAGCAAGCCTGCTAATGAGCTTGCCAATTAAGAGCCAATCTGAAGACCTTGGAGGGGAAGTTGTTAAGAACATGAACTCCCAGGCCTCCAAGGAGCAGCTGCAGGACGAGTGATGAGGGCCACCTCCACCCTTCATCTCACACAGCTCACTCCACTCACCCAGGAAACACAAACTCCTTCCACATATGCATCATATGGCTTACAAGGCACGGCCCCTGAAAATAAACACATGCCAAGGCACAGCAAAACCTCCCGAGTCTTGACATTGCAGAATGCTTACTAGATCAAATGCTGGAAATACTGGGAAAGTGAACAATCTTTAAAATGATAATAAAATCATCACTAATTACACATCACCACATCTAATTATTTTGGGATAAGTTTTGCATTTTTGGATATGTGTGTTTCTATTTAAGGAAACGAGGACAGTTTGGGCAAGGGAATTTGTGCTCCTAACTCCCTTTGGGTACTTCTGTGCACGTAGCCCCCCTCACATCAGCAATTAACTTCGTGCAGTTTATGAAATGAAAGACAAAAGTATAAATATTGTGCCAGTTCCAAGGACTGCAACCAGCACACTTTGCCCTTGATATCCCCCCAGCAACTGCACATAGAGGCTGAATGCTCTTGGGATACTCACATTGTCTGAGAGATGTCAGGAACAGAATAGGAGCATGACTCCTGCTCTAGGTTCTCTTCCAGATTTATCAGTCCCCCCATTTATTTCATCACACCACACAATGAGTAACCCTCTGGAAATAACCTTTAGCAGAAAGCTCTGTTACCAAAATAAAGAAATGCCATAGTTTTTGTGAAACCGTATCCTTCTGCTGAAACTAATTATGAGAAAGCTGTTGCTTAATGAAAGTTTGCTTTAATATGACTTATGCTATTCATAAGTTTGCTTTGGACAGCATCCAGGTTTTTAAAATTAAATATTAGCAGTCTGTTAGCCTATCAAACAAACCTAAGCACGTCAGGTTAGTATTTTAACGGTGTTCTTTTCTTTTCTTCTCTTCCCAGTCTAGCTTTGGCTTCCTAATTGACTTATTGCTTTAAAGTCAGTAAACTCAGAAGTCTGAGGAGAAGATGTCACACCTTAATGGTTTAGGAGTGCACACTTTGTCTGGGTGATTGATGGATCAAACGTGTGCCGAGGAATGCCGCAATGTTTCTTTCATCATTTCAGTTTCTCGTGGGGATGAGAGCTGGACTATCTCTAAACCTCTTTGCTGCTAGCAACAATAATCAAATTATCTCATTCATTATAAATGTAAAACGCATCTTACTGTCCTGAAGCGATGTTATTGAACTGACATTACTGCATGAGCACTGACAAAGGTATACATGTGGATTTATCACCTTCGATGCTGCTGAATCTATGTGCCGGGTCTAGTGCTCAGGCATGCTGGGCTCTCTCTGGCTCATTACGCTCCTCTCTGGTTATTGCCAGCCCCAACCTGTTTAGCAAATGAGATGTGGAAGAGCTGCTCCGACACCGTGGTGACAGGTCTTTCAGAAATGCATGCAGTAAGTGGGGTAACGTTCATAGCTGAATGGTAAAGGAAGGCTGACACGTTAATCAAGGACTGCACATCTGACAAGAGACACAAATGTAGACAGCACTTATTAAAGCAATATTTAAAATTTTCAGAGTTCTTTTCTACTGTAATTATTTACATTCAGTGCTGCCCAACAGAGTGAAGGACTGCAGCATTTCTGATCTGGAGATGAGGGCTGAAAGGCAAAAAAAGGTTTTAAAATAATATGTATGCTCTCCAAAGTGACTACTATAGGCTACACACAGATTCGCCTGCTTGTATCAGATTTGCTGGGCTTCTGACTGCAAGCTTTGCCAGTGGGATGTGAAAGTCAGGCAAGTTCCTCAAAGCGCTGACATCCCATTTATTAAAGGTTTTACATATAAAGCTTAGTTAACAAATCCGCTGACAGTGCACAAGCCGGAATAAAAGCCTGCTCTTTCTCAGGAGCCGGGATGTGCTCCCAAATTAAATATGAACGAAAATGGCATTGCAGCTCGCTGGAGTCAGGTAAGGGGGGTGGCACGAATATGGTCATAACTAGGGTAAATTTGCTGAATGAGTCCCAGGAAGAGGGGACTGCAAGAAATCCCTTGGGACATGAAGTCCAATCCACCCAAGCGTAAGCAATCTGAGGAAGAATGAGGCATGAGGGATCAAGAGTACTGCCAATACCCTTGGGCCCTGAAATAGTAGAGGATTTGTTAAATCCTGGGGAGTGGCCCTGGCTCTGTTCAGCAGAGGATAAAGCAAAGCCCCCGTGGTGATGGCAAGTCTGGAGGGGAGGGAGCAGCCCTTCTGATCCCAGACCAGGGGAGTGCAGCTCAAGATAGTGAGCAGGACTCAAAAGCCAGGCACTCAAAACAGCCAAGCAGCTGCCAGTACCTGCCATACACCATGGCACACGGTTTTCAGCAGGACTCAACTCACGTTTCAGTCCCTGCACAAAGTGGCTTTTATTGAAGTTGGTCTGGCATTTGGCTTCACTCATCAACCTTACAGCTCTTTCTGAGTCTCAATTCATATGCCTGTGAGTCTAAAGGACGATGCCAAGTGCTTTCCCCTACCAAATTCTCCCCATCTTCCCTCATAAGGCTCCATTACAGTGCTTAGCCATGACTCCTGCCTGCCTAGTTTCTTCATCTCTTCTTCCAACCATCCTGGTGCTTCCTCCTTCCTCCTCATGCTCTGGCAGGGATGCTGAATGCTGATGAGACAATACTTGATCCATCTTCAAGCACTTATTTTCGGGCAATTAACTTGGCATCATAGAAGCACTTAAGAAACCTGGCTTTCCGGAGTGGGAGACAACTGACTAAAAAGCTAAGCAAGGTAGTAAATTACTGTCAAATGGATAAAAAAGAACAGGAAAGGGGAAAAAAAATAAAAAGAAGCTAACACTTTGATAGAAGACATTTGCGGACCAAGTCTGAGATGTGACAAAAAATCTGATCTAACCCTTTGAGCAGCCATTTGCAGGAGTCAAATACCAGCCACTATCAATTGTGTCTATAATAAGTACGCTTTGCCATTCAAGGGTGGATGCTTCTTTTCTGACATCTCCTGATTGTGTGCCATCAATCCATTCTTGCAACAGTTAGCTAAGGCAAACGATCTATCTAGATAGCTCCCATTATTCTAATGTTCATAGGCCTACCAATCACTAGTGGACTTCATCATTAACTATCTCTGCCACAAAACCTCTTGCCTTCTTCCAGCGGTGATAATTCACACATTATCAAGACTGTACTTATTGACAGAGTTTTAATTTCAATTCAGGGAAGCAGAACCAGAAGCAAATAATTCCATAAAGCAAAATCCCAAGCGTTTCTCATGGCGTTATTTTCCTGTCCCTAAAATGACACTTTCAAGATGCATTTTTTCACACCATGGATGCCAACCCCAGGGCTGGTTGTGGCACCTGGGAGCAGTGTATGAGCGAAGCCAACCTGGGAGCCACCAAGTAGTTTGTCCCCGCTGTACACCAGGCTGTTCCCTCCTGTCCCATTAATAAAGATGTTGAAGAGCACCTTTAACAGTGACATAGATAGAGGGATCCAGTTCTTCAGCAAGTTTACTGATGACACCGAGCTGAGTGGTGCACTTGACACAATAGAGGGAAGGGATGCCGTTCAAAGGCACTCTGTTCAAAGGGACCCAGACAGGCTAGAAAAGTGGGCATATGAGAACCTAATGAGGTTCAACAAGGCCAAGTGCAAAGTGTTATACCTAGGTTGGGGCAACCCCAAGCATATGTAAAGACTAGGAGAAAATTCATTGAAAGTTGCCTTACAGAGAAAGACCTGGGGGTCATGGTAGATGAAAAATTTAACATGAGCCAGCAGTGTGCACTTGCAGCCCAGTAGGCTAATGGTATCCTGGGCTGCATCAAAACAGGGGTAGCTAGCTAGGTGAGGAAAGTGATTGTCCCCGTCTACTCCGCCCTCAATAAGGCCCCACCTGGAGTATCGTGTCCAGGCCTGGAGCTCCCAGTACAAAAGAGATGTGGAGCTGCTGGCGTGGGGTCTAGAGGAGGGCCATGAAGGTGATCAGAGGGCTGGAACAACTCTCCTATGAAGACAGGCTGCAGGAGCTGTGCTTGTTCAGTCTGGAGAAGAGAATGCTCCAGGGAGATCTATTTCCTGACTCCTAATATTGAAAAGGAGATTATATACAGGAGATAAATCAACTTTTTATACAGTTAATGATAGGATAAGAGGGAATGGTTTTAAACTAAAGGAAAGGAGATTTAGTTTAGATGTCAAGAGGAAGTTTTCTAATGAGAGGATGGTGAGACACTGGCACAGGCTGCCTCTGTGTTGTGAGAGAGGTTGTGGATGCCCCATCCCTCGAGGTGTTCAAGGCCAGGTGGGATGGGGCCCTGGGCAGATTGATCTAGGGCATGATCTAGCAGTCAGCAACCCTGACTGCGGCATGAAGGTTGGAACTAGATGATCTTTGAGGTCCCTTCCAATCCAAGTCATTTGGAAATGAAAATCCCCTGATCCCCTCTGTGCCTTTGGCACCAGTGGGGATGATCTGGAGATCAGAAGCATGTCCATTTTGCAGGCAGAGCTTCAAAACTGAACTGAATAAACTCCAGCTACCTTCCACTATTTTATATGACTCTCCTTGCAGACGCCTACAGCCACAAGAAGCCTACACACACCTGCATTATAAAGTGTCTTTTAAGAAAAACAAAAGTTCTTCAGCTTAAGAGGTGCTTTACTCTGTGCTGCAGTTTTCTTGCATGCAATTTCTCCTGTCAGCCTTTCCACCTGCCTCCTCATCCTATCAGTGAATGATGTCAGAGATGGAGCTCCAGTGCAGCACTGTGCAGACACAAGCATCAGGGCTCCCTTCAGAAACAAAGAGGTAGGAACAGACAGACATGGAAAGAAATTCCCATACTCTTCCTGTTTTGCAAAACTGGCAAACTTGAAGTGTTTCCTTTTGCCTGACTGAATTGACATAATGATGTAAAACCAATGTTTGAAAATCCACGAAGCGCACACAGAAATATAAGATTGCCATCCTCCTATGCACCTATTTACACAAAGAAACAGGGATTTCAAACATCCAGGAAGCCTTATGCTACAATTTATGACTTGTTCCCATTAACTATTCAGTGTTATAAATCAAGCCCTCTATGTTCTGATACTTTATATAAATGAATCATGGCTCTCGCACAATAGCATCCTACTCGCGTACATTTGCATTGTTCCCACAAAATAAATGTATATAGAAAAAACTTTACTTCATGCAATACTATCCATGCAGTCCTCTTCTAAGAGAGTTTAAAGGGAACAAAATCTAAAAACGAAGGTAGGCAGTACCTTCAAGAGGAAAAATCTTCTGGAGAGAATGGCCGAATAGGGTGTACAGCCATTCCAGAGCACAGAGGGTACCTCAAAATCACAACAGTTCAGGTACTTGCACTCAGGTTGGGCAAGAGAGGGAGTCAAAAAGCCCTTCTTTCCCCATCTGGTTCTCTTCACTCTACAGACAACCTACTGCTAACTGGGAGGAGCTGGTATTGCTCCAGAGCTCCAGAGATACAACAGGGATGACTTGAGAAAGAGCATCTGGATTACCATTTCCACAAAAAAAAAAAAAAAAAAAAAAAAAAAGTTCTGGGGTAAGTACAGACACTCCCATTACGGTTGAATTCTCAGTTGCATGTTAAGAAGCTGAACTGCACTCAGGAGGGTTTGTTGCATCCCATGCCCCACCCTCCCACCTCCAGCTCCACCATACAGAACTGCATACACTGGGCTTCAGGGCAGCAAAGCATGACATAGAGCATTGGAAGCTGCCCCAGTCCTGCTTCCCAGGACCAGTAGTTCTGCTGCTGTAAGCCCTTTCATCATCATGGAAGCATGGTCAGTCTTGATCTTTGTTCTCCTTGTGTTCACACCCTCTTGGGCATGTCCTCATCCTTTCAGTTAGCTGAGACTGCTGCACACTCCAACCACAAGAGAAACAAAATCTGCTTCCAACCAAATATCTTCTCTTTACTCAAACAGCAATTTTGGTCTAGACTAAAGGCCTAGATGTGCCGTTGTCTTCAAACATCACTCACAGAGGATGACAAATCCAGAGCACTGGGACACAGCAACCATTTAGCCACAACTTTCAGCGTATTCTCCCAAACCTGAGCAATTCAGGACCTGAAATGAGGCAATGTTCAGTGCTGCACACAGGTCCTTCCCAACCAACGGTTTTCATTAGTGCTAAACCAGCTGCAAAAATATTTGTCAGTGCTTCATTAATGCCAAATGAGCCCTGCAAGTATGCATGTTTTGTTAAGAGATCATGAAGTACTTGAAAGGTAGAAGTTTTTGTTGTTGTTAGTTTGCTCTCTTTCCTTCCCTATTTTAGATTTTTTTTTTTTTGTCTTATTTCCCCTCCCATGAAGTTCAAAAGCTGGTAGCAATTTACAACAATTTACAATTTAAAAGGTATGCACATACATATGTGCCTGTGCACGCAAACAAGCCAGAAATGTCGGCAAGTCTCTTTTAGGGAATGAAATTCCATTGCAGGATTCTGGACTCAGTCCTCAAAAGTCAAAAAGGGTTATTTACTGGCTAATCCTAATGACAGCCCCAGGCTAAATATATCGTGCAGGCAAAATGTTTTTTCAGAAAGATCACAGCAATCATTATATACCACAATTACCAAAATCAAGTTTGGAAATGCAGAAGCCTCCCTGCCCCAGGATCTCAGGTAGCACCTGCCTATGGACCAGAGGTCCTCATGCACCAGCTCTACCTTATTGCTACCCCAGATGGTCTTCATGATCTTGATGAGGATGGAAATCACAACACAAACTGTAATAGAAGACCAAAAGAAAGAACATGCCTCATGTGGTTCTATGTTCTTCTAGTTTACCAAACTCTTCCACATCAGATCCATGGAGATTATTATGGACATCCCCACTCAGTTTGGGATTTGCAAGTCTCTGGACCTGAAAAAACAGACTCCTGGGCTGTACGAGTACTGTCAATTGGCCTGCCTAGCTTTTAAATTTCATGAGCCCTGAAATGAACAACTAACTCATAGAGATTGTAAAATGTATCATTTTGCTACAGCACTTTGTCGGCTCGATAAAACCTGAAACAAAGGGCTCATGGAGTATTGTAATTTCTACTGGAGGTGTCATCTGCAGGCAACAAACTTGGACTTCAGCACACTGTACAGTCTCTGAATTGACAGGCGCTGGGAGGAGCCCACCATAACCAGTAAAGAGTTTACAGTCTGTAAATGCTTGCAACATCAGCAGAAAGAAAATAATAACCATCATTATGTTTGTATATTCCTTGCATAATGCCAAGTGACCTCGCAAGCTCACCAAAGTGCATGCTGAGATGACACAGAGCCAGATGATAAGGCTCTTGCCTTCTCCTGAAATGCTGATGCTAACAGGAAAAAAAACACAGCCCAGCACCTTGGGAAGTCTGGCACCCAAGCCCGATGAATGGTTTCACTTACTCTTGCTCAGTGAGTAAAATAGTGATAGATTGATGGGCACTTAAATAGACTCAAGGTCTTTGTGAATTTTAAAACACCTTTTACATGTCGAGAATCCTTTCTGAAAAGGCTTCAAATCCTCTACCTCTACCATAGTTCTCCTTTTCCCAAGCTATTTCCTCAATCAAGAGAGAAACAGGTCAAAACTCCAAAGGAAAAATAACCTATACCCCTTCTCCTTACTCCAGGAATTGCTCTGGGAAAGAGAAAATAATAATTCATATTTAAACTGTTTCATGGTCTTTTTAATAGCTTCCTCCAGGTTCTCTACTCAGTGCATAATATTCAGAGGTGCACACATGAAATTCCCAAGAGTTCAGCAAGACTTCTAATTGCATCACTTAAACCAGCTCCCTGTCAAGGACCCATGCCAAAAGCAGGTTTGAGGCTTTCAGAGCAAGGATATTTTGATGGGTGGTGGAACAGCAGTAAGAAACAGGCAACACAAGAAAGCACACAATGTTTCTATACAGTATGACAAGCTAGTGTCTAAACGAGCACCCAGGTACAATATAGAGCTTTGTTTTTAATATCCTCGCTTTCATGCTTCTTGAAAGTTTTCAAAATATTGCTTATTTTACATCTTTGCATAACAGGCAGACTGGGGTTGTTCACATCTCTGTAAACACACACATTTTAACAGATCATGAGTCTACATAGCTCAGAGGTGTCAAACAAAGAAAAAATAGACTGCATCATAATGATGCTCAAGTAAGGAAAGAATTTAATTAGGTAGACTACTCCAGTGCCTTGGACACTGCTTTTAAAGGAGAGAAAGTGTCATAACTCAGAGGTATTTAATCTAATGAAAAACTACAATTGTTCATACTGTTTCCAATATATTCAAGTAAAAGAAGATGGGTTGAGATTTTTCCCTTCAAGAAGAAAGCTCAGGAAATTACATCCCATACAATCCTCTCCACATCTTTTTGTCAGCAAATCCTATAAACCCACAAAATGCTAGGAATTAAATGCTAAGGTTGGCAATCTGTCATTGACATATGCTCTTACCATTTTTTTTCCCCCACTGAGTCTTGAGACAGGGTTGCAGTTGCAGCCTTAGCATAGAATTTCTAAGTATCAGTTAGTCTTTGCTGATTTTCCTCCTCCTTCCTTTTTCCCTTTCCCTTCTCTAATCAGTGTGATTTACTTCACTGTTCCACAAGCCAATTTTTCAGGAGTTCTTCAGAAATATAAAACACTGAAACTTGCAGGGACTCAGGACTCCCGATGCCCATAGCAGCACGCTCCAAAGCAGGATCATCAGCTTCCAGCACGAAATGGGATGGCCCTGTAATACACTGCCATGACAAAATAGTTTCTTCCCTTTGGGAAACCCTCACCGCAAGCTGACGAAACATTATTTACGGTTTTGAGTGTTTCTTTATTTATTGCTGGAGTTCTCCTGTTCAGAAGAGAGTGAGATTGAGTAACTTATTAGGAATGTTCCCGGGGAATGAGAGAAAGGGGGAAATGAGATCATTCATAACTCCAGAAACATTTACAGCTTTTATGCAAAATTTAGAATTGAAGTACTATCAACAACAAAAAAAAATAATAGCAATAACCACAACCTCAAACTGGTAGTCTGCCAAGCTACAGGTGGGATTTGTAAGAGGGAGAGGATTCCACATTTCTTGTTTGGAGAAAAGAAGAAAGCATGGCTTCTGGGACGACACAATACTTGAAGTAGATATATTTACACAATATGTAGGAAGTGTGAACAGATGCTACCTAGGAGGCCTCCCTCACGACAGCATCTCCAGAACACGAAGGTTGGTTTTTAAGAAACAAAAATAATTAAAGAAGTGTTTTGCTATTGGAAACATTGGTTTCTATGGACTTCTATGGATGCCTTCATTAATAGTTTTTCCAGTAATTAATAGAAATTATTATTACTGTAGCCTCCTTAACTGCGTCAGCACTTCCATGGCATAGAGGTGGTGTTGCCAACACACATGGACTTCCTTTGAGTGCCAAATGTCGATAAATGCAGTTTCTACAGCAGTAGGTACCACTGCTTCCACTGAAATCCCTACCCATTCTGGATGCTCCCTATAACTGCAAACTCAGCCCAAACACTGCACTTCTCAAACCAATGATCAGCAATTTTTTACTTCAATGTAGGCTTTCAAACTTGTAGTAGGAAGGCCTTCTCTTTCCAAGATAGCCCAGGATAGGAGAGGCACAATGAGGCTCACCAGACAGCACACAGGCAAAGATAGCAATGGGAGGGTTAGGAAAAGCAAGCAACATGCCACCACCAGAACTTCTGTTTAGTTCAATATAAAGCAAGGCCTGCACTGCTAATGATAAAGAAACGGTATGATGATTTGTTTGGTTACAGCTACAGCCATCATCATTTTGCAGAGAACTGGCAGCTCCCAAATATTTGTCTTCCAGAGAGTTCAGTTAAATATAACCCTCTCTGCCTGAGCCAGGAATAAAATCTATCCCATTTAATATGATATCAGCTAAATCTAAAGAGTTAACAGTCAAAGAGCTACATATTGATTATGCCACTTGCATTCCGATGAAAATGACTTTGAAATAGCACCCAGATCCCAATATTTTCCCTGATGCCATTACATTCTCCTATCAAGTTTTCTAATACCCTGTTTATTTTAATTGTAACAGGGAATACTCACTGGCATACTTCCAGACCCCACTCAGATATTTATCAACCAATACAACAAATACATGCATACAACTGTATTCTCACATGTACACACACTCATTCTTACACATTCATTTCCCTTTGCTAGTCTTAGAGTAGGAAAAACAAGGAGACTGAATTTGTTTCAGTGGTTCAAACCAGCAATGAAATTGAGTATGCAATGTTGTTTTCAGGCTGTCAGCTAGACAAGAGCTACTCAATGCTGCTGATGGGAATACAGTCACTCAAGCTGTTTTGCACAAAAATAAATAAATAAAAAAGTGTGATCTGCACATACACAAATACCATATACCACTAAAATGGCTGGTTAGACAACCTGCCAAGTCTCTTCTCCTTCTATTGCTTCACAGTGATTTAGCTTCCTACCCCAAGGGCTTGGGGGTAGATAGACAGGCAGTCTGAAGACTTTCCCCTAGCTCATTAAAAATATCAATCAGGGGAGCTCTCTTCTGAAGTTGAATGAGCAGCAGCCATGTTAAAGGAATCAAAAGGACTTCACATCAGCATCCTTGTGGCATCTGTACTTCTGCGGTGCCAATGCAAATGCTTGTTCCTCATAATTAACTTCATATTGGAAAGATATTTTCTTCCACCTTATGTCACCATGGAAAAACTATGGGAAAAAAGTAGTATGCCAGGATGGTCACAAATCAGGCTTCTACTTGCTACAGACACTTCTTTAACTGAGCTTTATCCAAAAAAATAACCCAAAGTAACAAGTTGTTCTTCCAGATACTTTTAAGATGACTAGATACAGAGTGTGTTGGGCTGGACTACATAGAGAGGGAAGAAGGAAAAGAAAGAAACACACAACAAAGGTCTATGGTCTATGGTTTAACTTCTCAACTGCAAAGAAGCGGTTTTTGATAGCTGAAGTTTTCTTCTATGTGGTATAACTCCTTGGAGTAAAGGTAAAAAAAAAAAAAAAAAAAAAAAAAAAAACACCACCACCACCAAAAGAACACCCAAAAACCTCAAAGCCTTTTAATAGATTCATGAAAACACCTAAGGGGTGAGGGACAGTCAATACTCCCACCCATCTCTTTCACCAGACTGTCAGTCATGAGATGCCCTGAGCTTTTACTTGCTTCTCATTCCACAAATGGCTCTACCAAATTCAGACCAAGAATCATGCTTGTAACAAATATAACCATGAAAAAAAAAAAAAACAACAACAACAACAAACAATCTGGAAATCCCTGTTAGGACCATCACAGCACCTAGATAGCTGCAGATGAGGTATCCAGTGATTTCAGCTCTGTACAAAGACGAAAAAACCTTTCCCTGAACAGGGCTTAAGCTCAGTAGGTGGATAAACCTCCTTTAGTTCTGATCCTATTTCTCTGCAGTGCCTGGTCATCTTCCAAGCAACAAGAAAAAGCAGCTCTGCTAACATTTACTACTTTTTTTTTTAATCTCGTTTCAGTATCAAAAGAAATTCAAGTGCAACATAACTCCTCACAATCACCTTTGTCAGGCTCAGTACCAGAGCATTATTCCACCTCCTTCAAGGAGGTTCAGAATTTCTAATGCAAACCTTAGTAGCACATTCTAAATTTTGCCCTACAGAAAGCCATTTGGTCCATTACCAGGATGAAGTTGATCTGCATTTCCTGCTTGTTTGGCTACATTTTCCCATTCCTCTGCCCATTTTTAGAAAAGAAAGCTAGAGGGAGGGGAGAAACCAGTGAATTTCATACTTATTGACCAGTTTAGCAGCCTGATTGTAAGATGCACAAGTAGGGACGCTCAAATTTGTGGCATTTAGTTAAAAAAAGAAGTCAACACTTCCTAGAATTAACATCAATTAGTCTGCAAACAAATCAGTATGACTAAGGCTGGTCTCAAGCATAATTCTTCTGTCTTCATTAGTCCCATAAGCAGCCTTCACCTTTCTATACTGAAAACTGTCAGGTGAGAGATCATCAACACATCAAGAGCGTGTCAATCCTGCACAAACATATTTTAGGGAAAAATGAGCTGCAAAGAAAACAGCGTATAAGGACATCATATGTTAACCATTCAAAAGAGGTATTAAACTCCAGTAACTACGTGTTTGCTGAAAAGGCTGTTTTCAAGATGTACCTAACGACCAGCAAGACCTTCACTGGGTCAGATGTCCCATGATTACAGCAACACAAGCCTGCCCCCATGGTCTGCTCTCTTTCTGTGCAAAGAAAGAGAATTAAAGTCTTGTCTTGGGAGAATAAAAAGCTGTGGCATTCTTCCACATCCAGCTTCCTTCTCTGCTCTGCACAGAAAGCTCCCCCTCCCATGGCCTACCACATCACCAGTCAAAAATCAAGCAAGCTCAGTGCAGTTTTTAATTTGTCTCTTACTTTCTCTCTGTACCAGGCTATAGATATGGAAGAGCACGTATGTTCTTAATGCAGCATCCTAACTTATTTCAGCCAGAGCTCCAAGAAAAACCATGAAAAACCAGAGGAGAAACTGATACAAGAAATTTTCTCCTCCCTTTTTTTACCCTGAGCCAAAGTATGGCAACGTAACGTGTTCCAGAAACATTCCAATTCTGCATTTCAAGACATCAACATTTTAGAAGTCTTTGTTGAGCACACTCAGCTCATACAGCGTTAGAAGTCAGGCACGGCACAAGTCAAAGTGGAACGCACAAACAGCATGGCAAAAGCACTAAGTTTTCAACCACTGAATTCAGCTTACTCCTTAAGGCTATTAAAAAAAAAGTTTAGAAACCCACGTGGATTTTGACTTTGGTTGGGCACACGGATAGCAGCCTAATATCTGGTTGTTTGAGCAATACATTCCCAAGATTCAGGTTCATTCCAAACATCACGTTGCCTCAGTTTTTCAGCTTATACAACTTTGACTCAGTACACAGCTCCAGCTCTCAGCAAACAGATGCTGGGGGCTGGGGATTGATCTCAGCTTGCAACCAGCCCCACAGGCCCTTTGGGAAACACCACGAGGAAAGCTGAGTGGGTGTTAGGGAACAGCACACCTGAATGACTGCGGCTGACATCTGGCTCGTAACGCCATGCAAAAGCTCCTTGCTGCTTTGATTTAAAAAGCTCCTATTTAGGGATCCTTAAAAGAATTAAAAGCACAGGGAGAGGAATGAAACACCATTTGTAGGGTTTTAAGAACTAATGTGTTTCCTCATAATCGTTTTCGGCTCTCTCTTGACTTCAATGGGACCAGAGTTTAAAGACAAACACAAGTTACTCATAATTCACTGGGAAAGCCCCAAAGAGGAGTGATTTTAAACACATGCATTAACTAAGAAATAAAACATTAATTTGCTCTGCTTGGGAAGCCCAAACTCAGTCTTTTAAGAGTAATCAGGTGCTTAAAAAAACTGCTTGTTCATTTTGAGTATATTCTTGTCATTTCTGAGAGCTTTCACCAATGGCCATCAACCAGGTTTTGTCCCACCTTGGAAACTGAGCACAGCTGGGTCTGTTCACTGCTTGAATTGTAAAATAAACATATAGGCCCTGAACACTAAAGGGAAAGACCACTGAATCATTACTGGACAACTGATGCTTTTTCAACCATAGAAATGTTGAGCATAGTTTCACAGTGAGATTTCCACAGCAGCCAGAGATTGGAAGAGAAATGCTCAATAGCAAGTACACACTGAGTCCCTAAGTCAGTCTCCTGTTCACTAAATCACACAAAGACTCATACTGAGGCAACCTGCTTATTTCAGAACATAAAACAAGGTACTGACTTGCTTAACATGCAAAAGTTAAACCGCTCCAAAATTAATTATAAACATTCGCCTCAATGAGCTAAAATCTATTTGGCACAACAGTCAAGAGTCAGATTAAACTTCCAGTCTGTCCAGCTCATTTCTCTGACTTGATAAGTTAATACCTTATCATATTACAGGTGACGTGCTCTCCTCATTCTACTTTGCATAACATCAACTGCTGATTTTCTTCAGTGCCTTGGCTGGAAGCAAAGTGACCTACATATATGTTTGCTAACGTACAGTACAGCGCAGAAACCAAAGGCAAGTCTCCTCACATGGAATAAGCATGCAAAGTTGGGATAAGATTTCTCTTTTTAATGCATCTTTTTTTCTCTTCTTCCTCTATCCCTGTTAAACAAGCATAACTCTCGCCTTTGGTTCATCTTGTATACTTAAGAGATGTACATTTTTCAAGATGAGAATGGTGTTTAACTATATGCCTAAAACAATGATGATCTCACCTTCACCCTCACAAATAAATAAATACTAGCTATTCCACTTGAACATCACTTTCATTAGAAAAAGATGTATAAGACGCCACTAAAAACAGTATATCACATATTGAAGTTGAATAAAGGAAAGGGAAATGGCAAAAGACGACTTGCCTACATTGAGAAATAACACTGTGTTAGTTCATGATAACACTTCACATCAGCTTTTCAGATGATATCACCTAGCACTACTACTTGAACTCATGAGATGTGCACAAATTTACATCAGATACAGATCTCCTTCTCAGTGTTTAAGGGCTGAAATAACAATCAACTTCTGAGGGTACAATACATTAGGACATCTGGGAGAGTTCAAACAAAACTGACCTACTACCTCTCCTCCCCCCAGAAAAATGTATTAAATAATTTTAAATAGTTTTCAGGACATAAATTTTATCTGAAATACGTAAACAAAAACAACAAAAGAGAAACTCCTATGATGCTGATAAGAGTGTTACATCTGTAAAGAAGAAAATGCTACAGAAAAACTTCTTTTGGTGCTACAGGAGAACGATCAAGCTGGCACAGGTTTTGTGTTTACTGGCCAACATATACAGTATGTAGAGTGGCTGCTGTAGTCAGGCACCATCTAGAAAACATCCCCTTCTAATAGACCCAGCAAAACTCCATTTGGTGGAATCAAGTGCTGATTTAGGTATACTATTTGCGTCTCTTTGCCCCTCATAAGCATGCATAGACCCTCTTATTTCCTTCCAAACACAATGAGTGCAAGATGGTAGGAGGGGGAATGTCATAGTCACCATCTTTGTGATTCCTGTTTACTTAGAAAAAACACACTGACTCTTTCCTATGAGAAAGAAACTGTTGTAGACAACAGAATTTTCCCTCAAATAATTGAGTAGAAGTCCTATTGGAGAAATTTTGTGGGAAAAAACAAACAATCAAACAAACAAACAACAAAAAAAAAAACAACGTTGTCAATATCCCTTACTTTCAAAAATATGTTTATGCACTCCTTTGCAAGCAGTGCAGAGACTTCAGCCTGAGGGTCAAAATAAAGGTCAGAGAAGGTCTGACATGCACTGTTCAGAGGCAGAGAGCTACAGAATTTTCCCCCTCTATTTCTGATCAAGAGCAGCTTGATCAAGTGGTTGGCAATGCCGCCCATGGTAGGGTGGTTGGAACTGGAGGTCCCCTCCAGCCCAAGCCATTCTATGATTTCCCCATGGCTTCCAAAGTCATAATGGCTTTCCACAGGCAGTAGGAGAACACTCACCAAAGCCAGGAAAGGCCTGCCCTGTGCAGAACAACAGTTATTGCCATGGATTTTCAAGTTACTTAACATAGCCACGTTTTCTTTTCCCTTTGGCAAAATTGCTTAAATGCTTGTGGAACCGTACACTTTGAATCACACTAGATTGATAGTCACAGGAAAAAAATATGATGCCTTTTTCTTTCCTTGTGCTAACTTACAAGTCATAAAAAATAATAAATTCAGACTTACGTCCTGATAAACAAAACCGCAGCAGAGCGCGGCATAATTCCTCCTCTTCTGCTGCCGTCTCCCTCAGCTTTCTTAATTCATGCCATATTTAATCTACGTGTAGGAAGTTCACATTTGTTTCTAATAACAGAAGGAAAGTAATGAGTTGTCAAGGAACAGTTTCCTTAGGCCAGAGACTTCAAAGGTGAGTCTGGCAGCTTGTCCCGCATTTATTGTTTGCATCAGCCTTCAGATTTTCTAAAGAGCAACTGCCCATTTAAAATAATTATAAGCCACAACTTAACCCTGATCAGCACATGAACGTATGATAAAACACTTACACCAGCATGCAAGGCTCGGTGTCAGCCTTGTATCAGAGAACACGTAGCTCCAGATGCTGGATTAAAACAATAAGTACAAGCTGAAAATGAGCAAATAATTCTTTCAGCTAATGCACAATGGCCATGCTACTTAATGCAATAGCGACGTTAAATGAAAGTATGGACTACATTATCTCAACACATGAGCTGCAACAACAGCTACTTCTACTGTGCCTATCGGCTGTATCTATCCTGGAGAAAAAGACAAAGACTCCAATAAAAAGGTAATTCCACCAAGGAATTATTTCTCCCCAACTATTCTTTTAGTCAAACTTCTGAGTTACAGCAGAGTTGGGAAGAACTGGAACTATATAAGGGAGGAAAAAAGAAAAAAGGAAAAAATGCCACCCTGCTTATCTTCTAGCAAGCTATTCCTTCAGGGCCCTTTGGCACCAAACCTTGCTGCTTCTGAAGCCAGCACAAAGGCTTGCATCGGGTGCTGCAGAAAGGCAGCACTGCCCTGTCCCTTGCACGGCAATGCTGTACAATGCTGGGAAATACTGTTCCTTCACTTAATGGCACCTCCGCTGCACAGTCCCTGCTGGATTTGGAAAAGCATTCCTGTCTGCATGTCTCTGGTCCTGCCAAGAACAATCGGTTGGCAATTAGCAGAACGAGGGCAACAGCAAGCATTTTTTGCAGAGCTCTTCAATCCTAAGCATATATCTCACATACAAGAAACACACAACTATTCCAACGTAGCAGGCTAACTCCAAGTGCAAGCAAACTGCCACTTCTCCATGGAAAACAAACAAACAAACAAAAAAAACTTTGCCTATCACTGCCAGCACTGTTGATGCCAGTTGATACCCAGAAAGAAGGAAAAGCCCTTAAAAAAGGACTAGGAGAGCAGATAACAAACATTAGGATTCAGGTTCAATACTAAAATCGAAGCACAAAGAAGATAATACCTCAGCATCAACAAGCACAATAAAAAACCTGCAAGCTCCAGATTGTGCAAATGGTGAGACAGTCCAAGTTGTTAACCAGGCAGACCGTTTGTATACCAGCAGCACCATTACTAAGCAAGTAATGTACCTCCTAATTAATACCATCCTTTACGCGTGCGTGTGTGTGTGCATGTATTTATAAACACATACACACTTTACTGTTTATCATCTTTCAGCACACACTCTGAGTCAGCAGATAGAGGGAAATATGTTTAAGCAGTGTTTAAAATGACACCCTTTACAAATGAAACCATCTAAATCCGGTGTTGGAGAATTAATGAGCTTCTCATGTAAATCACGCATAACTTACAGTGGAATTTGTCCTTGTGCCAGCAGCCACTTGCACTGCATAGTAATGAAGGCAGGGCTTTGGAGACATGGAGCTACCCACAGCCCACTTGTGCCTTGCCTCTGCTTTTCCCTGAGTAACCAAAACACTGTGAACCCTTTCAAAGAGCAATAATACGAGGTAGCAAGTAACACAGCCTTCATCTCTCATTTCTCATTTCCACTCCTGGCTGAGGAACACTACAAACATCCCTAGCTTTCATCCATTTTAAAAACCTATCTGTTCCAGCACTGGGTTGCACAGCTGAAAGCTGGGACTCACCGTCCTGCGTCGAGAGCTTCTGACAAGCTGCTGCACGTCACCCAGCCTCCCAGCAGGATGAAAAGAAGCTGGGTGCCTTCTCCTGCACAGCTGAGAGCCATAACACCCTGATACCTCCCCCCAGGGGCATGGTGCAGGGCTGGGGCTGGACCCAGCAGTTGGTCTTGGTCACTGAGATTTTCCTTCTCTCCAGGGGGCTGCAGCCCACGCATGCCGCATGACTGCTGGGATGGATGCACTGGGACAGCAGCATGGGGCATGCACAGAGACAGCTAACTATCCTTCCCTTCCAAAGCCATGGATATAAACCTCTCTATCACCTCCACAGCCTCTTCTAAACATATTTACAAGGGCTCCCCTGTCTGTCCCTTTCTGTTATTACAAAGCATTAGTATTTGATGCCTGGGTGATACAAAAAGGCATTCACCCATCATTTCCTACCGCTCTGCTTAGTAACCTCATTAATAAACTCCCTGAAAGCCCAGGCAAAGGAAGCCCACACTATAAAACCTGAGGGATCACACTGTCGCATTGTGTGAGGCAGTGAGACTGTGCAGAAGGAAGCAATAAAAGCCAGAGTTTGAGTTTTTCAAACAAAGGGCACATTCTGTTCGAGCATGCTCCCTGCTCCCAGCAGCAGCAACTGTAGGGCAGGGGAGCAGCAGGTGGAGGTGTACACCATTAGCAAAAGGACAAAAAAAAACTCAACCACAGCGTAATGTACATCCCTGGGGACATTAATGTACCCAGAGGTTCAAGTGGAGCCACAATATTACATCAATTGTCTGATAAAATAGATGATAATTTCTACTTTCATTATTATTTTGAAAATCTGATGGTGAACAGATTTTCAACACAAGTACAAGTTTTCTGACATCTCCTGTATCTGTTACTCACTAAACCAGTCCTGTAAAACCTCTGGGACTTTTGGTAGTGAACTCTGTTCCCATGAGAATGAAGAAGGCATGATCTGCACCTCATTCTGCACAGCGAACTTGGCACTAACTGAAGCAAACTTGAGATATCCAGTCTATCATCATCATCATCAGGTGTCATTAAAAGCCTAAGGACCTTGCTCAGGCAGATAAAAGAACTGAGGTCCCAGGCTCAGCACCCCCAAAGAGCTCCCTGGTGGCCCTTCCTGAAATCACCAACAAGAGCGCAGCGAGGAGCAGAAACCTGAAAGTCCTGTGATGAGCACTGCTGAAAGTAACAAGGTCATGGCCAGCACTAAGTCATCCTGCACCACAAGTCTCTTCCAACCACCATCAAAACCAATGATTTCCTTAGTTACACTATTTCTCAAAAGGTATCTCACAGACTGGAAGCAAGACGTTTGGGCAACCCCCCTGGGTGTGGAGTTCCGTGCCTGTCTGAAATATTCATTAAATAAAAAAATATATATATAGAAATAATGGCTTCTTTGTCTGTGGGTGGTTACGAAATAACGAGTTAAAGCTCTAAGCTGCCTTGACTTCTTGTTACCTTATCTCAGTGGTCATTAAATGGTCATTACTGGTGGAGATAGAGGCCCCTAATGCTTCCCTGTAATGCAGCACTGCCTGCACATCTCCACACTGTTCTACTGCTATGAGTGATTCACAGCAGATAATGACAACGTAATCATGTGCCATCTATACGCAGGCATTCCCCCATAAAACAAAGCCAAAAGGCAGCAGATCCTGGTGAGATAGCACAGCACCTGCCTCCCTCCTTCACTTCGCAGCCTTTCCTCTGGACCTGGCAGCTCATCTCTACACATAAGCAAAATTAATTCCCACTCTTGTGTTCCTCCTAATGAAGCTTCTCAGAGCAGCCCAGAATTACAAACATTTACATAATGACTTAATTTTTAGAATTAATTAGGACTTTCTAAGAAGTCTTTCCACCACTGAAGCTCTGCACCAAGCCAAGTGCTTTGCGCTTCTCCCTAACAATGGTGAGGGAGCTTCCTTCCCGTTTCACAAAGCAGAAAACACTCCACTGGCGTGAAACACCATCAAATTACAAGCACTGCAACTGCAAAAGAAAATTAATTACCTTGAAGTTAAGGTTTGGCAGAAGTTCCACCACATTTAAATCAAATAAAAAGAAATAAATATAAGTCCCCACCACTTAGCAACAATTACATTTGTTTAAGACAAAAGGCAATCCTTCTCCAGCACCCCCCTCCTAGTTTAGGGGGTAAATTTTCTGCTCATTTCCTAAGGCAACGAGAGCAATATAACCACCCTTTTTTTGGCCTCTCTATTTGTCTTCCCGCCCTGTACCTCTGAACCCACTGGTTGCTTTCAATCATGTTTGAAGGAAGGGCAGAAAGATAAATTGATTTTTCATGATTTGTGAGTGCAGGCAGCTGGAGAGAAGCAGCGATGCCAATCAGCCCACTGTCTAGGGAGAGGCAGGTAACATTCAGCTGCTGGATGCAACTTAGAAGTAGATCAGTGACCAATTAGTAGACACAAGCTAAAAATTAAAAGCTAACATTTTGTTCAAAATTGAAAACAGAGTTTAGCAAACCAGGAGTTATGCTACGCTGCACACGAGATCTCAGGATGAAACCATCTTTAGTGACATAATGCAATCCAGAAACCAAACTCAGAGATGGAAAACAATGCCCACAGCTCCCTAAAGATCAGAGCTCTTCCCCTCTACGCACTCACGGTTTGGTTCCTCTTTCTGCGGCCTCAGTGAGAGCCATCCTGCCACATTTGTTTTCTTTCAGCGCGTTGCTCTGAAGATATCCTTTCTGCACCTTGTTGCTCTGACCACATCCCACTTCCATGTTTTTCTTTCGCGGTCACTTCTACTTCACACATCCAGAATAAACGCTGTGCTTTTTTTCATGGCTTCTCTCCAACTTGAGCATCGCCTCTCACACGCTACAGAGACGTACTTCTACTCAGCCACTAATAACAACTTTTTCCTCTAAATTACCCTATTTGAAAAACAAACATGCTTTCTCCTTGGCTGGCATGCACTGAAGAGTCACACACTGATGAAAACCTCTGCGGCCCTTCTCTGTCTTCCCGCGATGCAGATGACAGATCCCACATCTAACTTTCAGGTTGCACAGATGTATCCATGCGCTGAGAAGGGCATAAAAACCCACCCCTGGCATTACACGTGCCACTCAGACCAGCACATACCAGGCTGTCCTACCTGTAGCCAGAGTCAATCTGTACACAGGCACGCAGCTTCAGCACATCCAGCCCCACACCATTGCTGGGGCTTCTCAATGTTATGGAACTGGATGACACTGGGATAATGATAGCAACATGCTCTGCTGTTTGCATGGCAGCGCCTTACATGAGCAAGCTTTATATCTTCCTTCTGCTTGTCCCTTGCAATCTCTATGCAGTGACTTCAGAGGTACCTCAGAAAGCCTGATTTCCCTAAAAATCACTGAGGATGCAGGAGCAGAAAGGGAACTTCACGGAGTTGGCTGCTGTCCCTCGCACCTCTCAGCCCTCACCCTCCTCTCCAACACACATCCTTGCCCTGTTCCTGCTGGGCCACCTCCTGCCACTTTTAGCTGAAGGCAGGAAGAGTCCAAATTAACACAACCTCATTACAGCTTTCTTCATTATGTCTTCTGCCATATCTTCTATATATGTTTAAAGGCAGGGATGAAACACACTGAGAAGTTCTGACAAATTTTGTGTCAATTTTGAAGGAATTACAAGAAATGTAAAAAGAGACATCGGGTTCAATGTACTTCTAAGTTCCTTAGGCTCCTTTGAAAGCAATGCAAGGAAGTAGATTTAAAAGAAATAAATAAATAACCAGGCAGTTAGACATTAACATTATTTTCTCCGTGCACACTTGACTGGCTGTTTGGCATCCCAAACTTCATGTCTGCACAGAGAATAAAGCAAGACAAAAGGTTCTGCAAATGCAAATATACAGCTCTACATTAAGCTGAGTATCTCCTGATATCTCTATACAAAATGAAAGCGGTGCTTAAATTCTAGTTCTGAAGTACCTGAACTCCACAGAGGAAAAGCAGTTCTTAAAAAGATCTATTATTGAAGAGTCTGCAGGATGACATATCTGCTTGTTAATATATAGTAGGCTGGGAAGGCTGTGGCTGTGAGTGATGGATTCTGAAGCATTGCTTATGTACATCAAATCAGACCGCTTTTTGTCAAAAGAAAAACAGAGGCTTGGGAAATGGAGAGCAAGAGAAAGAAGTTTTAACAACAAAAAAAAATAACGGTAATAATTGTTATCTTCCATTGTCTCCACAGACAAAAGGGCAATCACTTTAATTCTTCTACTTCATGCCAAGCCTCTTATTTCTAAACTCCAACAATTAGCATGCCAAATGAATATGAACCAGGATACAATTGCTGAAGTGCCATGAAGGGGAGGGGAAGGCAAAGGGAGAACAACTTCGTGCTCAAATTATCCCCCTTTAAGGAATGTCTCAGTGAAAACTGCTCAGGCACACTATCAGCTGAGGTAAAATGAGATGAAAAACGTGGAAGAGCAGATGAGAAACCAGAGCCCCACACCTCTATCCTATAGGGGCTGTGTGTGGGAGGGAACCGCTCCTACGTCCTGAGCAAAGACCTCTGATCTGTCACTTGCTGCACGCACATCTCCTCAGTGCAGTTTTGATGAGAATTGATAAAAACGAAATGTTTCTTCTTCTTTCTTCTCAGATGAGGTTTATCTAAGGCAGATGAATACCTCATGTCACCGGTATCCTCAAATGTCAGCAATCCGTTTCAACAGCTTTTCTGTTTTAAAACCAAAATCGGTACGTGCAAATTCTGTATTAACTCACAGCTCCAAAAACCTCGGCCCTCAAGACAAGTAAGGTTTTCACACAAATAAAGAAGTTCCGTTAGCTGGTTAATATTGATACCGTTTTTAAAAGCTTTACTGGAAAAAAATAATCTATTTTCAGAAACCAAAATGAAATACATAAACACAGTGGTTTGACTATATTTTCAATGACCTTTTCTCAGTGTTAACATTTCCCATGTGAACTCTTCCCGTTGGAGCTCTCTGGCATTTGAAGGTAAGGGACAGCAGCAGGGCATTCATGCCAGCATGTGGCTTTATGAGCTGGAGGAAAACCAAGAGGAAGAGTCATGAGGGCTGCAGGATGGCTACAAGTACAGGTTCAGGTGCTGTGTGCCTGCAGCTCTCCCTTTGCATACAGTTTAGCTTTTGCAGTGCGCAGCATGTTCACCCTGCACAGTTTCTCCACAGCCCAGTGAATTTTAACCTTTTTCAGCCGGAGGACAGCCCAGACCTCCAGCTCAGAGTGAGAGGGAATTTTTACACTGACTTCCCTCTCCTGGCATAGCACATACATATACATTACCCACATACACATGCGCATGGTTATATAAACCTTCCAAACCAAAACACTCAACTCCACAGCCTACTTTCCCTGAGGAGCAGATGAAAGAGCACATACAGATGTGCACTGCTGGAAGCCATTTGGTAACTGCAGCGATAAGAGCCATATCAAGAAATGACAGAGCAGAGAAAACAGAAACACACGAAATCAAGGTGAAGTGGCATGCCCACCTGACCCAGTCAGGCTGATCAAACAGATTGGCTTTCAGTTAAAAATGACGGTAGATGGAGTGTTGGCAGCCCATATATGTGAATACATAATGCGTATTTTGTGGTAAAAATGCCTAAGAAAGAAAAAGCCTGACAGAACCTTCAGGAAGCCCGTGAACTTCCTGACAGAGCTGCAGCTAAGTCTCTGCCTTAATAATGCATGTGTTTTGCATTATTTTTTATTGACTTTTCAAACTCATAAAAGGAGAAATTAAAACAAAATCTCAACAACTAGTCGCACAACAGATCTATCCGGGCTCATAATCCCGCAAACCTTTACAACCCAGTCTTATTCTAAACAGCGGGGTAATCCTATTGAAGTCGGTGAGATTACTCCTGTCCCCGAGGCCCAAGACGTGAAGCTCAGTGCGTCCCTTCTGGCGGGAAAGGCACGGCTCCCACAGAGACTCTCAGAAACGCAGAGCGAGCACCAGTCACAGCAGTGAGTGCCTGAAATTCTTTTCACATGTTTCAAGGGGAAAGCTAAAATAAGAAGTGATGCAAGCATGAGACATATTGGTCTCTTGTCTCAAGTCTCTGGAAAAATCAGAAATAACTGAAAGAACTCAGGAGCTGGGAGTGAGATGAAATGTTAATGCAACCCCTGCCTGACCCACAGTTGCAACATAACTGCTAAAGCCACAGCGGATTCTAGCAAGAATGAATACAACCTGCAGCGTCTTTACGGAGACCCGGCAAAACACAGGAAGGTCACCAACTAAGCAAGCATCAAACGAGAGATTAGCTTTCTTTATAAGGAACCCACTGCAGTAGGAAAGCGGACCAAGCAACTTCCTTCTCCAGCAGGATCACATATTCTACCTACTTGAGCTGATGGCAACCTACTCCAGCAACAAAAACACCATGTCTAGGGAGAAATATAATCTACAGATACATTTTTTTTCCTGCTGTTGATCCCCACTTCAAGTGCACACCATTTCCAGCCCTGATTCTCATTTAAAGTCACACAAACCCAGGTCCAATATATCAAGTATCCGGGGTTTGGGTTGTCTAATTGCAACTTTCTTTGACTTCATGATTTATTCATCTGGGGATGCACTCAAAAGTCCAGTGTATCGCTGTGATCCCTGCACAGCATACTGTTAGCTTTAAAATTTCATAAACCACCACGTACTTGACAAGTTGAAAAGTTAACAAGGGTGATAAGGCAGCAAAAAAAAACCCAACACGCTGAGCTCTGATCAACTCAGACCCCAGAACTCCAAGCTTTTCAGAAGCGTAGCACACGGCCTGCTGTTAAAAAGGGAGACTCTATTACAATATTGGCTTTATTGCCCATGTTTCCCCATTCCCCCTCAGTCAAGATAAAATACAAGTCTCCTTTTTAATGAAAGCCATACCCGCTTCATGCATACTGGCTGTAAACTATCAAATAGGATCTCTGTCTACTGAATAAATGAAGTCTCACCAGCCGCCTTTTCTAAAGAACCTTTGAAAAGAATGTGCTCTGTGAGGCTGCCTGCTCCAGCACACGCACATGAAGAGTCAGGAGCAATCCAAACCTGCTCCAAGCCCCAGGCACAGAAATGCCTGTCTGCACACTGAATGCTACATGCTCTGGAGCAGCCCTGCATGTACCCGCCATCATCCTCCACAAACAAGGCTCTCCTATTACATCAGAAACAAAGTTTGGTACTTCAACAATAACTACATACTGCGCCTTGAAAAGCAGGCTGACCTGCATCTGTTTCATTCCTCCATCAGGTTGCTCAGCCTGATCCAAAGGAAACAGCGGAGGAGTTTCAACCTGCCCCAACCACCAATTCAACTAGCTGAGGTTTCTTTGGCCCCGAGCAACAGAGACGAAGACAGGAGAAACTTGACAAATTTGGAAATGAAGGATGAAGCCTCCCCATTTCCCCAGCCCTTGACTCTGAGCCATTAACAGGCTTAGATGCAGTTATATCCTCTCCAGAATTCTTAATGGCAAATCTTGGCTTGTACTGAAATCCATGGAAACCTCATTAATGACTTTGAAAGCATTTCAAATCTCTCCTCTCTCACCTCTTGCTGTGTTGTCACACTGTGTTGTATCCATCCAGATGCAATAGTGTGACGATGCTGCCCCCCCCCCTCCCTTAGTCAAAAGGACTATTCATGACATAGGAGTTAAAAAAAAAAAAAAAAAAAAAAGCAGCAACTTTAGAGGAAATAATGAGCCAGAAGTTCTGCCCAGGGAGACTCTGGCCATATACAGAGAAAAATGTCCACAGCACCTGCAGCATCCTACTGCTCCTCAGGGCAGGTACTTCTTAGGTCTTAAAGAAATGGCCAAAAATGCTTTGTTTCAAGGGAGACCATTTGGCAGTTGTGATGTTAAGCATGAAAACAAGGTCCCAGAAAACTACAAGTCTCCTGCAGGACCCAGCAATGCTGGTGCCGGGACTCTCGGGGAGAGAGGGAGAAGCAACTTGCTGTACCCTGAGCACACCAGATCACCAAAGGAAGTATCAGAAGATGACAAATGTGCCTTTCAGCTGCTCTTCCAGTCAATAAGCAGCACTTTCAGAGCAGTTAGCCATTTTGGAGGTCCTGTGAATGGACTTCTTCAATGTGCAAGCAACAGCAGTAAGTAACTTTCACACCAAGCTAAACAAAAAGAGCACAGCTCAACCAGAAACGGTAACTGAATGTTTGATTACCACTTCTGACAAAACCAATGTGGCACGGAAATCCCCCAACAGACCACAGTGCACCACGTTTTTATTTTCCAAATCCAAATTGAGTTTGAGTGACATTGCAAAACCTGCTTTGTTAACAAAATTAGTGAGCTTTGTGACACTGCCCTGCCTTACTTTTGTCTACATTAACAAGGATGGCATCAAATTTGCAGGGCAGGACAAGGGACACATGGGCAGGCATCAATTTGCTTTCTGCACTAGGCTCAGAAACGAGCCAGGCCAGTGAGAAATTTCAAGCTCACCTGGCAAACACTGAGCTTATGAGAAAATACAGGTTAATAAACATTGGGCTGCAGTGGCTCTCCTTGTAGTGAAACTGCAAACTCAAACAGAGACATAATTTAATAACATGCAGTGGGATTCAGGCTAATCATAAAGCTTGCCATGATGAGAAGACTGAACAAAATTGCTTTATCTCAACTGTTATGCCTTTATTTTTTATTATGAAAACAAAAGCTGGGAATCAAAATGCCAGGCTTTTTCATCCCCAATGGGTTCCTACGGATACTGGAAAGGAAGAAAGCACCTTATTTCTTGTAGAGATAATTAACAGACTTTCAGAGTGAAAAATAGGTGGGGGAGAGCCATTAGTAGTGATCAGGCAGACCCTGCTTGGATGCCGAGGATCTGTATGTTCAGTCTCCAAACACAGGTACCACCAGCAGCAGCTCCAGCCCCAGGCCAGGTGCTTTCCCAGGCCTGCCTTCATTAACAGCCAAAAGCTGTCTCTGTTGCAGGAGCTATCCTACTTGCAGGTATTTTCTCATTGTCAGGGCACCCCTTTGCAAATCCAAAAAGCAAGCTGGTGTATCTGCACTTCTCTCCAGTATATCTGAGCAAGATTAGATAGTTTAATATTTGAGACTCAAATAGTGCCTGAATAGAGACCTAAGAAGCACTAATAGATCTTAATGTTAATACTACACTAGTATTCACATATACACGTTCAACATATTTTCCGCTAAATCCATCTGCTTTAGCATACTGGTTATGCAAAAGTAGTTCTGGAAAGGCTCTTTAATAAAAAGCCAAATCTTATCACTACATTGATTTCTAAAATGAGTACATAAAAATACATTTATTTCATGCACTTGCCATGACATTTCATTACTTTCCAGAATACGATACGCACTGGCTCTTGTTTCTTACACATTAAAACGTACAATGCACTGCAGTTTGAAGTATGGAGTAAAAAACTCCTCAGGCACAGAGAGTAAATGAAATGGATGACTCAGTACAAAGCTTAATAAAGCTAACTGGCATCACATGCAAAATCATCCCCATGCTACTATCCCCAAACTCTTATCCTCTCTCTTTTGTGGCTATTCAAGTTGTTAAGTTGGGTTTCTTTTAATTTCTATCCCCATGCTTCCTAACCAAGGAATAAAAGACTGACTAAAATCTGTGATCCTTCCCAAAATGATATGCACTTGCATCTGCCCAAACATTTCAGCAGCAAGCCTGCTGCCACCAATACTCACCATAAATCTGTCATCACTGGTTTACTCCCTCCAGGCACTACTTGCAAGCAGAAATAAAATAGCATCACTTGATTATTTTTTAATTAGCCTTACTTATGAATGTCAGTGACATCCAGAAGGCCAAAACCTACTTTGTTCCAGAAAGAGATTTCAGTGGTCATCCATGCACCAGGTCTGCAAGAGCACTACAGCCTGACTTCTAAGTCAAACTGCAAACTGCATTGGTGTTGGTGTTGTCTAAGGACAAACCACGCAGTGAGATCACTCTCTGATTGTCAGTGCAACTGTCTTTCACTACCACAGCCTATATGGTTAAGATGATTAATCACTTCAACTCTACCAGTCATTATTTCTAATTAAAAACTATCCCATAAATACGTATTTTATTGCTGGGTCTGTGTGGTAAATAAATTCAAGCGGTCAGTAAAACACTCATAAAGGAAATTACCTTTAAAAAATGACTTTTCATTTCCAAGCGTATCTTCCTAATTAAAATGGCTGTTTCCCATACATCCCAGCAGTACAGTCTGCAATAATTTAAGAGTCTTTGAAAGCACAATTCTCAACAAAACCATTAAAATAACTTCTTGCCATCATCTGTTCAATGGAAACTATAGAATTTTAATATTATACTACACTTCTCAATGTTGACAACTTTACAGCTTCTCTATCTCCCAGCCAGGCGGCAAAGAATTTAAGCACAAGCAAAAAGAAAACATGCAAAATGTGCAATTTCCTAAACAGGCAATTTTATGCGTGTAGATTAAATTCCCCCCACCAAGTTCTGACGACAGACACAAGGCTCTATGTATAATTTTATCAACCTTCCTTTCTCGGCAAATTGTTAAACTAAGAGCTACGTGGGGCACTCTGGGACTTCCCTTGTGGAAAAGAATTCCTTTTTTGTCACAACGCAGAGGAGAAAAGAAGCTGCTTCGAAGCAAACCCCAAAATGGGAACACCATGCCAATACACCGTGTGTGTCTTGCATGAAAATGCAAACGTTGTCACCCTCCTAATTATCACTTTGCATCTAGAATAGTAATAACTTACGTTTTGTACGCAAGGAGCCCTTAAACAAACTGCTCTGACTTAGGAATCCCAAAAGGGCACACATCACAGGGAGCAAAGCAAACTCCTCTGCTCCTCTCCTGCTGGAGTACACGGTGAAGAAATACAGCCCTGCTCCTTGGCATGGCTTCAGTGACTGCAGCACAAAGTGGGACCCGAGGACCTGAGATGTGCTTCGCTGTTGAAGCGCCAAGAGGAGGAAGCAGAAGGATGGTGCTGGGCACAGGCAACGCTTTCAGTGCAAAGGAAGGAAGGAAGAATGGCTCAACTGAGACTTAAAAAAAAAAAAGACAAATGCTGCAAGCAAAGTAGCAGCTGAACTACCAACTATAAATATTTGAATTATTCTATGCAACATTTCAGAACATAACAAACAGACAGCACTGGGATTTATATTAAAATTATCTCTCTGTGTTGGTTCCTGTATGTGCATATGAATCATACATATTCTTCTTCAGATGCACTGCATATAAAATTATAGATCATATAAAAGCTAAGGACCAGAATTTCAAAAGCACTCAGCACCCGTTTAGATACTAACTGGCAGCAGAGACTGCTGGAAAAAAAATCAGCTGATTTTTTTTGAGGACAGAGAGAATGGTTGATACTACCACCACGATCTTGAATTTTGCAGCACAGCCTGGGCATTAAGACTTCTAAAAACAGGCTGCATTACTTCCACACTAATCCATGTGCTAAATGCACTTAAAAAAAAAAAAAAAAAAAAAAAAACACAAAACAACAGATCCTAAATGGCCAATATTACCTGTGTCGACTCTGTTCAAAACCACAACAAAGCTGTAGCTTAACATCCAGCACAACCACAGTGCACTTGAAACATTTCAAATCTGCCATATGCATTACTGGTTATTTATTCTTTAGTCTAAACACTTAAAAAATTAATTACACGCTCTGTCAGAGCTGTCTAATATATAGGCAATCTCTACTATAAAACACCTCTGTGCTCTTATCTCTAACCTCCCCCACCCTTTGAAATTACCTTCAGATGTTTGTTAAGGGACATTAATGCCTCTGAAATCTATCGACAGCAAGAGGTAAAGCGTTGCACTCAGTTCAGTGCCATGTATTTTAATTCCTGCATCATTAACTAGCGGCCACTAATTTTATCCTTAAATGACGATACAATTTTATGGGACTTTTGCAGAGATCAATTGTTGTAACTCTTACCACTTTGGGAGGACCGAAGAAAAAAAAAAAAAGAAAATCAAACCAAGTCTATCCTGAATTGCAGTCCTCCAGCTCAAGTAGTTTTATAAGGCTGTAAATGCTGGGTTGAGATGCTACTACGAAATTTTACAGCATGATTCTCCATTTGCCTAGATGGACACACAGCAAGAACACTTCTGGCAGAATTGCCTTCAGCATCACTTCCATTTGAGCTGCAAAGATTTCCTCAGAGGTAACCAGCAGTAAAACTCTGGAGCATATGCACAAAGCCACCTTGGGCAACAGGGCATCAGAAAAAACACTTGGAGATACATTTCTGAACTGAAAAAGGAAACAGAAACATGACAGTGACCATGAATATGAGTAAAATTTAACAGATGACCTTTCTATCACAAGCATTGGAGGAAATGATCTCTATATACCTTGGAAATCGTACAGGAGAAAATGAAGACAATGCATTTAGCAAGAGGTGTTTTCCTTATTTCATTAACTGCAGGGTGATTACCAATCAGTTGTGAAAGTTATTAAAGCAATTTGTAACTTTAGGCATCTAATGGCATTTATGCAGGAGGGAACTGGCAATCAGCACCACATAATGCAGCTTGCAGTGTTTCTGTTTTTTAATATATCATAAGTGAATTACAGCTGTGCCTCTAACTATACACCACGTCTGACTCCTGCTCATTGTTGATGCTATCAATTTGCACCTTTTTAAGCTGACTGGAGCTCGCAACCAAAACAAACCAAGCACATTCCCGCAGTTCTGACCCCATAACTAACCAAGCAAAATGTTCAGAAAGCACTACCCAAGGATGGCATCAGACTCACTTTCATTACTCCTTTTTTTGGAGAAAAGAAGCACCTGTTCTTAAAACCCTGTTTTGCTCTGGAATAAATGAAATTCTTCTTGAATATAAAGAATTCATTTTAATAAAGTAGAGAGCAATTTACAAAAATATCACACTTCTACCCAGATATGTGGGACTCCCTCCTTCTCTCACTTGGAACAAGGTGCAGTAGACACAAGACCTACACTGAAATCAGATGAAGGATTGCTATGATAAACAAATCTGCTTGAATCCACAACCATGATAGTGAGTCCATATCACATTCCACTAAATACTTTTTACCCCTTCAAGCAGATGTTTCCTCTTCTTTTTCTTGCCCTGAACATCACTGAAAATATGGGCACAACCTGCTGACAGACTTGCCTTCAATTCCAAACACTTCTATCAAACCCCTTAATAATTTCAGTAGACAATTTTAACGACTCCAAATCCCAGAATGCACAACACTTCACAGCATCATGTCGGTTTCCAAGGACAAAATGTTTGCAGTGGCTTCAAACTTACAATGCAGGGAAACAAAAACCAAAGTCACAACAAACATGGCCAGAACCAATAAGCACACTTCAACATATACCATCTTACAAGATCACAACTCAGCAACGGAGCAAACACAGAATGTTTATAGAAATCAATTACTCATTAAGAGCTTTTTTTTTTTTTTTTTTTTTTTTTTTTTTTTTTTTTGGTGTTGAATAATTCTGAATAAACAAAGATACTGAAGAGCAGAGAAGCAAAATAAATTTATTGGCTCCTGCTGCTCTTATTGATATACTGCTCTGCTCCCCAGACATTGCAGCCCTTGGGCAACAAAAGCTTCTATCAGTAGAATTATGACTTTGTTGGTAGGCTTTCTTCTAACCTCCCCAAATGAAAGAAACCACTCACCAATTAAACTCATCCCGGCAGTATGAATTATAACTGTCCTGGTGCTGCTGCACTAATCACAAGTCACAGCTCATCACAACTCATAATGTGGATATAACAGCAAAAAAATCAGCACATAACCCCATCCTAAATTACCTACTACAGACTATTCCCACATATGAGACAACAGGCCAGTGTGTTCTCAGTTGGAGTCCATTGCTGAGAAATAACTGAAATCTCAATCGCCTGACATTTGAATATAATATTGACTTTTGAATGGCTATTTTAATGGCAAGGTTAAGCCGTATGAATACAAACGAGTTATCCAGAAATAAAATAATATACTTCCGTCACTGAAATAAAAAAATTTAAAAAGCCCCATGGCATTATCTTGACTGCAATAAGCCCACTACTGCTTCCCCCTGCTTTCTAAGAATGCTACTTTCCTTTCAGGTGTGATAGTAAATCTGTCTTCGTCTCTTCATTTTACAGACTTCAGCCCAGGAGCATTTACTAAGGTACTTGTCTTAATTTCTGACACCCAGCACTGCTGCGTTTCTGAAGAACTTATTGGGAAATTGTCAATCGGTTCTACGTGCCTCTGCATCCTCCCAGATGTGCCTTAGGTCCTCAAATGAACTGAAGCAGACATAAAAATGGCCAGGCTTTTTAAGCAGCTCTCCATCAAGCAGATCTTGAAATGAACGAGATCTGCTGACTTCAGATTCCTTTGTAAAATACTTCCCTGCCACCTCTCATGCAATCCTCCTTCTACCACCAAGCAGAACTTGTGAAGCCTGTTATTTCTGGGATAGACTGAGCAAAAAGAGATCAAGCACCTAAGGCAGAAACTGAGGATAAAATAAGCACATCACTTCTGAAGCTGTTAAAGTCCAGATGCAGCACTTCCTACATTAAAAAAACTCCAACAGACTGAAATTTGGCTTTGCGGCCTGCTCCAGGAATGCTTCAGTAGTTCAGCTGATGTTCCTTAATCCATAAAGTCCTTAGAGAAGGGACTAACACCTGTATTTTCCCCATCCAAAAAAGCAACTGTAGGGATGCTTGAGAGTTGCATTATGTCTGTTCCTCCAGCTATAGGACACAATAATTTCTTTACACTTGGCAAAACAGTGCCCATTGGAGAAATTAAAAGGAGTAATACTTGCTTTCTTACTATTGCTTTTGGGAAGGATGGGGAAATGACCAGATTAACGTCAACAGAGCGTTCATGGCTGCAAATAACACAGAGTAAAATATTCTTAGATAATACTGTGATGGTTGACAGCCATGCTCTGAAGCCTACACTAAATCTTACCTCTGAATTTCCTCTGGGTAATCTTATGACTTGCCATTTGGAGAGTAGTTTCTGTGATTTAAGTCCCAAAACCCTCAGTTTTCCCTTCTCTATATCCAGAAGGTTTAGTTGCCTAATCTAAAAGTAAAGTGCAATTAGAGTCTGCAGAATGCTGGTTGAGATCAGGGTGGACAGGAGCAATCCTGCATGCTGAAGGCTCAGATAAATCCTCTGCATGTCCTGGCATTTTCTATACTTAGTTGTCTCTCCATACTCAGGAAGGATAAGCAAGGTTTTTCTTTTCAAGGGTCTTCATTCCACATTCACCAAAGAACTGTTTTAATTCAGGAGGGGGAGAGGAGGGTATGGTGAAGCAGAGCAAGTTCATTTGAAGACGACTGGGAGAGGTTTTTCTTCCTACTTATAACTCAAGACTTAGCGAAGTTTAAAATTTGAAATGTTCAGGTTGGCTAATCCCCTCCAGGGCTTTACATTGCTGGTAAAACTTATGACAGCAAAAAGACTTGGATTAGAAGTTGTTAAAACTCCATTTTGTCTGTAGGATAAAACTGATGGGAAATCACCAAGGGGAAAGAAATTTCTGAAAAATTCCAGTTATTACACAGGTTACGGTACAAATCCACTCTGCTTTGGCCTCTTTTGTGGTTTAAATATGTACTTCAATGTGCACCTGAAACAGTGCATGAGTATAAACACATAGGTAAAAAGTAGCCAGAGAGTAGAAAGAGGAGTTGTGTTAGGAAACATGTCTGAGACATTGCTGGCTTTGTTTGCACATACATCACAGCACAGCCACACAAAAAAAGCATGCAGACAGGTTGCAGTTCTCTACAAACAGTTCCAGTTCCCCTGCTGTCCATCGAGCATAGGAATTGGCTCAGGGTCCCACCAGCTAACAAACAGAATTGTTATATGGCCTTTTGTCTTCGAATCACACATTTAAATGTAGTCGGCTAAATAATTTCTTATACGCATAGACACCAAGCTGCCTTTTTCAGACCACACTGCAGATGCTGTGGACGTTAAAGAATGTGAAGTATCAGTGATCATGCCCGTACAGGCAGAGGGACTGCTGCACCGCAGGAGAAAGAACACGGCAAGCAGCCTCCCTGCTATATTAATGGCAATGAACCAGGACATGACTGAACAAAAAAAATAATGTTCAATCAGGATTTCTTTTTTTTAAGCTGTTGGGGCACATAGCAAGCCAGGTCTATAACCCACCAATGCATACTGCCTCTCTCCCCCCGCCTGGGATTGCTTCCCATCATGAAAATCACTGAACCAAGCCCACAGGCTAACACACACAGTTCCAGTTATCTAGCAAGTCTTTTCTCTGGGAAGGGAGGAAAAAAATAAAGGGGAGACAGGAAAAAAAAAAAATGTTGGAAAAAAACGACTAATTAGCTTTTACAGAGCTATACATATAGGATTTATACAAGTATTAAGGGAAAAAAATGATGCACAAACCGTAACTCTCATTTTGGTGTATTTTCTAAAGTGCTTCTTGCTGTGTTATACAGCAGTGTTTCTATTTGTACACTGTGTTGATTTACAACCTGCCCTTCTACAAACGAAACAAACTGACTATTCTCTGCAAAAAGGGTTAAGTGTTTAAACTTGTCACTTTTTCAGAAAAATTACAGAGAGGGCTATGAAGCCAGCAAAAAATGAAAGGAGAAAAAAAGTCTTAAATGGATAAGCAATTCTAGCAAGCTCTGACTGCTGTATTGAAAGTACCATCTCTTTTTTACATTATATGAAAAATCTAATTAAGTGCCTCAAAGGGGAAAAGCAAAGTAGTTCTCAGGCAGAATACATTTGACCTTTCTTCCTTCAAGGTGACAAACAAACAAACAAGATGCTAATTATTGTCTCAGCTTGAATTTGCACTTAAAAAAAAAAAAATCAAGGTTCACTTAGGTAAGATTGAAGGGAAAGCCATAAACTCTCAGAATGATATAGCTTGGCTTTATTTTTGTCAAAGAAGCACCCGCTCAGAACTCTTTCGCCAAGCATATGGTTTGAGCTGAGCTGTGAGCGTGGCCATCAAACTTGAGTCAGCTCCATTCTGACCTGCCAAGCTAGAAAGCACTTGGTACAAAATTCAATACTATGAGAAATAAGAATAAATGAAGAACAGCCTGATCAAAGATCCCTTGGATCACGTGTCATAAAACTGGACTTCTGTCATTGCAAAAGGAACTCATGCTCTGGTCAGGAGCCTCCTGCAAAGTCCAACCAGTTGTGCCCACTGCACCCCTGCAGAGGGTTGTGTGGGGACCACGGCAGTGGAGAGCCCTGATTCCCATGAGGCCCCACATGCATGGTTGAGGTGTACAAGCCACAGCGTGGCCTTCATCCCCCACTCTGGCCCATATGCCTCTACCAGCCCCACAGTGTACTCTCGGAAGCAATTTGTTAAAGTATCTCAACACAGAGCCTTCGGCTTTTTCACCCAGAATGCCAGGTACTTCCACAGCCCCTACTCCAGCTTCTATTTTTATGCATCTTTTCACCACAGTGTTTCAGGAGACTGTGCCATCTGGAGAGTTGATCTTGCACAATAAAGGAGTCTTGGGCCTGTGTGTTTGAGATCACTTTTGTGTCAAGATAGACCATTTCTTTCATGCTCTGACCTTGGAACATATCAGGATGCAAAGTCCCCTTAATTCTATTCAAGGAAATCCTCAGCCTACCTACAGTGATGGCAAAAATCCCATCACCACCTTGAAAAGGAGCCAAAGTTTTACCTGTGAGTTTGGCAAAATTAAAACCATCAGGGGAAACCCTCTGAAAACTAGTAAAAGTTACAAGTGCATGGTCCTAGGTTCAAAATTTCATGTAGCCCATCTATGTAGGTTGCTCCAAAAGTAATGTCTCCTTTTTACTTCCATGGGAACTAAAACAGATACAAAAGACTTTTAATAACACTATTTGATAGACCAAAATCTCAGCTACAAAACACTATTTTTTTTAACATAATTGCCACCAATAGCTATGTATTTTCACCTGTGATGAACAAGACCTTGCATGCTGCACTCGTAAAAATCTGTATCAGTTCATCAAGCATTGGTGTCAGTGGGTGTCATTTTTTCTGCATGGACGCAACCTTGCTTCATCCATGTCAGACACCATTCAGTCAGACCACGCCTCTGCTGCCATCTGTCCCACAGCAACAAAATGTAACTGAATATTGGCAGGAAGATTCAACCTCTGCTGCCATACCACCAACATCCATCTCCAATGCTGTGGGCCAACATCATAAAATAGGAGGAGCTGCTTTCAGAGGATCCCTTGTATCTTTTATTTAATCAATGATATGGTACTAAAAAGTTATGAGAGTTGCTAAATGTACCATTTACCTAGAAAAATAAAGTCAAACTGCTTTCTTAATCAAATGTCTATCTTCATACATCTGGTTTTATAAAACCTAAGCTTTGAGGAGATATCATATGACCTAAACTTTTTACTTCTTGTACTACTGTTGTTGACTTGGCAACATTAAGAATGTGGAAAAGGTAGCCCCATAGTGCGGAATAGATGCCTAACAACTATTATGGTCCAAGGAGAAAAGACATCACTGTGGGCTAGTCTCTGCTGCCCAGAGCAGTGCTGCGATGAGAGAGGCATTCTGGCATGAAGCCAGAGGGCCTGGAGAGAAACAGGATAAATCTGTGCCAGCATTAAGCCCTTGGGACACTGCTATCCTGCTTCCTAGGCAGGAGCTGGCTCCTCATGGTGCAAGTAGCATGAAAATTTGCTGAGGCAGGAAACTTGAAGCAAAGAAAGAAAAGCGTTCCCTTAATAGCTATTGATGTCTATATGGCATAAGTCATTGGTCACTGTCATGAAGCATTTCTCATATTAGCTGAACTATCAGAAAGAGACAAGGCAGGCGAAACTTCTTCATCCTATTTAATGCCAACAGTATGGATATATCCACCTGTTTGCCTTCCAGCTGCAAAAAAATACATGATTTTTACAAGCCACATTATGAGTTTTAAAGAAGGACGTACCACTGGAAAGAGCTCAGAAAATCAGCCCAACCCTGGGCTGCTTGAGTATTGGCAGAAAAGTGACTCATGGACAACGCATGTATGTCAGTGCATGGTGAGAAAGATGTGGGAGGAAATGCAAACAAAAAGCTATTAAAAAAAAAAATCAATGCCACAAACACTGGTGAAATTACCAGTGTTTCTCAGCAGTGACACCAGTGGTTTGCTTGTGTTGTAAAAGCTCACTAGCCATTCTGCACGGTAAGCCAGGGTTCAGAAGAGTTAAAAAAAAAAAAGTCAAGGCCAGGGTCAGGAAATAGCTCCTCAGAATAAAATCCATTTTATGCAGTCAAGAAAATGCTTTTAGAAGAACAAAAAAAGACTTATGTTACAGGTTCTTTATGACACATTGGGAAAGAGCTTTTGTTCAGTGAGACTGATTAAAGTATTTTTTTCCTCCTTGATCTACGTGCCAGTGCTTAAGCTACAATGAAAAACAATCTCATGCACCTTTAAATATTTTATTGTTTGAATCAAAATGGCTCTTCTATGCCTAAAATGGACAGCGGTTTATTTTTATAAGGAAGCACTGCAACAAATCTTTTAGAAATCTTTTATCAATGTTCCACTTTGCAACATCCTCACCGTAAATTTCACAGTGAGGAATTCATTACATAATTGGATGAGTCTCTACCCAATTTATTTCAGCTTCCTGAGAATCTAAACGTAATTCATGATTCATGTATAAATTATACACAGGAGCAAGTGATCTGAGAGCAAACTGCATATTGCAGTAAAGAATACTGTGCTGTTGAGCTTTGGCGTGTAACAATTCCATTTTAAAATGGGGAATAAGTATGTAAAAGATTCTTGAGCTATCCTCAAAATGTAAGAAACTGCCAAACACAGCAAGTCCAGAGGGTAAAGTCTCTGTCAATCCAAAACAATGCCAAAGAAAAATATACATTGGTAGACGTGTAATTTAAATGCAAACTTCAATTATAGCAATCCAGTAATTAAGTTAATCAAGACAACCAGCCAACAGGAGCTGGGAATGGAGAGAGTTATACATCAGGGCAAAAAGAAAGCTTTTTTCTAATTTATTCTTTTTTAACTCTCTCTCAGCAGGTTAGTGTAGGATCCAAGAAATAAGTTCAGACTTCTAAAATAGATAGAATAATTCAGGGATAAGTTTTAAAAGTTCTAAGCCTCTTCAGTTGAGGCAATTTTTATTTTTTTTTTTCCCCAAATGTGCCCTATATAGCAGCTCCCAGTCAGAATAACAGGAGCTTCTGAGTGCTAAGCTTCTCTGGAAAAGTTTTACCCTTAATCTTCTAGGCAGAAAAGATTCCCCCAGCCTGCAGAAAGGAAGAAGAGCTCTGACTGCCTTTAATTTGGCAAAGGTATTTCAAGAAGGGCAAAAACTGAGCTGGCTGGAGAAGCTTCAGAAATGCTGACATTTCATCAAGAGCCAAGAAGAAAAAGCATTGAGCAAAAAAATAATTCCCACCAGGAAAACCAAATGGATTATTTCAAAGAGACTCAATTTAGTTGAAAAAAGCCAAAACTATTTTGGAAGCAGCTTTCTTACCGGTCTGCCCACTATGATGCCTCAAGCAGCATAGCGTTTCATTGCTCCTCTAGTACATGCTTCCCCTGCAGTGGTTGGTGAATACTGCTCCTACAGGGATTTTAAGCATGTATGCCCACACAAGTATTTGGAAGAAACTGATGTGTGTGCCTCAGTATTATTCTTGCAGAGCTATCTTGCTCGTCTTCAGAAGAGCAAGATTTATCTTACTGGTCTGACTTTGGATTTCCTGATGTAGTATTTCATACAATCACAGAATAGTTTGGGTTGGAAGGGACCTTAAAGCCCATCTATTTCCAGTCACCAGGGGCACCTCCCACCACTTCAGGCATCCCAGGGCTCCATCCAGCCTGCCTTTGAACAACCTCTAGGGATGGGAACCAACCACACTCTCTGGGTAGCCTGTACCAGGACCTCACCACCCCTTGGGTAAAGAATTTCAACTTAACATCTAACCTAAATCTCCCCTCTTTTAGTTTAAAGCCATTCCCCCTTGTCCTATCACTATCTACCGATGTAAGAAGTCAGTCTCCCTTCTGATTATAAGCTCCCTTCAAGTACCAGAAGGCTGCAATGAGGTCTCCTTGCAGCCTTCTCTTCTTGAGGTTGAACAAGCCCAGCTCCTTCAGACTCACAGGAGAGGTACTCCAGCCCCTCTGTGGCCCTCCCTTCAGACCTGCTCTTTCCGGAAGAAGGAAAGATCTTTTGTACAGTCCCAATCTTTTTACCTTCCAAGACCCAGCATTAAAATCCACCAAGGTTTTGACAGTCAGAAAAGAACCCAAAACCCACATGGATGTGATGAGATTTTCATCATGCTGTTCTCTACACTAGCAGGACTGAATTTGCAGAGTCATTAAAATGCCAACGATCTGCCCTAAAATGCTAATAGCATCAGTACAACTAACAAGGGCATAGTATTGTTATTGTTCAAAATACAGAAAATACAGAAAAAAATATAAACAAAAAACAAATCAAATACAGAAGTGTTTTGAGGAAGAAGTCAGGGACTACTGAAATATTGAAGATTGGTCAAGGGAAAAAAAACATTCATGACGTTACTGCCATGAGCAGACTGCAAGGTCCTCTGTTTGCTCTAAACCAAAACAGAATCGCACTGTGATAAAGGAGGAAATAGAAATCTCCTCTCATCTTTGCAAGATGTTTCAAAAAACAATAACTGTTGATAAGAGCCACTCCTTCACACTTCATGAGTGGAAAATTATCTGGTTTAATATACACACACACTTCTAATTTCTTATTTACAAGTACTGGGCATAATTTCTAATATAAATTAGGTCTTTATAAATAAATGCAGAATTACAGAGGCCTGCTAGGAACATCAGCAAACAGCTTGACTTACAGCATTTCAAATGAACCAAATCATGGCCCTCGAATCATATTAAAGTAATTTTTCTATGGAAAATTGGGTTTGCAATTCTCAGGCTCTGCTAATAATAAAATACCCTATTAGTATATCTGTATGGCAGCTGATTCCATGGAATGATTTGTGCTATATGTTTGCAACTATTAAGGATATATCACTGGCATAACTCTAGGACTACACAAACTACACTAACCTCCTAGAGAACAATGCTCAAAGTGTTCCTGTTTTAATGCTCCATGCACTCTAAGCCATTTATGATTACCTGAAGTTCTAAAATCCTAGAAATTCTTTGTAGACTGAACCAAATGCTAATCTTCATTTTTTTAAAAATGTTCTTCAGCCCAACAGAGAGATAGTATCGTTGATTAATAACCAAATTTCCCATCATGTCATCTTTGAAGGATAGTTAAGGAAAACTCCCCTGTGAAATGTACTTTTGAAACACTACTGATGTCTGAATTTCTTTGATTTTCCTTGCTCTTCCAGTGCTTCCACCCCATAAAAAGATTTCTTGTAACCTTCAGAAATTATCTTGGTAAAAAAGTTCATCACTACAAGAAGAAATACTTATTAAAAAATTATTTATATATATATATATATTTCATCAAGCCACGAAGCAAGTCTGGTCTTTTGACTAAAATTACCATTAACAAGCTACGGGACTGAAATCCCGTAGAATATTCATGATCCCAATGAAATAAACAGGAATAACTACCTCAGCTGGGCCAGTATTTAGCCCACTGCAAGTTTTACAGGAACTGTTTACTAGGCACCTACCCAGTAATCAAGCACAGTATTTGAGGTTTACTCTAGCCATATCTTAAGCACTGGCTTTACCTTGATAATATGAGAACCAACATTAGTCATTATTAGAATGAATTTGTATGGCCTTGATAGCATCACCTTATGCAAAGCAAAACGTATGATGACCAACTATTACCAATAGAACATTAATTATTTAGACAGGCATGCAAAATAATCCAGAATTAGCACCTTGGAGTACTGCATCCCAATATGATATTCTAAATGCTCCTATACGTAGCATTTACCCTACAGCTGGTATGCAGGCGAGTCTTGCATTTGGTTTGGTGAGAGATTTCGCAAAGCTTAGAATGAAGAGTCTGGGCCACTGACATGTGAATTTACATTCTGGAACTGACACTCACTCTTGAATTACTCAAGTGTTTATCCTTCTCTTTGTCGTCTTTCCTAAATCTTGGTAGACACAGAGCATCTGCCGCGGGGTTATGCTGAAACCAGCAGGCAGGTCCTATGGAGGAGCTAGCTTTGCTCTGCAACTGCTCCAGCAATAAAATGCAATCAGCGCCTTCCCAAGATTGCTCGCTACGCAGCAGCCAAATGAGAAAATACTGGCTGATTAGAGGCTGCATTCTAATCAAGTGCAAAAATAAAACTTTCTCCTTCCAGAGGGACACAGATTATTAGTGATTATTTCTCTTGAAAAATCTCTGTTCCAGTAAATCATCTTTTCTCTCTTCACTTCAGAAAGTTTACACATAGCTTTCTAGGACGTCACTGAAGTGCGAGCAAACTATTTACATTCCTGCCATATGTCTACCGATATCCTGCAGCTGTCTGTCTAATTTACAATTACATATCAAACTTCTGCTTGCGTAACGATTTGCATACTTCCCTAATTGTGTGTTTTTAACATCAGTTAAGTAGATTAAATTATATACATATATATTCATTGGATATTTCTTTTTTTCTACTCCCACAACTGATTCAGGTCTATTCATTTTTTTTAGCGTTCAGTGTCCTGGCATAGGACATCAGAGAGATGCATCTCCACCAGCAGAGCTTTTTGAAGTATAACCAGACAAAGCCAGTGAGCTGATATCACACTGATAGTCCTGCCCCAGCTGTTAGGCTGCACTGGTGAGCACGGCTCCCATTCCAAGAGCTCCTGTACACTACTCCAGTGCTGCTCCCATCCCAGCACAGGGAGCATAATTCCGTACAAAGACAGACAGCAGGAAACACAACTCTCATCCACATGAGACAAGACAACTATATTGTCAGAGGTATACAGTGTTAAGACTTGAATTCTGCAGGCATCCATATGCACATTTCTTAAATTTAAGCATGTGTAATGACCTGCTTCACAGGCTTACCAACTGAATGCCACATCACTCCTGAAAGACAGCTCAGTACGACCTAACATACCTTGCTGCATCAGGACCTGCACCTCCTCCATCTCCATGGTACTCCTCAGGTGTAGACTGAACATAAAGCTTCCACATGCCCCTCACAAAAACCTTATGTAGTTCAAGATGCAACTCAGCCAAAATGTAAACTCCAGGGCTATGATTATTCAAGGACATATCATGCAAATTTCTTACTCGTTGCAATGACTCTTCAGTGACCAGGTGCTGAATTTCCATCTTTCACCAGCTCCACATTTGGCTGCCAAATAAGCCATCAGCGAAACCCCAACCCTTTTGTTTTGTAGAGGTTGCATTAAAGGATAGGTAAGTTTTTCTTTCATGTGGTACCCTCTCAACATAGCCTTGTGATTGGCATGCAAAGAGGACGGGATCTCTGCAAGGCCTGGGAAAAACCTCAGCATATTTGTCTCTGGGGTGAACCAATAGCTGGCAGGTATTTCTTACTGGACTCCAAGAGGCAGAGCGGATAGATTAATTTTCTAATCCAAAGAAAAGATCCTCAGATTCTCTTCATTTTTTTTTTTTCCCCCTAAACCAAAATTAAAAATATAGAGAGATATCAGAAAAAGCTAATCAAGTTTTCCCTTTTGGTGAAACAACATTATAGAAAGAAAGTCATTTTAAGCTAATTAAAATAAGTTGCATTAGATGAAAAGAAAAAGCCTCATATTTCTCTTTTCCCATTAAAAAAGAATAAGTCAAAACTCTAAAGAAAGTCCTTCCATACTAAAATTATTATCAATTCTGCAAGTATCAAGACGACGATATTCAGACATTTTCTAAACTATTTTTGTCATCTTTCCACTTAGAAGAAACTACTATTAAAACTGATGAGTTTTAACAACCAATTTTGTTTTGAAGAGATGGCCTTTCCTGGGAGAAAATTGTTTCAATGAAATTTGTTCTGTTTTGATCACTGGCTAATTATTCGAAGACACTGGAGTTCTCTGATCCTGGACATATGACATGGATTATAGCAAAACCAGCTGGAGATTAAATTTCTCACTCACATATGGAGCTCATGACCCTCTTTATGAATCATCACACCGTTTGTTTAATATTTAATGCAACTCTTAGTTACTCTGAAGAAAATGTTGAACAACAGGGGCCCATAAAATTAAAATCACACAGCTACTTGCAAATCCTCTCCCTTCTCTGGGACTTCATCACAAATCTGTCTGATCTAGGTTCATTAAGTTTATTTTTTTCACTCTCGAGATGGCAAAATAAGATGGAACACTAAAATTTCATATAAACATATTTGCATACAGCTTGCAAGCCTTAAGAGATCCAGCATTGCCTTTCATTCAAACCTCATCATGGTAGTATCGCAAGCTTCAGAAGAAAGTATTTCTGAGTGCATTAATCTACTGAACTCACAGAAAGTGTAGGAAGTCAAAACTATGCAACAGAACTGTGCTACCACTGCTCTACATATAGTTTCCCTATCTTAAACGTATAGACAATGCAAGCTGGAAATGTTACTGCCTCAGTCACGCTCTCTCTTTGCTCTGTTTCTGAAATAACCAACTTGATACGTAAACTCAGAAAACTATCAGTAGGCAACTACATATCTCAAAGAAAGCACATCTGCATGTAGTCCGGAATATTTTATCTACCTACTTCCCCAAAGCTAAAAGAAATGTGTATTTTTCTAAACGCATTTGCACAGCTTCTAAGCCATCACATTATTAAATTAGCTGTTCAAGAAGTTTAAAGCTTCCCCAGCCCTCACCATCCGAGCAAGGTCAGTGAAGTCAAGTCAAAACCCAGTTCCCATTATGTCAACCTGAATCTGCCTTTTGTTCAAAGACCTGTTTCCACTCAATATTAAGACGGGTCTAGCCTCCAGCTTTTAGACCAAAGAACAGACTTGCATCCAATCTGCAGCAGACATCAAACAATTAAGGTTTCTTTACAGCTATGCTACTTTCTAACATCACACTTCCCTCTGCCTTCCTTTTTGGCCCCATCAGAGCTTGCACACTTACCACTGTAATACTGACTAATTGCAGACTGGGAAAGAAATATGGGGGCAATTCCAACAAAATTCATGCACATCTCTTTTTCCCTTTGTGGTTGAATACTCTAAAGGCCAAATCCTAGCCCTAGTTTCATTGCTAAGGCTTACAAATTCTTTTCGGGACAGCATCTCTTTCAAATAATTCCTGGCAGCTGGAAACCTGTGTGCAAAGGGCTATCTTTGCATCACAACTGTGTTGTGATCCCTTACTCCCAAAGGCTGAGTTAACCACACAACTCAGCAAGGAAAAACACTCAAAAAGACCTCCTCAAAAAAACAAACAAACAAACAAACAAAAAAAACAGCTCTCATGAAGGGGTACAAACACACTTGCTGCCAGTCATGAATCAACACGTCCCAGCTGGGCAGCAGATCTGCCTGTGTTAGTCTACATGGGAGTCCTGCAGCTACTTGCCCTTTTTGCCCCCCATGTTTGCCAACAGATTTCCTCACATCAAGAGCTGGGGTATGGCCAAGACTCAGAGACCTTCAAGTACAGCTTGCTGATGCATTGCCCACCTCCCACTCCTTGCCCCTGCCCTCAGATTGTGTCTGAAGCACCAGCTCAGTCCTCCCTCACACAAACCCTATCAGCTCTTCCATTGCCCTGGAAAGACTTGAAAAGAAAAAAGAAAACTTATGAACAAAATGCCCATTTTGACCGAGAACTGAGTGACAGAGCATTAGTCAAATCATATAATCCTTTTGTGGTTCACTGTTAGTTACCTGGCATCAGTAGGTGTCACCATTAAGAAGTCCCTTTTAAGGATACAAAGACTGCTTGAGTGGATTTCAGTGTTACACCCCCAATAAAAACACTGTGGTACCGTGTGCACACTCGTGAATAGTGCTCTGGGCACTATATGGACAGCATGAATTGCCCTGTGCTATATGTGGTGTGGGCTGCTGCTGCTCTACTTGTGCAGAACTGGTGGCCAAGGATGCTAAGGCATTCATCATCTTCTCCCATCAGGTTTGCATGCCCCATGCAAAAGGCTGTTTACACTGCTATGATAAGCAGCAAACTACAAGCTTTAGCATCGTCCTTTTTGCCAGCTGTGGCCTGAAAGAAGCAACTTTATGTAGTAACATCACTAACTGACCCTGCTTCTTTACTCTTACCAAAGCCAACGTCTGCACAGGCAAAATCATTTTTGCATATGCAAAAAGCCTAGCATCTGTGAAAATCCAAAATCTGCATGTGCTGCAATCAGTTAATATATTCATGAGATTTTTTCCCCTGTGAAAAGCATGCAACAGCACCCCTGGCTTCTACACAGCCTTTGCCTCAGCACCTAGCAACTGCACAGCACTCATCTGGCCCCTGAGGTGCCTGTCTGCAAACCTGAACCCACCTGAATTGCACAGAAACCCCAGGGTAGGGCCGCAGCAGCAGGGATATCAATCTTCCTTTTGGAGTACTGAGTACCCACTTAGTGTTAAAAACAGCATCTAGAGGAGGCTTTGCTACCATTAAATCACTTGTTGTGGAACCCTTAGTAGAATTATGCAAGTATATATATACACACACACACACACCTGAAGCCCAAAAGTACTATCTGTCTCATCTCTCCCTGCTTCGCAGCCTGCATAGCTATTTCAACATCACTTTCTTGCAAGCTCCCCAGCAGAATTAATTAATGTTTGCACAGTTCTTTGAAGATGAAAGTACCAAGTGAGTGCTAAATATCAGGCCAGATTCTCAGCTGGTTTAAAAACTGGCATTTAGCGCATGACATTGAGGCCTGCCATCATCCAGCCTCATTAGAGAGTTTCTGTGAGGAAAAAAGAACAGGACAAAAAAATACATATAAAAATATATATAATAAAAATACAAAAATAAATAGAAGAAGAGCATAGTAACAATAACCTTCATGCCTTTCAGGGTCGCTCTCTGCGGGTAAAAACTACAAATTTGCAGTGTCACAACACCACTCTCCTTCATATCTCCTTAAAACTCACCTCTGCTGTGATGCCTACAGATGATTCAAAAATGGTTGGCCGGCTGGCATTCTGTGACTTCTGTACATTACACTCACCAGAGCCATCCCGCTCTTATGTTGGCCCACCCCAGCTGTTTACTCATTTGCTGCTTCTTTCCCAGCCTCTACTTGCATATTGGTTGGGCTTGCGCAGTGATGGGGCACACGGGCACCAGGTCCAGCCCCCAGACATATACATGCTGTCAAAATGTCTTTCCAGGCTCCACACAGTACTATGAACGTGCAAAAGGAAAAAGACTCCAGAGGTGTAGATCCACTTACTGAGACGTGTGTGCTCCTCTATACAATCATTGATCACGGCAATGAAACCAGGAGGTTCAACTCACATACTTTTATGCAGAAAGCAGCTATGTGCTGTTACAAAAGGCATCAGGCTGTTGCATTTTAAGGGCTAAACTTACTGCTTATATCTATATATTTTTTTTTTTTAAAGCAAGGATTGCTCTTAAAATTGCAAACATGTGGTTCGAGAGAAAGATTCATCAGCAAATCAGCCTGTCACTTGAATAAACCACAACAGTTAAAAGGACAGACAAAGCAACTCTTTAAATATTATGGAGACTGGCAAGGCTGCCTTCCTCTGGGGGCATGAAATCCCACAGCTGCTGCTGAGCAAGGAGGAGGCACCAGCAGCCCGCACACACACATCTTCTATCACATCCACATAATTTAGGAGGCAAATTCAGATCCTAGAGGACACCTCAAAATATCACAGTCACATTTATTTCAGAAAGAAGCCATGCATGCAGAGAATGCTGACATTCTTTCCACAGCCTCTGCTAGACCTCGTGTTCCCAAATCCTTGGCTAACCCAGCTATGCGTGCTACTCAGAAACAACAGAACATCCCTCAAGTCTTTTCCCATGTTCAGTGCTAAGACTCTACTCACATATATAGCTAAGATAGTAATGTACTTTTAAGAAATAACATGAAAAAAGAATTGCACTGGAAAGGAGTTCCCATAGGATGATATTCCCCTGCGTGTTACAAATCCCAAGGACATGGGCTTTGCAACAACTTTCCTTCTGCTAGAAGACAAAACCAAAGAGGTAAACCTGTAGCTGGCAGCCCAAAGCCTCTGATCTGCACTCCCTCCTCTGTGCAGCTGCACACTCCACAGGCAAAGACGATGCCCTACCCACCCAAAACTAGGAACTCTGCCTGTATACACACACCACAGGTAGCACCAAATTATAGATGCAAACAAATGGCTTAACTTTCAAGCCCCAGCAACTCATGCCTGAGGCAAAGCTGGATATTTTCCCATTTGACTGCAGCTCTTTCCTAACCCTCTGGTCTGTTTTGTTCTCTTGCTTTCCTACTGAAGCCTCTCTCCACTAAGAAACATCCCTTCTGCCTCTTCAGCATGACTTAGGCTGATGCTCTGCACTTGTAGCCTTAATCTCTAGAGAGCCTGGATGAGATTTTCAAAAGCACTTAGTGTTGACCTACCTCTGCTCCAAATCAGTCTGATCATATTAGGTTAACTATATTTAAGTTTGGCCATGTATATTTTGTCATAATAAACTTACCCCAAAGGAATGCAGCTGCTTTAAAACAAGATTACTAAATCCATGACTATTTATGCATCTCAATAAGGAATTTGATTTTCCACTTCCAGTTCTGTGGATTTTTTGGAGCATGTTGAATATTTAGTACTGGAGAAACAGAGGTCAACGCAATTATATCCTACATCTTAAAAGGAAACAGTACCCTTTAAATTCAGTGCTATAGAAGGGCTGCACTAGAGACCTGAAGGCTCAAAGCTCCTAAAACTGTTGATTAAAATTAACATCTATCTCAACTCAGCCAGAATGCTTATGCTTCAGTATCTGTGAAAGGCTCTGCAAAGCCATGGTCCAAATAGCAACTTAAGACTTAATCTTTAACCTCCTTCCAATTCATATTTTCAAACCATCAGTCAACGACTGGTTCTAAAAGGTACAGCAAGTGACTGTCAGTTGTTACTAGCTCTCTTCTAACACAAAAGCCCTCAAGAACCAATTCTGGTCTCCACGATCACCAGAGTAATAGAAAGTATGGGCCATGAATCTCAAAGTGTGGCACTAAGCGTGCCCTTCACAGACTTGTTTTTTGAGGAAGTTTTTTTTTTTTTTTTGGTTGTTTTTTATGTTTTTAATTTAGTAGGTTGAACCTTTTTCTGCTGCATTTTCTCTTTAGATATATATGTATTTTTAACTGAATCCATAATTCGTCTATCTAAATGACTGACAGCAAAGGTGAAGGAACAGTCTGTTAGTCTTGACTGCTGGGGTAATGAATAGAGAAGCTGACACGTTAAATTTCTTCATCTCCAATTGGAATTATAAATTATAGACTTCTTTTGCATTATCATAACACTAAGTTCATCTTATAAATAGAATGATTCCTTGGGGGTGTATTTCTAGTGAAAAAATACATATCTAATGCTCCTGTACTTTGCATACCTTCATATTCTAATATAACTGGATTGATTCTACCCATTTTGTTCTTAATTCTGGAAATTAAGAATTATAATCAGATCTCTTTAAAAATGCTCCATTTTGCTTCCGCAAGACATTCTGAAATTTTCAAAAGTTATCAGTGATTTAATGTATCTTCCAACAGCTCCTTCGACAGGTTGCATCTTCACATGTGGGCCAAGGGCCATTTTATCTGAGTTTCTACAAACTTTGCAGGATGTAGAACCAAGAACTGAGGAAGTCTATAGGAGCTGAAGTTTCCACCCCATAAAAAGCCTTAATTTGGCCTTCATTCCTGTGCAAACTACTTCTGTGAAACAAATCATCAAGTTCAAATTAATCAGTTTGTGTGAGAGCAAACACGGCCCATCAATAAAAGTAAAGTAATAAACCACAGGGAAATGCCTCCAAGCCAGACACAGTGCATTTAAACTCTCCAATTTATTTTGCATTGGAAAGAGGGGGAAGATAGCTCTTAAAACTTTGGTCTAAATTAGACTTAATTCAAATCACACAGTTAGAAAACCTCAAGGCCTAGCTCTTAATAGCAGTGCAACTGCCTGTGGAAGTGCAGAGGAGATGAAGATTATCTGCAACATGGGATGCCAAAAGGGGCGGGAAGACACCTCCCTCCCCAGTGCCAAGGGAGAAGAAGTAGGAAGGAAGAGGGGCATGAGAGAGGAGACGAAAGGACAGGGAAGCACAATATATTTCAAACTGAATTTGCCACCATTCAGGATTTTTATTACCTCAGCAAAAATCCACTTATGACACAAATATATGTATCTTATTAAAGTAGCAGGATCTTCTCCTAACAGGACAATTAGCTTTCAGAGGAGACAGACCCATACAGTGTCTTGAGAATAGACTCTCGGGCATACGTAAGTGCATAATACGGGGAACACTTCTCGCAAATTAAAGGCAGCATTTGTCAGCTCCAGTATTTACACTGAAAAAGCGGTGTTTTAATGCTGCATTAGCATCAGGATCCCAAGGGACACCCGAGCAGCCTCTAGCAAGGAGCGCTCGCCCAAGTAGAGGCCGCATGAAGCAGAAGCCCTGGCTGTGCCTTCTTGGGTTAACATTACCAGCAGGAGTTGAAAATTTGGTGCCGGTGCAGCAAATTCCTGCACACAGTTATGACTGCCCGCTGCGTTAGGGCAATCATCTTGCAAAATGTCTCTTCCTTGCTCCAGCCTGGCTTCCCTGCTCTGCTCCTGGGAGAGGAAGAGACATTCCTGCAACAGGAGCAGTCAGGTCCATGTTAACTACAGTGATGTTCCTCTCTGGTTTAACAGTAAAGCATTTTTAGGGCTTGGTGTCCTCCCGAGACCCACACACCATGAGCACCTTCTGGACATGCCGCTAAACACCCGTGTGTCGCCTGCTGCTTTGCAGATTAGGCAAAAGCAGCTTTGTTTTATTTCAATTACTCTGGGGTTGGTAAATTGTCACCCTTATCCATCAATAGGATGGTCTTCATTAGTCTGTTCCCCATCATTTAACATGCCTATAAGCCATCGTCAAACAGATTACACCGACTATTCCATTAATATCCTGTATTCAGCAAATGGGAAGGAAATTGTATTATTCTGGTAACTGTTTAATGTTTGCCACCAGACACACGAGGCAGATGTGTCCAGGAAATGCTTACTTGCCCAATGTCACCTGATGAACAAGTCCAGACACCCTATTTATCAGAAAGGAAGCCATAAGAAATAACTGCAAAGAAAGTAGAGCACCATAGCATGAAGTAAATGAGCTAATAAATATTGCAGCATTTTATCCTAGCGTGCAAAGTAATGCTTTATTACATCCTTTAAAATTAATACGTGCTATTTTGTTGGTATCAACACACGCTCGGAACATCTGATCCTTTACACGCCACAAACCCTGTGCAGCGACAAATCAAACCCACCAGCGGTACTTCATCACCTGAGCACAGGCACAGAATGAAGAGCCGGAGCACCCGCTCTCCCTCCCCTTTATGCATAACCAATATTAAAAGCGGCGTGAGCCATTTTATTCTTGTCAAAGTCAGTTTTCTCATCTGGCTCCCACAAGCCATGTTTACATTTCCCTATAATAGTTTTCCCATGTCTCTTCCTTCACAAAAATATAACCTTTTAACTATGTTATCTGCCTGAATTCAGCATACAAATACATAATCATCATTATTATTAATAATAATAAAAGCAACTCTCTTGTTCCTTCTGTAACCAGAGGAGAAGTTGCATTTCCAATTCACTACAGCAGATGAGCTAAGTTAGATTCTAAGGTTGCCCAAGAATCTCCAGCCAGCAAGAGAGAAGGTGTCAAAAAGCTCTTCGTGCCAGTAACCTCAGAAAGAGGCATCCTGACCCAGCTGGAGTTTATCTATTTCCCCAGTTTAGTGTTCACATGGGGGATGGGAGCATACTGACAACAATACTCAGTGCTCCACAATTTTCAGCTTTTTTTCAGTCTACCCATTTAATAACTAGAACATCTCACAGCTATTATACTACTAACTGCAACAAATAACTGCAAAATACACTGGGGGAATGTACAAATAAATTCTGGCACACCAGCAGTTCCATAACAAGTTGTACAGGAGACTGGCAACTGGTACACTAAGATGTCCATCGCCACAGAAACAGAAGCAAGGAATGAAACCAAAGCTCACCAAGCCTCTGGGGAAGGGGTTTCCCAGGTCTGAGGGCTCTTGTAGGTGTCTGGGAGAGGTACCTCACTGAACCACCTGCCCACACAACTGATGCTCTTCAGCTTTGTCCACATTTAGCCGATCCATTATATATGTGCTACAGCCAAGCTTTACAAAAACTGCAAGCCCTGGCAACAAACACAACCCATGATATGGAAGAGACAATCTGAGAAGATACTCCCCAGGAATTAGATTTTGTAAACAAACATTTCAGCTAATTGCATTCTTGTTCTCTGTGCAGTGAAGGCCCCATTTAGCCAGAGCATTTGTCTACGGAGTTTAGTTTCTTCCATTTAATGAATGCTGATCCTGTCTTAGCCTCGGCTGGTATATCATCAGGATCAACATGAAATGCTAATGGAGAAAGATGCTTAATATCATTTCAAGTGTTTAAGTTACAACCACAGCTATTAAAGCAAATCCATTTTACCTGTTCCTCCTCAGGCTCCCCTGTGAGACAGATTTAAAAGTTTCCGTGGGGAGAAGTGATTCATAAATGGCTGCACAGATCAGAGAATAAAGCCTTTCACTGTTAATTACAGCCGGCGCTTTCCAAACTGAAGCCGGTCATTTCGCCGTCACAACACATAATTAGCAAGGCTCATTTTCTATCGTCGCCTTCACAAATCAGTTCACTTTCTAGAAAGCAAGGTGGGCGCCTCCAGCAGCGGACACAGGCAGGCCAGCCAGCAAAACAAGGCTCTGTGCTCGCTCTGCCTGGAGTCCATGACAGAATATCCAACAGAGCCCCCAGTCCTCATTTTCAAACCACTAAGTTAAAGCCCTGAATGTGAAATAGCCATGACAGTGAGGAAGAGAAGGTGAAGGAAGGAGCACCTTTGGCTAGGAGGCTTCTTTGTTTTCTGATGTTTGTACCCATAGTGCAAGCACACTGGGTCCATACAGCCCAAGAGGCACCTGGGACATCCTTGCATTGGGATTTCACAGAAATAGCAGGAGAAGGATAGGTTAGAGATGTTGTTCTTCCCTGGCTCAGACAGAGGGCTCTCAGCCATGATCTGCATTTTAAAGCAAGACCGTTTCTTCCCGTGGCTCAGACTGCCCCTCACCTTTCTGAGGAACAACTCTGCCCCAAAGGCTTCCAGCGGATGCGCTGCCAAGATCCCCATTCCTAACAAAGCACCCAAAATACCGGACGGGGCCCTGAGCACTCGCCAGACAGAGCACACTTTCCTTGCTGCGCTGGCAGCCATCGTTCAAAAGGCTGAAGTTATCCTCACACAGATTTTAAAAGGCCACTGTTTATGCATGTAAATTCTGAAGGGCATTAGCGGCATAGCTGACACACACTGACAGCCAGCGCAGCTCCGGGAAGGGAATAAGCAGCAGCGACTGCCTGAATAATTGATGTGCTTTTACTCTGCCCCATGGCCCAGTTATTACATTGCTCACTCTCTTCAACTGCCTGTGGTTTCTAAATTAATTAGAAATCTTAATGTCATGGCCAGCCATTAAAAAAAAAAAAGAGAAAAAGGCACCGAGTACAAAAGAAGAGAGTGCTACGGATGCCCTTGAGCCTTGGGATCTCTTACTTTGGCCTGGGTATGCAGAGAATGAAAATAAAATCTCAAATTCTAAAAGTTCAGGCCAATGCTAACAGCTGAGACAAGCTGATGGCAGACCCTCACATGGTGTGAAATCCATCCTTGCCAGCAAAAAGCCCCCAGTTCCTATTTCATGAGGATGGATACCCACATAGATGTCACCTCTCCGAGACTATGGGGCAACACCTTTTCCAAAGTATAGCACACACAGAGAAGCTGGTATCTATTCAATACAGTGAAAACAGCACAAGCATCTGACAAGTATCTGCCTGGCCACTGCAACACACTGCACCAGCTGGAAGGACACTGCTGAACCAGGTCTGGAAGAATCACAGAGCTCACAGCTGCCCTGCTCATACAGATGACAGAGCTAAATGGCTCCGTGGGATCCCTTTTGCAGGATGAAATTGTGTGTGGCCACCTGACCACAGAGAACAGGAGTGGCTGATAAAAATAACACCTTGATCAAACATAACAATGTAAGGCGCCATTACTTTGCAACATACATAGCCTTATCTACTTATGATATTGCTTATGCTTAGACATTAAAACAACGTCTATAGCTCTTAAGAAACCCTCTGGGAATAATTCCTGTGTTTGAGCCATGCTGCATTAAAGCACAGGGAGCTTCATTCCAAGTCCTTGGGAAGCACTTAGCCATGATGAATCTGGGAGTATATTTAGTTTCTTACTTGCTTGAGAAATACAGATTTCTCAGAAATCTCCTTAAAATTGTACCAAAAGCACAAATAAACACTGAGGATTGGATTTGTTGAGATTTAAAATTGCTCAAATAACTTAGAGTCTAATCTTACAGTTTTTTGTGGAAGAAAACCAAGAAATCAAAATACCAATAAACTGCACAGTCCTTCTCTTTGCTAACACACAGCATTTTACCACGATCTGCAGGATACGTAGGCAGAAAAATGTAAAAAAGTACTTTTAAATTCATGATTTTAAAGAAACTGGATTTTTGAATTTCTTTTTGACATGGATAAAATAACCTTGTATTAAGAGCAATTAATTGTTTGAGCCCCCATTACGTTTATCCTAGTTTCCACAGACATTAAATGCCCACACATAACAGTCCCAGGGCAGAGAAGCAAGCTGGAGATGGTAACACAACATATTACAGAGCTTTACATGACACTGTAAATCCCAATGGAAATATCCAACAAAAAGTGTCCCATTTATCATCACTTGGAAGGAAATTCAAAACACTTTGATGACAATACAACAGGGGAACATGGTTTATAAAATCTTAGTGTATTTTAATGAAAAGTTTATTTAATCCTAGGGCTTCTCTCCTTCAGTCTCCTGTTTTTTCTCTCCTGTTATAATTTTGTATTAAACTGATGCACACAGAGTCCACCACAGAAGATAGGCAAAAATGAGAGCAAGATTCAAATGGGTATTAGTTGACAACATTTACCCTCAATCCTTTCAAGAAAAGGGTGCATGTGGCACTTTGTGATGTGGTTTACTGGGCATGGTGGTGATGAGCTGATGGTTGGAGTAGATGATCTTAGTGATCTTTTCCAACCTTAATGATTCTATGATTGTATGTAGGCCCTTTTATTGTGTTCCTACATGCTTCCCGAGAACTGACAGCACTTCCATTTGTTGGGAGGGAAGACAGGCTTCCAAAGCCTGATACATGAAGAAGGTGACATCAGTCAACTTCTGTGATTTGTGTTTTCCCTCTTTGTTTACTGCTGCCTCTAAAATGAGCATGCTAATTACTGGCAGTACAGTATTGCAGACAAAGTGAACACGAGATGTCACTCACATGCATTTTTCAACCCAAAACGATGACGTGTCTTCTAAGAACATGTTAGCACTTCATATGCATAGGCTTTCCTGATCACCCAACATTCCTTGTTTGTGCTCTCTGTGTCACTTCACCTTTGTGTCGTTGCATCTCCACATGCTAGCTTTTTAATACTCAGAATTTTAGACCTTCATGCTACACATTTCCTTTGTTTTCCATGCCGTAGCATCTATGCGTACACTTTCACACTGAAATTACTACAGCTGTACAGCTGGAAGGATGTACCAGCTGTAACATGACTACAATTCTTCAATATGGCCATGCCCTCCTTGTTCAACTTGTATGTCACTTGTCTCCGGAAAGGAGTAAAGTGCAAAAACACACAAGGTCCTGCAGACATGCTTGCTTCTCAGCCTTGGAAAAAAGGTGAAACTAAATACATGAGACGGTAGCAATACAAAGCAGCATCGCTTTCCTCACTGCTTTCCAGAGACTCATCTTTCAAGATGCAGCCCCTGGTAAAGTGGCTCATGAAAGTTTGATGAACGCCATTTTGTTTAACACCAGCAACAGAGCAACAGCCCTGTCAAGCTGCAATACCCAAGCAAAATGTCATGACCCAAGAGGATCAGGGCTCTTGGCTACAGGAGGTGGGCTCACAGGTGGCATCAGGTCTACAACCTCCAGCACAAGATGCACCACACCACCCCCACAGGTGACTTGGTCACTAGAGCATCACACTGCTGCAGTTATGAATGCTGTGCCTCCTGCCATGCTTGCCAGCTGTCCGAGACAAGCTTGCAAAATACAGAGTTCCTAGGCATTTGTCATTAGCACACCTAAACCTTCAATTTGTCTCCCCTCCTACAATTACTTAACTTGTACGCGCACTGAAAAATTTCTGTATTGTTTTAATTCGGTATTTTATATGCTTTCCTGCTTTTGTTTCCCTGCTCCCTTCTTATTAAAAGAATATTCTCAAGAAACTGTGAATGTGTAACTGAAAATACACAAAATCCACATACAGAGACAGTACCGCAGACTCACGTGACATGATTAAGTTGAGTGGTTTAATACTATAGCATGGCTGATGAACAGCACTAGAGCATAAGATGCAGTAATTACCTTTTCTTGCTCTTCAGGTGCTGAAAATCCATACGCTATTTTTGCAGAGTACTGAATTCAGCATTTCTGGAAACAAAGAGAAAAAATAATTAAAAAAAACATTTATACTTGCCTCTGAGGACTTATTAGGCACACATGAACTTTCTGCTATACAGAAATTTATAAACTTCCTCTGCAGTAGAAGATGAAGCAATGAACAAATGTTTTTGGACAACAGATTTGCTTTTTAAAATCCAGTGTACATTTTTTTTAATCTCTATGCAGCACATTTCTGAATACAAAAACAATAATAGCATGCAAATATCAAATGCTACCCTTGCCAACTGTTTAAGAAAAAGAGGTATACAGGTAGCTAGCAAATACACATGCACGTACATGAATATTTCTTCACTATAACAGACTCCAATGTGATCTTGATAAACTACTGTTATGCTTGAGGATTTATTGTATATTTTTAGATAGTTTAGATAGCTGTTGCACTTGAATAATAAAGAAATATCTGGTTTGAAAAGAACATAAATCATAACTGTAAGGATTACTGTTCTTCAGCAGTTACACGATAAACTTCATCCCCTTACGTTTTCAGTATTTTCTTCTAAATGTAGTACTTCACACTAAATGTAACATTAATTGATAAAAGCATGAAATGCATGGATCCAGGTCAGCCTCCTGTAAGCACTGGGCTTAGTGCAACTATTTACACATTAAACACCGCTCCTCACAGTTGGGGTTGCCACATACGAAACTTTGGATGTTATCAGTTTTGCCAGAGTCAAGCTGGATGGCATAGGACCCTGGGACATCATCCAGCTCCATTTAAGCAATTAAAATTAAAAAATCCACGCAAGTGAAATAGCAATGACTTCTTCTGTCCTGTTTGTTTCCAAGAAGTATATAAAAAGGGCAAGAAGGCCATCAATTGCAGAGACCAAATACAAAAGGATCCAATGTTGAGTCCATTTGTTCTCAAGGACTCATGAATAGCAGCTGGTCCCTGAGACTTTCCTTATAAGGACAGCTCTTCCCCTGCTCCTTCCCTTGCTGTCCTCCCTACACCACAGCCAGGCCACTCCATAGCCTGAAAACTTTGCAGACCAAAAAAGCAGCCCCAAGGCTCTGGTTTTAACACACAGTTGACCCAGAATGGTACTGCTTTAATCTTCAATGCCTCAAAGAGAACTTCTTTTTAGCCCAGCACTACACATTCTTTGAGAGATAGTCCTGTGGGAGTAGGAAAGTGAAGGAGCTCATACTGCTGAGACACTGGTCCCCGGTGCATAATTAATCTTATTTACGTACTAAAGGAGCAATCACTTGCATTCAGTAACCTTGGAAGTCAGACAAGTAAATTAAAACTTAAAACGAGGCCTGAGAGTCCAGCATGCGTGCCACCTTCTGAGTGATTTCTCTATAATAGGCACGAATGGATGCTCTGGAAGAAAGAAAGAGACCTTTTCCAGGTCCATCTGTCAGCAAAACTGCCTCTGTAAGCAATAAACAGGTTCTGTGCCGTCTAAGAAGTTTACAGACAAACTCAGGGTAGGATTGGCTATTTTTTCTCATTGTACAAATGAAAAACTCCCCAGATGTTAGCTGTTTGCAGCATTGGATTTTGATCAAATATATACAGTTTCAGTTAAAAAAAATATACAACAATTTTACAAGTATAGAGAAGACCAGGCAACACCTTGTGAGGGCATTCATATGCTTCACTTCTAGGAAAAGTGCCATTTGTTCGGACTACTCTGCTTATATTTTATAGCAAAAATTCTACCTGACTCCAAGAAGCTTTTGGAGAATAACCAAATTGATAGCAGCAGTATGGAGCAGAAATGGTGGTTTCCCTAGGCTGACAAAGTTAATGTTTGTTACCCATTACCTTGCAACGGCTTTTTAAATGGAATTAAGATGAGATCTTTGTTTCATTTATGAGACCCTGGATTTAACTTCTGCTTGGAGCATAAAGGGCTAGAGATAGCACAACTTACAGTGGTTTATGGCTCTACTGTGCCATTTTAAGGATGCAGTGCATGCTCTCCTCCCAGCTCACCTTTATTTTATCATAATGTGAACGTAGTAACTGGTAAATCTTTTTTGGTTTCCCTCCCCAAATGCCAAATGTATAACCTTGAGTTGGCCTCTGCCATATGCTATTTTTATGCAGATTTCAAATGTAATTTGGGGAATTCTTGCTCTTATTTTAATCACAAAAGGGAACAATATATGGATTCCAGCACAGCAAAGATTTTGCAAAATACTTGCTAGAGAGACAGCACTGACTAGCAGTAGGTGCACAGCAGGAACTATAGGGATTTAGAGTTAGCTGATGCCCTGAAACATAGAATAAACGTATTAAAGGAGACGTTGCTTTATATGTGAGTCCTGTTAAAGCTCACAGTCTCACAGCACCTGCCCCCTACGCAACGGGAGATCACTTTAGTTTTCTTCCACTGCTCTCCACACCACTATGCTAACCCGATCCACTCTGAAACCACCCGCACCAAGTGACGCATCCGCCCGCACAGGCCACGGGCGTGCTGTTCTGCCTCACTAGATGCCAAAAGAAGGGCAATTAATCTGCAAGCCAGCGCGCTGCTCAACCTCCGTGCCAAAACAGAAGCTGCTATTAGGGAGAGCAACGATAAACACTGTCTGTTCAGCTACAGCAATGGCTGGGAAGAGAATTCATCGAGGCAGGATGGCTCACCCTTGAGCTGCCGTATTGCCAAGCCAAATGCCCAGGCATTCATTAACTCTTATGGCACAGGGACCCACGGAAAGCCACACCAAGGTTTAGACATCTGACAGGATGCTGAGGAAGTAGTAACAAGCACCCCACTTCTGTCTCATTTTTAAATGCAAGAGCAAGCAGCTGCCATGGTGCTTTGGGAGATGGAAATACATACAGAGCAGCACTGCATCAGTCCGAGGCACCAGCATCTTCCATCAGCCCTATGAAATGAAATCAGCAACTTTCACCTATAGTGGCGTAATCAATATGCACCCTACAGATCCTTCTAAATCCCTCACGCTGCCATCCTCCATTACCAGGCTTTTTGATGAAAGTGATTAAAGCTAACAATTATAATTTGTGTTAGAGAAGCCCCTAGAGGCATTGGGTAGGCTCAGACTTCATTGTTCGCAGAACACAGTGCAAAGAAATCTCCCTCCCAAAGAGCTCAACCTCAAGGAAGACAAGGCCATCAACGAACAGCAGAAAGAAAAAGCAGTTGCTCAAGGTCAAATGACAAGCCACTGGAGGAGCTGGAACAAAACCATCCCCTCAACTGTTCAGCCACAGCTTTGTTCATGCTGACTCTCCAGTACTAAGTCAACCAACTAGTACACTTTATTTGTCAAGCATCAAGAGCAGACCAAGTGATTCATTGTGTTCTGTGTTGGAAAAGCTAACCATGACAGCAAAAAAAAAAAAAAAAAAATCTACTTTAAGTGGACTTCAAAAATGTAAGATGGTGAGTGAGACTTCAACAAAACACACAATTCCCACGCACAAAACTGAAGTCTAAAGAGCTCCTTGCTTAGCTAAAATATTATATGAAAGAACACCTTCTGTCTCCCAGGCTCTTTTCCCCCTGCAAGATTCTCTTGGACCAGCTGCAAAAAGCAGCCTGTACTGACTGCCCCATGCCTTTTTCTTGGTATCTGCTGCATCTGAAAGCATGCTTTTTAGTACAAGAGAGAGGTGTATCCAGCCCTTGGATGACAATGCATCACATTGAATCATGAAAGGTGGAATTGTCTATATGTCCCTAGAACACGACAATCCTACAAGGCAACTAGATAAAAATTCACCGTGTGACAGAGGTGGACAAGTGCCTGCTTTGTGACAAACCAAAGCTGTCACCTACTAATATGAGTACAGGTACCATCTGATGGAAGACATCTCCGTGGTTTTCAACACACGGTTTTGACAGGCACACTTCAGAGATGTACAAAATATAGTCCCACTGGATGCTACAGGCTTAGATCATCCTGACCTATCAGAGCAAGTGGGACAGAGCATCAGCCTCTGCCCGTCTCCCAGCATGCACTCCCTTCTACCTTCCAAATAAATGCTTCCCATACTTTTTGTGCACATTACTGACAAATCGATCCTTCTTTATTCTTCCATCAATGCTTTCAACATATGACTGCTCAAGCGACCTTCCCCATCTTGCAATTTTTTTAAGGAATGGTCAATCTCTATATGCATAATTATAATTGCAAATGGATCATTTTATCTTGTACTCTTCTGTTTTAATGGGATTATGTACAGTCAAATCTCTAAGGTAACATTTAAAGTCAAAACCTCCTATGTCATTCATATGTGTTTTAAATACTTAAAAATATTAATATGCAACTAGTGATATTATCAAAGGTTAAGATTTCTAACTACCCGGGCCAGTTATGACACCATAAATCTGAAATAGTTTTCACTGATCACTAGAAAAATCTTTCTAAGACAGTAAAACTGGAATTCATCAAACTTGCCATACAATTAGTCTGAAAGAGAGTGTTCCCGTTATGCTCTGTACTGTGAAAGTACAAAGTACTAGTGTGTAAAGTGAGAGAAGCTTTTAGTCTTTGCAAACAACTTTAGTGCATAAAATATTAAAAGCGATGCTAAACTAATCTTTGGCAAGAATTACAAGTAATTCAGTGCAACTCATATTATGATTTTTTTTGGTTTATCATTTAAAAAACATTAGAGTCTACCATTATGGTTGTGTATCACAATGCTGTACATTACATTAACCTCTATAATTTTCTAGCGTGGTATATTGCAGTAACTCAAATTAGACTATCTGGCAAAAAGACTTAAAAAGATGCAATATTTAAAGTGAGCAGACAGGAAAGCTCTTTGCTCCTTCCTGCCAAAGACAGCAAGAGAGAGTCCAGTCCTCCTTTCCTCAAAGCAAATGGTAAAATCCCATTAATTTCCACTGGAACCGACAGATCCAAGGCATCTGGGAAAGGATTCAGTCTAAATACATCACAGACATAACAGATGAATGGCTTGGGGTAGATGGGTCGCCTGCTCTCATTTTAACATTTCTGCGTAACGGGAACAGAGCGGGTCATTTCTGCACACTTGAAAATGCTTTGTGGGCTTTCAGTAGGATTTTTCCTTCAGCAATTCTTGCCTCCTGTCCCCATTTTCTTCTTGTTCATATGCCTAATAGTTTTCAAATCTGTTATCTGAGTGCAGAAGGTAAAGCTCTACCCTTAACACTGTTGCAGGGCCCACACAGATAAAATTTTGTTGTAAATATATGAAATATTTACATTTCATATACTCTGGAACAATCACATCCCTTCCACTAAGGAAACAAACTGCAGATAAATTATGCATTATCCATAAGTCTTCATAGCAAGACAACTATTTCAGATAAGATAAACAATCACAATAAAACACTCATCATGTTCGTAAATTACTCTAACTTCCAAGATTAAATTTGTTCACTCACAAATATATCTAGCAACTGAAAGACTGATTTAGTTTTCTAACAGTTTCTTGAAGATTTTTTTTCTCTGTGAGACAAGAAAGAGATCAAAAAGAAGATTAAAAAAAAAAAGAAGAGAAATGGGACATTGCCTACTGTTGGGACAACAGCTCTTACCTATGGCATGCTGGATTTGTGCTTCTGCTCTACATTGTGCAGAACACATACTTCAGCTTCATGTTCCCCCCCTATGAGGCCACTGGGACATTGCTCTCCTTCCAACATAACTACCTGGCCGCCTTCCCTCATTTTCCACTTCTAACATATCAAACAGAACCTGAGAAAACTCCATCCAAACCCATATGCTTCTGTGAAATATATTGAGTTTGTGGATAAAAAGGTCAGCTTCATTTTGTCTCAACTGGCTCCAGCTCCCAGTTGTGGGGGCTGTGGGGACGGACAGCTGCTGGGTTAAGCGAGATTTCTGTGCCTGTCTTTGGAGCAGAAAGCAGCCATTCTTTCATGCTGGCTTCCCAAGGACTTTTTCAAGCAATATACTGGTCTCAAGTGATTTTAGAAGCAAGCAACCAGGCCCTGGTACTGGAAGATCCAGTGGGTTCTCTGCAACAGCAAGTCATTTAATCTGAGAGGAGGGGGGAGCCTAGGGTCCTATCAATTCTAATCCTGGATATACGTGCCACAGCTGGATTTCTTCAAGTCTGGGCTATTACACTGGCACACCACTGACCAAAGTCTTCTGTTTCATGTAAATTCCCAGCAAAAACCCTAGGAGATAAAACTGATTAATCCTAATTAAAATGAGAATCAAGGAAATGACACAGTCTGTTGAATCTACTTGATGAATCAAAAGCCTCCCTCATTTCTATGTTAATTGTCTTTTTACAAATGTGCAATACTTTCATATGCACAGAATAACGTTTTCATATTTTTCTTCACTTGGAGCATCACTGGCCAGATGTTAGAAAGCACTCAGAGAGCCCTTCTGCATATCAGGCAACGCAGAAGTACCTGAATGGATACTGAGTGGTTCTCAGATTTCTCTAGGGACAGCCCAGACCCTGCACCCAGGGCAGAACAGAACCACCACACTCCCAGCGCCAGAGACAAAGCAGAGATCTGCCAGAAAGAAAGCAAGCAGTAACCAGCGGTTTGCTGTGGTCAGTTTGTCAAGGCAAAATATCAGTGTGAGCCTGGAAAGAAGACATGCAGCCATCCGATACCCAGAGCATCTCATGCACAAGGTGCCCCATCGTCACCCGAGAGGAAATATGAAGTTAATTAAATTGAACCAAGATAAACCCGCTACAGCCCTCTTTTCTCTTTCCTTGGGACTGGTAACACTACGGTGAAATATCATTGCCTGATTTTTTTAAAGAAAGGCTACTTTCACAGAACACACGCATTTGGAAAAACAATCAACATGCAAAGACATTCCTGAAATGAAGAAATACAGAACAGACCCCTTCAAAGACAGCTCACCTTAGGATATGAACGATTTACAGAGGAATGGACGCTACACAATGCTAACATCAGCAAATTAAGGGGTGGGATGCATTTGCCACATCCAATTTGTATTCAGTCAAAATAGAACATTACCAAAAGCTGGGGGGGGGGGGCAAAACTAACCTAACAAAAGTGGTAAGGGAAACTGGATGAAATCCAGAATCTGCTGCCTTACTTGCTTAGACAACATTTATTATGGTTAAGTTTTATTATACAGTAGTAAAAAATTACAAGGCAACATCCTGTGCTATTTCCCACTGGGATAAATGATACAGATGTACTATTAAATCTCAAAACCAGCACCGGTCTGCCAGGCTACATTCCATTTGTGTCTTTATAATGTGTCAATAGGCTGACATTTATGCCTTCTGATGGTAAAGCTATTTATATTATAGACATTTAAATGTGCCATAAAATGCTTAGCACTACACAAGCCTAGAACCCTTCCAATCCTTACCAAATCAACACATACAAACCAAAAATCCTATCAGACACCAGTATCCAAACTTAGGAGATATTAGCTTTATCTTTTCCATGCCAAGTCAAAATTCTGAGGGTTTCTTTAAACAGCCATATAAAAGACAGTTGAGACAATCTTTCTGCTGTGCAAACATTCAAGCCATACTTGGATTTAATTTTGTTTTATAGATTTTTGTCCTTTTCTAAAGCAGCATTCTTCAAAATCCAAATCATAGGCTTTGTGATATGTTGGATGACAGGAGATTCTGAACACTTAAGCAAAACAGCAGACAAGAAGGCAACCCTATCCTAACACTTGCAACCTACAAAAGGAGCTGCAAGTCACCTATCCAAGCTCTATATTACTGCTATCCACAGCTGGGGAGTCCCTTACTGAAGGACATCAATGCCTGCAGCCCAAAGGCATCCTGAGCTTTGCAAATATACTGGTAAATAGACGGCCCTACAGAGATCCCATTGAATCTCATAGAGAGCAGATAGACAGTTACTACGGGCCACAGGCTAGACATAAACTAAGACACAATCTCAGCATCACCACTTGCACCACAGATTTGGAGAGCATCAAGTCTCGTAACACCTGGTTAAAATGAGATTTCTCTTGGCATTCACCAATGCCTTTGATAAGGCCAACCTTGTGAGAAATCATGATGAAACACCCACAGTTTCTGTTAGTAAATGGTTCGCTTATGAGAAACACCAAGATAAAAAACATGTAGACTAGCATACTATAATCTCCTTGGCCCCATCAATGGTCTCTCCATAACACTATCACCAAATTTCATTAACTGGAAACAAAGCAAACAGCTCTTAGAAATGCAGGTCAGAAAACCAGACTCAGTGATGGAGAAATTCATTTTCAGAGCTAGGTGGTCAGAATTAAGAAGTCCATCCACGGCCAGAAGCAGACTTGGGTTACTGGTAGTAAGGCATGGGGGTGTATAAACACCAACATACAAAGGTTTGGGTCAGAAAACAAAGCAGCCAACCACTCCATGCCCCAAGGCTGCTGTTGAGACATTTCTTGCACGTATCAAGTTCCTTAAGACTGTGAAAGATAAGCAGACAAAAACAGAGGAGGAATTGGGAAATGTGCAGCCTGGGAGAACACGCTGGAAGGAGGGCTACACGCTCTAGTTGCTATCCCCCAAGCAACTGGTATGCAAGGATAAGGAAAAGTTACAAACATGCCAGCTCAATAGCTAACTGCAGGGATCACATCTTGAAATGATTAGGGTTGAAGTAATGGCCAGTAATACTTCAGGGGCTAATTAAAAAAAAAAAATCTTCATAAGAAAATTACCATACAAAAGAAGTTCTGCATATTTTTTTCTCCACAAACAGCTTCAGAGCATAATGCATTAGAAACACAACTGCATCAGGCATAGCACTAGGCATAGCGTATGCTCAAGCTCCAAGCAGGAAAATGCCACTTCATTACAGTGCTTACAATCAAAATGAGACAGAAAGTGGCTGCTTCTCCACTCTGACAAGTTTTTAATTGCACCTAGAAATTACCTTCTACTTTAAATTTCATTCTGAAATAGTGCGTAATAGAGGCTGCTCAAGATGAGTTTTCCACACTTCTAAATAATTATTATTAATATGACACTAACATACCTCAGTGGAATTTTAAGCCACCTAAAGCATCTTTTCAAGATGTATTTATCATTAAACTTCACATCCAATGTGACTAAAATGCAAAATTATCTTGACCTTTTAATTCCGAGTGGTTCACCCATCACAGTTCCTTCTTCATAAGGAGACCCATCACCTTTCCTATTTTGGTGACATTAGTAAACATCTTTTGAAGTGCAAAGGAAGACCTTCCCACATCAGTGTGATTAACTCACACAAACGCACGACCTTAGATGATATTAATATCCAACACAAGACTAAAGGTTATTAACTGACTGCATTGTCTAAAGGCAATGTGGTCCAATCTACAAGTCCCAGGGTGGCCAGATTTTCATGAGTGTCTTCCGTGACCTTTAAATGAGCTTTTATGAGTGCATTTTATGAGCTTTGCAACCTGTCAAGGAAAATATTGAATGCAGTCCTGACACACTGAAGTAGTAGTACTTTGGGGGCAACAGCAAAGCACAGGCTTTGGAAATCCTGTGCTGTGATGGAAGTGAGAACTTATAAAGTAGAAAAGCTGCTAAGAGATGTGCACTGGCTTTTCTGTCATCATTGTTTACACTGACAAAATGGGAGATGTGAATATCCAGCACGAGGAATGAACGTGAGTCACACAGGCTGTAACTCTTCATCCCAATGAGTGACAATCTTCATCTTAACTAATGGAGACCCTCTAAAAATACTCTCACAAATTCAACCATCCAAACATCCACCACCCCAATCAAGAGAGAAGTCTCCTAGCTAACAATAAAGACTAAAAAAGAAAAAAAAAAAAAAAGCTTCCTTCTTCCCCTAAAGCAGAAGGTAACCTAAAAGGAGAGGCTCCAAGGAAACAGCATGGTCATGCCCTGACTTTCTCAAATTTTCTTTCCATTTTCCAAGGCACAAAGCATCCCAGAAGTTTTAAAGCTCTGTAAATGCAGCTAATTTGGACTCTAATGGGATTCTACAAGAGATATAGCATGAAGAAACCCATGAAGGAAAATTCCAGAAGCACCTCTCCAGCTAGTGTGTGCAGTAGGAATGTTCAATACTGTGATGTTTTGCTGTTTTGCTGTGAAGTGAAATATTTGCTATATACGAATAAGAAACATATAAAGAGATCTCTGGCTACAACTATTTTGGAACCGATTTCAACCATCTTTGGTTTATTATATCAGACAGCATGATGTCATCAGAAACCTTTCAGTGTCTTTTAAGACCTTTTCCAGTTACTCCTAAATTATTAGGTGAGAATATGTGCGTGCGTGTGGTATTCCTTTATTCCTGCAACTAAGTGATAAACTACAGTGCCACAAGATAAATTGCATTCAGTTTACAAATTTGACCTCCTCACTTGAACTCTGCCTGCTAATCCATTTCAGCTGGGACTATTCCTAATATGCCGTACTTCCCAACAGCTTTCAAACAGCTGTAGGGGCTTTTTGTGTGTGTATGTGCGTTACGTTTTAAAATGGATTTTGCATTAAAAGTATTTTTCTCTTTGCACCAGAAAGTGGAACAGATTAGAAACAGAAAGACAATCCACCTGGCTCTGGTGGTCTGACATCGCTCCAGCTTCCAGCCATGCAGGACACCAGCCCACCTCGCCAAAGCCATCGGGGTCTCCGCTTTCCATGGTTTTCATTACGTGCTCTCTAGCACACAGAGCCTGTGGTTCACAAGATGTCACACCTTCCATCTGTAAACAGGGTGATTTATAGCGGAGCTATTTGAACAGCTGCCCTGGCTCCTAGGAGCACTGGGATCGAGTATCAGACACATCTCAAGCCAAAAGGGAGCAAGTACTGCGGGAGGCACACTATGATTCTGATGGGGGCACTCGCACCTTGAAGAGGGTTCCTAACAATGTCTGCCACACAGCTGCGATCCATTTAAGTCCACCTTGGCAATCAGCAATCTGTCTGCAAGCGTTCTCATGAAGGTTTGTAGCCCCACACCCAGTTTTCACATGCATCACCCTACCCCCCTTGGGTGAGGCATCAATGGACCTGTCACACAAAGAGCACTGTTGTGACCTGCTCAACTCTTGCCATGCCATTTCTATCATCCTCCCTTCTCAAGAAAATCACTGCAATTTCTGGAATTAAGAACAAACACGTTGGCTCTCACATTGTGATATTAAAAGGGTAACCAAGAACCAAATCAATTTACTTCTCACTTTCAAGCAGATAACCCTGCATTTTAATTGTCACTGGTACCCAGAGGTAGCACATAACCAGCTCTCACTAACACAGATCTTCTCTGTGTATTTGAGAAGGTCACTGATTTTCAACAACTTAATTCTTTATTCTAAATTTTCTCGCTTGGTTTCACACTACATTTTCTTAAAAGGTAAACGATAAAGTTTTGTTTGCAGTTAGCCAGCATAAACAAATCATCTCTCAAATACTCACTACAATTTTTCACAGAAAGGACAAGAATAAGTGTTATAATAACTTGCTTAAATATCCGTGACAGAAGAGTCCTTCTGCTGCAAAGCTGCTGCTTGCATTTGACACACCTGAGCAAATAGCAAAAATGCCCCTTTCTCAGCTGCTTCTTGCATCTCAGGCAAGATGGATGCTCCTTTTCTTTCATTCAGTTTATGAGTACATTTACTGTCCATCGTGATGCCTGAGAGCATCCGACTGCACAATTTAAGCATGAGCTTAACTCTTTGTATGCTCTAAAACGCCAGTATTCACCAGCATATGCTGCCATGCCATCCCTTATTAACATTATAAAACTTAAAACAGTGTTACTGCTGCAGCACATGAGATGACCCGGCCACTTCTCAGCTTCCAACTGAAGAGTATCATCAGCAACTGTAAAAATAGCATGGATGAAAATTAAGGATATACTGAATGGCTCTGCTTTACTGGAGCTTGACTGCATTTTTCCAAAAGCAGCTCAAATGCATCAGATATATAAACATGACTGGCTTGAGCAATTAGATCTGCATTTGTTATAAACTGCAATCAAATATTTATTTCATTTTGCAGTGTCATCAGTAGTCTGACACAAGCAAAAGCAAATTAAGATGCAGGGAAGTATTTCAGGTAAGCATACACTTCTTTAAAGGAACTAGACGCTTCTTTAAAGGAGCTAGATTACTTGGTCATTTATATTAGAGAGAAACACTGCATGGGATGATGGTGAGAAAAACCTATTCTAGCAACTTGCAAAGACACTGGTTTCAGGGAAAACAGCTTTTGTGTGGTGGTCCATGATAATGAATGCATCAACATACAAGGTGACATTTCTGTGCCCACAGTAAGCCCACATTACAGATGCTTTCAACTTCTAGAAAACCACACTCATTTGGAGCCGATAGTGAGGGTTTGGCTGTCTTCTAGGCATGTTGGTTTTGGCAGACGTGTTTTTCCTCAAGTCACATGAATGAATAATCCCTACTGATTTATTTTTTTTTCTTTAAAAAGTATTTCAAAAAGCATATTTTTCTTAGGTGATTCTTTGAGGAGGCTTTGTGCAAACAGGTCTCAATGGATACCACAATTTTACTCATAGCTAGATTGTTTTTGAACATGAAAGTGGGATCATAGACTCAAAATGATAAGCTCTGCTCAGGACTTCGTTAATCTGGAAGCAACAGTGCCCAGCTCAACTTTTCAAAGTGTTACTACTGACAGAGGTTAACCAAAGGGGGAGCAGGAGATTTTACTAATGGTTTGACCTGAGAAAAAGGAGGCAGATCTCCAGTAATGAGAACAAAAAAAGCTTTGAATTTCTCTTCTTTTTGCATGAACCATTACAGAGGTCATCTGGCAAAAAGCATCAGCTGCTGAACATCACAGAGAAATTTCTGACTATCCCAATCCCTGCTGGTGCTTCTTCATTAACATGAAGTACTATAAGCAGAGAAGCATTGTTCTAAACATCTTATGAGAGTAAGAATATTCGTAAAAAAAAAAAGAATGACAAAGGGGACAGAACAATCATTTAAACAGCATGAAAAAAAAAACAGTGGTAGCCATTTAGCAGAATACTGAGAGGCAATATATTTCCATACAGTATTGGATTTATCAGTAAAAACCCTACTTTGAAGAAATCTTTTCTATCTGATCATGGTTGGTTTGTTGTGGTTCCACCCTCCCCCCCCCACCCCCCAACAATCTGTACACAGACAAAGGAAAATAATCAAAAGAAAAAGAAATCATTGTGCCTCAGTGGTGCACGCTGCAATGGCTGGTGCTGCTGAGCATGGCTCACGTGCACTGAAACAAATATCAGGCCCTTCATACAGGCAGGAACATGAGGATTTTTACAATGAGGGTGGTGAGGCACTGGCACAGGTTGCCCAGAGAGGTGGTAGATATCTCACTGCTGGAGACGCTCAAGGTAAGGCCAGATGGGGCTCTGAGCAACCTGATGTAGCTGTAAGGTGGCCCTGTTCATCGTAGTGGAGTTGGACTAGACAGCCCTTAAGGGTCCCTTCCAACTCAAACAACTCTATGATCACAATCAGTGAAAATTATGGTAAAACACTATTGACCCAAAAAGGATTAACAAACTCAGTACAGCTTTCAATGCCAACCACTGCTGCATGCAGGACAGCTCAGGGGGCCATGCCAGCTGAAGCACAAATCTCCTTAAAAGGCAGCCCACACACAAACCTGATCAGCATCATGAGTAACATCTACTATCCTCAAACTGTAATTCATCAGGTACTTGCCAGCTGGGATCTCCTACAATGCTTGTCAGAGACTCTCACTTCTATTCCCACATCTGGAACAAGCAACTCAAGTAAGCACTGCATTAGGTTAAAAATCTGATAGGCATTGGTCTGAACCAGGATATCAGCAATCCCTCATAGCCAACCTGTATTTATCATGTTCAATTTGAACCTCTGTCAGGAGTTCTGCTGCCCTTGGTGCTATGCAAACCCTGGGCTGTGGGTGGTCCCAGATCAGAAATGTGAGATGCTGTTTGCAGAAGTCAACCCCTTGCTCAGCACCAGCAACACAAGGACTTCTTTATAACTCCTATCTTCACAACCTCTTCTCCTTCCGCTTCAGGCCATATTTCTGTTATTCACATGGTATCAGCAGAGTGGGCAAAAAAAAATAAAAAAGTTGGACCTGAAGTAGTAAATAAAATGTAGTATATAAGTGGAGTTGCCAGGAAGGTGTGTTTTTGCTGAGCAGTATCAGAGAAATAAATTATAAAGAAATGTAACTGCTGCCTATTAAGAGACAGATTTATACGATAGCTAAAGCTTTCATAGTTTATGAAACAATGTCTAATAAAATGGCACAGCTATGATTTAGTGAGGTGTTTAAATTCATCGTTACATATATTTTGTATTTCAGACTGGTCTTCACTCCCAAGTCATATATTGGCTTTGCCTGATATACACATTCTTTTTTGCATATGTAATGAGCTTATCAGCTTCCAGTAGAAAAGGCAATTTCAGTGCTATCTCCTCCTAAGGTTTGCACTTAAATATGCCAGATGAGTCATTCACTGTTCTAATATACACATTGAATTAAACAAGGTGAAAAATGTTATAGGCAGTGACTGTGCAGCACAGTAGGAGGATGAAGAGCATAAAGAAACTGTACTGAGAGGGACTGTCTTACCCAGCAAGACATACTGGGGGTGGAGGGGAAAAAGAAAAAAAAGAAAAACTGTGGAAAAAAAATTCCACTGCCACATTTTTATCATTTGCTAGGAACATATTGTTCTTTGCAAGTCAAACCTTCATTGGGCAGCCTCTTCACTGCTGCAAACACAGGTCTGAGGGGTGACACTGCCCAGGAGATGAGACTCTCCCAGAATCAGAGGCTGAGATCTCCAAAATCAGTCCCTAAACCAACTACTTTCAGCCACTTGGATGAAGTCATTTTACCCTCTGGTGTGCTGAAGCTCCCAAATCAGCTTCTAACATCAGCAGGATGTGCTGAGGGCTCGGCGTGTCTGAGGTGTGTGAGGCTGTATTGCAAAGCCTGACTTTGGGCAGCGTTCTCCTGGATCCAGGCCCAGATTCACAGACCTCCAGGCTGGAATGGACTGATGGATCAGCTGCCTCCTGGGGAACACCAGCCAGAGGATTTCAGCCTGGCTGGTTCCTGTATCAAGTTCAGGAACTGTGCCCTACTCCAGAAAAGCAGGACAACAGAGGTTACTTTCATCAGAAACAATATTTTTAAGGTTCAGGGAAGAACTGCATCTAACCTTCGTTACTCTGCCCAGTTTCAGATACAAACGTTTATTCCAGCTACAAAAATAAAACAATCTGTAGCACACGATGCTGCAGTCACAACACAGAACCAGCATGGGATATTAAGCCAGACATTTGAATACAGCAAGACTACTTTCTTAATGGAATCTTTTCCTCAAGATTTCCATAGATAAATTAACAAAACCAGAAAACCACAATAAAAACTGTTTGTTCAGTTGCAACATTTTGAAAATAAATATTCTATTGGCTTTAATAAGTGCTTAAGTTCAAATGAACATTTAGCATTTACTGTCCTCAGAGCACTGTGTACATGGCATAGTGAATAATTTGTCATCCTGCTCACACTGCCTGTGATCTCATATTTCCTGAATATCTGCATGCTGCAGTTGGACTTGTGTCCTGCATCCCTATGATCTGAGGGCCACCCAACTCTGTCGTGCTGACAAGGTGCAAGAAATTCAGATCAACAACAGCTCTGGGCGATCCCTCATTTGGCTCATCTCTGTGTTTCATAGCAGTTTTGAAGTCAGAGTCGATTTGCAGCCAAGATTTAGTTAATACTGCTCATAAAATACTATTACATGCAGCTAAATAGGGAAAAAAAAGAAAAACTCTCAGCAAATAAATTTAAGTGTTTTACTGATAAAATCTCATGGACCATTTTTGCAGCTCCAGTTCTTTTGCTGTTTTTTTTTGTTTGTTTTGGCTTTTCTTAAATAACAGAGAACTTCTTATTTATAATAAAGATTACAATTCAGTTCTCTCTTTTAGTCATAGCACTTAGGACTGTAAGTAATCTTAATTGTTTTTGCACATTGTTGACTACAGCAACAGGGATACTGCACAGAAAGGATTTGGTATGTCCCACTTGTCATCAGAATTCAAAGAAATCCAGTGACTAAAGTACAAGTAAAGAGTCAGTAAACCATCCTGCAATTTACAGCAGACTCTGTATCCCCTTGAGGAAACCAGGACAATACCAAGTGCAGGTATGGTCCACTCAGTACAGTGTATGTTTGCACGTTGCCAGTTTACACACCATAGCTGAACATCCATTCCCATAGCTCATGGAAACCCGACTGATAGGCCAACATGCAAGGATGGCTCCTCACATCTATGCAAATATTTACCTTTCCTATCTAGCTAGTTTACAAACCCATGTCCAACCAGGTAACCAGCCTCAGATGGGAGACTGGATCAAAGAATCAACCCTACAAAAGATGGATATATTTGCATAAGCCTTGTCACACCAAAGCACACACCTGCCTTTCTGAAAGCAGAATGCTGGTTTTTACTGCAAGATTTGAATTAGAACCTGGAGCAGAGTGCAGGAGAGGCACATGCTTGTATTTCTAAAGAAACAGCAAAACTAAAACTAAGAAATAGGTGCAGGTACTAAATCTGGAATATAGTGATCTACAGTTGTTTTGCGTATATTAGAATACTTCAATAGCATAAAATCTGAAAGTGCTACAAAGCCTTTTTGAGAGCAATCAAGAGGTTTGATATTTTTGACAGCACATAAGAAATCTTCTGAGCAGCACCCTGCACTTACTGAAGGCATCAGAGCAGGATTTCACATGCCTTCTTCAAACATCAACCTGTGGCTGTAAGCATGAGGAACTCAATTTCAAACAAGCAATTGTGAAGTGTAAGGGATAACACTGTTGGATGCACCTCATGCTCCTTCTGATACTACTTTCTCCCTCTGTTGCCCAATGCAATGATTTCCCCTTCTGATGCTCCTGTTAGGGTCAATAAATAAATAAATAAATAAATAAAAGCAAGGTAAGGCCTGCCTACCCCAGGGATAAATAGCATTGTGCAATTAAGCTGTACTCCCAGATTAAATGCCTACTTTCTACTAAGCAACAGCAGGAGGTTGCTGTCCCAAAAAACTTTCATCCCACAGGCATAATTTATGACACTCAGCTTTGGGTGACCCATTTATCTGCCTCAGGGAGAACGAAGCATAGACTGAATTATCACCTACCCTCACTAGCCCTGCGGCCCTTCCTTGGATCATTTATACAATTGCACCAAAATAGCCAAACCAAAGAAACGCCTAGATTGGGAAATAATTTTCTCAGAAACACTAGGTGAAGGCAGGCTACTCACCTGAACTCTTAGAAAAAAAAACCAAAATTCTCAAAATTGCTGTGTGATTCCTGCAAATCAACGTCCCTTTTTCTTCTGTCTCCTGTCCTGACCTGCATAATAGATGGTGCATTAACACTTGTCAATGTTGCCCAGAATCCCTCTGAATTAAATGGCAGAGATTCTCACTCATTTCCACTGGAACAAAGTCAAACATGGGGTCCGCGTCAGTTAGCAATTCTCTGGCTATCAAAACTAAAGAAAACCCAGGCAATGCATACACACAATCCACAGAAGGAAAAATGGGATCTCTCTCTTCTACAAGAACAGAAGAATAATACTCTGCTCCATAAGGACATAACAGCAGAATGCCTGAAAGGCAGGCAGGTGAGGCATAAGCATAGGCAATCAACAAATAGATGCAAAAGAGATTTCCAAATCAGCGTAAAGTCTTCCTTTACTAAAGCTTTACAACAGAGGGCTTATATGCAAACAAGACAGATAAACATCTTAAAAGAGAAGACTGATGTTTTCTTGCATGGCTTGTCTCCTTTCTGCCAGAGGGAAGCTAGCAAAGAAGGGACACTTGGCAAGGGACCATCAGTCCCTCCAGGGGTGTCTAGAATTTCTCACCTCCTGGACTGCAGATGAGAGGAGATTTTACTTTCAAAGGGTTTGCTCCTGTATGATGTTTCTTGGGTAGGGCACCTGCTTGATTACTTCAGGTACTGAGCTACTCCTGGCTCAGTTTTCCCTCCTTGCTTCTCACAGCCAAGCTGGAGAGGCAGGCCTAAGAACACATCAACCATTCCCTCAACTCTACAACTTCCTAAGGCATTGTGCTGCCTTGAAAAGAGGCAGCTGGCAACCAGCACGGATTAATGGGAAGAAAGGCATCTGTACCAAACACATACCCACAGCAGCAGAGACTCTTCACTCCACTCTAGCGGTTTCAAGACAAGGACAGTTAGCTTCAGCTTATCATCTGTTTCTGTTGCTTAAGGGCAAAAATATGCTACACTGCATGACAAAGCCAAGGGGGAGGCTTTGATAGCTACATTATGCCTAAGCTTGGAAATGAGAAAACACAGGGAACGCTTACTGAAGAGGAAGACTTGAGCATTTCACAAGCGTTCCTCTTCTTTCTGCTTTGTCCATGTTAAAAACTCTCTCCATAAATACCAGTGACACAGGAAAAAAAGAAAAAGCTACAGGACTCCAAAAACAGGCTTGCTTCTAAGTCCATTCCTTTTTTTTTTTTAATACCTGTAAGCAATTTTGTTTGTTAGAGAATAACTTACTGGTACTAAGAGAACAGTAGCACTGCTCTTTGCATAGATATCAGGCCCACTCAACTTGCTGCCTCAGTTGGGTTTGAAGAAGGCTTTGAGGAAACCAAAAACCCAGAGCATCAGTTAAATTTTTGATGCAGGTAAATAATGGAATATAGAGAAAAGCACCTAGAGGTACCAGAGGAAATGCTCAGGCCTGCTCCGCTCACTCCAACAAAAGGGAGTGCATCCCGGAGGCTGGAAACTTTCTGAATCGTGCAGATAGCATCTCCTAAAATCTGACTGCCCAGTTCCTGAGGTAGGGAACCTTACAGGGAACCTGACTGCAGGAAAAAAAACCAAGTCAGCCATACAAGGAATGAGCACACCCAGAAGCACACAGCACTAGCAGGACCTAGCAAGATGGTGGCAAACAAGCACAGGAAGGCACCAGCAACACTGTAGGCCTACAGATTCTTCTTAGGCCTACTCCAGGGAAACAGAATTCCTTTGTGGCTCCAGCTTTTCCTCAGTGGGCACTCCAGCAGGGAGGACGCTGGCTATTTCTCCTGCTGCCAGATACCTTTTCCTTTCCCTTCCTATGCTCTATGTGCATTGCTTCCTTCTGCTCCATGCACACAGTTCCAAGAGCTTTCTGTGAGGACCCAAAGTGCTTCAAGGCAGAAGACATCAGCATCACTGACTCCTTTCCAGTTATTAACAGCACCTCTTTTCATTTTGTGCCCCACTGAATGGAAATTAACCTGAAAAGCTGGAGATGAACTTCCAGAGGAACTGGAACTGTCAGAAATCTGAAGTGAGACCACTGCACTGCATATTTGGGGCATCTCCAGTGGGCAATACCTGGAGAAGATGAGGCTCTTCAGAAATGAAATAAGCTGCTTTCTCAGGGTCTGAGCCCCCATCTCTGCTCAGCACAGGTTTCTTCTCACCAGGTAGCCTGAGAGAGGGGACAGAAGTATTTGATCTGCACAGCCTGAGAACAGGGAACTGTTTGGAATCAGACTCCGTTACTTCTGCCCACAGAGCACTCACTGTGGAAGGAAGTTCACAGCACGCATGCTTTTCAGAAGTGGCCAATAATTATATATTCCTCTTTTACAGACTTCAGGATCCAGAATCTGTTTCAAAACTTTTGTGCACATAAAATTACAACTGGAGCCCAGGCAGTTCATGGTTTGAATATACTGAACATGATGTGCTTACATGGGCAAGTCTGATTCCATACACTGCATGGATGCACAAAGCCCAGAGCTAGCAATACACACATACAAGGCTCCCATCCTCAAGGGGAGGCAGGTTAAGAAATGAAGCTACCAATGAAAGGAAAACCACTCTGTCTTTTTGGGCACACCCTTCCACATAGATAACTGCTTGCTGGAAAAAAAAGAAAAAAAAGAGGCTTGGAATCAGTTCCTTTAAGCCAAATATTCTCAGGATTCCTAGGGGCTTCTGCAAACATCCAAAACAGTGAGGCAAGCAAGTTCCTTGGGTAGGTAGAGAAATCAGTCATGCTTTCAGAAAACACGTGGCCTCAACCACCAAGCTGGTTAACCTCACTGGGGAAGAATGGTTTCAGGGGAGTCCCAGGACTCTTTTGTTTCCAGCATCAAATTTCCTCCCACCATCACCACCACCACACAGTCAGCTAACAGCCCCCAGCAGCCTGACCTCCAGCTAGGTAGCTCAGCAGCCATTTCCACTTTCCAGAGAAAAGAGAGGATTGTTTTTAAGAAAAACATAGCCCTCAAACACTACAGCAGATACTTCAACCCTTAATTTCTGTGGAGACAAAAACAGAGCACTACACTAGGCAGAAAGTAACAAACTGTGTAAAACAAGTCCTTTCCCTCTTAAAATATAGCAGATGAACACCATTTTGATTTTGCCAGTCTCACAGCCATACTTCAAGTTATTTCTATGTTGGGACAGTCTTCACTTCAACAGAAGTTTTAAGGAATGACTTTCTGTCCTTCTTACTGCAGACAGGTGTTTGCTATAGCTGGGAATCCTCTTTAATCCTCTGCTTGCAAATCACAGAGGGTGGCATTTAACCCCATGTGGAAATGTTAGAGCATGCTAACTGACGCATGACCTGCACGATGCATATCTTCTAAGCAACACCTTGCCTAAAAGACAAAAGAAACTACAGGTGTTTTATTGGGGATGTGGTCAGATACTGGAACAAGCTTCCTTGGGAGGTCGGTGAAGCCCCATGCTTGTCTGTGTAAAAGAGGTACTTGGGCAACTGTCCTCAGTAACATGCTTTATCTTTCGGTTAGTCATGAACAAGTCAGACAGTTGGACTCAATTTCTGAAGGTCCCTTCCAAACTGAACAATTCTACTCCTTAGTGAATACACATATGCATACATGCACATATTCATATAGCAGAACATCTACCATGCAAAATGCTTAAGACTAGAATACACTTACTTAAAGGAAAGTATCACTGACACTGACTCAATAGATACCATCGTAAACAATGAAACTAGGAGATGTTCTAGAGGTTCCTCTGACAAGTTTGTTACTTGAGCCAAAGTTTTTCATAACCTTAACAAAACGGCTTGGTTTGAAGCTTTTGTTCACTTGCAGGAAAGAAAAAAAGGAAAAAGGAAAAAAAAATACCACAAACATCAAATCTTTTAACAGATTCCTTCACAGAGGAAAAATGCAAAGTTCACAATGTAAAAACTGAGACCCTCCAGGTCTGTTTTAGCTGCTTCTCATAAAAACAGCTGGCACAAAGAAAAAAATAGGCAATCAGGTCACTTTTAGGATAAAGGGTATCCCTTTGACTACACAAAAGATCCTCCTTCTACCAATCATTTCATCTGCCTTTAAAAAGTAAAGCAAAACACAGCGTTTCATCAATATTCACACCAAATTATGCTTGTTTGCTTTTATTGGCAAATTATTTTCAAGGGCTGCAATAGACTGCCTGAAGGTTTACACTGGGCTCCTTTGTCACCTTGATGCATTTAAGGCCAGAGCAAAATGAAGTTTTTTCATTCTCCCTTCCTCACCCCCCCCCCCCCCCCCCATTTGGTACAACTATACCCTGACAATCTGACAGCATGTTGTATTGCCTAAGGCAAGGATATTCTGTAGTGGGTTAGGAGAAACAAACTGCACAGTAACACCCTACAATTATGCAACCACCTCCTAAGGTCTGTTTTCTTATTCACATCTTACTAATAAGAAATGAGATTAGCAGAGTCCCTCTCACACAAGTGTAGCAGAAAATCCCAGACAGCTTTCCACCAAGGGCTCCCTACAGCCTTCCCTACAGGATTTCAAAAAGGCTTGGAAGAGGCCCAGCTAACTCATCTCCTTGGCCAAGGAAACACAATGGAAATGTGCTGCACCTTACTGTGGCTTGATAAAAGAACCCTTTTAGATGCAACTGGTGGGGGTGCATGGCCATGAGACTGTACTTTGGATGGCACAAAGCATTCAAAGCAGTGACAGCATCTCTAAACACAGCAAGCAGCATGTTACACAACACTTGACAGAAATGTAGATCTTCACGCTCCAGGAATAACAAGCCAGCCATGGTGAACAGCGGCACCAAGACTCCTGGCTTTGCAGCCTGGAGCTCTAGTCAGCAACTTTGCACATCTCAGAACATGGGTAGAAAAATGAATGGACAAACACACACACAGGAAGTTTTAGGAAGGACTGCTCTCTGGCAGTGAGAAGGGAACAATGTGGAGGACTTTGGAGGAAGGTTACTGAGATTTTTAATTTATTTTTACACTTAAAGTTTTCCCTGCAAAAGTTAGAAATATTCTACTAATCAGATAGCTGCAAAAAGAGTCCTCAGTCCCCTGAAGAGCTATTGTGCTAAATTCATAGGCTAAATCCAGTCATTAAAATTGAAAATAGAAGGACATTGGTGCACAGTACTGTTCAGCATCACAGCTGTTTGTCCTGTACGTACAAACCATCTCTGCTTCTGTCCCTCAAAGGCTAAAATCGCACCCTACAGTTAGAAAACAAACTGACATGCAGGATCAGAAAAGTTAAGCCTTCAAAATTCTGACATATGGATATAAGAGTATGGTTCAAAACATAAAATTGCCAAAGGATTATTTGACCTGAATAGCCATACATCTTTCTGTATGTTTATAATCCTTCCAAACAAGAGGTGGAAGGAAAAAAAGAAACAGTGGAAAAATTGTAAAAATTCATGTTATTTTTTTCATTTCTGGAATTATCCAAAACAGTACTCACAAAGACTTCTAATCTCATCTAGTACTTGATCCAGCAGCTGACAATCCTGCCTGTGGCAGGTGGGTTGGAACTTGGTAATTCTTGAGGTGTCTTCCAATCCAAGCCACTCTATGATTCTATGATAATTCAAATGAATAGGTGAAGGTGGAATACCTAGTTAAAAATGGAACGCATATGGCTAAAGCACAATTCTGAATAAGACCCATAAAACCCTCAAACTAAGCAAGCTCAAAGGAATTTACAGTTATGTTTACCCTTTAGAAAATGTTTTTTGAATGCCTATAACTATTTCCAATAGGTTAAAAAAAAACAGTTGTGATACAAAACAGATTGTGGGGAGGAAGACAGATTTGCTTAATGTTAGAGAACATCATGTGTTTACAGACCTGCCCTCCACCCCCAACAAACGCACATTTGAGCTATGAACAGGTGGACAAGGAGAAGTTGCCAGTGGAAATCACACACAGAATATGCAGAAGGCATCTTTTTTTTTCCCTTCCTTTTTTTTTTCCCCTCTTTTTCCTCCTATGTTAATTTGGGAAATATAAGCTCCATCTTTTAGACTCTGGGATTAAATAAACTGATCCAAGCTCCTCATCACTAGAAAAGTTGTTACCCAAGAAAACCATGGAAGATGACAGTCAAATTTTATCATTGTCTTTTGTGACCACAAGGTGACCACAACCTTTACCTTGTCCTTGACACCTTAAGATGACACCTGGCCATGCTGTGCTCCTAACTTGGCATTTAAGTGATGGAGGAAAGAGTTGGAGAAGTCATCAAAACATCAGTGGGACAGCATGCTGCCTCTGCATGCCTTTCAGCAACTGAGAACATACATACTCTTCTTACTGCTGATTAACGATAAAGCAAATGTATATTTCAACTATTCTGCCAGATGATGGAGTTCTGTTTAATTAATCTCTGATCACATTTAAAATGATACATTCCTGTGATTCGCAGGAGCCCTGCTGGTCATGACAACTGGCACATATGCAAAAAGGAATTCTGAGAACCAGATCGATTTGCCTTAAAAATTATTTAAAAGCCATTTGGTCTAATACACTCTACTAGTGTATTAGACCCAGCAAGTCTATTTATAGCTTTTCAAACGTGTTTAAAGTTTTGTTCTAGTATGTTCAAGCCAGGATGCATTTAAATTTGTGAAAGTTTCAGCAATGATTCCTGTTATAACAGGAATAACACCTTAAACTTCTCAAGGCTGTGTCAGGTTCATCTCTTCTCAAGTTTTTAGCTACACCACTGAATTTTTAAATACAGCGTCCATAAATAATGAGTTTACAGATTGGGATCGTTCCTCAATCAAGGTCTCCACATCCGGTAATGAAATAAAAATGTAAAATACATATGAGTTGCATTAGCTTTGTATCAGTTGTCAATTGTTGCATGAACTAAAGGTTGCGGGAGACCATTTCAAAGACAACATGGTAGCTTTATAGGCAGAAGAAGGGTCAGGATGGCAATGATGATAAAGTGGGAGGAAAGCAGAGTACAAGATATCATTCATTATTTTACTACTGTGGTATCCAAAAGTCTCAGTGGAGTCCTAAGCTCCCGCCTGCTAAGTACTACACACATATACAGTAAAACCCCTTCTCCCCTGAACAATATATATTCTATACATTTATATAACAATATATATATATATATATATATATAAAATACGTCTGAGGACAAAAAGACTATGAAAGAGGCAGCAGTGTTGTCCCTGCGGTGTTGGTGGCCAACCAGGGCAGGAGGAGGTGACAGGCCTTGTGCAAGGTCACATGAAAAATCAATGGCAACACCAGGAAGCAAGCACAGGTCGCTTGAATTGCTGCTTGGAGTCTACCACAAGGCCAACCCTTTCTCTAAAGCCCAGGCCAGCACTGCTAATTGCTGTGGTAAGGTACTTCGTGCATCTCTCTGGAACACTGCCCTCTGCAATCGCAGGTTGGTTATTCGGCAAGAAAAAGGAAAGCAGCTCTGCAAAAAAATTAGTGTTTTAGAGCTGTTCTCTGCGTCTCTCAGGATTTCAGGACCTAACTGATACATGAGGTAATCAAACGTCCCAGATACCAAGTGTGCAGAACATATGTCCCTTAAGGGATGTGAAACCTTCTGATAACCTCCCTTGTCAACACGCTTAGAAAAGTCCAAGCAGCACTCAAGACTCCTTAATTTTTAGCAACATTACATGAAAGCAGGAAGGGCCCTATTTGCAGAGAAAATTTGGCACAAGTAATTAAACCCAGCAATCCACAACAGAAGCAGAAAGAAATCCAATCACAGTGCTCTCTGGAAAGGTTCATCTTGGCTCAGCAGCATGGCTCACTATAAGAGAAAAAGATTTCAGCCCGGCAGCATTCCCCCAGCTCTCAAGTGCAACGACCCATCTATGTTTTCTACTCCCATCAACTTCACAACTCTGTTCCCCTCTAAAATAACAGAATAACAGCAAGCACTTATCATATATGGATTTGAAAATCAACACAAACTCAGTTAAAGTCTTACCTGCTGCAAGCATGTTTTGCTCTAAATGATAAGATTTAAGCAACACCTCATAGCAGTTCCCTGCATTAACTGTAGATTAATTTGGTGTTTTATTTACTTTGTTAAAAGAATTTTTCAGACCTAAATCACTTTTGTCTCTTTGGATCATCATAGCAAAGAATAAATACCATCATTTTGCTTTTCTATCAATCAAAGCTCTTTATCAGAGACTAAGAGTTCATCCATTAATGGGATAAGGATTCACAATCTATCAAGAATATATGCCAACATCTAATCATTAGTTTCTCTGCAAGCCTATACATTATTTACTTTTGACATAACAGATTTGACAGTTTTGTTTTTTAATCAGACCATTGAAATCTGCTCTTGAGTTGAAGAAAACAGCAAAAGAGGAGAATAGCGTTTAATATAAGAAAACCAGAGGGCCTATATCAAATTCTCAATTGAGATAAATCAACACAGCTACTGACTCATTTTCAGTGGTGCTAAGCTAATTTATGTCAGCTGAACACTGGCCCATCACCAGTAGATTTGGAAATGAGCAAGTAGATGCAAAAACTCATTTGGCCTCAAAAGAATGACAGCAAGAGGATATTTGGAGGGTTTCTTAGTGAGGGTTTGATCTCTATGGCCCTGCTGATGAGTACCTGGCTTCTCCACAGAGTCCGTGGATCAAGTCTTCGTGGATATTATAGCACAGGGCTCTTCCAAAGCATGATTCTCAGGACAGAATAAGATTCTCAGGACAGAATAAGGGGGAGCTTTGCACCTAGGTTACTTCTATGTGCATCCTCAATGACATGACGTGCTCTTCTCCTTTCATTCAGCTTACCAATCCACAACTGGAGCACCCGTCTTGCAGAGTTTTAGCCCAGAAAGGAGTTGAAACTTGGACCTTTGAAGTTGATTTAAGTGGACAAGCTGTATGGATCACACTTGAAACTCAAATACAGAATTTTATTGTATGGGTATCTGGTCTTGAATTGGGGCTGTATGGATACATACAATGTGTAAGTGGCAGCTGCACTAGAAATGTTAAAATTCTGCTACAAAACCTTCATGTCCTGCAGCCCATGTCCTTGAATGGACTGGAACACTTTTGGATGTTCAGAGGTGCTTGGTTCATTACACTGTCCTGTGCTGGCTGCGCAGCCACTGACACAGAGCAGACCTGTTTGTTTTTGTACTTCTGGAAAAGAGAAGATAATCCAGAGTCAAGTAAAAAGATAACTTACATATTTAAACAGCTACACATTCCCAGCCTATTTCAGGAGCACAGGGAAGATAATAAGGAGCTCCACTTTCCGAGCTTACCATGCTAAGAGGATAAAAAGAGAACTCTTTTTAATGCTTGTGCCTAGATAGTAGAGCATTATGGCTTGGATTCACAAAGGGATTTAGGACTCTAAGTCCCAATGAAATCAGGAAATGAATGGGACTTAGGCTCCTAAGGGCCTTTGTGAGTCCTGGTCTAAGTGCCTTCTCCTTTTGAAGCCAATGGGAACAATGCCACAGCATTAAGCAAGGGCAGAGCCTGCCCACAAAGCTTTAACTCTATTAAAAGACTGGAGGTTATCTTGTGACAAACAGGCACAACACACTTGGTGAAGAGTCTCCAGCCTGAATACCTTTAAAGCTCCCACTACATAACATCAAACTGAACTGAAGCACAGTCCATACCTGTCAATGGGACATTTGCAGTGAATTAAGATCTCAGTCCAGTCCCTGGAGTCAGGCAAAGGAGTTGCCACCAGGAAGAGAAACAGGGCCGTTAACAAGCCATGCATTATTACTGTATAATGCTATCACGGTGGGCAAAGCACAACGTATAGTTTCACCTGTGAGCCTTACTTCGCTCTTCTGTAGTTAAAACTTGACATCCCATGGCCCACACTAACTTTTAAAATGTTCTGTGAGGTAAATACAGTTTTGATACTTGTACTTTTTTCATTATTGCTATTTTAAATACATATTAATAGACTGGTGGTTTGCAGTCCTGTAGGAAAATAACTGTGTTTCCCAAGTTAAGTATTATCAGCAGAGCTAAAATTTCCACATCAGTAAGGTAAGAAAAAAAATATGCCACACTTTCTGTAATCCTGTACAAAGGTTAAAAGAAAAAATGTCTAACAAAGGATCAAGTATTTAAATATTAACCACTACTAAATCCCTCATTATACTTGCATTAAATGTCCCCTTTTCTTATACAGACCCCAAACGCTTCTTCATGATACAGGACTAGCGTATCCACACATTGAATAAAAACCACATCTGTATGGCAAACACCACTCTAACCAGGCACTTGAAGGATTCATCTTGCCTGTCCCAAGGCAATGCATATGGGGTCACACAACATATATATATATACACACATACATACACACACATACACACACACACATCCACATAGCCTCAGTTTTTAGACCAAGTACTCAAACAATTAAGTTCTGCATTTAACAAGTTCTGACATGATCTACATAGCTTGTGAGCTCAGATCTGTCTCCAAAGGCCCAAATACGCAAGGCTGATACACAGAATGTGAAGCACTCAGCCGTCTGCAGCACTTTTCTGTTCTGCCTTGACCCGCACACAGACAACAGGACCATGAACATGTTTCTCATGTCATAGCATTTTTGACAAATTGTCTTTCCTTAAAATTGGCCCTGAAATTGTCCGGTGCACGCTGCAGACAATTTGACACAGAGTCAGAAAAGATTCATGTATTGCTACAGCAATGCTATTCAAACTCCCTGTGAATGCAGCTGAAGCTGCATCTGCTTCTCCTCTACCTAGTCAGGAGGAGGAAGAAAAAAAGAAAAAAAGGAATCAATAAACACCAGCACTTCATCTCTGCTCAATTTAGCCCTTTCTGGAAGCATGGGTAATTCCTGATGGCAATTGTCCAAAGTGTCCAAATTCAGACAGTCTGATAGCCCTTTCAGTCAGGTCAGTCCTAGTGGAAACAATAATCAGGCCTCCCACGATGAATTTCATTCACAGAGCGGTGCTGATTATGGAGTGGGTCGAATCATTGCACAGTATTGACCAGAGATCAATTTTTACCTTGAGGTATTGTGGAGAACATACAGTACACAGCTAAACTAAAGCAGGGAGTAGGAATTCAATAAGTCTACCCAACCATGTCAAATAAAAGCTTGCACAGATAGATGCCACAATTTTTATCCCCTGAAGCCTGTGTTTTTAGAGGTACAGGCCACGACGAAACACAGCCCCTAAGGAATCGTATTTCGTCATTAAGTTTTGCTGCATCATTAAAACTACCATTTGATTCCTCCACCCCAAACTTCCTTTGGGTGATGCATTTTGCATTAAAAAGACAACTTGCCTGAAAGGTTGTTCCTTTGATCCCATCTGTCCCAAATGAAAGTTCTCCTAACAACATAACAACTGCTGTCCTGCTGCAGATAAGTTGTTTCCTAGTACTTCCCTCAGAGCTCAGTCCCAGCACCCAAAGACAACAGACATGAGAAGTGCTACTTGATGGCAGCAAAATGAAGACAATAAATATCATGAAATTGTGGGACATCAGACCCACGCACCAGCCCAAAGCACTGCCTTCACAACTGAAAGCCTACAGTGATGTGTGCAAAGATGACTTTGCATGGGGCCATTTTTCAGAAGTACAGTAGTGAAGGTCCTAATCTCCTAGAGAACAAGAGGCCTTGATGGTCTTTTAACAAGGATTTTTCAAAGCACCAATTACTTACAGAAACTGTTTTACAATTTCCACAGTTTGAAGAATGTTAATGCAACATATCTTTTAAAAACAAACTTGAAAATAGCAAATATAAACATCAAATATAAAAACACGAAATGCAAATTCAGCAACAACACAACTGCTTTCAATGTCACTGAATAATACTGCTTAACAGGATGCAGCATAGCAAAGAGGCACAGGTCTCCAAACATCTGCCTCCCCACCCGAAGATCCAGCCTATACACATATACCAAGAGAAACTCTCAGCTCTGGCAAGTGCAATTCTGATCCTTCACAAACCAACAGCTGTACTGACTTGACCTCCCACATCTACATACAGAAAGCAGGAGCTTAATGCACATGGTAACATTTCAGTGTTTTGCATAAGATCCTGCTGTTTCTCTTTATTCTCTAATTTTCTGTTTGCTTCTAGTATTCTTTAAGCTTATAGAGATATTTAAGTCCTCTTACTTATACACAATTTTTTTTCCAACTGAAACCATTCTCTCCAGTCTTTCTCTACCTTTAGTGAGTTAAATGCCAAATCAAACATAATTTGATCATCAACGATCAATGGGTAAAGAAATAAAATTACAGTTTTGCCCATGTTTCAACTAGCCATGAAATACAGTAAGGCAAGGACCAAAGTAAAATCACCATGACAGAAAGCTAAAACTGCACTCAACACTTGAAGAAAGACAGCGAATTCAGCCCTCAGAGACTCAGCTCACAGATACCTCATCTACATAACTCCCCAGATAATGGTGCAACACTAATGAATGATGCAATGCTAACAGAGTGAAGTATTTATATAGAGCTTCTGAGTTGCAAACAAGGGATTGGTATCCTGCAGTGATAGAAAATTACTGCTGGATGACACGGCCTGCAAACTTCAGTTGTATTGCATTTCCTTTGCTTCTCCTTTAAAGCAGACTGCTATACAGTAGACTATAACACGTACACACCAAGATCAGAGGTCTCTTTCTTATTATTCCGATATTGTATTGGTAGAAGCGTATCAAATGAATTAAGGAACTTCATAGTGGCTTAGAAGTAGAAATAATTCTAATTTAATAAAAATATACAGAAAAAGACATGGCCTGAAGCTTTGTAAATCACAGAATTCCTATTAATACAAAAATATTAAATGAGAATTTTTCCTGCTAGGTTTATAAGATATCTTCCCTCTTCCTGAGGGGAGAAGGGATAAGGTGTTCATTTTTCCCTAGTGTTAGCCAACTACAACAGACTTCTACAAAGATGTTTCTGTGCCTTAGTTTCCAGCTCTTCCATCTACGGTGCTTTATACTACAGAACAGCACTTTCAAATGGCCTAATATTCCCCTAATATTGTAATGAACCACACATCTTACGATTTTTAAAGTTATCTCTACTGTAACAAGTGTCAAACTCTCACAATAAATAAAGAATAGCCATTCGGTTGCTTGACTCAAAAGCAGCTACTGCTTTCAGTGTGGAAAGCAATTTGCTATTAGAAGAATGCTTTGGGTTTTTTTGGGGGGCTAAATGGAGCATATTTGCCCTCTAAAAAAATGAGTCCTTTAAAAAGGCCCAGCTTGCACTTCTAATAAGCGTGACACCCAAGATCTCCGGTCTGTTTGAAACTTATAGCTATGTCTGCTAACTTTAATCCACTGCCTCTTATCTTTTGCAAAAGTTTATTCTAAGCTGGCCAGTTCGGCTACTCAGCAATAAAATTAGAAAATATAAATTTCCATTTCTGTAACATGAAAGCCTCTTTAATTGAACAAATCCAATCAGCAATCCTACAGACTGGACACAGCTCATATTAAACTGAGAAGGGGTAAGATAAGAGGAACCGTTCAACACGACCCCTGGTTCTACACAGAAAATTTGGTGCCAGTCAAAATGCCTGCACGCAGGGACAGGCAGAGCCTTGCTTTTCTGCTACAAAAAAGCTGAGAGCTCCAGAAGCACAACCCCAGCAGATCCTCCTCGCTGATTTTACCACTGCAGCTTCACCACACCACAATTTACAGGCAGCTCAACAAAGCTCAGACAGCTACAGTTAAGATACTGAAATAATTTGGTCCATCACTGTGAAGCCTTGAGTGCCTGGGAAAGCTGGTCCACATTACCTCTGCACCTAGAGATGGATTTCAGTGCCCCAGGCTGCCAGCAATTGAGGTCTGTCAATACTTGCCTGCAAACGCTCTCCTGTCCTACAGCACACAGCCTCATTTTAAAGAACTTGTTTTGATTACTACCATGTGTCCTCACTTACAATATTTTATTTCATGGTGAAATTCACATGCTGTTGTGATTTCAAGTTTTAAAACACCGTAGCAGTGGATTTGAGTGGATAAACAGACTAAGTGTAGTTAAGAGTCTCACCGGGAAGTCTTATAAAGACTGATCTATGAATATGCAAACATTTTACATGTCACTCAATTCTGGTAAACTCCAGTTGCACGAGCCCACAAGAAAAAGCCAGCAAGATGAAGGAAACGTAACACTAAACAAAGTCACAAACTGCAAAAGCAGCTTACAACAAAACAGTTGCATGGAGGGACTTCAATCTTTGCAGGTTTCCTTTCAGACATTGCTGATCAGGTTCTGCTGCTTTCCCAAAGACCTCAGATATTGCTCCTTTGTGACTGGCTTTATCCTTATGCAAGCACAGTGTTAACATGAGCGTATAACATCTGCATTAAACTATCCAATGCAGTATGGCTGTTTCCATAGCAAATCGTCTAAGGAAAAGAAGTGCGACTTTTTTCTCTGGCATTCAAAGTTACAGAAGTAAAACTCCTCCTATAACAGGGAGAAAAAGCTCACTACTTGCCTGTAGAAAGCTTATTACACAAAAATACACCTTCTCTAGTAACACTAGAAAAATGTCAGTAGTGATGCATGGGGTTTGCAAAATTATCTCACTCCAGCTTAATGCCGCCTTTGCTGGAATCAGCAGTAGAAGTGTCATCATTAGCTCCAAGGTGCAATTTTGGCGGCTGCCTTTATTAGGAGCGCAGGCCAAGAGGGAGCAACCACCCCCCTTACAGCAATCAATCATTACACGTTGGGACGCAAAGCAATTTTGGTTATTGAGAGGCACCGTGTGCATCCCCTGTGCTATTGTGCACAGTTAAGACTGCATCCTGACCCAGCCACCCACTCTGTTCCAGCTCCAAGTGAAAATATAGCTCTTTTATCGCTGTCCTTGCTGTAATATTATTCAAGGTACTACGGATGATGGTCACGTAGGGGCTGATGAAGCTCTGATGTTAACAGCTGACTGAGCCCTCCACTTGTTCCACTTTGGGGATAGGAGAAAAATCACGCCTACACTATCAGACTGCTTGGCAGGGGCTGACACAAGACATGCACAGAAAAGCACCACAGCTCTTTAAACGCCAGAAAGCCCTCAGCCCTAGGCAGCCGCTGGGAGAGCAGATGAGCCAGTGTCCCAGCAGGGCAAGGGACAAGGCTAATTGCAGTGCTAAGATCACAAGGCCCCTGCCATTACATCCGTCCCTGGATGCCAGCGAATTAGATGTGGACAGCCAGGTCTGCAGGTTAAATAGAAGCATGTTAAGTGCCCCAGACTGCAAGCACTGGGTAGATTTCCTCCTTTGAAATCTATATGCTTAATTTCTGTTTCCTTTCTTGTTAGCCTGGTTTGAGACCACCGTCACAGGGATATTTTCTAATTTGGCCAAATGCACGCAGATCTACCCTGGGATTGAGAGCAGCAATCCCTGCAGCCAACATACACAGAGTGGGATGAGCATGACTTCCAGAAATGGTTTTTGCCCTACCAAAAGGACATACAGCATCCTTCCATCCTACCCTGAAGTTTGTGGAGTTCACACACAAAGCAACAAGTAGAATGTGGTAAAAACAACAGTACTGCCAAGATGAAAACCTCTTGTTATCACATACTTCCAAGGAATACTTAGAAAGAGGGAGCTGAACTAAAATGCCTTCTATGTGATTTAGGCTGCTCCACTTTGGTCTGAGGAAAAAAAGCAGTCTGAATGAGGCTGTGGATCAATTTTGTCCTCTGCTTAAAACAAAAAACTACTTCAACTCAAACAGCCAACAGTGAAAGAAGGCAGCTGATATTTCATAGAAGGGAATCACAGAATGGCTTGGGTTGGAAGGGACCTTAAAGATCCCCTAGTTTCAACATACTGCCATGGGCAGCCTTGCAGAGTTTCTGGCATTTTTGAAAGATGATGGATTTCCACATGCAAGGAGCCTACAATCACTAGATGCAAATGCTGTGGGATGCAAAAAGACAAACTGGTTTCTTTTCAGTACATAATGACTCATTTTCTCCTTGCTTACTGAGAGATGATTATTAACATTTAAGTATTTCATAAAGCTGCATCAATAAAAGATTAGGATGATATCTTGAAGAACGTGAAACTATTATCTTTTCCAAAAACCTCTAATTTTTTTTTTTTTTAATAAGAACTTCTGCTACTTGTAAATACACCTTCATGATCAAGAGGAGGATGTGTGAAAGGTAGTGGAGCAAGAATCTGTAACAACAGTGAAAATGGGTAAACTCAGCAACTTGAATGTGAATGTTTTGATGGTGCAGACCCCAGGAAAGCAAGATTTCAGTCCATGAAGGCACATCCCTCGCCAGGCTGACTCTAGCCCTTGTCCACTGCAGGAGCTGCTACCCTGAACAGAGTCCAAAGCAAGGCTTTTGAGCCAAAACTGAACCATTACCAAAATGCTTGATTAACAAACATACTTAGAGGATCAGCCTGCATGACTAAGGTGCAAAAGTCAAGAAACCAAATTGGTACCTTTGTAGTCAGTACATACCTCGATCCAAGGTGGATAAGACAGAGGAATAAACCCCAAATTATCAAAATGCATCAGAAGTGGAGAGACAACTTTAAAGTTTGTGTTGTGAGGGTCACCCGGTACACTGAAGACAAATTAAACTTGATATGAACAGAGCAGAAACACACCCACAGGCAAGAGAGAGGCATTCAGCTCTCACCTCTTCAACAGAGAAGAAAACAGAAATGCCTCCCCAACAAACAAGCAGCACAGAGAAAAGGTTGAGTCTATCCAAGGAGATATGGACAACCCAGGGGAAATAGAGGAAAATAAAAGGAGAATGCATAGGACTAAATCAGAGTAGCTCGGCTAGGACAGAAGCATTATATTCTCTTTGTTCTCCCTAAGCACAGCTTGTGCTCTGGGTGGGGCATCAGGCCCTGCAGAAGCCAGAGCTACCGGCAGGGATGCTCCACAACACAGAAAAGGCCTTCCCAGGGGGCTGGCATGGCTGCTTCATTAGAACTACACAAACAGATAAAGCCACAGGCTGCACGCAGGCAGACGCGTGTGCCTGGGAGGAGCAGCCAGCTCAGCGTGGCAGGAAGCAGCCCTATGCCACCAGGGACCCCTCCAAGCAAAACAGGAGAGATGGGTACAAATCTCCCGCAATTATCAGCAGCTGCTCCTCAGACAGCACAGCAGCTCTCCTGTACCTGGGGTATTTGGCTGCATCTGCTGCCTTTGTTAGGGAAAAGGGGTGCTCAAGCACAGGAGGATGGGGTCATGTGTTGCCACGTGCTCCTCCCCACACTCAGCCGTTTCTCTGGCAGCTTGTAGGCCACTGACACACAACAGTAGCTCTGGGGCCATCCTGCAACCAGATAGGTATAGGTTTTTATGCAGTTGCCTTTGTGCATCTTTAAAGACCAGTACTTCAGGCATGTTTGTTCTAATAATGAGGCTGGTGGATATGCTGTTTGCTCCTGCATCCATAACAAGTTCGATTTACAGGAAAGCTGCTGCAGTTCAATACTTGGCCACTCTGGTATTCTGCGTGATACACCAGCATAGCCCCAGACCTTCTCAGCAAGCAGTAGCTGTCCCAAATCCTGGGACAGGTACTCTAGAGGGTACATGGACAGAAAAGTCTTCCTCTATGTCCTGGAGACACGTTTCTGGCTGACAGGTTTGCCCAAAGGAAACCACAGTTTGTGTCAAGATTTAAAGATTTTGAGATTACCTGTACAAGAAACAAGTGACATCCTGAAGGAGGAAGCTTGTCTCCACGTAATGTCAACAGGAGAGATTCAGAGGGCTGCAGACCCACCACCTACCTGCCTCTCTGTTCCAGGGAGGATCTACTGAACTGTGGCAGGGCTGGTGGCTAGAACAAAGCTGGCACTAGGTTCCTTCTTACAGTCCCCAGCTACTGAGTCAGTACAGTCAGAGGAATTCAGGGAGTGATTCATTTGACCAAGATAGGGGCATCTATCCACATGTACAAAAAGCAAACTGCTTGCCAAGAGGACAGGCCAGCAGAAAATATGCTTGTCTTCATAGCTGCGACATAACTCATGTAGCTATTGCACAAAGATGTAATTATGCTCCTTCTCAGACTTGTGTTCAATTTTGCAAACAGGGCCCCAGCTGTCAAACTGAGTAATGCCTACAAAGGGAATCAGGCCTTCCTCTGCAGGTCCAGTCAGTATTCCCTGCCTACAACATGTGAACTGAACACAGATCAGTGTTCGAGCATCCTTCTTCCCCTACAGGAGAGATCAAGATCTGTCCTGCTCTCCTCCAGGGGAAGAAGAGGCTTTTTCCACATCACCCTCAAGCACCACAGTCAAGGTAAAAACTCACAGTGGAAAAACACTTATGAAGTAAGGAGCAGGCAGACAAATTAGTTATAGGTGAAGAAGCAGGGAGTGACTGAGAGTTACTTTACCAGTAACCAGGATAGAGATGCTACACACAGAGGCTGGGAGCCAGGCCACTTGGAAGTGAACAGACCTGTAACCCTTTGGGGATGCTTCTGCTATGCAAAGGCGTAGGCTGAGAGCCTCCTCTACAGAAGCTTAACAAGGGAGATGTGGAAATAGGAGGAACAAGGCTGGAAGCCAAACAGGGGTGTACAGAGGGTGTGGAAGGAGGGAGGAGAAGGGCTCTTGGCTACGTGACAATTCAGGAATGCAGCTCACAAGACCAGACCAAGCCTGTCCCCTGGGTTCAGAGTTGCACAAAGGCTTACCAACATCAGATCAGTTCCAAGAAACAAAGCATGCAGGTAAGTATCCAGTAGCTATGTTGCCTGAGGATGCAGAGTTCAATGGGGGCTGCCTTAAGCTAATAGCTCCTTGAAAGGAAAACACAGTCAGTCCTCCAGAGTAGCAACAGTTGAGGACATTTCTTGTGGCTAAGAAAAAATAATAAGGAAGAGTAATGAAAATGAGGCTGAGAGAGGTTCAGACTAGAACAACCAAGCAGCTGCAGCATGAACAGTGCAGATAAAATCATGGATTCAGGTTTGAGCAGCAGTGCCCAGTCTGGGAGGTGCAGAGGAAGGTTAGAAGGGGCTCCTGTTGCTGGTGAAATAGTTAAAAACAAATTATGTCATTATTGAATACAATCTCTATGTGTCTCACCGATAAGAAAAACAGACAAACTGCAGTTCAAATGCTTTTCTCCCTTTCTCTTTTCATTACATGGGGCAATTTTGAAAACGTCTAAGGACAGCTGGGTGGGACAAGAGAGAAGAAAATCTTTGTACAGACCTCATAATCAGGCTCAGAGAGAAAATCCTCCCAGAACCTTTTCAGATGCAGCCTTAAATTTAAAACAGAATTAAGGAGGAAAAGAACTTGACAAGGTAAAAAGAGGGTTTCTTAATTTTCCCAGCAGCTTCCCCATCCAAAATAACCCACAATGCTCCCCTGCTATGGTGTAAAACTGAGATTCAAAGACCTCCTGAACTTCTTTCCACCGCTTTCACAATTTTTCTTATATAAGCAGCATTCCCAACAATCAGCTAATGTCAGCCTTTTGGGAACATCTGTCTGCTTCCGTACAGTCCTCCTGCTCACTTTAGAAACAAAATAAACCAGCAAATTTTCTTCCGTGAGTCTCCCATAAACATCTAAATGACTTCCCCTAACGGAGCAAGCTGCTTCCAAGCAATCAATAGCGGTTTTCAGTTGCATGTGGCACTCTTTGTGCTGGATGGAAGAGTTCAGCAAAAGGTGGCAACGCTGCTCCCAGTCTGGATGAGGCATAGGAAACCAGACATGCCTGAAAAGCAATAGGCTTTCCTTTGCTCATCTCAATCAGCGCTTATAGTTTGTTCATATTTAGATGAACACAGCAACGGCAAAAGGAGAGTGTATCATTTCAGATTCTGGGACAGGATGACATCTGGATAAAGCCAGCTTGGATTAGTCAGCTACCAGGGAGACTGCAGGACTGATATCTTGAACTCATACTGGACGTTTATATTTGCATGCATCTGCACAGGAAGCTTGTACAAACTGTTTGCAAAGGACATAGAAGGAATAATCCTGCTTTACTTTGTAAATTACATTCCTTATCCTAATGAAAGAGGAAGAATGAGGCATCATACTAACGTTATTATTAGCTCCTTAGATGCATTCATTTGAAAAAATACAAGAGTAACACCAAAAGAAGTGCTTGCCACTCATTTGCAATCCAGCTTTCATATCAAGAATAACCACGTTGCTTGCTAGACTGTGTTATCTCCGTATCTCCACACATACCTGCAAAGATATTGAAGGCAAGCACAGTAAAATCTCCTTTCAAATGATTGGAACACAAAAATAATGTCTGAGAAGTAGGACAACGTATTGAGAACGTACTCAAAAATTGGGCAGAACTTAAGCTCCAACTCCCCCTGGAACCAGCAGGAAAGTTATGCAATGATTCACTGGGAAAAGTAAAGCTTCCTGCGACTTCAGCCACATCGAAGCATCCTTTAGAGAAACATTCCTTCCTGAATGCTAAGGTTTATTTCAACACAGATAGTGAGCAAAAAAAAACAACCCTTCTCCTGACTGATCGCTGCCTTCTAGGCAGGAATGTGTCAAGAAGCAGAAGAGAGCCACGTTGTTTTCTGCATGCGAGGACCTTTATTTGTTATTTTATTATTATTTTAATGCAGAAGCGGTTGTCCCAGGGCTTATTATTTGGCTGAATGAGCTGAAGTGAGACTCCCCGGGCAGCTGCTGACATAATGAATGATTGTGTGGTGAAGCTGAGAATGTGAATGATGAAGAATTTTGAAAGGCTCTGGAATTTGTGAATAACAAAAGTAGCTACAGTCCCCAAAATCTCACCATTTGTTCTCCACAACAAAAGAGGACTCAAAGGCCTTTGTTTAACAAAATGATTCAAAAACAGGATACGAAAGGAATTAAGGGTTATCTCTACTGGCATAATACAGCAAGCAAATTGTGTCCCTAAGTAGAAAGAGTTATGAATGTATTCTGTCGAACGTATTGTTAACTGAATTACTACGGTTCTGTTTCTTTTATCCCTTTTACAGTACCGTTACCATGTTTCCTGTGTCAGTAATTCTCAAGGCCTTTCAGTCCAGAGTCTGCCAAAGTCTCTCAGCACCTTCCATGGGAGGCTTTGCTCCTCCAACATGCAAGGGGAAAGCGGCTGACCAAGCAAGCCTCTTTCTCCTGGCATCACCATCAGGTATGGGTTCTTGGTTTAGCCAACTTCCTCAGTAGCATTAAAAAATAACCTCAGTCATATTTCTCTTAGATATTCAGTTTTCTTGGTGTCTATACACTGAATGGGCACCAGGTGAATGATAGGTATGCCCAAAAGCACACCCATTTCCCCTGAAGGGGAAATAAGCCTTTCAGCGTGAGATTACATATGAACTCAGCAAAAGACAAGTGAATCTGATGAAGATTCATACCACACTGACAAGTGCTATCCAAACAAATATAAATTCAATTAAAAGACTCTGTTGTATGAGCAATAGACCAAGGAGCGCACTGTATCAAGGGATGGAAAACCAGCTCACCCATGAAGGTTGTCAAGCATAAGAAATCAGACACAAGCAGTGCTGATGCTAAACCCAAACAGGGCACCATATATCAGAAGGACAGCATTCCAGGATGGGGAAGAAGAGGAACAGATACTCACCATGGGACACTTCCTCCTGGTTGAGATCCTGACTGAGGTGCTGGCTGGGCTTTGCAACACTACCCATAGGACAAGCCAGGCCCAAGGCCTTACCCCCAGGTATAGAGGCTCAGCCCTTCTGGTCCAGCATGATTCCCATCTGTAGAGATATGTTTAAAGGCCTCCCACACAGGATGATAAAACCTGTTATCTTTTCTCACTCACAGAATCCCGTCTGCCCGAAAGCCCACAAGGGTCAAGCTGAAGCCAGAGGGCTTTGAAATCATGTTTTAAACATTTCCAAGCACTTAGGCATTCACTATATTAAGCCACACACATCCTACTGCAGCGGACAAAGTCAATTCTGCCTGTGGTGTCTGTTCTACAAATTGCTATAATGCTCCAACTGCAAGCAGAGCTGTAATATAGCTTGTGCTATCCTGACTGCCTCAAGTCAATGCAAATTTGGCTTTCTTCTTTCAAGGAAACTAGGATTTCATATTGGGATACAATTCAGACATTGAAGAAAAAGTTGTCTTTCCATTAATTTCTACAGGTGCCTCATCAGCTCATCCTGCCTCTCAGAAGCAACGCTGATTAGACTACAGTAAAAACACAGCAGTAACCTGTGACCAAAGAGCATCTCCAGTTCCTGGTCTCCTCCAGCTCCCAGTGCACCATGCAAGCCCTGGCAGTAATCTCTCTTAAAGAACACAAGTTTTGTCAGCAGATCTTTACCAAGACTTTTGTGCACCTCTGCTGACTTTCAATGCAAGGTTTTCTTGTGCAAAGTATATTTTTAATGAAAGAAGAAATTATCACTGAATATTTCAATTCTAGGAACTGCGCCAGAATTAAAAGGTAAAATAAAAATCATGAGAAGCATGATAAAAAACCCAAGATATGACAGCAACATTGAGAAGTTGCCTAGAGAAGCTAAGATGAAGAAATCTAATATCAAATTGTTGTGTCCAACATGAAATAAAGCCTCTACAAAACAATGCAGACCTAGAGAGGTTGAAAAAGTGTGCTTTCCAGCAGTGATACCTCTGAAATATGGTTTAACACCTGTTATCAATTCTGCTGTGTGGCACATTTGCACCATTACTTCTTCCGTCTCAGCTACAAATTCAAAAGACTGTGTCTGAGCCTGACATTAAACTATGGAAACACCTCAGCCAGAGTTCAGCTGTCCCATACATTCAAAGGAAAGCCTTCTGTTATCTACATTTGCTGGGCATATTGTATTTTGACATGCAGTAGTCTTAGCTTACCATTTAAAAGAAAACTCTTAATTCCAGTCCAAGACCTATTATCCCTCCCTGTCAACCTCATTTTAGCCTTTTGCCTTCAGCAATGGTAATTTATGGATAAAGATATATAGCATGGCAGTAACTGCATTTTAGCTGCTGATTTGCATCGCTCTTATGTACTGAGCCTTCAAAACCACAAGTAGGCTCCCCCAGCGGATCCCTGTTACATTTGCAAGACGTTTGGGAACAAAGCCTTTGCCTTTTTTTTTTTCCCCTCTCTCCTGACCTTGCCCCCAGCCTGAATGACTTGTTTTTCAGAAAGAGTCTTGTTGTCTCCATTTCATTTCCTGATTCATTCCTGAACACAGCCTTGAGTATTTAAGAGAACTTTTTCTTTTTACTGCTACTTGCTTCTAATATGGCCACAGAAATGTATAACTGCATTAGAAATACCAACAAATCAAGAACCTAGCACTGAGGGAGTGACAAGTAAAACACTGGAGTAGATATCCCCCAAACAGGACTGCTCCTCCTAGCTCTGGGTAAATCACCATGCCCTTTAAAATTTCCAAAGAGAATTTATATTTATTAGAGATTTCTGCACTGGTACAACTTGGCACTGGGAATTACTTGGACCACACCACTGTTTTCAGCTGTTACAGCACACCCGCTTCAAAACGTTCTGCAGATTTCTACGTGTTGAAGCAAAACAACTCTTCATACGTAGCAAAAAGACAGAAGAAATGATGGCCCTAATAATTCATCCAACAAGGGCTACTGACAACAAGTTGTGGCTGCTTTAAAAGACCTCTGTCATCCTCCACAGGAACGCTCTGGAGGAATAAAGCATTGGGGTTACCCACTACTGGAAAGCAGGTCTGCTTCATCACCACAGCACTTTCAGAGAGAAGAATCCCATTTGTGCAACAATACGAACAGGAAAATGGAGCTCCTGCTCCAAAGAGCTTCCTATCCCTGAGGCACGGGGAAGAGAACAGAGTCAGCAGGAGCTTAAGATAATTTTTTGTTTCTGCTACTTGCATCTAACATGGCCACAGCAACAAGTAGCTGCACCAGAAATGTCAACAACTCAAGATGAGAGGGGGACACCAATGCTCAATACACTTAGGCAGGAGCAAACCCACCGCGGCTCCTAATGCTTTCCCGGCATTGCCTGCCCTCACCCTGCTGGTATACAAGAATTGAGTTTGGCCCACGAATTTTTCAGCTGCCTCTGATCTCAGTGGTTATTAATGTGCAGACAATAGGCTTAGTCCCTGTGTCCCTGCTGCCGTGCCCCGCAAATGACCTTTAATTGGTGCGGGACACAATGGGACACAATGGCTGATTCAGAGTCGCTCCTGCCGACCATGTCGCTTCTTATTTACACTCACCAAAGCACAATTGCCGCTTCTTCTGGGCAAAAAGGTTATGGATTTACTTTGTCGGGCTCCGTAGGAGGATGCAGATGGTTTTGGAGGCAAATTGAAGCTCCAGTTAATCTGCATACTACAGTGCACAAACACAGTGCCTAGGGGGTAGGGGGGAAGAGATGCTTGTCAGGAAGGAACACGCTGGCAGCATGATTTTATTTCTCTAAGACATCTGAATGTGGTATGTTACCTTATCCACTAGCAGTCTACTCGATTTTGTGTTACAAGTTAGAACTCTCTCCGTAGTCTTCTGGAGCACTATAAAAAGGAAATCTCACCAACCCCCCTCTCTACTTTCTCAAATTTTACAGCAAAATAAAAATCAGCCACAGAACTCCTCACAGCCCTACTACAAGCCCTGCTCTGTACTGAAAGCAGTGGACTCTGCTGTACTTCCCCACATCGGATCCTATCTCTTAAGCACCCAGAAACACTACCACCACCTTATCTGTGGGTCATCAAGTACCAGAAGTGTTTGCCAACCAGTTGGGACCATTTTGATTAGGTTTTCCAAGTCACTGACTTCAGAAAAATCATAGAATCACAGAACGGCTTGCATTGGAAGGAACCTTAAAGATCATCTGGTTCCAATACCCTGCCATGTGCAGGGAAGCCTTCGCCAAGATAAGTTTGCCAAATGTCTCCATCATTGTACATTTAGTGGGAAAACAGCAGACAATTTCTCAAGAAAGGCTCAGCCAGCTTCACTCAAAGGGGCAAAAATGGCATAAGAAGCTGAAACAACCCCTTCCCCTCTAGTTCCTCACTACTGAAAGCACAATATAGTGCTGCGGTGTCATCAGGCAAGAGGGTGGCATTCTCTTGTCCCAGTATATCTCCTGCCAGAGCACCCTCTGCAACCACAATGGTTGGATGACAATATGAATATTTTCAGTTCCACCACCTTTAGCATCTTAAATAGCATCCCATTGCTCAAAACAGTGTGATGCTTAACGCTGCCAGATTGCCCTTCAAGTTTGGTATTGCATCTCCAAACTAATGTAACAAAGACTGAAAATCAGCTCCTAAGAGGTGGCATTATCTAATATCAGCACCTCTTTTAAAACACAGCCTAAATGAATAAGGAGCAACACTTCCCCTGGGAGAAGCAGCATCTTTTCCATGGGCTAATCATCATTTTATTGTGTTGGCTACAAAACACATTTTGAGGTTTGTACATGCCCTGAAAGACTGCAACATTTGTTTAAGCATAAAACTGTCCTAGAAGTAATACTAAGGTAAATTAGCTATCATTTCTTCAAGTGGGCTGTTTTTCTTTTCTGCTGATGATTTTTATGCTCGTGGTACACATTCAAGGTAGCTTCACTAGACAGGTATAGTGCATTAGAATGGAAACATCAATATGGAGAAACAGGATGTGTCACATTAAAAAACATCATTATGTGTATTTATACTGCAAGAGGCAATGACCGCAAGATGCAATGCAATAGCGACTTCAGCTACACATTATTAAAAACTTCTATAGCACATCAGGTATCACAGTTACATGCTGCATAACACCTATTACTGGCAAGAGGAACGGGCATTTATACCATGTTTATCAGTGTAACGTGATTAAATTTACCAGGAAGACAAAAATTCTGGAAATAGTTTTTGCTGTAAAACCTGAACATTTAAAGTTGCCTATCTCATACATTTACAGACTTCAACTTTGACAATTCTTAGCACAACAATGCCTTGGCTACGTACACAGGGAATTTAAATGGCTGAAACTTTAAAAAGATCAAATAAATATTCCTCTACTTCTGCTTATTTCACCGCCCCTACCAAGATTATGGTTAAAGCAACTAAGGGCAATATGCTCCCTAGTTCTGCCTGCCAGCTTGACTTGCTTGCTAGTTTGATCCTTGTGTCCCACAGGCTGGTCCCCTGCTGCATGACATCTCAAGGAACTAACCATAAGGCCACCCCACAGCCCACAGTGGCATCGGTCCCTGCAGCTCGAAGATGGGATACCAGCATGTGTTTGTCCAACACAAGACCATCTGCATTTTTGCTGATGTCTGATCTCCAAAGGTGCTTTTCTAGACTACTTTCTTCCCAGACACAAGTTACTCTTGCTTAAGACAGACATGAAAAAGCAGACCTCTATAAATCTGCTTTAGGCGTTTCAGCTTAGAATTTGAGGAATTATGATTTTGTTCAACACACACGCATCACAGATCCTTTTTAAATACCATTTAAGAAATCCAGGTCCCAGTGAGGTCTCCACATGAATATGCCTTTCAACCTCAATATAGCCAGGATTTCAAGGTTGACAATGTAATTAAAATCTTCAGATTGCTGTCTTGCTGCAGCAGTTCCTGAAGATAGAGCTGTATGGGGGCTTCTTTCTCTACAGCACACCACCGCAGCTTGCTACTGGACTCCAAAATAGGCTTGCAGCTGCTTCACATAGCTGCTTTTCCCACTACACTCTTATATGTAAACGCACAGAGTTTAAATGCACCAACTAGATGCTAGTTCCAAAGATGAATGTCAAATGCCTTTGAAACCCCCAAAGAATGAAAGGGTTTATTAGCCTTCTATCAGTACCCAACACCTCTGCCATGACTAGGAAGTGGAAAAAATAAGGCATATTTCCCAGGCAACCCTGAAGCCCTTGCTCAGTGTTGAGGTTTTGCTTGCAGTGGGTAAAGCAGCACACATCTCAAAATCTTGCTTCTTTGATCTTCCCCTGCCAGGAATGTCCACACATCACTGTCCGATGTGTGAACAAGCAGACATTGCCCTCTCTTCCCCTTGCCTTCTCCATGGCTCATGGTACAGTTTCGTGCATACCCTAAAAATACCCCAGAAAATATTGTTTTCCTGGCAGAGGAAGGGAAGTTACCAAAATGCTTTACAGAGACATCATCTCAGTATATTTCAGAGTGCAGCATTTGCCTGCTGCTTTCCTAATCTTCCCCTTTCTTTAAGGACTGTGAGTTCTGCTGAAATATCAATGACCTACACATCTTTTCCATACGTTGGAGAAAAAAATATCTGAAGGAAAACAGAAAACAATTTTACTGCAAGGATGTGTAGAGAAATCTGAACGAGACATCTAGAGCACATGGAGACTTGAGGACAGCTTGAGCAGCTGTTCACTCACGAGTGAGACGAAACAATCTATGCTACTAGGAAATTTCTTTTGCAACAGCATTTTCTTTTGATATTAGTCATTTCAGGGAAAAACCTGAAATAAAAAAATATTATGTGATCTGGCAGGTACAGTGTTTAGCTGGGAAATAAAATTCTCAGAAAACCTTATCACGGAGAGAGAACTATGATGAGATTGCTTAACAGGGAGTGTTTGAAGGTCATGACTAGCACTTGCTAAACTACACACCAGAAAAAAAGCATCCTAGAAAGCTAAGGGGGTTAAAAACAGGCACAAAAAAGGTAGTGGAAGATTAGCCCTTAGAGTCTTTTAGTTTGTGCATCACTTTCTCCTTTTTTCCCTCACTGTGACCACATTCCACAACCAACACTACATAGAATCATAGAATTACCAAGGTTGGAAAAGACCTACAAGATCATCCAGTCCAATTGCCGATCTATCACCAGTAGATCTCACTGAACCACATCCCTCAACACAACATCTAAACATTCCTTGAACATCTCCATTAAATAACACTGCATTAATGTTACAACTACAACCACCAGTTATGTGTCACAAGGGGATGCACCCTAGACTGGGAAGGGAGGTGGATACTCTGGCTCACTGACAGCATCTGCAGGACACTGTGCTCGCTACCCATAAAACAACATTACAGCACTGTCAAGCAGGAAACAGGAGGATTTCCACGTCGAAGTTGGTGAGGTGCTCAGCTGTGAATATGAAGAGGGTAGAAATATGCAAGTAGACAAGAGCTCTCCTACAGCTAGTTACATGAAGCCATTCAGAAACATGAACAGAACACTGGACTAAAATTAAGCAAACAATAATAATAAAAACAAAAATCAAATGCTCTGACTGGACTCAGAGAACTGCTAATAAATAAGAACAAACCCATCTCATGATTGGCTAAGACTTCAACAAGCAATGAGTACTGTTTCTGCCTTGGGAATAAACAAGTTTTAATGGAGTTTGTCCGACAGAATCATCACATTTACTATCCAGAAGTAAAGCAGCTCCAAACACAAGACGTGCAAAAATTCAGGTGTCTGCCTCTTTTCAAAGGATGAAGACAGTAATAAATATAGTGCTAACTGATAATTCAGTTACTCATAAAAGAGAACTGTATTTTAACTGGAGAGTTATGTTACTTCTTAGTAGATAAAATTACAAGACCATTTGAATTATTTATCCACCAAGTTTAGCCTCAATGCAAAATACATGGAAATACCGCACCTTACGGCTGAGACAAAAAAGAAATGCTTACTTGCACAGAAAGCGTCCTTCTACAGATTGCTCTAACACCATCTTGATGATGCATCATACACATCTTGAGAAAACTACAGACCTAAGCAAAGACTTAGAGTATTAGCACATGGCAGACATTAAGTGAGTAGAATGCCACATAAGTTTAACAGCAAAAAAAAAAACAAATGAAAAGCCACCTTGGTGTAAGCATCTTTGTATTCAGATGGAGCAGAAAGCACGGCTGGTGATCTGCCAAGGCTGCTAACTCCTCCATTAACGCAGATGTGCTAATGACAAGCAGAAGAATCACTGGAAAGGTCAACAGCAACCTCACTCAATAACGCTCATGTCACCACAGGCAAGATACCGGTACATCAAAATTAACAGATTGATTCAAAATTCTTGCCACTGCAGAAAAGATGGAGCAATGACCAGCAATACTTTTTGAGACAGTCTGATTCAGCACAAACCCTACCCATCTTTACTCAAGAAAGATCTTGAGTTTGTGCTTGGCTCCAGAGCTTAATGGCCATAGAGGAAGAGCTGAAGCGAGCCCCAGAGGAATATGTCTTTGGAGCCCAGGGAAAGACAAACGATGTGAACTCATCACCCACCTCAGCAATAAATGCAGGCACCCTCGAGAATTAGTACCAGCTCACGATCGATTCAGGCCAAAGCAGACATCTGTTCTGTTTTCTAAAACCAGCACAACGTTTAGCTTTCGCAAATGCAGCTTTATATTAATATTAAAGTCAATGGCATTTTGCTACTCCACAGTACACTTATACTATCATTCAAGATTTCATAGCAATCAAAATGATGACACCAGACAGCTTGGAAGATAAACCGTAAGTACTTTAAGAACTGCTCACTGAACATTTACTTGAGACTTAAGAACAGCGAAGAGAGAATGATGGTAGCCACACCAGCAGTCAAGCAGCTGCATGAGGAGAACAGCTCCAACCCCTCCAGAGAGGCTAGCAGCAGTACACTGCAACCAGGGAACATTGAGCCAGCAAAACCTTTCCAAACCAATCCCAGTTGCTACCCTGTTGGCGCTTCAGAGCCCCTTCTTCAGGGCTGGCAGGACTCCTTCCCCAACTTCAAAGCCGCAGGACCTCCGAGATGCTCTTGCATTTACACTGGCCAGAAGACCTAATATATTGGGTTTACACTGGCGAACAGCCCACAGACTCTCACACCTGGCTGACAGACTCCTGCAAAAGCTGGGCTTTGCTCCAGAACCTGCTATCTTTACAACTGTTTCAAAGAAAGTATTTATTCACATGCCTGAAAGTTTCCCTTTGAAGAAACATTGTGGAAGGGCTGAAGAGGCCTGGAGGATCTCTGTAAATAGTGGTGGTGAGAGGAAGGATAAGCATTGTGTGTTTTGGGAGGGTTACGTTAGTTCTTCTACACCACCCTGTATTTTACAGAGGGAAAAACTGCCCAGGAACATTTTGCATGAAAAGTAAAGCAAAAGTCGTGAGCAATGGAGAAGAGCTAAATTTAGCAGGTAAATCCCTAAGCTTTTCTACAGCATCCCCAAGCATGCTAGCTGGCAGCACTATTCAGAAAACAAATTCCCTTAATTCCTAAATGGAAGGTGTTACAATTGTTCAAATTACCCTAGGAGCCAAAGCAGACTCCTTGGTTGAGTTACATGCTTTCACTTTTTCTTTTCATAGCTTGTTCCAGCATTTATTATATAAAGCTCTTTTAATTGCAAAACATCAGGAAATTTCGGACCCCCTCTGGAAATGCCACATGAAGCCAATAGCGGGATCTCATCAGTATGCCTCAATCCCAGGAAAGCAATGGTTTAAAAATATTTTACAGGCACTCAGAGCCTTCCAGCAGGTTTAAACTTGCTGTCACACCAAGACCATGATTCAAGGAGGCAGCGCAACCCAGGGCTGGAACTGGCTAGCTTTTGCCTTTGCTTGGGGTATCCCGATTAACCCCCACACAAAATTAATGGGGATGAAAATTGATAGTCATGCTTTACAGCACCCCTTACAGCTCTTACAGTTTCTCAGACATATTTTTAAATGCTCTAACATTAAGAGCAGATTTTCGAAAGACCCATCTACCATCCAGTCTTCCTTTAGTGATTTCTCTGGCTGAACCCCATCATCAGCCAGGGCAGCAGAAAGCAGACAGGAGAGGATAAATGAGGATTGGCTTAAGAGGGAACAGTTTTCACCCAAGATAACTCTCAGCAGAAAACATTTCTTTATACAAGGCTCCCATTCTTTTGAAAGGTTATCCTGCACTTCTTCACGGGGTATCCTGTTCCCTCCTGAGCACATTGCTATGAGATTTACCACTATTCTGCCTTAGCTGTATGAGTTCATGCAAAATTAAAAAAAAAAGTGGAAAGAAATGCATGTTAAGCTCGCAGCTCCACCTGAAATTGAAATCAAAGATTTTCTGCACATAAGAATTTACAGACACATACCTTTCAGGCTTTCCAGGCTTCCAGCAGGAGCTCCCCTAAATTTAGGCAGCGGAGCCAGTGTTAGGGTAAGCCTTCTGCAGAGAGCCAGCAGCAACCAGCCCACAGAAGTGTTGCAGACATAATATCCCAAACTCAATTTTGGGCTCTGGAAAACTCTCGATGAGCATTTCCCCACATGCAGCTCAAATTCAGATCAATCTGAGTGCAAATTTGTTTTGAAAGTCAGATAGGAATTGATCTGCCCACTTGCCTGAGGAACGATAATACATGCTATATTAACAGCAAAATGCTTTTCTTCTCTTTCGTCTTCATAATTAAGATTTCTATATCACTTTAGGGAAAAGCAGCTTGGGGTATCTTGCCTTACAAAGACCTCTTTAGTTTCTACTTTTCACATGCAATGAAATAGAAAAGGTACTGAAAAATGATCCTTGGCCAAAGGAAAGGGACTTTAATTTGTTTTAAATAGGAAACCCACAATCATTTCAGGTTATCAGCAGTGCCTAAGCAACTTAGTAAAACAAATCCCAATAGCTTCCACCGGTGTGTCTGCTTCCAAAGCTGTTAAATGTGATTTTCAGAAGTGCTTCGATGACATAAGCACACAAATCCCACTGACTTGTAAAGTGCCTTAAGTGCTAACAGAAAGATTTTTAAAAGGTGTTTAGGCTTCTATTACCCACTGAAATCAACAAGAATTAGGCACAAACCTTTAAAAATATTCCCCAAAGGCAACGAGAATTAAACTTTCAAGCTATTTAAAGGAAGCTTTTTCAATGTTCATAAATTACCAGTACTTTCAGCTCCTATCATTTAATGCATCAGGGGGAAAAAAATACAAGAACTAAAAAAAAAGAAAAAACATTTCCTCTCTTTCTTTCTAGAACTGTCTTCCTTTTTTTTTTCTGTAAAACTGGTTCTTCAGAACAGTACTGAACATAACATGAAAGCAGAAAGTAATGATTAATTGCTAGAGAGATTTAAAAGCTTACTAAAATACTTAGAAAAATGTCTAAGTTTATAAATTTTGCTAACATTTTCCACAGTATATTCCAGTGTTTCCTCATTCAACCTCATCAAGACAAATTTGCCATGCAAGGTTCCCAATGAAGCATCCTCTTTCACCATCATTAATGAAGAAAACAATTTCATAAGATATTGTTTTCAGCCTTTGAGACAACACTCTAAGAAAAAAAGATCTATGTAAGATTTCAGTAGACCATAACATGCAGCACTTAAAGGAGGCATAATATCTGTGGCTTAGAGGACTCCAATACATGGCTGTGCAGCACAACCTACATGGTCAGTTCTGGATTTACACAGAGGATTATTGCATATTTCCAATCTTCAGGACTGTTTGTAAATCCTGCCTCACAACACTTTGCAGCAGTAAATTAACGAGTAAGATAAAGTAAGCCAAGATGGCTTGGTGATTGTGTGATAGTGATTCAAAACAACCTTATGCTCTCAAAATTGTGGCAGTACATGCAGGGGCTTTGTCTGTCTGTAGAACTCTGATGTGGGATGCATTCCTAGATAAATGCTTGCCCTGTAGATATGCAGGGAGATGAATAAGGTCAAAAGTCCAACAAACCTCAGATGGCTCAGACCATTGCTGGTGAGGTCCTTAAGTCAATTCAGAAATAGCATGCCCAGGCTTGCACCTGGCCTCTACACATTCCCAAGTTAGAATTTTTTTTTTTCCCCCTTTGTAGCTGCAGCTACAGAATCATAGCATCACTAAGGTCAGAAAAGACCACTAAGATCATCCTAGTCCAACCATCAACCCAACCCCACCATGCCCACTATTTGTGTCCCTCAGTGCTACATCAGTCCTTTTCTTGAACATGTCCATGCAGACTATTTGGCTCTACAGATTGAGATCAAAACACCCCAAACAGGCCAGTGGACAGAACACCTGATTTACCTGGCATCAACCTCAGAGCATGAAATACATGAGGGAAACTATTGCTTCCCCATTACTTTGAATATATTGCTCAGATGCAATATAACCTGAAGTGCATCTTGTCCGTATGACACTCCATTCCTGCTTGTCAGCAAGCATCCCCAATGAGAAAAGGAAGACAGGTGAACAGCCATGCACCTGGTAATATGGTGCAACAAAAACCCGCCTCGTGTAGAAAATGGCTACATTTCTCAGATTCATAAGAGAAACTACTTGAATACTTTAAAATGTAGTGGTGAAATTTAGTGAAAGCACAAAACAGTTTATGGAACTGGTTATAAAATCCATCTGCACAGAATACAAAGCAGTAAGATTTGCCATAAATACTCTTGAAAGAGAAGAAATATAAAACTATTTCATGAAAATGAGAAAATGTTATAATACCAATGTTTCTGATTAAACAAGTTACTCAAAAAGACTATTTTAAAGCAAAACTTAAAAAAATTGGAAAACATATCTACAGTTATCAAATGCTAGGTAGTAAACCTGCACTCTACTTCATTCCTTTTATGGTTAAACAAATTTCTTCTTACACTAAACTGAAACTCCAAGTGCAAAATTACTACTTTAAGTTGCAAGAATACAACAATTTCAGATCAGAGCTCCACCGCCAATTTGTCCAGAATATATGTATTTTAACTCTAATAACTCTGTTTTCCAATCTACTGATACAGAATATTTGCATTCTACAAGGGGTTCCACAGCTGAAAAAGGAGGACCAATTTTAGAAGAGACATAAAGGAAGCATGTTTTGTTCCACTGAAATGAATAAGAGGTAGAAAATTTAACTTGGTCAGCACACACACAGCTTTATGCATATTCTTCTGTATTAAAGGTAGTCACTTCCTCCCTAAATGTCTCCTGCTTTAAGCCATTTTTTGAAGGAAACAGTAAACTTGAAACAGCTGCTCAAAATTTGCAGGGCAGTTCCTTTCTCTGCTTCCTCCCTTTGCTGTCATTCCACTTACCCAGCTGCATCCTATTCTCCTAATTCTGTTTTCTTCACCTCCTGATTTAACCATTGTCTCTTAACACTGCAAGCAAAGTACCTCCTGCATTATCGCCCAGATGCACAGCTTGCAAATACTGCAAGGCTGGTTTGGGATTAATTATAGCATGGCAAGTCATTCATTCATAGTTATTAGCCACACACCTAACCATGAGCTGGACAAAAGCTGGGAGAAAGGAGTTGATACAGCAAAATATCATCTTTTCTCCTGGTCCACACTAAGCACTGCTGTGTGTGAAAAACTATGGCTTTCCATCATGCAATACATGAGCCTGTGGGCTAGTACATGTTGTACTAAGTACATCTTGTTCATAAGATACATTTACCTATGTGGTTTTAAAGTCAAGACGAAGTTTTGAGACAGGTCATCTGACTAGGGAACATGTACGTGAGGTTTTCAAAGACAATTTATGGCCTTGCTCACAGCCATGAGTCTTTACAATCAGCTGCAAGAGCACATCTGCAACTGAAGGAAGAATTTGTCTCGTTAAGATTTAAGGTATTGAAGAAAATAAGGCTGAAAACATACTGCAAGTTCATCCGGTCCTCCCCTCAATCCTTCCTGCAATCCTTCAGTCCTCCTCCCACCCCTTCCTATGAGTCACTTTCCAGCTAAATGAACCCTAAAAGACAGTTGCCTTTTTTTGTTGTTGTTTTTTTAAGCCGAGTACTAAGTATTTCAGAACCTCTAGAAGACAACTATTCCAAAACATCATCACACTTGCTCTCCTCTTTCATATCTTACAGAAATCCCTCGCAACGCAGATCTGTGCGGAGGACACTGAGGGAGGCATTCCCTCCTGAGGACCTCAACTTCTGTTGCAAGTCTGTGAAGTCCCAGCTGGAGCTCTGGGAACCCCAGCAAGGGGGAAGCAGGCAATCCAGCAGCATTCACTTCTCACAAACAAAGAAATCTGATCAGCCCCAGTAATTTCCTTAGGATAGATTGCAGGAGAAGCCTAGAGCAAAATTAACTGAATGCTCTGTCAAAGCCATTAGGCCTGGACTGAACTCAAAGAAAATTATGTTCACTGATGTCTTCATATTTACTTTAAAATGCAGTCATTTTGACAGGCTCATGAGGTAGAAGATCTCATTTTATGAAGGTCTTAAGGGACAAGAGGAACAGAAATATAACATGCTGCTGTCTTAGTCAGCAAAATGATGACAAAATTACTTTACAACTGACTTTCAAAACCCAAAATCCAGTTATTTGGGGAAATTTCAGTCTTTTTAAAAGACACAAGAGTGCTTCAGGTTGACCAAAAAAGCAGCAAACTTGATAAGCATGATTGGGACGATTTTCCTTACTCATAAAATACTATTTGTGCACACAAGCACCTTCATCTCCTTTGAGTACGACTCCAGGAGAACAGCCAGCCCACCAAACGACCAAGCACAGGCTTCATTTACAGCTTGAGCTTTTCTCTAGCACGTGATAATGCAGTACTTCAAGTCATTTGCAAAAGGTCCAGAAGGAGAGAGAGATCTAGATTTCTCCAACTTCCAATCCTCTACTTGTAATTCATTGCTTGTTTTGCATCCAAGGCATGCAGCAGACCTTTCCGGGATGACATGGCAAAAAGGTAGAACAAGGAGAGGCAAACTTTGATGCTAACAGAAGGAGAAAGCACTTCTCAGAGCTGGCTGTTACTGCTTGTTAAAGCACTTGGCCAGCAATGCCAGGATGGGGCTTCAGAAAAGCTCATCTTCCCCACAGAGCCTGCACTTTTACAAAAGGTGTTTCTCCTACAGAAGATGGGAAATACACAAGTTACTAACAAACACACAAACCGGGGCTTACAGAAAGCTCCTAGGAGTAACTCACTTGGAAACTATTCTGCAGACAGTATAGTACAAACTGGAAAATAACTTGATGCAATAACAATTCCTGGCTGTAATCACTGTCTTCCCCCCTCTTGAAATTACATCAGTGCTCAAAAGCTTTGCTCTCAAGTGGCTGCTGCACCAAAGGATGAGGAAGTGTGGGATTTGGGAGTGATTTCTAACACTGAATCTTGCCACAAGCAGAGCTGGGGGACCCACAGCCAGATAGAGGCCATGGAAAGCCCAGAAATAGTGTGGTGTTTTTTTTTCCTTTTCTAAGATTTTTATCTATTCCCACTTTCAACATTCAAAATCTTGCCTTAAAAAGAATCCATTTTACTCTCCCGCGTACACTGATTCATTTCTTAGCTTCTACTTCCATCACATTTTAATTTCCTTTCCTACTATCTACTTATTTGTCGGTATTTCTAAATGAATCCTTTGCTCTGCGTAGTCTCAAAGGAATAACAGAAGAAATCCCCCAAAACAAGCACCTCAAGACTTCTGCCACACTTCATGACATCAAACAAGAACAACCCATCTAACACAGTCAAAGCAGTACAAGGCTGCCAATTGCCACTACAAATCCCTGCGAAGGGCCATTTTTGCCAGCCTGTTCACAATATTTCTCCACCCTTAACCCTCAGCATCCTTTAAAGAATGTCCTCCAGCTGAGGGCAGGAATGCAGAGATGGGCAGAAGTGATGGAGAGGAAATATTGTCTTGCCTGGCAGGCAGAGCCAGGGCCACCATTGCAATGAAACAGGGAATAGCCCAGAGGGAGCGGGAGCCAAGCCGTGGGCAGCAGAGACACTGCTGAGTTATCTTTGAGGCAGGAAACAGCTATTTCTGTCAGCCCGGTGCGAGTCCCAGCAAGCCCAGGAACGTACCACAGCTTTAAATCCCTTCCTGGGAATCCACAGCACGTGTACTCAGAGCTGCCCTGACGTCACAGACAGCCCGAACTAATTAGGGACTGAATAATTAGGCAAAACGCATCCTGTAAAATTATCAAAGGCATCTAATATCTGAAGCGCACACAATGTTACAATAACTGCAATAACTGTAAAACCTGTCAGAGGCAATATGAATAAATGAACGTTTCTGTTATTAATGATGAAGTAGTCTTTAAACCCATTAAAATCACCGTAGCCTGAGACCCAGGGAGGAGAAAGGTGGTGTATGACATATGTGCTGATTACAAGGAAGAGGAATCCGGTCAAGCTGGTAGATGCGTTACTTCGTGCAGGCAGAGCGCTCTGAAAAAGCTATTATTTCTTGATGAAAGGGAGCAAATGATTGGACTGCACCAAGAAACTAGAAATAAATGAAATAAAAAAATGAAGCCTCCTCCCTACCATGCTCACCCTCTTCCCCCAGAGTGGAATATATTTATGGAAATCAGATTAAAAAAAACAGAAGTTTAGCATGGTTCACTATAGAGAAATAAATTAGCAATAAATAAATGAGTAAATAAATGGAAACCCAACACAAAACTTGTGGTCAGAACAGACAATATTTGTCTTTGTTGTAAATGAAGAGAGACTTCAACAGATAAATGTTGATTTTGGCAGCCTGTTGCTCACCCACAGGCAGTCACTTATAATTTCTGATCACCATTAGCATTTAGAATTGACCACAAAGTGGAACTGCCTTAAGTTATCACCAGCAATAAGAACTGAGTACCAAACCTGACCATCAAAATTAAACACTGATTTTCAATGAATTCAAGACCTCATCAAGCGTTCCCTGCAAGGAGGCAGATTAAGAGCAGGGAAAGGCAAATTTGGGGTTATTATCTGGGACAGAGAATGGCATGCTTGTTTTAGTCGCACCCAGATTTTGCAAACACGCATATGCAATGCATGTTACTGGAGCAGGACAGTAGTATGTAAACTGAGAGGGCTGGACCCAGGACTCACGTTACAGATGTAGGTCAGGGATAAGGATCACCGTGAGCTGAAGCCAAGAGTATATCTAAGCTTTCTGCATCAAGTACAGGCACTAAGGTGTCCATCGACACTCACCAGCCCTATCAGTTCCCTAAGCACTGCAGTGTGATGAATGCTAAAGAACAACAGCAAATACATTGAGCCTGGAGTTCAGGGTAGAGTTCAGGGCAGGCAGTGGGATGATACAGATGCTTTCTCCCTCCTGTCTCGAAGCCAAGCACCACTTGCAGTGCCTCACAATGGGATCTGAGCTGACTCTCCATGCTGGCAGGGTTGCAAACATTAAGAGCTGCTGGATCCTGAAATCATCCGGCCTTCAGGGGAGTCAAACACAGGTAACTCCTTCCCAGATTACAGCGCCTGTAAATATTTTAGGAATTGCAGCCCTATGAGACTGCTGAAGATGCACCTATCCATAAAGCAGACATGCAAGCAACAGAGCTCAATACAGGATATACCTAAAGCTGAGGCCTTGCATGGACATTTATAAAACTGCATGGGAAAACAAGACAACACCAAAACAAGTGTGAACCAAGAAGCATGCCTTCATTACTGTTGTTTTCTCTCTTCCAGAGAGGGGGTCCTTTGTCATCCATAATAAAATCGGGGTGAAGGGAGGCAGAGAGTGAAAGCTGCTTTGTGGTGCCAAATGTAAGCTGAGTAACCCAGCTCTGACATGAAAAAATGTGATTTTTCAGAGTTCAGCTCTTTGCAGGGATTCACAGCACTACTTTCTTTGCAGCCAGCAGCAGGTAGCTTGCTCACCAGCTCTCACAAGCAAATTGGTTTGCTCCTTGGGGCAAAAGCAACTGCAGATTCTCTTTAAAGAAATCCCCAGGACTCAGCTTTTAAGGATGTTTTCTGTACAGGAACTCTTTATTATCTAAATAAACTTCAGGTGGCTACACATCCATTCTCACTCCAGCTACCTAACTCTATTTCCACCCACAGCCAGGATGGCATAACCAGCTGCATGTGTGGCAAGCAAGCTTGGCAAACATGAGCTGTCACCCAGCACTTGATAGTTAGCACTCCTGATTGTAGCTTGTGTCATTGCCAAGCTCTTCCTTTTAATAATGTATTTACCAGTTCACGCTGCAAAGATCCTCTCGCATGTAATTAAGTCCAGGGAGGTATCACAGACAGCAGTAGGATGAAACTGATACAGTGCTATGTGAAGTCTAACGTGTAGGTTATACAGTTGATGGATATATATAAATACATGTATCTGCATATAACATCTTCATTCCTTCGTACACCCATGCCTTCTGAACATATTATTAACAGCAGTAGATCTCCAAGCAGAACATACATAGGAACATTGTTGACGTAACATTTCACATGTTTATTCTCAACAGATATTTGTGACTAACGCTGTGGGACATTTCTTTTGTTTCTGTCAAGAAAATATTATTAAATGGAAATATCCCCTTTCTTGCAGGTGGCCTGCAGAGTTTGTGTTCTGTTCAAATATTAGTTACAAATTAATTTGGAAAAGATGGTAGGAAGAACAAGCTTCAGTCATTTAATTAAAGCTCTGATATAGTACAGTCCTTTGCTTGGAGTTTTCCTCTGTTCTAAGGAGCTTTCTTACGGGGAACGATGGGAATGGGCAAAGACTGCAAAATCTCACTGACTTCTATACTTCACAAAAAGTCTGGTCAGCAGAATGTTTCATTTCTCTTAATTGTGAAGATGATCTTGAAGACAGACAAGTGGTTCTTTCTATCCTCTTCTCTTAAGACTTTTCTAAAGAGAACTCCTTACAGTTTATAGCATCAAAAGTTAACTGCCTTAAAGTTAACTCCCTTATATGCATTGCTATTAATTACACTGCAAAGAATAAAAATCACATTCCTTATTATCACTTATCAAGATCATCAAAGTTGACTCACTAGTGTTGAAAGTTGAGCACTAGTTCCTGATTAAAAATAATATAACACGAAATTAACTGAAACATCAGCCATCATCCTAGACTTAATCTACAGCATCAAACATCCACATTTCAAAATGGAACATAGATGTACCTGCCTGCACACAGCATGGATGTCAAAGGTGTTCTGATACCAAATCAGCATTCTCAGCTTTTCCACATAAATTCTCTTTTTGGTTTTTATTGGAAAAATAAAGGCTCTACATTTTGCTCAGCTGATGATAAAGCAGCCCATAGCATTCCCACATATCCCTTCACCTCTCTGTGAGCAGTTATGTCCTTTTTTGTAGGCTCAACCAGAACAAATCAAACTCCTCCTACCTCATACCAACGGCAGAGCACCACAGGGCCCGTAATGCTGTTTTTCAGATTTCTGCCTTGATCCCAGCCCTTCCACCTGGGTTTAGATGGTGGGGTGAGAAACATATGGCATCCCACATAACAGGACAGTCCTCCTCCTCTTCCCAAAGCTCAGGTGAGATGTGGTGGCTTTGCAGGGTAGCTCTAAGAGCTGGGTCTTGGCCACGAGCTCAGCGCCGCCCCACAAGGAGCTGCAGGCCTCACCAACACACCCACACTCACTGCCAGGTTTCGGGCATTGGGCTGTTTGCCTCCCATCCTTGTTCCATATTGCTTATTTTCAATAGTAGGGCTAGACCCACCCTGTTTTGGGACCTGTCCTTCCCTAAATCACTAGGTGAACCTGTGCTATTAAGCCTGTGGTGACACCCACAACCCACCCACAACAGGCAGCAATCAACAATACCAGCAATGCTGCAGACCAGCCCAGGGACAGCACAGATGTCACACTAGAATGCAAACCCAAAACACGTAGTCAAAAACTGCCTGGGAACACCACCCAATCACAGATGAAAGACCACACTTAGGATCTAGGGTTCTACTTGTACCATTATGTTATCCTCAAACTGGTGCTCCCATAGGTCTGCTCTGAAGAGAAATCAAGCTACAGGCAGAAACAGAATCCCAGCTGTACCACAGATGAACACAAAGCAGAGGCATTAACCCAACAGTTCAGTGCAGCATTCGTCCATGTCCACTTCTACCACTCTTACACTGTTAACCAAAATATCCCATGTATTGGTCCAGCTGATCCACATGGAAATGTTACAGAAGTAGCACATATAAAACAAGCTGGCCTCAGATTTGAAAAAGAGCCTGTAACGAAGGTTAGAAATCTTCAACTGAAAGCTGCTTCTTGCACCTTTTTAGTTATTACTGATATTCACCATTTACTGGAAGTTCATTACTGGGCTGCCTTTGCTTCCCCTTCAGAAGCCAATAGCAGCATGTTTAATGATTTTTTTTTCTTATCATTTGAGACAGACGTGGCTCACAAACCATAGCTGAAAATTTACTCCCTATTTCACTTAAGAGGCAAAACAAATTTCAAAAGAAACTCTTCAGAACAAGGCTAGCTCCAGTAGCTTACTCACCTCTGTAGTTTCCTAAACTTGGTTACGAAAAGAGGACTAAAATGACAACAAGGGAGGGGTGGGATGTAAATAAAACCCTACAAGCTTTCTGTTCATTTAAATCAATATAAAGCCAGTCCCAACTCCCTACCACTCTGATGACTTCTCAGGAATTCAATGCTTAAAGGTCACAAATCAATCCTCAAAAGATCAAAAGGTGAATGATGCACAAAATACAGAACACAAACAGCAATTTGGGGAGTCTTTCCAAGCTTTTCCAAAGAAACAAATGTGCTGACAATTTTGCATTATCACAAGCATCCAAGGGATAGGGAAACTGCCCCAGAACAGCACAAACTCCAAGGATAGAACGAGGTAGGAAAACAGGCTTCCCCAGTATCTCAGAGAGCTCCCATCTTACAGTAGGTCTGTAAAACATTGTGGTCCTCATTGTGGTACAGATTCTGAGAACTATAATGCTACAAATACATAATAAAAGCTAGTGCAAGGAAAAAAAAAGAAATTTATGGCCTGTCATACTGCATGCAAGGAAGCAAAATAATAATAATAAAATATAATGAATAATGCTGGCAGTGCTGTCTTTAAGGATAAAAGCATTATTACTGATAGAGCTGAGCTCTGCCAGCTGTCAGACAAAGATGTGGAAGTTGTTCTTTGATTTGTATCACTGCTACTCACACACTTAGAGCATTGGGTAGGGTTTTGGTAAGCATTGTAATAAACCCTAAATGAACCTAGATTGCAAAATAGCTTTATCTAAAATATTTTGTTGGCAGAACTGGGACTCAACAGGTATTTCTCAGCTACGTGGCGCTAAGCATCAGCAAACATCGGCTCTTCACAGTGACCACTTTTTTTTCTGTGAAGAGCCACCAGGAATACAAGCTAATAAACAAATACTGCCATGTAAACCAAAAACAGTGCTTTAAAACCACAAACAAAAATACATGGCTTGTTTGTGGGACCACACAGACCAAAACTTCCAAAATAACATTAATCGGGAACAATGTAAGCCTCTTGGAATTCTCAGGGAAACTTTTCTTCATATCTTAGTGGATTTGAATTCAAGTCCCTTGAAGCTATCTATAAAGAATGTATCTTCTCTTTTTAAATGGCAGTGTATAGGGCTGTAAACAGCTCAGTTGTGCTGTAAACTTGGAAGACGGCATAACCACATACTGGACATGTGGTTCTCATGCAGAGATGCACATCTAGTACCATGTCAAAGATGAAGATAAGGGTACATGAGATGAGAAGCACCAACAACCAACCTTGTCTTTGACCATGCAAGAAATTACTGCTCCTGTCTTCCTTGTTTGCCCTTGCATTTAGCCAGCCTCTTCTACAGCACAAAATTGCATCAAACATCATTTTCACAGCCACCAGGGATGCAAGTTACCTCACTGCCTTTCCCAGCAAAGCATCCCCATGCTTCTTTCTCACTGGTGGGGGTCCGGTGAGTAAGAAGGAATAGCTCAAAACTGTCTTAAACCAACTTGTCTCTTCACTAAGCAAATGTGAGTCAGAGCCCAGTGTCGCCAGAGACAAACTGAGATATCTCCTATGAAACTGCTGCTTTCGGTGTATTATTTTTAGATTTCTAATTATACTGTTACCAAACATACCAGTAAGGCTGAACAGGTTCCTCCTTAAGAAAAAAATAAAAGGAGTGGCAGCAAGTGAACAAACTGAGATGGATTCCATATGCCAAAAGTGACTACCAACAATGGAGATCATAATGCGCTGAAATCCACAAGTCTGACAGAGCAAAAACACAGCAACAAGTTACACTAAAACAAACACTGAGAAACACCAGTTTGATGCAACACTGCTGGGGCCACCTCCCTTCTCCTCCCCACCCACAGAAAGCTCCCAGAGCACATAAGACCTGAAAATTATTCCATAACCTCTCCATATATCCTGGGGCAGTAGCTGACATTTCCAAGCACCTAGTCAGCTGTCAGTAGGCAGACAGAATTGTTATAATAGACTGTCTATCAGCAGCTAAGTTGCATCATAAGCTGGTAATAATATCCTAGTATGGAGCCTTTTAATTTATTTTTAGTACTGTAATGCCCAACAGTATGGAAAGAATACAACTGCAAACGGGTTTCCTGGCTCATCATGTCTGCCCTTTCCTTCTCTAAAGGGTTTGACTGCTGCCATGAGGGTAAGGAGAAAAAGTGAGTATCTAGAACATAGCAGCTGCCTGGGATAAATCGAACCCCTCATCATTATGAGGATGGATCCTCTCTTTATTACCACAATACAAAGTTCAATCTCTCTTGTGAAGTTGTGTCTATGGATCATGGTGGCCTAAATCTCTTGCTACATGGTTATCTTTATATTGCCCAAAACTGAGGAAAAACATTAAGTGCCACTCCTTCATATGAGTAAGTAAAAAATTCACAAAAATCACCACAGCCCTCCCTAAGAATGGTCCTTTCAAATCCATGCTGTTTTTAAACAAATAAAAAAAAGCTCACTTCACCTATGCTTTTGGGAAGTGGCAAAGCAAGGAAGATTTCGGTCCTTCACATTCATAGCTAAAATTCGCTCCCTCCAAGGATGCAGCACAGCACTTGAGATGAGCCACCATACATGCATCTAAATAACAAACCACCACCCCAAACTGTGGAATGGCTGATGCTTTTCTCTGCCCTAAGGCAAAACGGGATAGATCCAACTCTTCAAAATAAGTGAGAGTTGTTACCCCCCAGCCACAAGCACAGTGATCTTCCTCGGCTGTGGCAATAATAGGTTCTCTTTCCCAAAACACTGTGGGATTGAAGCACTGGGTGTAAGCCAAGCAGATCTCAGCATCACTGATAACAGTTATTCACCAAACAGAGTAAGTCATTAGGAAAAACACATTCAAATTTAGCAACCATCCACCACTGGCAGAAAGGTGATCTCCAGCATGGTCTGAGTGTGTCTCTATTGCTCCTGCCTTCCTCCATCAGAATCCCTTTGCATTTTACCTTCCGTTCCCAAGACTCATCTTAGAAATACACTTGCTGCAATGCAGCCAGTTGGTCCAAAATTGTTTTTTCCTCCTACTAAAATACACATGCCAGCACTGCGCAACAGAGGCTCAGCTATCTACTAGTAACTGCCATTCCCTGCATTTTCAGGACATTCCCACACCACAGGACACTGATGCACTTTCCACAGATTAAAGCCTTGTCTATTCATAGTGCTCTGGGATTAGGAGGAAGAAAATCAAGTCACATTTACAGAGATTCTTTCTGATATCCTAAGAGCATGTTCCAAGCCTTCCACTGCTCCAAAAGTCCCAGTCCTGCAAAACTCAGTGTTTCTTTTCGAGTCCTGCCTACACAAAGGGCATTGCACAGCACAGTAAAGCAGAGGCAGGGAGCACTGGTATCCCAGACTCTTACGCCATTCCCCCAGTGAGGGATCTTCTCACTGTGCAGATTGCAGATATCTGCATGCCCTTGGCAGTACAGTGCTCAAGTAGTGCCCCCAAATCCCATCTTGCTCAAGACTGAGTTACTGACCTCCCTCTAGAAGTATAGAGTATAAAAGCAGTTCCCACTTAAAAGAGACCTTCTTCAGGTCACCACCACTTACCTCTATCTGCTTCCCTTTACGCAGAAATGTATTTCCATCCGGTATGATGATACTTGTTAGTACTTGCTTTACATCAATCGTAGTATAAAAATACCCATGCAGACAAAAGTTGCATGCTAAGGGTTTGTTATCCTACCAGTAGAGTTTGATATCACAGTAATGTCAAGAAGTTGCAAAGATGCAATCAAGCAGTTACAGAGTTAATCAGCAACTGCCATTCTGTGCTGATGATGATCAGAAAGACCAAAACAGGCTTGCAATAGCTTCTCCAAACAGATGCCGCCTTGTAAGCAGCTGCCAGCATCCCAGAAGCACTAGCACAGGGACTTATTTCTCACTTAGTTCCGAAGCTAAGTAAACTCCTTCTATTAGAGTTACAGACTTGCACATCCATACAAGCTCCTCACAGAATTTCTCTACAGGGAAGAAACACTGGTTTGCAAAAGGGCTTGTGCTGGGAGGAGGAGGGGAAAAGTCTCAAAGAATCACAGAATCCAGACAACACAGCAGCTCTTCCACCCTGCTCCCATTTTGGTGAAGCTCTGATTCCTTCCCCTTACCTCCACCATATGGTTGCTACTGCTGCAGACTACTGATCTCCAACTGGAGGAGAGGACGTCACAACACCAAAAGAGATACTAGGGCTGGAAAAAAATAACACTGCTGCAAGTCTGCAAACTTGCTTGGTCCAGTGAGACCTCCTCTGTCTGCAGGAGGTGATTTTACCTTTCCAGACAGCACTTCAGTTTAAAATAAAATGCTGCAGGTGTTACACACAATCATTGACCGCCAGAAATTCCCACTCATTCATCCTTTGCAAAGGCTTAGAGGAACAACCTCCAGCTTAAACACAAATTCTGCTTCCAAATCTAAACAGATCTGGCATTAGCTAGCTGGAAACAAGATGAAAAAGGCACTGTTGCTATTCCTAAAACTAATACAACAGCAGGACTGGAGCCATTGGAAAAGCTGGTGGGTTTTCATCCTTCCAATTGTTTTGCACCCATTTCTTCAGACCAGGTTTCCATGTGCTTAATGTGCACTCACAACAAAACCTTTTGTTTCAGCTCTGCTCTAAAACCTTGCAAGATCTTAGCAGGTAATTCAGCAAACAGGTTAGACTGAATGAGTGGCATAGAGAAGTGCACTCTCCCCTACAGGTAGGGAGAAATAGAAGATCCCAGTATTTTTTAAATGAGCAGACATATGAAAGGACTGAAGTTGTATTCTCATCTGCTGCTCTTCACATACAAGACAGACAGATGGGCAGATGACATTCAACCTATTTTACTTGGGCTCTGAAGCATGCAAGTGCTACATCTTCCTTGTCTGGGGAGCAAGGCATAAAATTACTGTTCCACCTCAGGTTTGAAGTTGACTACTGCTCTCCACCTGCCTCAAACTGCTCCAGGGAAAATGCTTAGGGAAAATGGGAACCCCAAATAATGGTGGGGTGTTTTTTTGCTTGTTCTATTTTTTTTCCTCTAGTGTTTGTATCAAAATCATGCAGAACTTCAGGTCCAGCCATGCCAGCTGCAGGCATGCAACCCAGCTGCAGATCAAGCCTGCCTCTCCACCCTGTCTTTAGAAATGTCCTCAGCTGTCAAATATGAACATGACAACCAGACTGCCACAAAAAGCACATTTCTGGCAAAAAGTCAGAGGGGCGAGTCAGCTGGGTATTAGATCTGCAATGGGAATCAGAGAACTGCCAGCCCAGATCTCCATCCACATCCACTGTCCTCTCCCAAGGAGTCTACACTCAGCTGAAGATGCCATCAGTTCATGCCTGGCTCCCATCCCAACTATCTGGGCAACAGAGGCTGAAATACCATTAATGGATTAGCAGAGATAAGCAGGATTGGGAAACTGGTTCTCTGCTCTGAATGGCAGGTGCTGTAAGGAAAAACAGAAACACTGAATGTGCTTTAACAGCAACAGGAAGCATCTCAAGAGGACTGATACAGGAAATCTGCCAAGCTTTTCTGTTAAGAGATTTCATCTTATTTCTTGAGGGGTCTATTTTAAGACAATTTCAGTGACCTTACTTAACAGAGATTATGCTGTGTTTCAATTAATTTTTACAGCATTCTAATTAATATTTTGGTGTCTGCTGAAAAGCATGCTGAGCTGTGTAAAATCCACCCGCGCAGCAAGATGACAAGTGTTGTTATCGAGGCGGAAGGAAGAGGACGAGAGCCCTCGAGCCTTGCTGCCAGGGCAAGCAGCACCCCATCCGATGACAGCTCCTGGCCAACACACAGGAAAGGTCAGCATTCCTCCCCACACAGCCAAGCCACAATTATCAGGGCGGGAATGTTTTCTCCTGCTGACAAATTTGCCCATGCATTCCCAGTGTAAGCAGAGAATGTTCCCAGCACCTGGTCCAATAGCTGAGCCCTAGGAGGTGTATACACATGCAATTTGAGTTAGTGCCACTTTTGGTTTTTTGTTTGTTTTTTCCCCTTCAGAGCACTGAACTTAGCTCATCTCAACCAAAAAATTAATTCATTGGCACGCTGATCACCTCCTAAGTAAATAATTGTCAAACACCTACCTAGGCTTCTATGTCAAAAACCTGGGGTCAAGAGAAATGCTCTAATCAGTTGCACTTAAGAATTTAAACTCAAAACAAAAAACCTTCATGAAGACTCTTAACAATGTGAGAGGAAGTAACTTACAGCCTGAGAATTTCAGACAACTGCAACTGCTGAGCACTGCCACAAACGCAACTTTTAATCATCTAAACCTTTGCAGGAGATTATGGCTCTACCAGTGGGATGCTGCACAAGTAAGTACCACCAGCAGCCTTGCTAGAGGCTGCCTCAAACATTTCTTCTCGAGTTTGTAACAAATCCTAAATCAGAAGGAAGCAAGGGGAGGTCACAGAGTGGAGAAGAGCAAAGTAACCTTCTTCATTTTTTTATTTCTTCTCCTAGCTGAGGAAGACTGACTTCGACGATCAAGGAGGCAGGAAGCAGCAGCTCATGAAGGGCTGCTTGCAACATTTTCAACTCCCTTCTTGATATAACAAAGCAAGCATGCTGATGTTACAGCACAGAGCACAGTCTCCCCCATGAAACGAATGGTGGGTCAGCTCAATACTGTGCAAGGGTTGCTTTTTCGAACAGTTCCATCATTTAAAAAAATAAACTCTGATAGCATATATGAAATTGAAAATTATTTTCCAAAACAGCCATATCAAGGATACCATTAACAACAAATGATATATGCCAAACTTCAAATAACTCACATATGTGGCAAGCTTAATGATGTTGACACCAGGCTGGAACCATTCCAGTCAAGGTATCTCCTTCCCTAAGCCTTTCACAGTGCTACATGATGTATGCAATAAAAATGAGGAACTTCCAGTGCTGTGTCTCCAAAGCAGCTCAAAAGCCTTCCCTTCTTTTTCAAGCCAGCACAGCTAACAACTTCAAGGTCTCTCCACACAAAGGTGTAGCCACTGAACATTTCTCGGGTTTCAGGGTACAGCCTTCCTTATAACTGAGATGGAATGAAAATTCAAGCATTCAGAACATTTCAAGAAGAATTAATGCTCACTACAAGCTCCAGCTTTATTTCCTTCCTTGCTCTGAAACAAATTAGATATGCTTTTGATAGACAAAAAATAGTGTGCATTTCTATGAATAAAGTAAACAGGTAAAAAAGAGAAATTTAGTTGAATGCAAAGAATCTACCTTCAGATGTAAAGCTTTTGTCATACACTTGCAGCTATCAGTTGGTTTCTTGTCATCATTTTCATCAACAATACGGAATATGCCTTAAAGCTCAAGTTCAGACTGAGGAAGTAACCTCAGCAGATGGAGCAAAGATCTCTGGCCAGCTCAGCACATTGTATATGGCTCACTTGTTCCTACTGCAAAAGGTTTTATAACACACTTGGCAGAATTATGGAAAAGCAGAAGGACCTACAGATACATACAACAAGTATGCTAGTAAGAACAAGTATGCACAAAAGGACAGCACAGGGGAAAAGAACTGTAAAAGCTACATACAAAATAGAAAGAGCCAGAACAGAGCACATCTTCCCCCTACCTGGAGAGGGTTTGAACACCTGGAAAGAGCTAGCAGCAGCTATAAACAGGCTGGCTTCCCTCCCTGAAGTGGGCTTCACAACTTGTTTCCAAGATGTCTGCATCCTCAAGGAACTCTTAAAAGATGAAAAAAAGAGAGAGAAGAGCACACACTGGATTCACTTTTCCTGGACCGATAGACTTTTTCTAAGCCTTTCACTTTTTCTCCAAAAAGAGAACTGGTGTACAGTCAGCTGATAGCTATTCTGACAACTGAAGCCAAAAGAGGTAACAAGGTAGTACTTATGGCAAGACCTAAATCCTCACAGTATTAATGGCTGTGCCGCCTGCTTAAAAATGGATTTAAAAGAGGGACGAGAAAAGGAACACAAAAAGAAAAGGGGGAACGAGAAAGAAGGACAACGTTGGCCCTAAGCCTGCAGTTATTGATTCTGCCACAAGGAAGAAACAAATGCCAAATCTATGTATTTTCATTGCTCCTCAGTGAAACGATCTGCTATGCAGTTGCTTTCCCATGTTTCAATGGCCTTTTAGAGAATGCCAGGAAGGAATAGCCTTGAGAGGCAGGGTATCCACAAGGCTCTCCTACCATACTGCAGCTTCCACTTAAAAAGGCCAACGTCGCCTTACAATTCACTGAACATATTTACTTGTACACTGTCTACATATGTTGTACTTAGATGTCACAGCAGATTACTTGCTAATTACACTAGGAAAAACCCAAGTAATTACCATAGACTCTTTCTTCTGGTTCAGAAGAGGTTGGAGTCAGGCATTTACATGACAAATAATCCCACCTCCAACATGCTGCGGCAGCTTCAAGCAGAAAGAATTCCTTGCCTTTGGACACATGTCATTAAGTAATCCATTTATTTTATTTTTCAAACTCAGTAAAAACTGGAGTTGCACCAGAATGGAAACACTGGAAAAAAGTGTCCTCGCTCTTAAAGATTCAGTCTGTTCATGCCAACAGAGCAAAATCAAATTCTTTCTGAACGTTTTATCTGATATTTTAGGCTGATAAAAACTTCTTTTCTGCTACTGAATGAAGGAAATCGTATTACCAGGGCTGATATTCATCAGAAATATTTTGAACTGAATATGTGAATTGCTTTTAACTGAATTTAAATCGATAACTGCACTACTGTGGTTAGTTTTATTGAATTGTACATTGGAATAATATCATTTCAATTATGTTATGATAGTATTACACTCCACTACATGCTGTATTTATTTAGCTGGAAGGTGAGATGTACTACTTCTTCATTTGACAAATCAGACTCACCATAGTTTTTAATGCAATTTCTTTGAATGATCACTCAGTTTACACTACTATATAGGCAACACGCATTTGCCTTGAAAGGTCAACACCTCGAACAGTCTCAGCCTTTGATATTGCTGCTTCTTTGTCTCAGAAATAAAATACTGGATGGGGGAGTGTTCAAAATGAGATTTTTAAAAAGAGAAGAATAAGAATTGGTAGCTCCTGATGGAGAAATTAAACCAAATTATCTTGAGCAAAGAGAATAATTAGCTCTTGCTGACACAACATGCAGTTTGTGCCACACCTCTGCTCTTGTCATGGAGGCCCATGGCAGAGCTGGGAAGACAAGCCAGCCCTCCCTGCCTCTAGACAAACAGAACCATATTGGAAACTTATAAAAGAATCGCCCTTAAAATTAATTTAAATCCCAATCCACTCCCCTTGCAAGCATACAAGTAACATAAAAACACCCAAACAGTGTATATTAAGCACATGTCACTGTGCCTAAAATTACTAGTGGTTGCTTCCACAGATGGGATTTTGGATGCAAGGGTGGGTGTGTTTCGGGGTTTGGGGGTGTTGGTTACGCACACAAGCATTAGTTATGCATGCAAAAAGATATCTAAATCTTTATCACTTCTCCCTAGTGGAAATACAAGGGGGGAGCAGACTGTCATCTACTATAAACATCTGAAATTTTTATTGCTTCCTAAAATCCAGCTTTAAAATGAGAAGGAAAAAAAAACATATGGATTGAGACTTTAAGTCTCAGTTTTCTCTGAAAATATTTTTATTTTTAAAACATCAGCTTCACATGCGTAAGTTTTGCCTTTTTTCTGTTTGCCTCCGATAGCATTCAGAAGACCAAAAACACTAAGACAGTGTAGGAACCCTTAGTAAAACATCATCCTGATACACACTTGCCAGCAATGAATTTCAAAATACTGGGCAAAGGGAGTCAGAAGTGCTAACCCTATTCCTACAGGTACAATGGGAAAACCAAAACCCGAAGAATAGTCTGTGCACTGGGAACAGGATGCTGCCCTCCTGTCCAGCCCTGAAAAACACTACAAACTTGTTTCACTACGATTAACATTACAGTCATTACCACAGATATGCTTACTGAAAAACTCTTCTTCCCCCCACCCCCAGAAGTACCAGAACCACAAACCCTAAATCCCTGTTCTGGAACTGTCAGTAGTCAAGTAGTTTTGTCTTTGGTCTACCAAAAGCCAAGCTGCTGAGTTTGACTAATAGTCACCAAAATCACCATTGGCTTTAATTACCTAGAAGCATCATAAAGGACTATTTTTCCTTAACATAGATAAAATGCTACTAAATAGATTTTCCCCACAACAACCAATCATTGGCTTTTAGATACAACATTAGTCAATTATGTTTTTTCTTCAATTACTTAAATGATGCAGATTTCTCATCAGCAGAAAAGGTAAAGTCTCCCTCCAAAAGACATTCTTATTTTATTACTTTGGTCCGTCTGCAGGTCTCTGACCTGTGATAAATGCACTGCCCTGTTCCTCACCCCTTGTTTCTCATACTCCCTTTTCCATGACTGCTACTTAGAATTTAATTAATTTATGTTGAGACTAAATAGAGAAAGGAGACAGCATAGAACAGCTGCTTTGAACAAGCAGCAAGTCCAAAGTGCAACACACATCACCCCCAACAAACAGCTGAACGCTAATTTAACTTTATTTTCATATCAAAAACGCTTCATTGGAAATCTGCACTGAACTCTGTTCATCTACAGAGGAAAAATCATTAATTCAAGATATTCCTGCATGTTGCCAACAGTTAGAAATTTCTAACTTATACATACCTAACTTTAACATGCCTGTACAGGCTTATTAACTGTTCCCAGGGAAGGAAACCAAATGAAGTCAAACTGACACCAACTGTTGCCTAGGTGGAGAGAGCTATCAAGGGGATCTAGAGAGCCACCCAAGCCCCGTCCAGGTGAACCCTGACTTCTGCAAACAAAGGCATCAAGTGATTGCTCTTTGGTTCTTTAATTTTGTCTGAAGTGGGTCTGTAAGTGCTCCAGATGTCCCATGCTTCAACTGGGTCTCCTGTGCTCAAAACACACTATTCCCAGAAACATCCATGCTCGCTTGTGTGTGCTGCTGCAATCTAGCCAAGAAACTATTACCATTTCAATTTAAGAGCATCAGTGTGTGACAATTAGATATATTAAATTCTGTTAGGCCAACAAAACTTATGATTTAACTAGTAGAACACATACCAATAATTTATATGTAATTTTTCTATCAGAAATTAATCCACTAGACTTCATGCGCTGATCATAATACTTGTGGGTTTTGCTTTTCCATAAAAACATTACAGATATGCAGTAAAGCGCCAAGTTACAACACTACCTATAATTTCATTCTCCTTGCTGCCAAGTTGAGCTCGGGTCTTTTGCTATGCGTACAAATGCTAATTACAACTCAACACTAATGCTAATCCTGACATCTGCTAATTAAAAGATCACATCTTCTGCAGAGTCAGCAGTGCTATTCAAATGAAAACATTAATCAGTTTAAAATTAAAGAAAAAAATCAATCAACAAAGCAGGAATTTTAGTCTTTGGTTCAATTAATATCAAAGTGCAAACTGGGAGTACTCAAGAGCAAGTGTCACTACATTGTCCATGCATATCTGATCCTCAGTAAAAAGGGAATCTTTAAACACTATGTGGTTTCTCTGTTCTCAGTAATTGTCTGCTTTCCCTCTTACTCCTTTAATTCTAGTTCCTTTATAATCATCACTCCCCGACCTCCAAGCCAAACTCAACCCTAACCAACAGCTCAGAGTACACTCAACTACACAACATGCTTCTAAACAGCTAGAATGTCCCACTTCAACTCAATGGGATCACTCTGCTCTACAGATAACACATATACGCATGGGATGAGGACCCTCCAGAGCAATTACAACTTCACCCGTCTTTTCCATCAGTCACCTCTTGTAGAAGATAGTTCACATTTGCTTCCAACTTTAGCACATACAATAGACAGGAAAGCAAAAGCAGGATGCAAAGAGGATGCAAAAGCCACTTTTAGCTTCATAACAGGGAGGGGTCCTTTCTTTTGACAGTGCAAACAGACCATGAAAGTTAAATATTCATACTATAAACAAAACCATCGATCAGCCTAATGGATAACCCAGCGGCATTTCAGCCAAGAAACTGGTTCCTTCTAATAGTTTCTCCAGCACTGGGAAATCATGGTATAGATGCCCACAAAGTAACTCTTGAAGTTTCCAATTTCTGGAAAGACGTCTTCAGTTCCGAAGGAAATGAGGAAATATTAATCACTGGAAATTTTGAGAAGATGACTTCAGCTTGTTTTAGTGGTGTAATAGCCCCACAACCTCCCAAACTAAAATTCAAAAAATCCCAGCAAAATGAAAAAACCCATCAGCAACAGCAGCTTCAAACCCAACACTAAGCCAGCAGCAAAATACAGCTCTTTGCTTGTTTAGTGTTCTACTGCTTAAAATTTGTTTTAAAATACTCTATGTTTACTGTTCTGCTGTAGCATAATGTGGGGAAAAAAAAAAGCTCTCTGCATTTGTTATTCTAGTTATTTATAAGAAAACTACAAAATGCGTTTACTGCCTTTTAAACAATGCTAATATTGAAATGCTCTTTTTATATACAGTACCAAGGTTTCTTTCCCTCACCTTCTCAGCCATATCCCCTGCAATTGCCATCTTGCACTTCAAAATTTCCTCTGTCTTACACAGTGAGAAGTCTTACACTCTGATATACCAATGGCTAATAATACAGTGTGGCCAGTTGTTAGTCACGTTGATAACAGATGAAACAAAACTACCAGTATTGTTCTGTAACATACAAGCAGTATTACCTAGTCTGATTTAAACAGAATAGGCAATTCAATCAAAGGAAAAAAAACGTGACAGAGCCTTCCAACAGCAAAAGAATCTTAAATCATTAATGAAACTAAGAATTTAATGTATGCAAATTAAATTATATATGCATATTTCAATGGGCTAAAAGTTTATGTGCATACTTTACTCTGGAATCTGTCTTGTGATACGATTAGAAAGAAATGGTGACAATTCAGATTTTTTATTACTTTGGACCATAAAGCATTCACATAATTTATGTTCACTTAAAAAGGTACAAAAATCCATCAATTAAAGCCAGACCTCAGATGGTATAAATAGACTGTAGCCCCACTGAAGGTGCTAGAAGCACTGTCACAATACATCATTGAGGATCAGGTCTTGCAGGTCTAAGCTTGTTAAAAAGGAAAAAAAAACAACCCAAGAAAATCTTGAGGTTACACAAAGTCCCATTTGTAATGTTAGCAGTAATATCACCCTCTCCAAGAACAATTCACTCCACCAAGCACAGAGAAACCCAATTTATGTGCGATTTGCAACAGAAGATGTGGATGTTTTGAAACATCCTTCAGGATGGATCTCATCATGAGTCCCTTACAGTGAAGAGATGCTGATGGGCTTTACCTGGGTACCAGCTTCCACAGACTTCGGAGAAATTAATTTGCAACCTCTTTGCCTCTGACCACCAGGGATGAAATTCAGCAACAGGTTCAGAAGCTACCAAAGGTTTGACACAGAGTTCATCAACCTACGCAGCTGTTAAATAAACCTATTTCTTTACAGAAGACTTTTTAAGGTGAGAAAAGGAATGATTCACAATAAAATATTTATCCCACTGGCTGTGTTGTAACAAGAAGTTACAATCCAATTACAGAGCATGACATTTTGCATCTAGTATGCTTCCCTTACAAATGACTGCTGAAACTTTTCCCCATCCTTAGCAAAGCAAGACAGAGAAACATCCCTGCCTCAAAAATGTCACTTATTGGTTTTTTTTTGTTGTTGCTGCTGTTGTGTTGTTTTTTGTTTGTTTTTTTGACTTGTGCAACCTGACCAACTGCAAACCATTTACTGGGAAGACACAAAAATGCTGGCAGCCAATGGGCCCTTTCAAAAGCTTCTCCGCTTTAGACAGAAAGAATTGCTATACTGTATTGGTAAAAATACACATTTCTGTTACAACAGTGAAAGCATCCATTGGAACTCGGTGCAGTTAAGTGAAAAACAAGATGTCATTTTCCATTTTGACACAAAATTCACTATTTTTTTTTTCTTTTTAAACAGATGAGTAACATTGCCAATGAAGAAATACAGCAAAGCAAAATACCACAGTAGACTTTCCCAGTGTGCAGCACCACTTCCATCTAACTCAAATGCTGCCCAGGAACCCAATCTAACCAAGTTCACCAGCTCCTCTGCATGAGCCACACCTGCCAAAGCACTGCGCCTTCCCTAAGAAAATCAACTTGGGTCTCAAATGCAAAGGAGGATTTCAACCTTAGCAGCGTATCTGCATAAGTGCTTTGTTCAATTAAGACCCTGACTGTGTACACCTCTTCCTGTTATCATTGCTTTCGGGCAATCACCCAATGACACAGGATCTAATGACCCAATTAAAACATTTCTTTAAGCTCACAGCATTTGCGATGCCAGCTTACAATACAACTAATAGTAAATGAAGTTTAATAGCTCATAGTGAACATATTCTTTAAGATTTTTTTTAAAACAAAAGAATGAAAAGAAATAAAAACTGCTGTAAGTAGAGAACAGACAGACACCATTTCTGAACAGTGTTAAACAAGCTGATAATATTTAACACGGTATACAGTAAGCTATAGATGCCAAATACTAAAAGTCAGTGTAATCCAATAATATGAATGCTAGAGATTGCACAGATCCAGAATTTCAGCTTTTTCTCAAGGTAGCTTTTTTAAGATATCAAAATGCCACCTTACTGCAAGATCATTGCCAATCCTCAGCAAACCAGACGTAGGATCTCAACTGGAATTCTCTCCAAGGTTTTAGGTTCCAACCCAAGCTGTAGGCAAATACCTGCAGGGTCACTCCCTTGAGGCGGGGCACTGTGAATTATCTTCAGAATTGGAAGGGGAACAGACAAGGGCTTGTGCCATTAAGCCTTCTCCTGCCTGAGATCACATTAATATGGATTAACAAAGTCTTGACACTTGACACCTCATTAAAAGCCTGGAAAGGTAAGCTAGCAAAAACCTGAAAAAAAATACACAAAAAACCTGAAGGGCAATTCCCTGCCAGTGCTAATGCTAAATCCAATCTATTCAAATGAGACCGATGTTTGCTAAGATACCATATTGAAGTGCATCCCCTAACTTCTCATTGCTCCAGTGTCTGTAGACAAGCTCGTTCTTTGTCACAACTGTCCTTTCACATATGCATGCCATCTAGTCCCCACGTCCCAATTTTTCTAATGGAGCTCCAAATTCACACGCTTTCTAAAAACAAAAACAGGAAAACAACTTGGAAAATAAAAATCAATGCTATAGAAGTCTGTGCCATTCTACGAACAGTTTGTGTTAACAGCTGCTCTAAAACCAGAGGGAACACAAGCCCACATTAAAATAATATTTAAGATGCTCACAGCAAGAGAGCAGATTTGAAAAAACAGAATGATATTCAGAAATAAGTCAGCACTTGGACTTGGCTCTACAGCTGTGTCCTTCGGTAGGAAAGCTGGTCTCGACACAACACCTCAATGCCATTCAGGCTCAATCAGCGCTTTCTTACAGAAGCAGATGGTAAAGCTGTATTGACAGGAGCCCCAAGTGTATCATAAGCTCTAATCAGAAATCTAGTTTATTTCCAATAAGAAGAGGATTCATTCAGATTTCAAATTGCCAAATATTAGGGAAATGAAAAAATAAGATTCAAAGATATCATTAAAATATCATGTTTAATTCCCTTGGGCCCTGGCTCTGTTTCTAAGTGCTGCCCTGGAGAGGAACAGACAGATTTTGAACACACACTTACAACTGTTTTTCTGCAAATAAATTTTATTCAAGCAGAATGCACACATCTTTGTGACCCAAAGACATTCTTAAGAACACAGCTGTGCAAGGGCACATCACACAGCCACAGCAGTTTGGGGATAACACCGAGCTAAATGTACGCAAAGGTGTTTGGTGCACAGATAAATCCCCAGTACTTGGTGCAGGTCAACACAACCACACTGCAAATTGCAGAAGTGCCCTAAATCACTGCCATAAAACACACACACCATTTCAGAAGATTAGGGAAGGCAGAAATACCCTTTCTAGACATCAACTCTGAAAACTGAACTACCAAGTCCAACATCTAACAAGTCACCCAGAAGAAAATACTCCAAATCATCTCTAGCAGAACCTGATATTTTCAACCAGAGCAGTGAAAATGTCTCCAGTCTCAGCCCCCCTTCTTTTTTTTTTTTTAAGGCAGTAAGTCACTTGGTTTTGTCCTTGATGGGATCCAATCCCATGCAGCTTGCCTTTGATTTTTTTAATTTGATCTGACAACTATGACTGTAAAACATCAATTGAATTTTTAAACCACACTGAAGTGAAGACTCAGCAACATCTGCTTTGTTTTCAACATTCACTTAAAACTTATTCAAAACAGTAGAAATTTTTTTCCTCATCATTAGCTGGCACGCTGTATTTACATACCGGTATCGGCTCTCCTTCTACTTAGTGAGAGTAACATATGCTACCTTACATTATGGCTGAGGAACAAAGGGATATTGCCTTAGCCCTCTAAGGAGGGCAAAACTGTCCAAACAATGGTACTGCATAAATTATACCAGCTGTTTGTGTACACTTAATTTTTTTTTCTTTGGCTACAGCTAAAATGCAGTTTTTCCATTGCGGGATGTGGCTTACCAGTTTAACTGCCTCACACACTGAAAGTACAAAGATCACTACCTCATAACTTAAAACAGCTGCTACCATGGAGGATACAAGCAATGGCATCCCTGTAAAGCTCCCCTCACAAGTTTGCAGACACCAAATTAAAGCAGGCTCTGCACCAGCTTGCACAGATTCTGCCACAGCCACCAGTGCATCACTGCCATAGTGCAGGCCTTAAAATCTGCATCTCTATCCTATCCAAAATGAAGGGCAGCTCAGCAATCCAGTCACCTACCTAAAAAAAAAAATCAAAGCCAACAATGCAGAGAAGAAACCAGTACCAAATAATTAGGTACAGGGTAAGTGAATTTAACACTACATATATGCAATACTAATAGATTAGGGCACATGCTCTGCGTATATATAGCACTGCATTTAAGATGCAGGAAATGCACTGTGCTCCCACATCTCTCAAAAGTTCTGTGCAAGTTGTAAAATGTTACCGTAAGAAGCTGAACTTCAATTCTGTCATGTTTTCTTTGAGTGAATCAAAAATAGTAGGAAGATCAGAATACACCTTACACGCTGAGTTCTAACACACTTATAGAGATATATACACACTGCGCATAATATACATACGCACTTGTATATACGTATATATTCTATATGTGTTCATATAGAAGAGCTGCTCCAAAAGTAATGCCTCCTATTCTATTCTGCTCTCCCACAGTGTCAGAGGTGGATGTCGGTGATAAATCAAGGTTGAACCTTCCCACCAATATTCCATTACACATTGTTGCTGTGTAACAGATGGCAGCAGAGGGGCAGTCTGACACAATGGCATCTGACATGGAAGTGTGTATGGAACAAAGGTGTGTCACTGAATTCTTCCATGCAGAAAAAAATGTAGCCACTGACATTTGTTGACGTTTGATGAACGTTGATGGAGACCAAACATCATTTCCATCATAGCAAAGGGGTTCAAGTGAGGGTCACCTTCAGCTTTCTACTATTTTTAGAGAAATTATAAAGAGGAGAAAGAAAAACAATGAGACGTGTAACACATAAGCATCGTAGCTCAGCAAGCATTTTCATGCAAAGAGTGACACCATTTTAAGCAGATATGCACCCCTTGTGCTGTCCCATAGCTTGTACTGGTACCACACAGCTACAGAAAATCAGCTGCGAGCCAGCCAGGAAACAAATCCCAATTGAAAACAGCTCAGCCAGAGCTACAAACCAAATGGAGGTTCTAAAATTAGAGATGCATTTCCCAGGCTGGTTCCTCCCCACACAGCCACAGAAACAGATGGCAAAGCCAAGAGTTGGGTTTGGGGCCCAAGAGCAGCAGCCAAAACCTGCACAGAAACATCTGCCTAGACTGCAGCTCTCTGTCACTTCAGAAAGGAGGGAAGAATTTTTTTTTTCTGAATGTTATGAAGAAAGACTGCAGTGGGATCTGTCAACTCCATATTCAGAGGACATGCTTCATTAGCTCAATCCTTAATTTGTCCAGGGTCAAGGAAATATCTGGGCTGCACAAAGTACCTACCCCAGGATGCCTTCCCAAATGAGTTGAGACAGACATGTCTCACAACATCTTCTTTATTAATGTTTTTGGAAAAAATGGAAGGGCAAAGGTGGAATTAGGCTCACAGACTGCCATACTGCACAGAAAACAGTAGAGGTACAAAAGCATGCAACAAAAGTCCCCCGGGGTGCAAGGTGTGTAGGGGGGGTCTGGGGCCATGTTAATTTCTCTACAGCATCACCAGCCATCCTGCTGGATCGGCACTGCTGCTGCACTGAGCACCTGCTTATCACACAGTCAGATTTAAATTGGAAATGTACCATGAGCCAAAGCCAGCAATTTCCTGAGGTGGGATTCACCTCCTCTGACATAAGGTATCTGCAATGTAAACGTCTGAGTTTTCACCTTAGGCTTCCCTTACAGTCAGCAGAGAGAAATTTTAGGGTGGAATTCATCTGACCTATTTGAAATGTCTACATGAACAGGAAAGGAAAGAAATCATGCCACAGACGTGCCTGCCTCTTCCCTCTTGCTAGGAGGCCAGCTTAAATGATGGGCTCACACACAGATACCTCTGTACAGAGGACAGCAGGTAGGCAGCAGGCTGGAAGCTTTTCTGGAGACCCACCCCAGGCTCCAGTAATCTTCTTCAGTAATTTCAGGAAGAGAAAAGTGTTTTTTTTTTTTTTTTTGCAAGGACGCTGCACTTTGTCAAAAAGCAGCCAAGCAATTTGGAGCCATGATTAGATGTAAGAGAAACCTTAGTATTTGTCAATAGAAAAACATACAGAAGTAGCATCCAAGCATCATTCACTGTTTCTGCATAAAAATGACAGAAGAGGTTTTGTATCTTTCTTTTACTCCTTTCATATCCATCTTACAATCCGCTATTTCCAGATTAGCAACAACCACTATGGCATCTCCAAAATTTGCAGGCTTTGGCACATAAAATTTTGGTGAAGTCATTGTACAGATGCCTCTTTTGCTGAAGCATTGAAACGTTATTTTTAATTAGAGGCGCACACAGAGCTGTCTAAAAATAAAAGGCAGGAGACCATAAAGGTCAGCAGGAACTGAAGCAAGTGCAGCAGATCGATCATGCACACAAAGGGATTATGCCAGAAGAGACAGTGCCACACTTGTGCAATGGGCTGAAGCTGAAACGTCACCACTTATCCCTCAGAACACCGCAAAGACATCTCCTTCACGGCAATCAGCAGAGGCCTGTACAGGGTGAGACATGAGTCAAGAGCCACAGGTATACCAACCTTGTAGATGAGGTCGGGTGAAAACTGCACTTTTTAAAAGAAAATTCAATTCCCCCACGTACTTCAGTGATCTCATGAGTCGGTACTAGGATACTGTTCAAGACAACACACCTGAAAGCAATATCTGGCAGACAAGTAAAAGGAAGTTCTGATCATCTATTCCAACAGTATTACATGGATTATGCAGACAGCGGCCTTGCTCAGGAATTCCTACACCAAATTCAGTAACAAAAGCATAGTCTCTATAGGAGTGTGTTCAGGAGTCCCCATGAAGAGATCCAACCTTGCCTATCCACCAGCTACCCCAGCTGTACTGCATAATGCCTACGTACAGCAAATACAAGTTTATTTCTGAAAGACACAAAAGTGACAAGATGCTGTAGTTTTAAAGGAAAGTCCAATTTCTCCACATATTTTACCAGTGTTATGAGTCAACACTAAGCTAGCTTTCAAATGCATCTTTATCTATCTACAAATTGAAGGAAGCATCTTGAAGCAGATTCACTCTTGCTTTTCCAGAAAAACACTCATCCAAGATGAAGTGCAGGAAAATTCAAGCTCACAACATTCCGCTCTCAATTAGTGGTTATTTTTAATTAGCTACAAACACTATATCCAAAGAGCATCAGCAGCAACTGGCCTGAATCAGCACACAATTTTTGAGGAAAACAAACAAAGCAAGCCCGCACAAGAAAACCTCTGCTGGCCACCATCCAAGCAGACAAACAAAGGGACATTTTCAGATCATCCTGAAGAGTTCTCAATACTAAAGCTGAAGACAGACTCGAAAGGGACAACTTCTGCTCCTCCATCCTGAAGAGAAGACTGCTCCCTTGCTTTATGTTAATCTGACAAAAGCAATACAGAAACAAGAACAAGAAAATCCTACCAACACAGTGCCTTAGTTTCAACTGGAAAGGAGTTGTTTTCTTCAGAGAGTCTGGTATGATGCTACATTTGGTTCTAGGAGAAAAACAATGCTGATAACACACTGATGTTAATAGTTGCTGCTAAGCAGTACTGCATGGAGCCAAGGCCATTCACAGCAGAGCCCCAGGAGCTGGGAGGGAACGGAATTAGGACAGCTGACTTAAAACGGCCAAAGGGATATTCCATACCATATGACATCATGCAGAAGGAGAGTTTTTAAGGGGGTGGGGCACTGGTCAGTGTGTGGTAAGCAACTGCTTCTGCTTTACTTGTTAAATATATTCATATGTACATATAGTCATAACTATTATCCTTTCCCTTTACTCTATTTTAGTAAATAGTTTTATTTCAACCCATGAGTTCTACTTTATTTTTTCCTCCAGTTCTATCCTCCAACCCACTGGGAAGGGATGAGTCAATGACTGTGCGTGCAGTGCTGAGTGACCTGACAGGTTAAACCACAACACACAGAAAACAAGGGACTACATTTTTCATAGGCCTGATATCCTAAAATGCAAATAGAACGAAAACCAATAGGCAAGGTGGGCAATAGTGAAAAAAAAAAAAAACAAAGGGGAAAAAAATTTCTCTTCCCAGCTCCTTGCAGACATAAGAGGGACAACAGTGAGAATCTCTGCTCATTCTCCCCCATCAGCACATGCTGACTTTTTTTTTTTTGCTGTGATGCAACATCAGCACCTATAGCTGAATGCTGCAATGCAAACATGGCAAGGAAATGTCAAGATATCACAATGTGATTAATCTGTGGCTCCCATCAGGTCTTCCCAGATGATCGAGCACCTTGCCAGCTGTTGAAGCCTCAGCACCAAAGCCACAGACCTGCATTAAACAAAACAGCGTTCCTACAGAACTATTTTCTCTTGCCTTATTTGATGAAAGACATCCTCTTCCTTCATTTAAATAACTAATCTATGTTACAATAGTACAAGTCAATGTACATTATATCTCTGTTATATACCCTGGATATTTCACACAATTAGTCTGAAAATCAAGGAGTACAATCTCTCAGAAAATTGAGTAGGTGTACAACCAGGAAAACAGTAGGCTGGGGTAGTTGGACACCACCACCTGCCTTGCTGAAAGGGAAGACACTCCTTAGGGCATAAAGGGATCATCATTTCTCCCCTCAATCAGCAGAAAATTAGCAAGGAGGCTAGAAATTTAATATAATTACCCTGAAATCTTTGAACCTTATTACTGCAAACACACACAAGTCGAACTGAGTGGTTGTGATTAGTCCCTTGCTCCCCAACATGCCAAAAATTAGTCACATGAGACTTGCACGGTTTAAGCCATAACACAATACACATGTCAGAGAAACAGTAAGCTAAAGAGAGGTTAGACATGCTTTCCTGTCAGGCACAGACACAAACCTTAACCCAGTAGAAGATGTAGCTGCTAAATGACAAGGGATGAATAATTTAATTTCCACTTGAGATAACCCTAATTGTAATAAAAAAATCAACAAGAAAAGAAAGTAAGCAGTGTTACAAAGTAGAACAATTAGGATATGCTGCAGCAACTTTGTACTGCCTCAAGCCTGGGCAGCACCCCCTTTTTGCATGTTTTTGTAACACCTGGCACAGGATCAGGACTCCACCAGTCCTACAGCAGTGTTTTAAGGAGAAATCTTCCCTTCCTTGTGGGATTCATGCAGTGCTAATTGTTGCCACCAAGAGGGAAAACAGCATCGGTGGGTGTGGGGAACCAGATCCCAAAAGTTCCTCCCAAGACAAAGTCCTTGAGTTCCATGCCTGGAAATGGGATCATAAAAACCATAGAATCATAAAGGATGGAAAAGACCACCAAGACCATCTAGTCCAACCATGAACCCCTCCCCACCATGCTCACTAACCACATCCATCACTGCCACATCTCTGTGTTTCCTGAACATCCCCAGGGATGGTGACTCTACCACCTCCTTGGACAGCCTGTGCCACTGCACCACTGCTCTTTTGGAGAAGACATTTTTCCTAATATCCAACCTGAAATGTTACAGAATAAGCACTGCTCCTGTGCAGCCTTACCCAGGACCTATTTTTCAGAGGAATGGAAGCATCAGTAGCATGTTCACAGCATGCATGCATCCAGCACCTCCAGCTTGTGCAGTAACTTTATTTGTTAATTTAAAAACCACTGGCTTATCCTTAGGTGACTGTTTGTAGACGTTCACCCTAGACATTTGTCATGATTTTTCTTCTCATCTTATAGTCCCATTAAGATACCGCTCTGCAGTATTTGCATAACGACAAAAAAGGCTAGATTTACCATTCCCAGTTCAGAAACACAATACTACAAAGTTCAGCTCTGAAACTTTCCCTGCTGCCCACTGCATATGAAGTTACTTAGACCAAATTATTTCTACAGAAGAGTAGATGGCAAATAGACTTCAGCTTAGAGAAGTGTCCATCTTGATCTTCCTGTCTTTGAACAGGACCATTACTTTCTCTAGCAAGCTGCCCTTTAACAGGCAAATTTCCTCTGCAAAAAGACTGAATCTTAAAATGTATATTTTAATACACAACATTAACACCACCAAGCTGGCCTGGCAGCTAAGCAGACTTTCCAAAAAATAACCACATCACACAACGAGAAGGGTAGATGAGCAGCTGGACCATCAAATGCTGGAGGACTCCTAAGCTCACACCTCAGCATATCGTTAAGGCATCAAGCTCACATCTTTTAACCAGCTCTTGTAACTGAAAGCTTCGGTTTTACCACTAGAAGGAGAAATTGCTTAATCACCATCTAACCTGATGTAAAGACAGCTGCTGCACAAGGCAGGGGAGCACCGGGGCAGATGGGAATTGATCAAAACGTACTTCCACAGCACAGGCACTCCAGGACTCCTCTCATTCAAAAGCAAACTTGCTATATAAAAAGGCACCTCTGCAGAGGGAGGCAGAGCTGCTCAGAAAATGCACATCTCTCACCCTCAAAGATCACCATGGTATATTCTTTTAATTCCACAACTGAACAAAAAAAAAAAAGTACATTTTCAGTTATCTGTGTTCCCTCTCAGCTTCACCTTGGGAAAAGCAAGGTGTGCAATCACTTGTTAATAGCTTGAAATCCTGTGCAGTCCACATGCTCAACAAAACTTTATCCCTGTGAGCTGTATAGCAAATGATAACAAAGCTGACTGTTTGGATGGGAAACAGACAATGCTGACTCCAGGAGGCAACAAGCAAACTCTTTGGTTCATGGCTTGGGGTTTCATCTTTTCAGTTTTGAAGGGGGGGGGGGGGGGCGGCAGGTGTTGTTGTTTTTGTTTTTTACTTCCACAAGAAGCATCTTCACAACTCTAACCAAAGGATAACGTTATTGATACAGAATAAGGGATGCATGAACATTGCTTGATACGCCAAACAACACGTCAACATGTAGCCCCCAAACTGTGGGAATCTTGGCAAAATTGAGGTCTGATTCTGCCATGGACAACATCATACATAAGATTTCAAATCTCTACTGAGAGCAAGATAATTTCTCTACACGTACACTCTATTCTCACTTCTGTGCACTTGTGTTGTCTTCTCCTCCCATTGCAACACTGCAACTCCCTACACATTCTTAAAAAAGCCCAAACCCAAGAACACGTTGCACAGCTATCTCGCTGTCATCTATTATTCAAGAAAGGTCTCATTGAATAAATGTCTGTTCAGAGGCTCTAAACAAATTTCATTTCTGAACACCACTGTCTGCAGCCCAGCGGGCCATTTCACCAAGATAAGATCACACATTTAATCAAACGCTTCAAAAAAAAAAGAAATACACACCGAGTTTGCTTAATAACGTCAAATAATAAAAGTGCAACTCTGGCAGCATACTAATTTTTAGTACTCTTTCTTCTTTGAGGGTTGTCTCAATAGTCAAGGTCAACCGTACATGGGATTTCTTCTAATTAGGGTTTCTGGTAAAGGCTAGACCTGCTTATTCTCACCGCTTAACCATGGTTTTCCCTAAAATAAAGACATCTCTCTTTCATTTTAAATTAAATCATTGCAGTATCCCATCCAAGTGTGACAGACAAAACTGCACAACTCTGTTAATTCAATAGAGAATGTATGTGAAAGACAACAAAACCCACATCTTTTGTGGTCAATGAGGAACCACCCACACAAACGTCTACGGTACAAAAGAAAAACTGATTTACAGAAGAAAAAAGAAGTTTATCTACTCAGTGTTTGACTACAGTTCCTATTGCAGAGCAGCACAGACACATTTGAGTTGTGAATGAGGAGCAGACCTGGCACCCCTATATCAACATATGCTTTGCCATTTATTTCAATGCAGTAGGAAGAGGCAGAGCCAGTTCAAGAAGCAGCATTATGTCACTGCAACTACAAAATGCAACTGTATTACTACCAGTCATATTTCCATGATATTCATCACTAACTCTCCTAGTACTTTGTCACTGACTTCTATCATTTCATTTATGTACTGAGTTGCCAATTTTATCACAGTGATTACTGCTTGGCCCCACGTTACATGAACTTGGGAAGAACCCCAGACCCTAGCTGTGATCAAACCTGCTGCTTGAAAGGGGTCAGACAAAAGCCTGTATCCTCATCCCTGCATGGGCCCATGGGTTATGCTGGTCTGCCCTCTGCTCTCACGGGACGAGCGAGTGATCAAGCGTGAAGACATCAGGGCAGACAAGCCCCCATCTGCTATTCCCAAAGCTGGAGGAGGCAAACAGAAAAGCAGCTTCTAGGCATGTTCCCCCACCAGAGCTTTTCTTCCTGTTCAAACATCCCCATAAACACCTTTTCATAGACACCACAGTGTTCACAGCAGAAATCCAGATCTTTTTCACTGAATGGAAAAATTACAGCTTCTCAGTTTAAGCTAGCATAAACAACTACCGAGGTCTACACACAGCATCCTTCCACTAGTGCTCACCAGTAATCCAACATTTCATCCCTACCGCATGCATGGAGCTGCTCATAGGATCAAGCATTCTGTGGACAAACATCTGATCCTAAAGGATCAGTGATACGTGACCATATTTCTTGTGAAATCAAGGATATTTTCACAGGTACAATTCTCTTGTTGCATTGCAGACTTCCTCCCCAAATCAGCAATGTTACATGGAGAGACAGTCCTCATCCCACAATCAAAACCCATTACACAGACTTTAGAAAGACTCATTGCCAATTGGTGACCTACTTAAAGAGATCTATATAGTGCATTACAATTGAAATTGTGGATCACTTGTCGAAAGGTCACAAGTTATCACTCTATACAGTGTAATCACTATATTTCAAACACCATTCAGGATAAATTTTACACAAAGAGACATGCATCGTTTCGGAATCAACTCAACTAAGCAGAGCTTGTAATAGTACAGTCCTTTTAAAAAATAAGAAATAAAAATGAGAAAAGGAGACATAAGACAGGAGAAGAGAGAAAAAAAAGATGTACATAAGGATAGGCAGCAGTTGATGTAGTTGCCTTTAATCAGTTTCAGATCACCCAAGAAAGGCAATGGTCACAATTCAGTAACAAAGAAGAAATAGCTTACTCTTTCCAATGGTAAGAACTTGCTAGAAACTTCAAGAGGCGACCATCTCCCAGTAGAGACCCTTCCCCTTCAGCTGCCAGCACTTAAATGAGGTTAGGGAGGAGTGGATTCTGGGTCTACCACTTCTGGCTTCACAGGTGGATTGCTCACACCTGTGCTCTCGGGGCTGGCCATGCCCCTTCACCAGGTGCTCAATCACTGGTCCAAGCTGTGACCTAACGGTTTTCATACAACCACTCCACACACCTGCATCCATTAAAGATAATCCAAACTGACATTCTCTTCAAGTCTGTGCTGTGGGAGTTTAAAGTGCAGTAGTCACATCATAATTTCCCTTAGAAATGGGATATATATGCACCGCATTTCCAAATGATTAAAGGCCATGATTGCAACATCCTAAATCTGAAGGAATAACTGTTCAGATAGCACACGAAGTCAAGCAAAGGCATAACATCCAGTTGAGCAATTTGTTGTGTGCTGGGGGTTTAAAAAATATAAATGTTCCTCATAGTAAATCATCAACTACACAATTGTAGAGCAGTTCTGTGTACCTCCAACAGCCTTGACAGAAAGAGCCCTTTAGGACAGAATCCAAAAGGCTTTTGTTTACTGTGGGAGTAATATTACCCAGAAGATGGGGAGCAGGGGGAAGAAAAAAAACACACAAAAAGCACAGCTTAAGTATACACCTTACCTAAACAATAAACAAACAAACAAACAAAAATGTCTCCTTTGAAGCAAACGACAGGCATTTCAAAGTGATGTGTCAGTCAGTAACACACACACACACACACACACACGCGATTGCTAAAGAGGTGTAAAAGAAAAGGAGTTAACATGATCTCCTAAACCCTCCTCAGCTCTATCCAACAGTGAAACCTATTCAAAGAGATGGCTTCGATGGGCATTTTTTTTTTCTTCTCCTCCTTTCCCTCAGCAGTCTTTGGAATGGCTCTGAGGGAAGGAAGAGAAAAAAAAGGAAGAAAAAAGCAAGCTATTGAAAATCCTGTTACAGGGTCAGCTGTCAGTGAAATGCACTTTAGTATTCAGGGTACCCACCCATGCAGAACATCAAAAACTGGGCTGAGGTCCCTCTCTATTCTCACAGGCTCAGGCCAGCACGGGGTGTGCGATGTGGTGTGGAACAACAAGGCACACTGCCTCTGCAGGGCTCACAAGCAGCAGCACCAGCCCATGGAATGCAACGAGGGGTCACCATGCTTTGCACAAGCAAAGAGGTTGTGTGGGTTGAAGCCAGCTTGTGCTGGCACTGCTAGGAATTGAAACATCTCCACAACTGGAGACTCGTGGTTTCACATCACTGCGCAAAGTTCAGGCTTACTGATGTGCTATCTCCTAAATGAACTCCCCATTATCTCCCTTCTTCTTCCTGCTCTTTCCAGTCTGCCTATGGGAACGCAAGTCTTAGCATTCACCCATCATTTTGTGGAAATAATTGGAAAGAAAATATAAAACAGCAAAAAGTCAGGCAATTGCACGTTCATTATATTTCCAGAACTTTTTCTTCTGCTGTATTAAGCTAAACCTGAGCTTCACAGGCTGCTCAGCATTTTGGCCAGGCTTTGCAGCTTAAAGTAAATTCTCCATCTAAGCTAGATGGGCTCTCAGTTGGCTACCATGTCCATCTCTAACACATCCCAGCCCCCTATGTTAACACATTCAAGAAAGCTGCAAACTGCACTTCCATGTAGCAGTGACTCTTCTCTTCTGCTCTCTTTGTGGAAAAACTTCTCATTAAGATTGCCTTGGGATCAGAAACATCAAATCAGAAACGGGCTGCTACAGCAAATAGCAATGACCAGCCTCAACCCTGATAAAATTAGTGGTTGCTCAGCATACCCCCAAGAAAATCTGTTTTGTTTTGGTGAATACACATACCTCCATCCATATGTCTGTGCTTATGTTTGGAGCATAGATGCAATTTTTAAATACCTGTTCTCCACTTCTTCAAGTTTGAACAATAGAAAAAGCAGACCTCTGTGTGTTCCCCAAAAGATCACAATGCTTGGCTGTGTGTGCCCGCAGGAGAAGTGAATGCACTAGGACTGAAACAGAGTATTTCTGCCTCTCTCATTGGAAACTGTGTCCATCCACTGAGGTTCCTTATGTCTGTAACCAGACACTTTGTTTCTGTGGAATGGGAAAGGTTAAAAGTGTTAATAGAGAAGGGACTTGTATCTGATGAGCATTACGAGCAGACTACTCATCCTTGGTTTATACCACTTAGAGCATTTCCGAAGTGTTAGCTGAAGGTGTTAGGTTCAAAACAGAAGAGCGCCAGCAAACGTGGGCATCTTTGCATAGGATGCCACAGTAGGGCCGTGCATTGATGACATTTTAAGGACCACTTCTGCAAAAGCACGTATATTCATCTTCACCTCATTTTAGCTTTGCACAGTTGTAAGAAAGCATCCATGCTGATCTTTTGTATTTATGATGTTTCATCAGAAGTTTAAGAAATGCATAGCTTCACTGAGAAGTGCAATCAATGACTCGAATTGATTTATGCCAGGTAAGGATCCAACTGCAATCAAGTCAGTAAGCTTCTCCAATTAATAGTAGCAGGGCTATGAACCAATCTATTCAAAACACAGTACAAAAAATTCCAAAGATGTTCCCTGCGAGGCACCCCTTGTAACAAACCAGAGCTGTGCTACAGACTGCTACAGCAGTCTTACAACTACTGAGATGCTTCCCATGGCATTACTCGTATGCTGACTAATGCACTCATCAATAAATAAATAAATAAATAAATAAATCAAAAAATATATTCTGTTAGTCTCAGGCTATACGTTCATGGCTGCTCTGTTGAAGTTTGTAAGTATTAGCCATTTAAACAATGCTCCAATGACTGCTCCCAAACATTCCTCTGCTTCTTTCTGAAAGGTATCTACTTCAAGGCCCTTGAAAGCAAAAGATGTCAGGTCTGAAATAAAAACATCTTCACTTTTCTCTCTTTTCATAGGCAGATGTTAAAAGTGGGCAGTCTTCTACTTTTTAGCAGTTCAAGCAACTTCATTCAGCCTGAAATACCACCTCTATCAAAAACATTACAATCTACAGTGCTGACGTGAGGTTTGTGTTTGAAAGGATGTCACATCCTTGCTTCTTGAATATCAGCCCCTCTCAACTGCAGCTGGAAAAAAAAAATCCCCATCTCCACTAATCAGAGCTCACATTAAAAAACCAAAACAAACAAAAAACAACCACAAAACTACTTGCTGCCCAGCCAAGACCTGCAGAGCAGATAAATGAGGGTTGGTTTCACTAATATACAATGCCTGCGGGTTCCAGCAGTGTTCTGCACAGGTCACATTTCTATCACAGTGCCCTGTGATGGCGTTCCTGGAGCACATGTAGAGCTTATATGCAGAGGTCATCAGCCTCCTCCTTTACCCTCCCTGGAACCTCAAGCTTATTAAGTAAAATATGGTCCACAATACCACTGAAATGAAGTTTTAATTGCCTGAATAGGCTGGCTTCCTTGATATAGCCACAGATGCATGGTGCAGTGACGGATGAACACAACAGAGAAGCCATGGATGCCCTCTCCCTGGAGGTGCTCAAGGCCAGGTTAGATGGAGTTCTGAGCAGCTTCATCTGGTGGGGGATAACCAGCCTATGGGCAAGGATTGGAACTGGGTTGGTTCTAAGTTTCCTTTCAACCCAAGTCATTCTGTGAGTCTACAACTAAACACATTAGATTCACAGACAAAACCAGAAATCTCTCTGAAAAGGCCACTGAAAGGAAACCTACAGCCTACATACTGTGCCCACTGTTTTTTACCTATCAGTTTGTCTCAGCCATTCCGATCCCATAGGTGTCTTCTGCAGACACCACAGTCTCCATCCTGCTTCATTCCTCCATAGAAGAGCACCTATTCACAAGGAACAGTGCACTGTAGGTATTTATCTAGTAGGAACCATAAAGAAAGCATTACACAGCATCCCAGCGCGAGTGCATCTGTTGAAAGAAAGAGGAGCTGGCAGGGAAGAGCTGAGAATCCTCATGAAATCTCATCAGAGCTTCCATGCTCACCAGGCACATCCCACCTGACAAGTAGCCTCCCATCAGAAGTGGCCAGACAACACAAGTTTGCTCTGCAGAGCTGTCCCATTGTCTCAGCACTCCCCACTCTCAGAGCAGTATCAGCATCACCTCCAATATGAGAATTTGGGAGCAGCATTTCCAGTGCTCTCTTGTGATGAACAGGAATGCTCCAAAGAATACAAAGTTCTGTCAAAATCACTCCCATCAGAGCACTGAGCTGTTTCTACAACCAGCTAGTAAGACAGTGAAATAAGTTTTCTTCCCTTATTTATTTTTATGCCTTGTGCCCAGCCTTCGTATCATAGCTTCTCCCTGATCCATTCTTCGTCGCCAAATTCCACATCTTTCATCAGCCTCTAACCCATCCTTTAAGCCATGCCACACAAGAAACAGTTTCCCAGCCAATCTACACCAGTCCCAACGCTATTAGTATCAAAATTTGCAGTAATAAATCAGCAGCTCCCAGGACTGCTCCATTTACAAAGCCTTCCCTCTCCTGTGTGCATCTCATTTACTGGCATTGATGATGCATGCGCTCATGCTCTGAATGTGAAAGCCCTCCCGGCAGAACCGCACTCCCCAGCTGACGTGCTGACCGAGGCGAAAGGTCGGGCATGCTGCTCTCCAGTAATCCAGTCCACACTATTTTACATCTTCCATTGGGCGGCACAGACACCCAGACAGCACCCTGTGAGCACCTCCTCCTCTGAGCTCTCCTGCCTTTCCCACATGGACAGCGAAGGGCACTGGGTTCATGTTGTGCTGGGGGAGCAGCCACGCCGAGATGAGCTTCTCCAGCCCTACAGCCAGCATAGGACGGGAGCGATGCAGCCACTGATGGGGACTAATAATGGAATCACACAGAACTCATGTGCTAGCTCTAGCTTTACGAACTCCGGTCCTTCTGGCACACAGAGATCCACGCCAGCCCCATTGCTGCCAGCAGGTAACAACACAACGGCTACTTTGTAGTAAACCACACTCAGTATGGAAAAAGCTCTGCTAAGGAGCCCCAGCCACAACAAGGGGATTGTGTCCCTCCTGCAACCGGAGTGCAGCCGTTTTACCTTCAGAAAAGCTCCCAGCCCCGCTCTAAACTTTGTCACCCAGCGGCAGCACAGGCAGGCGGCTCTGCGCCCTTCCTGCTCTGCTCTCCCGAAGCGACGGCCGTGAGCTCGCCGACACCAGCCTCTTTAACCTGCAGCACCTGGCCTGCCCCATAAAACTCGGTGGAAGGATTTTTCCTAATGAATACACAGTAGAAGCCTGTTCATATCGCAAGCCCCTGGAAATTATGATAAATGAGCTCGACGAGGCACATGCTGCTACTCAATACCAGGCAAGCAGCACTGGCTGCACTCTGAGACAGCATTCCATAACAAAAAGAAATGCATTCATTTCAACTCCAGAGAAGATTTTTTTTTTTGGTTGGTTGGCTTTGAGGTTCTCCGTCCAGCGCCCTGGAATAACCAGTGCCACAGTATCGAAAAGGAACAGTGACTTGCGGGCTCTTTCTGCCCCAAAGCAAAGCACAGAGGGCATTCTCATCTATGTATGTTTGCACCTCAGCCTCCTTCTAAGCAGCTAGGGCTGGAAGAGGGGAAACGCTAATATCTCCTCATGAGTAATCTGAACAGGAGAGTAAATACAACAGACTCGGTTGTTGTGGCCAAAGCTGGGAATGCTACAGTGACGAGCACGCAACAGTACATTTCTTTTGGCCACATATGAGTTGTTTTAACTACTACTACAGCAGAGAAGAATCGCATGCCGATCAGGATAGAAAAAGAGGCACCCTTCCTACCTCTCAATTTCTCCTGGAAAACAAAACAAAACAAACAGCTACACATCCACAGGGTGAAAAAAATCAAAGGAATGCATGGGGAGTTCATTGCTCCTGTGGACAGCTCTGGGCACTGATGAGACGCAGACCCCAAAGGAGAGGTGCCCAGGGAGCATTTCATAGAATCATTAAGGTTGGAAAAGACCGCTACGATCATCTAGTCCAACCACCAACTCATTTTTGGGCACCACAGCTACAGCTCTACCAGCTATACAAGCACTGGCTGAAGCTGGGCTTCCTACACTGGGAAGGCAAAGGAGCGCTCCCTGGTTCGTGGCAGGCAGCTATCAGCACTCTCACGAGCATATTTCCAAGTTAAATAGTCAAAAGACGGTTGCAAGGGGAAAGCAAATAATGTAGCAAGCAAATAAAAGAACTCAAAAAAAAAAAAAAAAAGAGAGAGAGAGAGAAAGAAAAGAAGGGAGAGGGGAGAAGAAGAGGAATGCAATTTTTACCATTCTCTTCCTCCACCCATACATACTGGCCCCTCTCGTTCAAAAAATGTCCCTGCTGAATGCAGCCCTGCAGACAGCCAGCGAACACCGAACACCCCAGCCAGGCACCAACCTGGGCTGCGTGTTTCCCTGTGCCTGCAGGGACGGGGCTGCACACCCCTGCCCACCCCACGGCCGGGCACAGACAGCCCCCGACACATCCCGGCCCGGCAGCATCCCACCCACAGCCCCGTCCTCCCGCTGCCATCCAGGAACGCGGCGGCATCTCCAGGCACCCCTCCAGCAATGCGATAGGAACATCCATCCTCCGAGGGGTATAGGCATGGAGCAGCGAGGGAAACTCGGGGATTTCTACGGGTAACAGCAGCAAAGCCATATATTCCTTCCATAGAGAAGGAAGATCAGACACAAAACCTACCGGGGCTCTTCCATCTCCTCGCAGCCATCCATCCCCTTCATCCCCAGCACGCAACCCCCGTTACCTGCAGGACGCAGCCCACCCCCTAAGGACCACCACCCTCCATAGGAACCAATAGGATCCGATGGCAGCGGGCAGCCCTCAGCCCGCCGCGGGTTGGATGAGGGGCCGGCACCGATCCGTGAGGCACCCGGCGGATGGAGGGCACTCGGATGGAGGGTGCTCCGTTACCTTTAGTCACCTCCGGCTGCCGAGATGCCAATCCCCATCGGTTCCTCAACAACCTGCAGCGGGGAGCTGCTGCTGCTGCTGCCACAATCCAGTCATGAAAAGCAGAGCTGGCCACGGTACCAGGAGGCACACAAGGAGCAGGGATCTTCGCCCAAGGAAAGAAAAATGTAAAAAATAATAATAATAGTAATAAAAAAAATTAAAAGGAGGGGGGAAAAAAGGAAGAAGAAAAAGTCTCTCCTCCGCTGCCTTCTCCTCCCGCAGCACACGCTGGATCCCGGAGGGTGTGTGGGGATGGGGAGGCGGTCTCTCCCCCTCTCCCCGCCGCCAGCCCCCGGCCGCAGCCCCGCGGCTCTACCTCCTCCAGGTGGGCAGCCTCAGGGCCGGGGGGTGGCCGCGGAGCCCGCACCTCCGCCCGGGCGATCCGGATGCGGCACGGTCATCGCCTGCCTTGCTGCTGCTGCTGCTGCTGCTGCCGCCGCCGGGGACGAGGAGCCGCTGTCGAAGAGACCACCGAAAAAAAGGAAGGGAAAAAAAAAAAAAAAAAAAAAAAAAGAGAGCAATCTTCCACCATCCCCCTTTTCTCTTCCTCCTCCAGCAGCACCAGCCGCTCTCCGCATCCGCTCCCTGCCCCCGGCCCCTCACTCCGCCGGGGCTGGGGGACACAAAGGCTCCCGCGCGCAGGGGGGCGGCCGGCCCTCAGCTCCCCGGAGCCCCCCCGGAGCCTTCCTCCTCCTCTTCCTCCTCCCGCTGCGGACACCGCCAGCCCCGGCTCGGGTGGGCTAGGCGGGCGCCGGGGGGGGGGCCCACGGCCGCCGGCAGAACGGCACGGCGCGGCTCACACGCGGGGAGGGGGCGGCCCGGCAGCGGCAGGCGGCGCGGCGCTGCTGCCCTGCCCGGCGGCGGCCGCACGGAGCCGGGCGGGCGGCGAGCCGAGGGGCGGGGGAGCGCCGAGGGCCCGGATCTGGGTTGCGCGGACGCGGGCTCCACCTAGCAGCCGGCGCCGCGCCGCGTCGACCCCGGCCCCTTCCCTTTTCCTTTTCCCTTTTTCCGGTGCCCACCTGCACCCTTCGCGATCGCCGCTCCCCGACCCCCGCCGAGAGGATCCCCCCGCTCCCCATTGGCCCGCTGCCCCCAGCCCAGCGGCCAATGGCAGGCAGCCCACCGAACAAGGAATCCCCTGCTGGATTCCCCACCTCCCCATTGGATGCTCTGCCCATTGTAGCCGGCAAAGCGGCCAATCATAACCATGTAATCCAGCATAGAACCTGCTGGTTTTCTCACCTTCCCATTGAAAGATCAGAGAAGAGCATTCCTATCTGGATTCCCCATCTCTAGATTGGCTGCTCTGGTTGTGATCCCCAGCTCAGCAGCCAATCGCAGCCAGACTGCTGGGCTCAGAGCCCCTCCCCGCAGCCCATTCAGAATCAGGTTCTTCAACAAGCTCCTAAGGATCTCCAATGGCAGATCCTACAATCTTGCAGGATCCTCTTCACTGGGATGAAGGCATTAATCTCATTTGTAAACATAGACCATGGGTCAGGAGGATGCCTTCACACATTCCTAGCTGCATCGCTAGGTCAGGTTGATGGTTGGACTTGATGATCTTGAAGATCTTTTCCAGCTTAAATGACTCTATACGCATTGAAGTGTGCATTTTGGGTTAAGAACTGCTATTTTTAAGGTACTGATATGTTGAATAAAATCACGGAATCATTTGAGTTAGAAGGGATTCTTAAAGGTCATCTGGTCCAACTTCACTTCAATGAATAATGACACCTAGTGCTACATCAGGATGCCCAGAGCTCCATCCAACCTGGCTTCGAATGACTCCAAGGACAGGGCATCCACCACCTCTCTGGGCAACCTCACCGTAAAAAACTTCTTCCTTATATCCAATCTAAATCTCCCCTTTTAGTCTGAAACCATTTCCTCTTGTCCTAACACAGTGGACTCTGATAAAGAGTCTGTACCCTTCCTTCTTACAGCCCCCTTGTAGATGCTGGAAGGCTGCTATCAGGTCTCCGCAGAGCCACCTTTTCTCCAAGCTGAACAGTGACAGCTCTTTCAGCCTGTCCCCATAGTGAAGGTGTTCCATCCCCGGGATCATTTTTGTGGCCCTCCTCTGGATGTGCTCCAACAGGTCTGTGTTTCTCCTGTACTGAGGGCTCCGCATCTGGATGCATTAGTGCAGGTGAGACCTCACCAGTGCAGAGTAGAGGGGCAGGATCTCCTCCCTCTCCCTGCTGACAGCACTTCTTTGGATGCAACCCAGGATACAGTTGGCTTTCTGGGCTGCAATGACACACTACTGGCTCATGTCCAGCTTGCCATCCACCAGTACCCTACGTCCTTTTTACCAGGGCCGTACTCCATCCTTTCATTCCCCAGCTTGTAGTGATAGCAGTGGTTGCCACAACCCAGGTGCAAGACCTTGCACTTGAATTTGTTGATTCTCATGAGATTTTTCTGGGCCCACTACTCAAGCCTGTCCAGGTCTCTCTGGATGGCATCCTGTCCCTCAGGCATCTCAACTGTACCACATGGCTTGGTGTCACGCACAGACTTGCTGAGGATATACTCACTGTTGATGTCTTTGATACAGATGTTATGTCAGTCCAAGTACTGACCGCTGAGGGACACCACTTGTCATTGGTTTCCATCCAGACATTCAGCCACCGATCACCACTCTCTGGGTATGATCTCACAACCAGTTCCTTGGAAGGAGGGAAGGAAGGCGGGAAGGAAGGAAGGAAGGCGGGAAGGAAGGTGGGAAGGCGGGAAGGAAGGCGGGAAGGCGGGAAGGCGGGAAGGCGGGAAGGAAGGCGGGAAGGAAGGCAGGAAGGAAGGCAGGAAGGCAGGAAGGCAGGAAGGCAGGAAGGCAGGAAGGCAGGAAGGAAGGAAGGAAGGAAGGAAGGAAGGGAGTCAGCTGTGGTAAAACCAGGAAAAAAAAAAAGAAAAAGAAAAAAAAAGCACACACACACACACACAAAAAAAAAAAAAAAAAAAAAATAGAAAACAAACCGAAACAGATCTATATGTTATAACAGATCTGTCCCAAGAGTTTCTGCTTCCAGCAGACCTATGTGAAGTCACGCTACAGAACACCTGGCCTCTCCCACCAGGCTGCAGAATTATCCCCAAAAGTCCAAGCAAACAGCACGCAGCCTTCTGCAAATGTTTACCTTATGTAAAAGTGGGTTTTAAACCAATTAAAAAGCCATTGTGTTTTGGCCTTGCATTTGGCTTACCAAAATTGTTCTCTCCTTGAGTGGGAGCCTCAGGGCATCCATCTCTCCATCCTCAGCAAACTCCTCCTCCAACAGCCCTTCTTCCAGGGACCACATGGGAAAAAAGAAAAAAAAAAGAAAAAAGAACCTCGAAGTCCTTTTTCCTGCCTCTACCAGGATATTTGGAGATGTGAGACTCTCTGAGATGTGATTATCTCTCCAATGACATTCACCACATCTGCTCTGGGAGTGAAACAAAGCCATACAAGCTGCGATGAGATTTGCTACGTATCTTTGAGCTCTGTTTTAATGCAGAGGTGAGAATGAAATCAATGTTTAGTCCGCAAGTGGAAAAAGATGAAGTACCGCTAGCCTTACAGTGGAATTTTATTTTCCTCTCTTGTAGAACCACATAAATGTTTGGGCTGGAAGGGACATTAAAGCCCACCCATCCCAACCCCCTGCCGTGGGCTGGTTGCCCCCCACCAGCTCAGGCTGCCATGGCCCCATCCTGCTGGCATTGAGTGCTTCCAGGGATGAGGCATCCACACCTGCTCTGGGCAGCAGTGCCAGGTTTCACTGCCCTTTGAGTAAAAAGTTACCCTCAGTATTATGTGTAATGAAGCCAAAAATAAAAAAAATGAAAATAAAAAAATTGTGGGGAAAGACAATGTTACTGTTCCTCATTAAAATCATGATTTGGGCTTAATCTTGCACTCAAGCCAGAAAACTTCAGAGACAGAGAAGTTCTGTTGTGTTGTGCAGTTGTAGTCTCCAGTGGCAGCTGCGAGTTGATTCCCTGAAGAACATTTTCCCAGCACTTTGTCCAGTGAAAACTGAAAGGTGTTCAGGGATGAGGTTTCTCCCCGCTCCCCAGAGTGATTACTCTCCTCTCTCATATATCTCATCATTTGGAAGATTTTCCTGCTGTTCAGCCTACGTTTTCCGTTTCTTAATTTCATCCCATTACTTGTGGTTATGGCCCCAATTAATCAAAGTACTTCAGTGCGTGCTTAAATTTAGGTATGTGCTTAAGCTCCATTGAAATTACACATGTCAATGTTTTGTAGCCCTGATGGATATGCGCATGTGTTTAAGTACTATGTTGAATTGGGACCATGCATCATCCCAAATGCTTACCCTGCTCTCACAAGTTTTTAAACAATTATCCCTTCTTTGCTTGACTATTGATTAGATAAGCTATCTATTTAAGCTACCCAATCTCTCTTTGTGTATCACTCGCTCCAAGCAGTTGATATTTTTTCTTCTTCGAGTAAGAATTCCCTCAATTTATGTTTTGTAAGAACAAGCAGTAAGGTATCACAGTTCAGTGCCATCTCCCAAGTGTGATGACATGAAGTTACTCTTTGCTACTGAAGGACACAACATACTTGAACTGGCAACCCCAACCTGCACTGATTTATTTCACCACTCTATCAGTTTGTAAGACTCTCTGTAACATAATCCATTCCTTTTCCATATCCATCACCCTGGCATATTGGGCATTTTGTTTGCATGGAAAGATGGACCTTCAGTCTTCAAAATCAGGAAACCTGTGACAGGTCCATATCCTAGCCTTTGAGGTTTGTAGAATTCTTTCTCTCATGAAATGAAATCCCCATCCCAAGCTATGCTCTCCAGATGCATTATTTGAATGAGCTCCTCCAAAGTTTTGGATCCCTAATGTGTTTCTTTCTTCAGGAAGATTTGTAAAGTACTCATGTAATATTCTTGGCAAATACAATAAATGATCCTTTTACCCTTCCCTGTGAAAGATCATGAATAAAGACACAGAATAGAGCATTTGTCACTGTAGTGCCTCACCAGAAACAATCTTGGTGTGAGAACACCAATAGTGAATAAAAACCCTTTGCCAGAAAGCATGAATATCCAAGGCAGTTTGAATTAAATGCAAGAGCCAGCTCTCCTTTCACAACACAGGTTTTGCTCCTATCCTAGGGTGGCTGGGGTGACAGGTTCCCCCAGCCACAAAGTTCACTGTCATGCAGAAGCAGCAAAGACTATGTGGGGTGCCCCAGCCCAGCTGCTTATTGTTCGTTGTTCCTTTAAGCCCCAGGTAGTTGCAGAACCTTCATAATGGTTTCATTATTTTACTGTGGATTAAAGTTAGGTTCAGCGGATTGTAATTGCCTGTGATTCTCTTTTTTTTTCTCCTTTCTTTTTTCTTTTTTTCCTCTGAAAATCTGTGTCCCATTTACTTTCTGGCTTTCTCTCAGATTTTCATGAACTTCCATAAACAACTGTCACTGAGCCATTACATTCTGTAATGAATTACCTTATTCTCAGAGGTGCATGTCATCTGGACCAGTTCATTGGTACACATTTATGCTTTTCAGGCTTTTTTTTTTTTTTCTTTTGAGTCAGTTTTCCACTGCTAGATATATTTACTGATGTTTTCTTTACTTCACAATCAAGTATTCTGTGGCTTGTTTTTCAGTTATTTTTCAAATGTGATATATTGTTATGACAAAAATATAAGAACTGTAAAAAACAAATGCTACAGAGTGATGCAAATAAACAACACAGGCTTTCTACCAGATCCTGCAAAACTCAGCTTGTTTTTTGAGCAAGATTCCCATTTTTATCCACGTTTCCCTCATAAAATCATAACAAATCAGATCTTACCAATCTCACAGGATCACAGAATCACAGAGGTTGGAAGGGACCTCTGGAGATCCCCCAGTCCAACCCCCTGCTAAAGCAGCTCCCTGCAGCAGGTGGCACAGGAAAGTGTCCAGGCGGGTCTTGAGTATCTCCAGAGAAGGAGACTCCATGACCCCACTCGGCAGCTGTTCAGTGCTCTGTCACCCTCACAGGGAAGTTCTTCCTTGTGTTATTATGGAACTTTCTCTGTTCCAGTTTTTGCCCATTGCCTCTTGTTCTGTCACTGCATGCCACCAAAAAGATCCTGGCCTCATCCACCTGACTCCCATACATTAGATATTGATAAGCATTGATCAGATTCCCTCTCAGCCTTCTCCTCTCCAGGCTGAACAGCCCCAGCTCTCTCAGCCTTTCCTCACACAAGAGATGTTCCAGGCCCCAGACATCTTTGTGGCCCTCAGTTACACATTCTCTCCAGCAGTTCCCTGCTGTTCTTGACCTGGGAAGACCAGAAGTGGGCACAGTGCTCCAGATGTGGCCTCACCAGGGCAGAGTAGAGAGGAAAACATCCCTCAGCCTGCTGTCAATGCTCTGCCTAATGTAGCCCAGGTTCCCACTGGCCTTCTTGGCCACAAGGGCACACTGCTGGCTCATGGTCAACACTATCCACCAGGACACCCAGGTCCTTCTCTGCAGAGATCCTCTCCAGCAGATCAGCTCCCAAGCTGTACTGATGTATGCATTATTCCTCCCCAGATGCAGGACCCTACACTTGCCCTTGTTAAACCTCATCAGGTTCTTCTCTACCCAACTCTCAGCCTGTCCAGATCTCGCTGAATGGCAGCACAGCCTTCAGATCAGTCGATCTCTGTAACAATTGATGATGTACAATAGCAAGGAGTGAGAACCCAACAGACCCTGCTTGCTATTTCCTCTGTTCAGGACAGCACTCTGAGATCAATCCCTAACTAGAATTACTCAGCTGTTGTATATGAAGCCATCAAGGCCAAGGCAAGTGGAATTAAAAACTGAGTGTGCAGTGGCTTTTCATGTCCAAAACACTCATGGTAATCTTGCTTTTTTGTTGCTGTGTAGAGATGTCATGCCATACCTACATCATTTGATTAAAGCATTTTACCCTTTGCAGATTCAGTTTGAGTTGAACTGTTTTTAAAATGCATCTTCCATTTTTGTCAGGTTTTTTTTTTTTTTTTTTTTTGCTTTCATAGGGATCAAATGCAGGTCAAGGGTAAGACTCATACAGCACTCTAATGGAGCATTTCTTGTATTAGTGTTCAGTTTTCTTTCTATAACAAATGAAATTCTGTGGATGTATACTGATTTGTAGACAAGTAGTACAATTTTTTTCTTCTTTATTCTCGCCCTCTTGATACATACTTTCACCTTATTTGAATATTATTTTTCTAACTGCAAACATGCTCAAAAAAGAAAAGAACCTACCAACAAAAAACCCACATGTATTACATTAAAAAAAATTCAGTAAATAAATAGTTTATATGATTCTGAAAACTTCTAATGTCAAAAAATACCTTTTTACTTACCAGTGAAATCATGTTTCTAATATCTTGGCAGAGTAGCACAAAAGATATAAAGATATACCATGGAGCACCCAGCCCTGAAGTTGCTGCTGATGTATTTCCTCACATTCTCTATGAGTCAGCCCGATGCTTCACACAAAGCCATTACAAGTGGAAGGGTTGTGCAAGCTTTCCAGAAGCTGGTGGGATCACAGAATAGCCATCTATAAGGATGATCTGAGCTGCTGACCCAAATTTGGCTGTAGTGGAGGTTACAATGCAATTAGAAACACACAGAAAAATCACTGATAATTTAGCTTAATGGAAACCTAACAACATGGCCTTCCTATAAGGCTTCAACTGTTTAGAAAGTACGACCTATGTTGTACCAGTATTTAAATACTGTGGGAGAAAGTAGAAACTGTCAGTAGAACCAATATTTAAAGAACCCACCTTTTTCTTTAATGAATGTGGACTCCAAAATTAACAGTTTGACTCATGAATTCACTGTGCTGGCTCAGTATTCTTGAAGCACCTTGTGCTTTTTGCAAGAAGAAGGGAAAAGCTTCTCCTTGTGGGTAGATAAGCAAGTCTGGAGGATGCAACAAACTGCTGTAAGAGATGGACTTTGATCCAGAAGGCACGCTAAAGGGCATGAGTATGCTAAATACACTTCATCCAGGCTAAATGGAAAGAGCAATTAAATGCTCCTCCATATAGCTATTACTGAAATAACAGGAAGCAGAAATAACAGCAAAAACAAGACAAGCAGCCAGAGAGGTTTCCCTGGGACAGGCAGGTCTGGAGACAAGGCAAGGGGGTGATTGGTTGCAGCTGCTGGTACAAGGTAGGAAACTTCAGGGAAATCAGGAGGAATTCAACCAACAGTCAAAGCAGCAGCTAGGGTTAAGAAGGGGAATCACAGAATGGCCAGGGTTGAAAAGAACCACAATGATCATCTAGTTTCAATCCCTCTGCTATGTGCAGGGTCGCCAACCACTAGACCAGGATGCCCAGAGCCACATCCAGCCTGGCCTTGAACGCCTGCAGGGATGGGGCATCCACAGCCTCTTTGGGCAACCTGTTCCAGTGCGTCACCACCCTCTGTGTGAAAAACTTCCTCCTAATATCTAATCTAAGGAGAGGCAGAATTACTTTTGGAACTTTAAAGGAGGTGGGTGACAATTTCTAGGCTGCTTGTCAATTTATTCTTATGGTGTTAGATAAAATAGGACACACTGTAAATGAGCAGCATGACACTACACAGTATCTGGCATCCATATTCCTTAGGAAGCCAATGTACTAGCCTTAAACTATAGGGCATTTGGAGCTGCATACTGTGGCTCAGTGGGACTCCATCAATAGGACCACAGAGCCTTTCCACACTACAAGTAACCAAAGACTGTTGTGAAGAGGAGGAAATCCATGCCTGGCATCCACTGCAGCATAAGCATGCGGGATGAATTATGCTGATGTCCGGAAGAGTAAGGTTCCCACTCACATTGCTTGCTGGGCTCAAGAGAAATCTGAGTTACTGGCAGGAATATTGCATTGCCCCTCCGGGACAGCCAGGCACATGCACTTCCACGGTGCGCTCAGTCATGGATCCTAGTATGCTCCTATCATCTGTAACCACTTATCTCACCTAGCTCCTGGAGAGCCGGATCGAGGGAAGGCACCAAGAGAAAACACTGGTCTTCTTGCAACACCACGAAAGTACTTAAAGCCATTTGTGTAACACAAGTAGGAAATGATCCCAACTAAGAAGGCAGTGCTTTAACAGGACTCTCCAAGGACTTCAACCGCAGTGATATGAGTTTAGCATGCGTGGTATTAATGGTGAAACTCTAAACTGAATAGGAAATTAACTTTCTCACTTGAGGTTAGACTGCAGGGGTAAAATGATCCTAATTTTTAAGAAGGCTAAATCAGGCTACAAAAAGAAAAAAATCAATAATGCAAAGGAAAAAAAAAAATGGAAGACTTCAAATAATGAAACCATGAGTCTGGTTTATACCCAACAAGGAGAAATCTCCTTTAGTGAGGTGTGCATAAGGTGAAGTCTCAGGCAGACACCTTGTGCGTACAATTTAATGAGAAAAAAAAAATGATAGACAATGTTGGGTAAAAACAAAGCCAAAGTGATTGTAACAAAAATCATGGCTTTAAGAAATTGGTTACTTTGCAAAGACATGCAGTTGATCTTTTTGGCATCCTTCATTATCTTTCTGCCTTCGGGTCTCCATTTCAGAAATCAGTGGAATGATTTTTTATTAAGTACAATTTTCTTTCAACTTGTATCGGAGGTCACTGAAATTATGTTTTTACCCCCTTCTGTACAGTTGATTGGCACATCCTTGTTTTACACGTTCGTTTTATAAATCTTTTAATGCTTCCTCTGATAGGGTCAGAAGAAAACGATCCGAGACAAATGAGAGATCTAACCTTCAGATAGGCAGTGTAGTGTGTTGGTGGCCAAAGAGAAAGCAACCAAAACACTGACACATGTCAGCAGAACAAATCAGAAGAGATTACCGAAACACAGAAAATGCCATTAAACCCTGGCCAGAAGACTATGTGAAATGCTGGTTGCACCATTGCAAAGACACAGGCGTAGTAACACTGCAAAAAGGGCAGTTTAAGTGTTGCATGTTTCTAAGTATGGCTATAGATGTACCCAATAAGTCTTGTGCTCATTAGGATAGAGAAAGAGGCTGAGAAAGACTTGCTGAAACACATTCTGAAAGAGAAAGAAGAGAAGCAAGGTGTATCTAACATTTTGCATGAAGGCTAATAGGCTGGGCTATGAACTGTTATCAATCAGTACGAAAAGAAAAAAAAATGTATATCTCATAGTTTAAAGAATCATAGAATGATTATTGATGGAAAAGACTTCTAAGATCATCTTGTCCAACCATTGACCCATCCCCACCATGCCCACTAAACACGTCTATCAGCACAACAACTACACATTCTGCCAAACGGAAATCTGGCATTATTTGATATTGGGAGCAGATTTTGTAAGAGATTACAGACAAATTATTTCACCACAAGTCAGCTGGACTTGGGCTCCTAAATCCCTCACATGATAACCTCTACTGCTACACAGTTACTGAGTAAAATAACAAACATGTAGCAAGACTGTGGGTAGCCTAATAGTGTGTATGGAGCACATAGTGGTAGCATGTCCTTGAGCTTGAACTCATCACTCCTATCCTTTGTCTGAGCCTGAGTTTCTTGTTCATAACTCCAAAAGCCATCTCATTTCATTTTCTAGTATACATAGTACTGGTTTTCCTGTGTAATTTTCCAGTAATTGCATTTATGCTTTCCACATCGCTGTGGATCATACACATTCATCTTCTGCCACATTTTCAGTTTGACATTCACATGAAGTAGAAGAGCAGTGGCTACGAATCTGCAGTCTCCCTCCTTACTTTTCAAGGCTGTCGTGCTAGGTCTGTTAGCATAAACCTTATGTCTACTAACAGCAAAAAGGAAATGAACAAAACAAACCTCACTCCCATTATTTTCAAGCTATTTTATTCTGCGGTTATTGCAGAATGCATAGTGAACAACCTTGCAGCCTCTTAGGCTGCACCTTTCAATGATCCCTAGCCACACCAATATGATTATAAACAGAACAGTTTATAATCTCAAAAACCCGACTGAAATTCCTATGCATTGCCCTCCTTTCCCTTCATCTTGCTTTTATCATCACCTGTACAAAAAGCCCGCCCCTTTGCAGGCATAATTAAGCTCTCAGTTTCTTTTTGCAGTCCTTTTCTGACAGTGATTATGATGTCTATTTCTTTTTTCCAGTTGCTGAAGCCGTCAATCCAAAATGCTTCCCAAGAGCCATGTTCACGTTTACAAAAGCATGAAGCAAGCACAGAAGGAAGTCCCAAAATTTGATCATCATTCGAAATGTAAGGTCCTATCAGGAAGAAAAGGCTGCTCAGTTTCAGAAGTTGTAAAAGTAGCAGATGGTTCATGTTCTGGATGAAAACAACTTACACACACACCACATGTTCCTCCCTAGATGTGAGCTTAGGAGTACAGCTGGAGTGCAAGAACAGCATGAGCACACATGGTACTTTCTTCCAAGTCCTTTCCCACCCATTTTCTCCTCAGGGACTTCCTCAGTTAGATGTGGTTTCTTCGTGTTTAATAATGCTCTCTGGATTTCTCCCACAAACTCACGCATCTTCTCCCTTGAAGCCACTCAAATGTGTAACAGCCATAAGAGCAGCCCACAGCAAAGCCTCAGAGAGGCTGTAGCCCACCATCTCCACATGTTTCCTCTGTGTCTGCTCCAACTGGCATTGCAGCCCACAGGGACCAAGTCTCCTCTTGGTCAAGCCTTTCTCAGAGCAAGAAGTCATAGCAAGCTTGGTCCACATCCTCTGTCACTCTCCTCTGGATGTTTCTAGCCTCACCACATTCTGTTCACAGGTAAGGGGGGCAAGGAAGCATACTGTGTGAAAAAATGGGGATCAACTATGAACTTGGGTTGGGGTTGAACAGAGCTTTCTACTTGGTCTCTATCCCTTCCATCCTAACATATTATTCACTATTTTTGAGCTCTGAGCTGGTGTTTCCATGGGCTCACTCTGTGTTAGTTAGCGGCATTGATCTGTCATTCCCATGTGTCCCCTTTTAGGGAATCACAGTAGGTGTCTTCCCCTCTGTGCTTTCCCTTTTAGGGCAATTTCTAGGGCACCAGACAACAGAAATACCAAAGAAATACCAAGAAACAAGAAAAATACTAAAGCCAACCACATTCCAAAGAAATGTGACACCATTGCACTGCCACATGAACAATTGGTCTGCTACCAAGATATATTTCCCTCTTCTCTAAGAGCAATTAAATACACAAAGTTCACAATACTGGAAAGCAGTTGCTTACTGACAATGCAGAACAATTTGCAGATGAAGCTGATTACACTGGCAGGGTTTAACTGAAAAAATAAAACAAATACATACACTGATTGAAGCTGCCTAAATAACACATGAATGGCTTGTAATGAGAACAGCAGGCAAAATGGTACTTTTAGGTCTAGGCAACAACATTTTTCTCAGTATGGAGTCAGGGCGAGTAATGCTCTCTAAGTCATTTGCTAATTTACCACCTTTAGGTGCATCATTTCAAGTCTACAGATGTATGAAAACATCTTCTGTATTATTCATCCCTGCAACAAACTTGGAAAACAGGGATTTCACAGGTTTTTGAAAGTATTCATAGCATAAACAACAGATGTACAGCTGCCTTACAGGAAATGGGAACTTACTTTAGGTGGTATCCAAACACAAACAACACCACACGGTATCAAAAGCATTTCCTTGGATTTTACCATAGTCCTGGTTTTTCCCACATCCTTTATCAAGAGACTACCATCAGCTTGCAGACATCCATTCTTAGAATCATTAAGGCTGAAAAAGACCACTTAGATCATCTAGTCCAACCATCAACCCATGTTCACCATGCGCACATCCACCCTCTTCTTGACCACCTCCCTAGGTAGCTCCTTCCTTCATTCATTCCTGCTAGCTCCATTGACTCTTACAGAATTACTCTGACCATTACCAGCTGAGAAGCAGACAATTGGTACATGGCAACTGATGGAAACGTAATTTGAGACCTGTGGTTCCCCTCCTAAGTATGCATGGGAGATTTTTCTTCATTTGACTTTTAGCAAGAAGTGTTATTTTATTTGATGCTCACACACCCAGTTTCTTCTGTATTATTCCCCTTTCCTTGATAGCAGCACGGACAATTCCTGCTGGCTGGATGCAGATTTCATTAGGCTTCTGTTTGCTCCCACTTACAGATCATTAATGAGGATGTTGACTAAGTCAGGACCTGTCACTAATCTCTATGTTATATGCACCTGATCACGCCTCTCCATTTTACGTGCTGTTACTCAGCATTACCTTTTCTATAGACTTTTTGCTAGCTCTGAGAGCTGGGGAATAATTTATTAATGGCTTTGCTCCTTGTTTTCATTCATGAAGTACATACAAACAATCTGATTGTTACCAATTTGTTTGTTACTTGAAAATTTTTGAGAAACACTTAATGCAAACATGTTTTAATAGGTGGGTTGCTGGCAAATTACCTTAATATTACTCAGACTGATTCTTTTTGCGGTGTGATCAGTTACTTTAATGGTACAGCAGTGTTTCACCTCCCTTGTGAGCTAAGTGAATATTTTAAGAACCCCAATTAAGAAACTATAAAATGACAAAATCGTACACAGGGCATTTAGGAGACTGTTACTCAGCTTTACCAGAAGAAGTATCTCGCAGCAAAATTTACAGAGAGCAAATAGAAGAGGCTGTCAGCGCTTCAGAGCTGATTTTCTTCTGGTGAGTGATCACAAACACCTGGCTTCTGTATTATGCATAAATCTACTTCAGTCTGCAAATCGGTTTATATTCCTAAGATATGGCTCCAGGAAAAAAAAAATCTTATGAAGGTATAAAATCAATGATACCACTTTTATCAAATCCCTTTTATTCCCCGATTTGGTATTCTATTTTTTTATCAACAAAACATATATAAATACTAATAATATTATTGTTACATATACTACATTAAAATATAAAGCAACAAGCCCCGAATAAATAAAATATTGTGTTATATATTTATATTTTACGTATTTTTTTATATTTCCTGTTAAAATATATGTACGTATCTCCATGGAGATTTATTTTTTATGAGATGTGCCGGGAATGATACATTTTTTCTACCTCTGTGTGTTCAGTGATAACTCCGCTGATATTGGCTCTTTCATTTTTTTTAAGGATTTATTTCTCTATGAAGCACTTCCACCTCTTACTTTTGTTTTCCTTCGGAAAATCAATACCATATTCACCTTTCACTAATATATTGATGGGTCTCTGGTTGTTTATGAGTTTCTAGTAGTAATTGTTGTGCTCTAGTAGAAAATCAGGCTGAATTCTTTTTCTTTGTAATACTGCCTATTGAGAAATTGATATTTACCACATTTGGGGAGAGAGAAAATATCTATTCTGTCATTAATAGCTTCACCCTTGTCAGAAAGCTGATTTTAGTTGATCAAATTAAATGTGTATTTGAAGGATTCCTGTTATAGAATTGCAATGCATTTTTCCCCTTTCTTTTATAAGCGGGATGGGGAGAAGGGAGGAAAATCAGTTTACTGCCTTGGGATTACCTGAACCCTGTGATCTGTACACACCTGCACTTTTCTAATATCAACATACTCATTTCTATGATGGCATCCATGTGCACATGCATGCGCAAATACATACACATATACTTCCACATATATATGTGTACATCTCACCAGTGCAGAGCTTTTCTACATTGCTCAGCAGAAGAGGAGATTAGCAGAAACAGGAGGGGAACTGTGGGAAAATGCCTCTCAGAGCCAGGGCATAAAGTCTTTCCTATATGTAACAGCTGGGAGGTTCCATACTTTGTGGAGTATGGTTTTGCTGGCACATAGATGCGCATGTTGGGTTGGTTTATTCTCATTGCAGAAATGGGTAAGCAGTACCCACTAGCTGTGCTGTGCCCTGAACAGAGCTGCCTCTCACCTTGCAGGTATAACGACTGCTGTACATTGTCTGGTAGCCAAAACCTGGCATTTTGCTAAAAAGATGATGTCTTAGCTTGAGTGCCTAAGAACACGGGTGCAAAAGATTGTTATACAGTGAGAGATGCTTTGCCACCAAATCTCTGACAGAGGATGAAAATAGAGGAGGGAGAAAAACAAACCCTCAGACCCAGACTGGAAGCTCAACACGACACTACTTCAGCGTATTTTCTATTTCCAGAAAAAGCTACAGGAGCTGAAACACAATGGGCAATGATTTCTTATATTGTTCATGACAGAAAGTATTTGTATAGTAATGCTAATAGATGGCAGAGGCCTACAGGGCTGTTGTTGGAGGGAAACGTGTGCAGGGACAGAGGATGGATTCCCCATGGCCCTGCTGTAGGCCCCACTGGGATGCAGCTGGACCACGGGCCAAGCATGGATCACCATTTCCACATCTGGATCCATGGGGACACACCAGTTGCCCACTTCAGGACCTCACTGTTAGGGTGTAGGCACCTGTATTTGGCAGGCTTGTTTTCAGCATGCTGCCAAATACCAAAGTTTCCAGAGCAGTTTGAACACTAATCTCACCGTTGATACTCCATAAAACAAAAGCAAAAAAAAAAAAAAAAAAAAAGCTGGCTGGTGGTGGTTCTTCGATAGCAACTCTTGCCTCATCTCCCACTCTCACTGATGGAGGTGGTTTTCTCCTTGAGCCTACTACAAGTGAAATCAAAGCTGCTTTTCCTGGTGTCCAGCAGAGGTCTGGTATAGGGATGCTCCCTCACTATGGCTTTAAGGTTCTTGCTGGACTAAGCAAATACTTGGCAAATAGTGTTAGAAAAATGTGAGTTTATCAGCCACGATATTTGGGACTAGATCCTTGGCTTGTGCAGACTGTCAGAGCTGGGTTGAAACCAATGGTACAATATGGGATTTTGTTTCAGTGGTCAGAAGCCATTAAATCCCAAATAGCCTCTGCTATTTGGTTGTATTCCCTCCCACTGTCCGCTCTGCTGGAAAAGCAGCCAAGTCCCAGGTTGGTCTGTTAACAGAGGGACCCAAACATGGAAACCAAAACATGATAGAGATGCAAAACACATGGTACACAGCAAAACAGGTTTTAAAGAACACCCGGTGCTTGTAATCAGGGCCAGATTTTTAAAGTGCTCTCCAGGCAGTAGCATCCATCGCCACACCAAAAGGCTACTAGACACAGGCAACTAACAATGCGGGAGGGAAAAAACTAGGTTTCTGTGACAAGGACTTTTGGATTTAGCAATCTTTGGTGCTCTCATGAATGTAATGCTGGAAAATGAAAATCCTGTAGATGAGACTTGGGTACCTTTATGTGGTTTCAGCATGGATTCAATTTAAAAATATATATTTATTAATGATTTAGGTATATATGTGTTCAAGATCCTAAAATGACTAGGAAGCATGAAGAATGGAATAGGGCACCATCTCTTTTAGTTTGAGAACTAATCAAATGGAACCAGGCAGAGCTAGGATCAATACTCACCGTATGTATATTTCACTGAGGAGTATACTGGAAGAATAACCAGATCCACTTCTTACATTCTGACTCTTCTAACTTACGGCCATTCTGCAATGTGTTTCCTGTATTCTTATTTATTGGGTATATATTTTGCATGGTTCTCAACCAAAACATCAGATTCTCTGAAAAATGGACTACAAGGTAAATGGGCTTCAACACCTTCCTCTATTCTTCCTGCTTGCATTAAAGATTTTCTACTTTGCATTTAACTTTCTCTGAATTTACACAAATTCACAAGCAGCCTTGAGTTGATAGAAGTTGCAATTTTCTGTGAATAAATTATTTATGGACCAAACAAAAACAAAGACAAAAACAAAAAAACAACAACAAACAAACAAAAAAGCCCTTCAGACTGTTCTAATTTGAGGACTTTCTAAAAATAAAGAAAAACATGTCAAGAGTTAACATAACAGAAAAAAAGATTAATTCATCAAAATAAAGACACCCAAAGTCCTAAGCCATTTTAAATGCATCCATAAGGATACATATATTAACAACTGACACTATTTATGCGGGAGACTAATTTAAAGAAACATTTCCCTTGTGAAAAACATATGATAATACCTGCTTATTTTACCATTTTACAATCAGTCACTTTCTACAACACATCATTCCTTGTCTATATGGTTTGTTCAGATTGGGCTCTATATCGAGTCTTTATGTGTGCACCATTCCCATGGCAGCGAACAAATGGAACCAATGTCACATTTATGCCCACAGCTGAAAATCCCTATTTCAACAAGCTTTGCTGTTGGAAAGATTGCTTTTTGTCAACCCCCCCCCCCCCCCCAAATCTTTTTCCCCCTTAGATGACTATGCTTGTTGCCACATACTTGCAGCAGAAGTGATTCATTCTGGGTGAGAGAAATCATCTCTCTTATGATGGCAAGGGAAAGAGAAGTTTTCAGTTAGTATAGGAATTATATCATTATACATTTTTTTATATTTTTACCCATAAAAGTATTATATATGTTTATTTTAGAGCAGTCTGGCTTGTTTTATGCAACACCACTTTTGTTTATCAGAATTACATCTTTCTTTCACTAGTGTAAGTAACTCTTTACCTTCAGGTAATCCAGCAAACTTTACCACTTCTCTGCACTTATCCAAGACTGGTACAGCACGTAGGAGGAGCCACAGTTTCTCAGATGTCTAACAAAGAGCTGGCTTTCATATGGCAAACCTGATGATTAGCCCCATGAAAGTAAGGTTGCTTTCTGAAATATCAATACCTGCCCTTTAAGAATCAAAGGGATACCAAGTTATGTGACACAGCCCACCAATAATCGTGACTTTTGGTTACTGCAGATAAAATACACACTACGCATAATCATTTCCAGCCCTGAGTGTACAAGGCTATTTCCTTGTGTTGCTATGAACTAGACTATAAACTGAGGTTGGAGTGCTGCAAAATAGACAGAGCAGCAAAAAACCATGAGTAAGATAGGGTTGTGTGGTATTTTGTTTTTTCTTTTCAAAATGAAGCAAGCACTTGCCTGGTATGGGGAATCAGACCAACAGGTAGCGGGCTGTAAAAAAGATAAATAGAAAAATTAATGAGAGATGATCACTATACCCTCAGACTTGTAAGAATTATAAGCAGGGCAGCTGTGTCAGAGTAGTTTTTAACTTAACCCTTTCCTTTTCTAAAGTAAGAGTTAAGCTGGGACTGACCTCAGTGAGAACTGAAAAAAACCAAGACTGAGCATTTTGCAAGAATCAGAAAAGCAGTGCACAAAAACAGAATTTTATACAATAACTAGAAAGATGCATTTCATCAAACTAAGCACCACTTTTTAGGGAGCCTAGAGAAGGTGGCTGTACCCAGAAGATTAAAATCTGCAGGAGATATAGGACCAGATTTATAGGCACTTTGCGACATAACTGGAGTTAGATTTCTTCCTTGCTCTTTGGGTCATTTCTTTCTATACGCAGAGAAGGATTTTGGACATCCTTTTTCTGGGATTCAGAGCCTCGCTTGTCCTATGCATTGCATTAGTTCTTTCAAAGGATATAATAATCCTTGAGCACAATCCTACACAACAATATTTTCCTTGAGCTAGTTTCAACAATACCTCTCCACACAACCTGGCCAGCAAGCTTCTTATATTTTATTTAAAGTAAAAGTTTGTCTGTTCTCATTCTTACCTTTAAATGATAGACTGAACACCACCACCAGCTAGCTGTGACAACAGAGAGCCTGCAGTATGGTCCACATATTTTTCAAGAAGTTGACAAGGAACATTTGTCCAAGCAGGAATAAGCTATGGAAAAAAGTGATGAGGATTAAGTTTTATTCATTTTACATTATAATGACTCTTACAGTCCTTTGAGAGCCACATGATTGCCTTTCATAACTCCTGGGAATCTTGACTCAGTGATTGAGAGATGTACTCTGAAATAGTGGCACAGTTCTAGACTTTCTCCTTAAGAATCTACTCTGATGAATCGTCTTATTTGCACAATCTCAATCATTGTGCAAGTCTGCCCTCTGACACTGTCTGCATGCAAACACCTCATTCACTGCTCTTAGCAAATCAAAGCCTTCTGGTGAAAAGGCTGCAGGTAGTTGTCATTTTCAGTAGCCCTACTGGCCTATGATATCACTGCCATTTTGGTTACATCTTTGTTTTTATTTTATTTGCCTCTGATCTGTTCTTTGTTTTGTTTTGTTTATCTTTCTGATATCAAGTCCTTCTCAGACAAAAACTGCATTATCATAGAATCACAGAATATTTTGGGTTGGAACAAAGCTTGCTGAAGTTTAAGAAGTTTCTACAACATTCTCAGACATAGGGTTTGAAGTTTTGGTACTCCTGTATGAAGACTGGAGTTGGATTCAATGATCCCCATGGATTCCTTCCAATTCAGTATATTTTATGACTCTATGGACCTTAAAGCCCACTCAGTTCCAACCCTCTACCATGGTCTGGTTTCCTCCCATCAGCTCAGGCTGCCCAGAGACCCATCCAATCTTGTCCTGAGCACCTTCAGGGATGGGGTATCCATCACCTCACTGGGCAGCAGTCCCAGGGCCTCACCACTCTTCAAGTGAAAAAAATCTTCCTTATATTTAATCTAAATCGTCTGTCTTTTATTTTAAAGACATTACCCCTTGTCTTATCACTACATGTCCATGTAAAGTTGCTCTCCATCTTTCTTGTAAGCTCTCTTTCAGCACTGAAAGGCCACAATGAGGTGTCCACAGAGACTTCTCTTCCCCAACCTGAACAAGTCCAGCTCCCTCAGCCTTCAAAGAAGAGGTGCTTAAGCTTTCTGAGCATCCTCATGGCCTCCTCCAGACTCTCTCCAACAGGGCCACTTATTTCTTGTGCTGGGGGCTCCATCTCAGGAGGACTGACTCCTGAAACTGCAGAGAGAAGAAATGTGAAATGATCATTCAAATAAAGCCTTTATCTCATACTTTAAAAATACTAATCTACATTAATGTTGGCAATTCTACAGGCGGGTCTGAGATATGCCTTTTAGTTGACAAGCTCTCTTACTGGTTGTAGGACTCTGTAGCCAAGGCACAAAGGGAATCAGCTTTGTAAGAGAGTCTGGAGCAAGAAGGCTCCTCCCTTCTCCCCCTGCCATTGTGGAACCAGACAGGGAAATTTGGTGCTGAAATGAGAAATTCTTTTTTTTTTTTTTTTTTTTTTTAATCTAAACTGCTATTGCATCATGCAGATACTAGAGGGGAGCTAAAAGCTAACATCAAATTAGCATTTAAACCATCTCTGAAACCACAGAAACACAAGGTACAGTCTTTGAAGTTTAAGGATGAGAAACATCCAATTCCTACTTTTATTTCCTGTTTCTTAGGCGGAAGGCTTACAATTAATTAAAGGTTGTTGTTCTATTTTGTGTTATTGCTGCTGCACATCTCTCATCTCCCCATGCAGGGCTGGTACCTCTGCACTGCTGAACCCGCTAGACTACCAAGAACACTTCTCTGGGATTCAGAATCTACTTTAATTCTTTTTACAAACAACTGTACTTAAGAAGCACATGCATTTATTATGAATTATTATGTTTTCTGTAATCCATGCATAATGAATTTATTGCAGTTGGGCAATTTAGCACACCCTTGTTTTCAGTTTTAATTGGATTCTTTATAATGCTCATACTTAACCCTCAAGCTGAAAGGTTTGATATTCCTTCAAGAGTTGTATTTTGCATCTTTCATTTTACACATTTACCTCTTTCCTTGTTGGGAAAAATTTAGATGCTCCAGGAGGTTATGAAGTTGAAAAACAACTAATCTTTGCATTTAACAAGATAACTTACTATAACAGCTTGTTGAAAACATAGAATATAGTCAATGTATTTTTAAACTTCATGAAAGATATTTTCACATGAAAAAGGATTTCTTTTTTAAATTTTAACTAAATGCAAAACCTGTTTTAAAAACAAAGTACATTTTCAAAATGCAAATTCTACTACTTTTTTTTAAAAGAAAATTATTGATATCTACAGTCTAAAGATTAGAGTGAAGCAGTTTGAGATACAGCCAGAAGTGCTTAGATCAACATTTTAAGAAGTAGAAGCACTTTCAACATGTAGAATGAAATCTTTTTTTAAAAAGGAATTACAACCAGTTAGCAATTTTTGCCTGCATATTATTAGAGAATGTCTATTTTTCCTTCTCATAAATATTCTCAAATCTCTGCAGGCATTTCTGAAATCTGTAAACACCAGATTTTCTAACTGACAATAACATAAACTTCATGTAATAATAAATTAGTCCACTGTTTCAGTGCCTCCAGACAGGTCAGCCTATGTGCTATGTGCCCATACTAATGTGATGGGAACTTATCCCCATATCCTTAAGCACATTTGAATGTTACTGCTGAAGTCACTGGGAGTTGGTTACCGAAATATCTTGGAGAAAGTGGCCTCCTCCAACAAGGTGTTGGTGTCAAGCAGCACCAGGAAGATAACCTTGTGGCTTGCTGGAGACTAGGCTTGCTTGATTTCTTCTGCAATTACTAGAAAGATCCCTCTCCAAAGAGCAATCTAGAGCACGCTTAGGAGTCATCTAGTTCAATGCAGTCTCTGCATCACGCCCAGGAGACAACCGGTTCCCCACGCCAAAAGCCCAGTTTCTATAGCATTGGCATGAATGCTCCCCTGAGGTTATTTAGGAGAGTAAACACAGGGGTGTCACAAGCCTCGAATGCCCCTAATTAGCCTTCTCCTTGCACGTACCAAAGTTTGAAGCAATAAAAACTTGCACTTCGCAGCAAGAGGAAGGGGATGAGAGTCTGCCACTCAAAGTCTGGGGTACTTTCAGCTGTGCTGTTTAGTCAGAGCAAAGCTGTTTTCAGTGCTTCTGACACCTTTCAGATGTCTGCATCGTTTCATTAATTCCTTTATTTTTTTGAACATTTAAAGAATCTGGGATGAATATTCTGTCATCTCTTTGGTGATTCTGTCATGCAGCCTTCTGTAGTAATGTTTCCACCTGAATTTTAAATAATTTGTTTTTATTTAATTTTTATTAGACTCCAGCTGCAAGGAGCATAACATATGAAGAAAATGGTCATAAAACAGTGTCACAAGATTCGTAAGATCTTGATGCTGTGTTTCATCCCTTTTCATTTAGCCTGCAGCATTTCAGGCAGGAAACCTATCAGCTGTTATTCATCTCTTTAGCAAGAGGTTTTGATGGAGCCAAATCTTTTAAGAGTTTAGGAGGTGGCAGGCCTATTTAGCTGAGCTGTGTCATTAAATGCAAATGACTACATTAGTATAGTATTAAGGTTCAGAACTCAAACACACATAATTCATGAACAGGTTCTCGCACCAACGTTAAATCAATCCAACTGCTCAGACTGTGCTCATTAAAGTGTGTGTTTAATTGCAGAAACCAAGCAGTTGAAATAACATCTGCACGTTGGTGCCAACTTCACTTCAGCACGGCATGCTGAGAGCAGAATGAGCTGTCCCCTTCTCTTTGATGACAGAGCCTGGACCAAAGGCAAGAGACTTGATGGAGGAGGACACACAGATGCATGGGCTGGGGGTCATGTCTGAGCTCTGGTTTCCACCCTGCCTGAAAACATCAGGAAACATTCCCAAGCCATTTCTCCACACCTATGCTGAAAGGTTATGTCCTCCCTCCCATTTAGACAGCAGCAGCTCAGACAAACAAACAAACAAACCTGTTGTAACAAGATGTCCAAGGTGCATTTACAGACAGGAGTTTTATTTCTTTGGTCGTGGGCCCATAACCTAAGCCTGTCCAAGTATTTCAATAGGTGACCTCTGGTAGGGCTGGAAGGCACCAGCCACGCTGCCTGAATGCAAACAGCAGTCTGACTTCTGCTGATGGCTTAAGTCACATCAGGGAGCAAGTGAAGAGTTAAGGCTCTGACAGTACCCAGAGGTAATGCTATTCTGAGTACCTCCAGTTTATGGTGACTTTTCATGTCTGCTTAGTCCTACTATTTCCACTGTCCTCTGATCTCCGAGTTCTGAATAGGAACAAGAAAGGCAGTATTTTATTTTCTTTCCAGCAACTTTCATGCATTTGTGGTGGGGGGTTTAACACAGCTTCAGCCAACTTCCACTGCTGGCCAGAGGACTCTTGTTTTTTGCCTAAATGTAATGCAAAAGTCTATGCTTTTGGTTTGCACTTAGAATTTATTAGCGGGCCTACTAAACTCTTCTTTATATTGGTATAATCCTGCTGCAGTAAGTAAGGCAATATTTGTCTTGTGAAAGCACTGCTTCTGGTGACAAGGCATAGGAAACTTGACCTGACTTTGTCAGCGTCCCATGAAATGCAGTGTGGCAACGCGTGACACGCAGTGAAAACCCCACTGTTATAGTCAACTTTTCCCAAGGTATATTTGGCATTTTCACTTTTCCCCGCGCTGGGCATCCTGGAGGGTAACACAGACAGCTGCTTACAGCCCCCAGCCCTGCTAATACTTAATTGTCACAGAAATAAGAGTATGTACGTGGCATGTGGGATTTGCAGGACTTGAGCTGTTTAGGATGAGGAAAAAAAAAATGAACCCAGACAGACTCATAGTGTAATACTACCCAGCAGATGGTGACGCCAGCCTGTTAAGCTTTTTGCACAATTTCATAAGTGGACGTTTTTGTCCTCTTAAAACTGGGTGAAATGTTTTCTAGGTTGCATATTCCCTACTGTTTTTAATAAAGCCAGCATTCAGTTTCTGGGGCTGAATCGTGACTTTTGGGACTTTAAGCTGCCTCGTTTCAAGAACTGTTCTTTCTTTTTTTTTTTTTTGACAAATTCCTATTTCATTTCAACCTCAGTGGAATGGAGCCTTCCCTGGAAATCATTTTAAATAGGAGACATTAACACAAATGTAGGAGTTGATACAAACGTTCCAGGTGCCACCAAAATGAAGTCTCATACAATACTTGATCTCAAATAAAGTAGCTCTAACGTTTCTATGGCAAACAATTTCTTATTTTTAGGTTCCTCCCCAAAAATGAGAGCAAATGTCAAAATGCCATAAATTCCTGCAGAAAGGAGTTTATTATTATTTACTAACTCAATGGATTTCAAATGATTTATAATAGATAAAAGCATCAAATCAGCTGTGGATAACACCACTAGCTGATAATTTAAATTTAACATATTCAGCTTGCAATCTTCTGCTTATGTTTAGAAATTTTCTGTTTGGTTACCCAAGGAAATTTAAATATACAACCCTTCTGCTATCAAAGCTATGGCCAGTGTTCATATTTCCAGTGTTAAACAAGGCTCTTTGTAGGCTATAGTTTTCTCCTCTTGAAAAGTCTCTTAAATTTTAAAGGAAATTTATTTTGCCTTTTGCCTATTAAGAATTTACTTTTCACTACTTTTCAGAAAACAAATTCATTCTGTTACTATCTGGAAGAGCCCATACATTTGCATGGGCATCAATACAATTTTTCATTTCCACAAGTGTTTTCCAAAATCAATGTTTGCAATTTAGTCTGCACATGGGGGATGATACACCCTATGATTTTGTTGCTCTGCAATGACAGACACTCCGGGCAGCCCTTTCAGTCCTGTTATCCAAGGAGGAGCTGGAAGAATTGTACCAGCTGTGGTGTGCCTTGGTGTTTATAGATCCATAGAATTGTTTGAGTTGGAAGGGACTCTCAAAGGCCATCTGGTCCAATTCCTCTGCAATGAACAGGGACACCTACAGCTAGATGAGGTTGCTCAGAGCCCCATCCAGCCTGACCCTGAGTGTCTCCAGGGGTAGGGCATCCACCACCTCTCTGGGCAATGGGTTCCAGTGCCTCACTACACTTACCATAAAACACATTTTCCTCATATACAAGTGTTGCTGGAGGCTGGTGCAGGCAGTCACAGCCACAGCTCCATCACAGAGTATGGAAGCATTCACCAACACCATATGACCTAATTGTAAGAACAGGGAAAGAGCAATTATGCCTGACGCAATTTGCATTGAATGATGCACAACGTCTCGTTACTGTCTTTGTCCCTGCTTCAAGACATAGAGAAAGATGCACTGGGAAGTCAAAATGATTAATTTTATGGAAGGGTACTCCTCTCTACTCCTTCCCACCTTCATTTCAAGCTCCAAAGCTATTCAAACAGTCAGAAAAACAGGAAAATCAAAGCTCTTAAATAAAAAAAATAAGTTTGCTGAATGATCAGCCTACACAGCCTGCTGCCATGTGATATCCCAGCAAGAAGAGGGTGAGATACTTACACAGGTCATCAAACCAAAAAAAGTAACCCAAAATGGTCCCAAAGCTCAGGATTCAGAAAATGCTTGCAACCTTTCTGCCTGATGGCGTAAGGCCATGTTTAATGAATGAGACCAGAGAACAAAGTTTCCCCAGCTACATATTATCCTCTGACACTTTTGCTGGAGGTTTTCTTCTATCATCCTCAAGTGTGTCCTTTTCTGAGCACCTGACAGGAATATGGGACAGGTAAAAGTTAGCCCGATCCAGTCTAGTAATTTATTACATTAATCCAGCTAAAATGCTTTTCTTTTCTAAAAATCTGTATGATCAACTGTGCCTTGGCGTACCCAAGGTGGTAGTTTTCATGTGCACATTTGTGTATGACTGTGTTTTCAGAGCTCACAAAGGTCACACAGCAACAGTGTTCTGTGGGTCAGATAAAAACGGTAGTCACAAACAGAGGGGTGGGATGCACATACCAGGAAATCACTTTCTGAAAACAGAAAACAGATGTTGAATGGGGAATAAACAAATACTTGAGCAAACCAGGACTCTGAGGGCTTCACAACAACCTGGACAGTGAAACCCATTAAGCTCCTCTAGAAGTTATTTATATTCAACTTAAGCAAGGATGCTTTTCTATTTTGGATTCAAGTTCAACAGCAGAGTTCCATAAATAGGCCATATACACAAAAGAAAAGCACAGCTAAAGCCTAAAGATAGAAAGATGTTCTTTCAGAGTTGCAGATTTATCATTAGCTCTGTTACTATAAAGCTTATTTGGAGAACTCGCAGTGGCAGAGAGGTGACAAAGGAAAACTGGCTGATGTTCAGTGCCCCCAGAGCAACCGTCTATAATATTATACTTTTTGCTGTGTTTGTTGGAGTTCAAAGATGAGTGCTACTAAAGATGAAGAAATACTAGGATTTTGGGCTAGAAAAGTTTGGAAAAATGAGCTGTACATTAAGAAAAAACCCAGGACTGTGCGTAAAAACAAAAGGCATAGCAGCAAATATCCCGACTCTAATCCACAACCGCCTCCCACCCCAACGTTCCCCCATCCACTGAAGTCTTGATCTAATTAAACTGTCATCACACTGTTAAAGTAATACTTCCCAGCCTTTTTACGGGGCTTGGATGAAGTGAGAGGGGGAAAATGAAGGATTCATGATGTCCATGACACATGGCATCGCACACTTCATTTTGGTATCTAATCCCCCCCCTATAAAAGTGAAACAGATTTAGAACTAGATGAGGAGGAGTAAAAGGAGTATGTTTCAGGATGAGCTAGTTGCTTGACCTTTTTTCACAGTATCTCTGCCAGGCTTGACATCATGGCTTCCAATCCATCTGTGCTAAACAAGGAGATGTACCAGCTCAGAGAGAGCAGCCCCGAGCTTTGGCCCTGGTGCATCCCAGGAGGGGGGGCACTTCCCTTACAGTAGGAACAACTCAGCATTGGCATGACAGAGAGCAGGGCCTGCGACTGTAACTTCACAAAGCTTTTTTCACGACCCAAAGGGTGTTCTAATTGTACAAAGAGCAAATATCAACCATTACACTCACAAGAACCATGCTTATCTCAGCTAAAGGCTCAGCTTCTCCTGCAGGGAGTGGTGATGCCTAAGTAGTTCCCTGCTTCACGTTTTGCACGTAGCAAATCTCCCTGTTCCAAAACTCCCAGGTTTTCACCTGCTGCATCTGTGGCACCAGGCGCTGCCCAAAACTTCGGGCAGCAAACCTCCTGCAGCAAGAAAAAGCTGCCAGCTCCTGGGATGGTAAAGGGCTCAGCTCCATGCACCCTGCAAAATTCCTCACACTTACATGGAAACATGGAGATTTAAACATGTAAAATAGCACAGGAGAAGAAATGAAGGCTGCTTACACACGTGTTGCACAGAAAAAAGTGGTTGCATTATAAAAGCAAGGAAGAAGAAAAAAAATAATAACACAGAGAGTAAGCCGGAAGATTTCCATCAAAGCCTCCCTTTGTCAGAAGATAAAGCTTAGCTAAAATCAAAATACACTTTGGAAAATGTGTCAGTCTCCAAAACATTTTTTTTTTCAGAGGTTGGTTAACTCTGCAGTAATTCTTGGAGGTGAATTAGCGTGGTTTTTTTCCATACTCCGTTCCCACTGATTTCTAAAGCTGATTCAGTCCATGTAACTCCTTTATGAGCATGCCTATGGTGTGAAAAGCTCCCAGATTGTTGTTGTTGAACACGAATAGAAACACAGACCATCTTGCCAGTATGCTCTTCCACTAACTATTCTGGTCCAATGTTCTGCAACCTGTATACTTACTAACGTTGAAATAGAACAAATTAGTAACAAAACCCCACATTTAATTAATTGACTAATTAGCTTGTTTACTAAAGTGTGTAGAGGACAAGGAGCCCCTGCTCAAATCACTCTGGAATTAAAGTGGAGCAAATCAGAACAGAGCTTGTCCCCCAAAGACTAATCCAAAGATACCTGAGCCCAATGGGAGGCATTCAAACTTTTGCTACATGTCTCATCTGGGTGGGATTTTTAATTGTTGCTTTTTGTTGGTTTTTTTATTTTTATTTTCTGTCCTTCAGAGAAAAGGGGATTGTTCAAGTGACAATTCTGTAGTTCCCTTCTTACTGCTGCAAATACACAGAACCCTGAAAACTTGGGGTGGATTTGCATTTCAGTGAAAAGTATTTCATTAAATCAATGAGGTTAAAACAAGGTAAAGGAGCAAAAATAGTTTGCCTAATTCAATATCTCTGCATAAAATATACAACAGATTTTCAGTTCAACGTGGCATGCACTTTTGGTACATGACTGCTGTCTTTGTTTAGCTAATTGTTTCAAAATCCAGAAAAGAAAAAGAATAAATAAAAGAAGAGAATCACGCTGAATTTGGAGATTTACCTAAACGCAATAACACTAATGATTTTGGCATTACTGCAACAGGAAGAGATTTATGTCGGCCTGGCCAGGCTGCTTTACAGGAAAACCTGATGCTACGTTCAGTTTTCCTATTTAGTAAATGCATGAAGTAACATTCTGCATATGTGTCTAATGGCTTTTATAACCTTTTGCAAACTAATTAGAAACAACCCCTAGATGGGCTTTCACAGTCATAATTAAGCTGATCAAAGGCAGGTGTGCGCTAACTGTAACCAGAAAAAGATGTGTTATCTTCTGACACTGACAGTTTTGCTTTTTTTTTTTTGCTCCACTCAAGCTTATGTTTTCCACTGTGGCATGAACAGCATTGGATTGTTGGTACCCATTCCCCCTTGTGTGAGCAAGCCCAGCCTCAGAACAGAAAAGCCTTTAAGTTACCAGCCCTATTAATAGCCACCTCGGTACAGCAAACCTCTTGGCCAATGCATAGAACTAAACATATCTCAGTGAAAGCTGTCCTTAAGATCAGGATCAAGATCGGGTCCCGTTGCTCAGCCCAGAGCAGAGGAGGCTGAGTGGAGGCATCATGGCGGTCTGCAGCTCCTTACAGGGTGCAGAGGGGCAGTGCTAATCTGTCACTGCCTCCAGAGAGCAGAGGACCAGGGGAAACAGCATGGAGTTGTGTCAGGAAAGGGCGTTAGAAGGTTCTTCACCAGAGGGTAGAACAGGCTCCTCAGGGAAGCAGTCATGGAACTGAGCTGCTGCAGCACAACGAGCATTTGGACGGTGCTCTCAGACACAAGGTTTGAATTCTGGGTGGTCCCGTGTGGAGCCAGGAGTTGGACCCCATGATCCTGTGGGTCCCTTCCAACTTGGATTACTCCGTCATTCGATTCTGTGGCCGAGGAAGCCTTTCTGGGGCTTCTACACAGGCAGCGGGCAGACCGTGCTCCCTCTGCTCCCTCTGCTGGGCAATGCATTCCCGCATCCAGGAGTAACCAAACCAGTGAGTCCAAACTTGGCCTCATTGCAAAGGAGTCATTAAAAGCACTCCTTAAAACCACCCCGTGGTTACTGTATTTCCTTTTATTTTCAAAGGGAAAATTTCTGAAACGTTGCTGGTGATGAGAGAAAAACCTGTCTGGTGAGACATCGCCTTGAAGCACAGCTGCTGCTCAGTTCCTATGCGCACAGCTCTGGGGGAACACAAAGTTTTTCCATTCGTGTTAGCAGGAGGTTACAAAACGTGGCACATTCCGCATGCATAGGGTATGTAACAGAGTTCAAGCAGAAAACCTGCCTGCTGGAAGGAGCTCCTTCCTTCTGCTGTGGCCAGCAAGAGCCAAAAAGCTGCTTTTGACAACCAGTTGTAAATCGCCTGGTAAACATTAGGAACAAGGGTGAACGTGAGTTTAAAATGGTGATGAAGCCACTTAAACGCTTCCTAGGGGCATTAAGGTCGTAGAACAGCAGTACTTAGAATAAAAATAACACTTCAAATTGTCTCATAATCTGGAAAGCATCTAATTGATCTTCACAGCATCCCTGAGAGGCAGGAAGCTTTCACCAGTCTGAAGCTACAAGATGAAAAACTGAGGCAGGGATTTTAAGTGGATGTGATTTCAACCAACCCCATCTGCTGCAAACTTGCCTAGAATTGACTCATTGCATCTTTATTTCTGAGTGTTTTTGTAAGTGCCGAGAAAAAAATTATAAAGGGCTAGGTAGCAATGGGAGCCCCCTGCCTGCTGTTCAGGATGTGGTGGTGTTACAAAGGCTTGCTGCTTTTTAAAACCAGACAGATAAAGGGTAGCATTAAACCAGTGCCAATGGTGTTAAGTCAAGCCTAGCAGGGAGCCTGGGACCTGCCTCCCTGCTCAAGCACTGCAGCCCATCTATTCCTACATCAGTGGGAGACTTATAGGAGCCTGGGACAAACTGGACACAATGAGGGCAAAGTGATTTCTCTAATTCAGAATTTGTCTTTGAGCTTCAGGACATGTTTTGGTACTCTGATAACCATTCATTTAGATAGGGACTGTCACAAATTCACTCTTTCCACCCTCTCCCCTCCAAGCAAGCCACGAATATTTAAGAGATCCATTTGAGGATTATAAGATATGGAATATACAAAGCTTAGTCTGAGTGATTTTGAGTCACAAGCTTAGCATCTCTAACAGATCCTGGGGGACCAGGAGACATGCAGCAATCTGTGTTCTCTAGCTTCAGCTGGAAGGGCAGGAGTACAGCAGGACCATGGCCTCACTGGAGACCTCTGGGACTTCCATGGCCATGAGACCTGGGTTCGGCCTGTAACTGCATCCCTTTGCCACCACCCTGCTCTATTTGTACAGTCAGCCTCAAATCCAATTTTACTAATTACAGGGTAGAAGATACACAAAGGTTATTATTGTCTCCACTACAACAACAATGAAGCCTTGTTAAAACCAAATGATGCAATTAAAACTATCCTCTGAAGCCAAATGAACACACTGAAGATTAACACAGGGGAAGAAGGGTGGATAGAAATGCAAACAGCAAAGAAAATGGTGTGAATCTCTGCAGCAAAGCTGCAGCATCACATCGGTAGGAGGAACTGAGGGGCAAGATGGGTACAAGAGGGGCAGCCTGATTTAGTGATTGGCAACTCTGCTCACAGCAGTGGGTTGGAACTGGTTGGACTTTAAGGCTCCTTCCAAGCCAAACCATTCCCTGATTCTATGACGAGGATGAAGAGAGGTGTGAAACCTACAGAGCGTCCTGGCTGGGGCTTGATTCTCCATCCCACAGTGGGGTTCCCATCAAACCACCTCTTGCCACCACCACCTCCTGGTTACTTTACATCTGTCCTCTGTGTTTCACAATCCCGCAGCAGAATTTTTATCAGGGCAAGATCTGCTTCAAAAGCAGAACCCCATGCTAGGCTCCCCAGGAAGAGGGTGGGAGATGAATGCCCACCACAATTGTGCCTTGGAAATGCTGCTTCTCTAGACCTCAGGGGCACAGGAAGGGCTCCTTTAAAGGCCTCCTCCTGAGGCTGATCATTATATATAACTGCACTCCTTCATCACCCTTCTTCCATTTAACTGAACTCCTCTAATCTCGCCACATAAAAAAAAAAAAGTAATCCCTTTAATCATTGTGATGGCTGTGGCACAGTGTGATTATAAGGCAGGATATGGATGTCACAGATATTGTAGGAGACCTGCATATATCTCGGGAACAAGATGACACCAATAAAATTTATAAGCATGAAAATGCTGTCTTCAAAAACCTCTCTCTCCCATTCCAATAATTCAGTGAAACTCTGGGCTGCATGCACAGTGGTGAACACAGAGAAAAGGCTTCGTAGCATGGAACAGACAAAGATAGAAGCCGTACAGACAGTTAAAGTGCCTGGACAATCGCATTGAGAGATCTGGCTGAAGATTTGTCTGATTTACAAGAAATTGGAGGCAGCCCACAGTAGTGATCTACAAGTTTTTTTCTTAGCAGATAGATAAAGCTGCAGCATCCTGAGCTGTTGAACACAGCAGCAGTGTTTATCCCAGGCAGAGGATTACAAGCAGCTTCTAATGAGCTGTTTAAGCATCTCAGTATTTTAATTAATTTTTTTCATGCCCATAATGCATTAAGAAAAAAATATAGACAAATATGAAATAATCTTAAAAAGAAGGAAACAGTATGAAAGGGAAAAATCAATGAGGGAGAAATAAATTATATAGCAAAAATAGCAGCTAGAACAAAGCACATCCTGTACAACAGATAAACTATCTGATGTATTTCATCTCTTTGTATTCACAGACTATCGATAAGTAGATCATGACTTCTTTAGACTTAACACTTACAGCTCCCTTTAATGAATTTCTAATCACTTTCTAAGCTACACAACTTGGCCTCTTTTTAATCTGTGCTTGGAAGATATTGGCTTTTCTAACTGGAGGCTACGGGAGCCCAAAAACCCAGTGCCACACATTTTCCTATGGACTGCATACAGCAGAATTTCACTGTGGTCTGTGAGCACTGCAATTACCCAAGCCTGGTCTAATACCTCTGCACTGGAGAGCAGACTGGCTTTGATACCCAAGAAAACACAAGCTGCCACTGGAGCTCTTCTGGTGGCCTGATTACTTGTAATGGCTCCCTCCTGGTGACTGAGGAAGTATTGGCTCCTCCCCACGTCACCTTCCTTGAGGCATTTCCAGTCAAACAGGTTGCCTCCTTCTACAGACTGTAGAAAATTAAAAGCTTGAAAAACTGCCCTGTGTCAGTTTTGCTTCAGAGAGGTCAAAAAGGTCCAGAGTTTTGGGAACACAGATGAACAGCATGATTGCTTTGCCTTTCTTTCCACCTGAAAATACAGTAATAATAAAAAATGACCACATTGTCATTATCACTAACCACTTGTGAAAGAATACTGAAAAGGGAGTGGCTAAATCACTTACAAGCATTATAAAAAAATGTTATCCTATATCTAGCACAGTAACCAAATAAAAATTCCCATAGCTTTAATGGAAGCTAGTTGGCAGGGCAAGCTGAATGCATCCCCTGGTACAGCACAAGATGCAATTACAGTGTAGAGTAAAACTGGCGCAGATGAAAAACAAGTATTTTTCTCACCTCAATATCAACTTGAGTACAAAAAGCAGTGGTGTATTTCTATCCTCTAGATATATTTAAGAAAGCACCACAAAACATTATCAAAAAGTTTTTTTTCCCCCTGGATCCACTAACTTTCATTATAACTAGTATTTGGTGCTTTTCTACAGAACCATGTAGATCTTTTCCAGCGATTCATCTCTGTTACCTAAAAAGACAGTGCTTTAGCTCCCAATATCATAACACTCTTGAGCTGTCTTTTTGCCTAATTGGCTACTGATCTTATAATCATTCTTGCTGTCAAATGTGCTCTGCTCCACTGATTTCAACACAGCTTTGCTGGGGTGCAAAAACAAGGGTTAATAGCCTCAGCTGCAGGATTAGAGTTTACAGGAGTCTTGTATGTAGGCAGCTGAAAACCACCAATTATTTTTCATGGGACTTTTTTCATCCTAAAAAAATGGTAGAGGAAACAGTTTGCGTTGTTACAAATGAAAAATGAAACTGAAACAGAAATGACTGACCAAAGCAATAAAAAAGTGCATGTTCCTCACCTCCCCCCGCCCCTTTTTTTGTATTTTTTTTTGTATTTTTTTTTTTTAAAGGAAATAAGAATTATACCTGATCCATGAAAACCCATTTTGCATACAAAGTCTTCTTTTGGGTGGAAAGATACCGGTCAGCTTTTCCAAATAAGGCCACAAATGGTCAGGATCACTGCAACAGGCAGCAGAGGAAAGGGTAATCCCCTTGGCCCTGCAGTTACTAAACCACACTGCAGTGCTGCTACTGTGGAAATTCCCTGAGGAAAGCAATAGCTCCTAAAATGTCAGCACCTCTCACATCATGCGAGTGTTTTTTGGTAGTATCTCAGTAAGACCTGCCAGGACCCCTTCGTGCTTGGGTTGCAGGTTTCGGACAGATCACAGTTGATGCTTGGTGCAATTTGATAGGCAGACTGTCAAGCTTGAAGTAATTCTTTCAGTGATACTCTCAAACCTTTGAGATCAAAGGTGCTGACTGATGTTGGTTTTCACATAGAGATTACAACATTATTTGATTTCATAGTAGTGTAGTCCCCAGAGAAGACATGAGTTGATTATGCAGTAATTCCAGGAGTGCCTCAAATCTCCCGGGGAGAGATGAATTCCATGAAACCAATTTTCAAGAAAGGACAATTGACCCCAGTGGCAATATTTTTTGCTGTTGTTTTTAGGAAAACTACAAGCTCTATTAAGATGTATTGCAAATAATTGAGTCTGACAGCCCATGGCTTCAATAAGCTCTCTGCTGTGAATGGGGGAAAGTCTAGAAGCGAGATGAGGGCTACATTGTGGATCATAGCCTTCACTCCCTCCTTTGAAAGGCGCACTATTTAAACAGAGGTAACAAGCAGCCGATGAGACTCTAGGGAGAATCATACAGCATTTTGCTGCAAGTTTGCAGGCAAGTTCATGCTATTGCATGCAGCATGGGATACATATGCAAGTTTACAAATGGAGCCAACTAAAACTGGGACTATGAGTTGTTTGTGAACTAGGTCACATTGTAGAAGGCCACAAATTTTTGCAGATGGTGTTACATACCAGCCAACAATATAGATTTTAAACAGGCTCACAATGAAGATTTTCATATCAAGAACTGACCTACTAAGTGGCAAAAATTACTGACGTGCTTCACATTGTCAGTTTTTCCTCCCCAGAGGAATGGAAATAACCTTTCCCCAGCCTGTTGCTTTGCAAGGGTGTAAGTGTAGCTTTGTCTACAGCTGCAGGGAGTTTTCCTTCCCAAAAAGGGTCCAGATTAAAGATGCATATACAGACTACCAAGGGAAAAGCTTATGGACCCCCAGGGGCCTCCACGTGGACATGCATTAAGACGTTCCCAACAATACCCACCACAGGTGCTGCAGTTGTGGTGGGAAGGTTCCGAGGGCAGCATGGGTAAGTTCACAAGAGCATCAAGCCCACAAACAGACCTTGTTTGTGGGTCTACAGATCTTTTGGGCAAGAAGTAATAGAGCAATACCTCCCACTAGCAATGACATTGCTATTTATAAATATGAAAGTTGTATTCTATTTTTAAATGTTATTTAGAAATCAATATTAAAAAGCCATTATTTCATCCATTTCAGCATCATTTCTGATGTTGATTTCATCATAAATTGGTTTTAGAACATGAAGTCATATGCACGTGACCTGAGGGTGGAAAACAATAGAAATATATTTTCTAAGGAATAAAAGCACCAAAAAGAAATTACCAACTTCCTTATTCCAATTAGTGAACTGGAAAGAGTTCTTTTTTCTCAAACCACAGTCTGAGGCTTCACAAACACCTCTTTCCCCAAGCAACATACAATGTGAGAGACCTATCAACAGAAAATCAGAAAAGAAGCTAGTTGACTGCTCCCCAGCTCGCCCACAGATCCGGTATCTCAGGCTTTTTCAGAAATAATTGGACAATGCAAATTACTGTGTATCACATCAACTACATATTATACAAGCTTTAACTTCCCTTTGAAAAATAAACACTATACTTTGAAAAAAGGCAAGTGATGCCTCAAGGAGAACGAATGTAAGAACATCAAGTGCTTTGCACTTTAACATGCTGCTTCCAAAATCAAAATTTCTCAACCCTATTTGCCAAAAAGATCACCTTAAGATTACAGTCAGTGAGTTACTAAAACTGAGAAGCCCCGAGACTGAGTTATTAGCACTCTCATTAAGTACAAATGACCAATAACCAGAATATGAACCTACTTTCTGATGATATTCAACTGGAGTCTGACGCGTACACCATACCATCCAATTCTGCACAGGTAAGTGTGAACAAAAATGCAGGGAAAGAATCCTTAATTTTCAAGTTTCTCTGAAGAGACAAAAAGCCACTAGAAAAGACCTGAATGTTTTTTTGGTAGCAGTGTCTCACAAAGTGCTCCCAGCAGGATGATCCTCTGTGTGAGACCCAACACACGAGAAGACAGCAGATAGTTTCTCTAGGAAAGAAGCCAGTGATCGAGAAGCAGAAAAAATAGAAGCTAATTTCGTACATTACATTGCTGAGATGTCTGTCATCCACACATAGCTTTGGAACTCTAGTGATGAGGGAATTTTCTGTGAGTAAGAAAGCCTAACATTAAAGATGAAACTATTGGGAAAGACAGACAAACCCCTAGAGAAATGCTACTGAATAGCAATGGCTCTTGGAGTATTAGGGAAAGACAAGACAGGAGCAATTACTAGAACAAAGTGGCACCACATTAAGATACATTAAGAGTGAAATGCATCACAAATGAACACTAAAGGTAAAGGTATCAGGACAAAGCTGCTAGTAAAGGCAACAGAAAAGGCCCAACAACCCAAGGCTTTAAGTTGTGCCAGGACACCACTTGTAGACATAACAATTACACTGATAATTCATCATGCTGCTTAACAGGACACAGACATCTGCCCTAAAAAACTCAGGAGAAAAGAGTGGGCTCACACAGATACTGACAATCTGAAAGGCATGTGATATTCAACAGATTGGAAATACTAGAAACCGTGATCATGTCCTTATGCAAAGTAAAGCCCAAGGACAAGGGAAAAAGATGGCACATAGATCCTGCCACCACAGCATTAAACAAAAGATTCAGTGGTCGACAAGCAGCTTTGGCCAAAGCTGCACTAGCTGCCTAAAATATGCTTGGAGAAAGCACTACATAATGAGATAAAAATGCAATTGCATTTATAGCAGTGTCATACAATGCTCTTTGCATAGCCAATAAGGATTTGTTTCCTTTATTTGATTTGTGTTTGAAAATGATAGAGACTTCTCCTATTATTACCCAGCATGTGAAACAAACATTAAACAGCATATTTAAAAAATAGTTATTTTGAAAAAATACATGCACATCTTTATACCAAAAAAGGGGTCTCTGTTAATTTTAAAACCCAGTGATCCGTGAGCACCAAAACACGTCTTTGAAAGCAACCTGTTTCCACTGCTCATTTTACTTCTGTCCCTAACAGCCTGCCAACATCTACTATGTTTAGACTTCACATCACACACTCAAGGAATATTCTGAGTTGGAGGGAACCCACAAGGATTGCAGAGTCCAACTCTGAGCCACACAGGACCACCCAAAAACCAAACCCTATACCTCAGAATGTTGTTCAAATGCTTCTTGAATTATGACAGCTTGGAGTCATACCCACTGCACTGGGGAACCTGTGTCATGCCCACCACCCTCTGGTGAAAAAAACCTTTGTCTAACACACAGACTGACCCTCCAGTCATATCTTTTGAGTTATTGGCAAAGAATCCTTTCTTATCTCCTGGAAAGAATGTAGCATTGTGCCTATACATTAATGTATGTTCCCTTGAGCCCTGGAAAACCAATCTAATGTAAACACATTTTACTGTAATTATTTGAGCCTGAACCACCAGCCAATGTTCACCCAACATACTATGAATTTGTCCAGGTATGGGAAGGATACTGTAAGAAACAGAATCAAAAGCTTTGCTGAAATCGAGGAAGATTACATCTACTGGATTCCCTTGGTCATCTCAATAAATATCCTATTTCCTAGCTGGACACCAAGGCCTACCTTTGTCACCAGAACAATTCAGGACTACAGACAATCTCTTACAGGTTACGTTCTTGTAGTCCTGCTGAAACCTATTGGCGTTAACGTCTGCTTAGAAAAAAGGTAGAGTTTGACCTTGCCTGCCTTACTAAATTGTGCTTTGGTATCTCAGTTTTTTTTTCCTGTGCTCCTCTTCCTTACATTATTTGTGCCTGGTTGCCTAACCTCCTGTGTGGCATTTTTCCCTTGGAGATGCTATTTTGAAACCAAAGTACTGGATAATTAACTTTCCCCAGAAATTTCTGCAGCAAAGTTTCAAGAAGGGCTCATTTGGTGACATGTACAGTGGAATAAAAATCACATATTGCTGATGGGGAATTTTTTTTACCTGGTAGCACCAAGAGATGTTTGCAGAGACTGACAGTGTCTGAATACTTATCTTCTACTGCAGGTATTGCCTTGAAAAGTCTTGATTTTGTGTCAGCTTTGATTAAGCATGGCCTGTCTCTCTTACATGAGAGTTTGTGGCAGGTTTTCTATCTTTCCACCATGCCAGATGTAGGTGGCTCTGATCAACTCTTCCTTTTTTCTCACTGGTAACCTAGGTGAAAACACCCTTCTTATATTTTGCAAGACATTAAGGAAGACTCATATTTTGCTTGATGATTACTGATGGAAATACATCCATTTTCTTCAGTACAGTGCTCAAGACTAGAAATCCTCTGGGCCTGGAAGCAAGACTTACAGGGACGCTGCATAGCAGGAAGCTTGTGACCTTTCTACAGAGCAAATGCTTTGTACATTACAGAGGTTTTTATCCATTTGTGCTGTGCAGGAGTGCAACTTGGTGCGTAGTGCATTGCAGAAGCATTCTAGCAAGCCGTATCAGGGATGATATATGGGGATGAGTGGCTTAGTGAGTAAGAGCTGTCCTCCTGGCTGCACATGGTGAGGTGTGCTTGCAGTAGCTCATGGGTGTCCAACCTTTTGGCTTGCCTGAGCTACATGGAATGAAAAGGAATTGCCTTGGGCTGCATATACATAGGTCACTCCAAAAGTAATGCCTCCTATTTACTTCCATGGAAACCAAAACAGGTACAAAGTGCACAGCAACACTGATGTAGCTAAGAATTTGCTCTAAAACACTCTTTTTACAGTCACCACTATTAGTTATGCATTTTTACCAGCAATGAACAGGAGCCTGCATATTGCACTTGTAGCAATCTGTATCACTAGAGGCATCAGCAGTGGCAACAGCGGATCATGCACTGCCCACCACTTCACTGTGCTCACTTTTACTGGTTGGCCTCCATAAAGATTCATTAAGCATTGATGAATATCAATGGGTGTAGTTGTTTTTCCACATGGAGGAATTCAGTGACACACTTTTGCTCCATCCACACTTCCATACCAGATGCCATTCTGCCAGACTGCCCCTCTGCTGCCATCTGCCACAAGGCAACAACATGTAAGGGAATACTGGTGGGAAGGTTCAGCCTCTAATGTGATAACATCAACATCCACTTCTGATGTCATGGACTGAGAGAATAAAATAGGAAGCATTATCTTTGGAACAGTCTTCACAAAATATGCTATAGTTAATGTACATAAAGTAACTTGATTTATTTTAATTTTCAATGTTTTTGTATTGAAACATTTTTAAAAGAGCAATAAAAACAGAACTAGTGGGATATGTGACCTTGTTTTTATGAAACTAATGCATCAGGCTGGCTTGATGTCTGTGGCTGCAATTCTTGTTGTACTTTCAAGGTATTCATCAGATTTTTTGATGAAATTCTACTCTTTCTGTACTTCATCCTTCAAAATAGTTGTTCACAAATGTCCTTACTGCCAAAAAGTGATGACGTGAATAAGGTGTGACTGTGAAGTGAAGGATATTTCTATTTGATAATAGACAGCTTATGAAGGTCTGGTAAAGAGATGTGGATATATTTTTGCAAATCCATACATTCCATTTGGAAAGTTACAAATTTTCAGATGTATTCATATTGACTGAAAAGTAAGTCACAAAGATTTTTTTTGTCAATCTTGAAACCTATTCTCAAGTTCCTGTATTAAAATGGAAAACACGACCGCATATTTTTTTGCTGTTCACAGGACTGTGTTCAGCCAACATATCAAAATGCATAAACTTACTTGCCATAACTTGAGTTAGCACTGCACTCTGTGCCCTGCTTTCATCCCAGACAGCACGAATATCACTCTAATGTTTGATTGTTGCTGTATCATGAGTGTGTGCCCAGGGCTGGCCCACTCAGAAGGGCAGAGCTGACACTATGATGGCACAGAGCAGGGGTGGCCACAGTCTGAGCTGTGCCAGACCACATGAGGCCTGTGTGCCATGAATTGGACATGGCTGCCATAGATCCTACCTTGTGGCTCAGAGCTGTAAGGGCTTCTGACTTTTCTGTGGGCTTTTATCTAGCTTCAGTCATTGAAGCAATTTTCCAGAAAAGTGCTAACAAAACAGACAATGCCCTACATATGAAACCATGATAAAATAAAAATAGTCACCACCAAATCATTTACTGTACATAAACTTTTTCTAATTTGTTCTTCCTTTCAATAAGAGCTTTAGGAAAGTACATGAGCAGAGGAAGCAATAAAAGTTTAGCTGGGCTAGCATGAACGAAAGCTGTATAACTCCAGTGAGCTTTTGTGACCACCTCAGTGTGAAGTTAGAGCCCTAAAGGGTACACCTGGTGTGTCGTCCAGTGTGAAGTCCTCCTTTACAAAGCTTAAAGGATATGGGCCCCTCTTACTGACGGCATTGGTGATCTGGCACATACCAAGGGTCTGACCTGAAGTTTCCTATTATGATTTCAACCAATTCATATTATTGACTCCAGTAGCTAAAGAACAGATCTCTACGTGCCTGTCTGACCACTGTAGATGAAAAAGCAAACCCTTTTTGCACCCTGCAAAGAACAGCCTTATTCCGCTGAAGACAAATCACAGAGAATTCTGCATCATATATATTAGGGTAGGATCCAGAGTACTCTGCTACATTTTGTACAGGTGTTTAGTTTGTATTGTTGTACAGTTGATCTAGCAAACTGCCTCTGATTTTGACTGCAAGCATGGATTTCAACTGAAAAATGACTTTTCCTTGGGGCTTACAACTTCTTAATATTTACTACCTTTAAAAAACTGAACAGAATTCATAAGTACTGCAATAGGAGCAATTCAGATTCTGATGCTTTTCTCTGAAGGAGATGTAGACATACAACAAAACAAATATAGGCACAAGTCAAAACTGGGAGAGCTGAGGCCAACCTCCTGTCTGCTCCTGATGACTGAGATGTAAGAAGGAACCATTTCCCAACACAAATCATAGGGTTTTTTTCTGAGTGTTCAGCCTGGATATTGGTGGCTTGCTGGGCATAGACTGCAAGCATTTCACATCACTCCTTAGCTGGTATGGACTGATGACTCTCAAGGCATGCTGCAAAGCACACTTGTTCTTTCCTCAAGCTACTGGAAACCAGAGAAGGTAGAGAGATGGCAACAGTTGCATGCTATTTATCTTTCACTGCTTATCTTTCTGGCTACTTTTTCCAGGTTACAGAGATAGCAACTAGGTTAAATATTTGTTGAGATCAGGTAGAAGCAAGAGTTTTCCCCACTTGTATGCCAGCACAAGTGAAGAAGTAATAAATTTCCAGCTTGGACTTGTATAATTATAATACAAAGTACACAAATAAAAACCATGTGACCTACTGCAGACTGATTCATTCATATCATACCTTCAGCTTTATTTGTGAATGCCTTGTTTGTCTGTTTATGCCACAGTTTCTAAAGTATAATGGGTGAGAGGGCCAGTAATTGAATTTACCTCTCTGGCTCCGCAAACTGCCTTGGCTGGTCCACTGGCCAAATTGCCTGTAAGCTACTGTGGTCATGAGAGCTGTCCCTGCAGGTTTCAAAGCTTTGATTTAATCTTGGGCCTGACCAGATAACTAATAGAAAGTGATCAACCAGTTAAGGGTGCTTAAGTGGATGGGATTCCAGGAAGTTATTTACAGCTGCAAGGCACTTCCTGCCCTGGCACTTAACTCTTCAGGTATGTCCAGTTTCCAATTAACTGACTGCACCAGATGAGCAAAACTGCCTTAGTGGGGCAGTGCCCCTCCATGACTCTGAGAATCAGCTTAGAAAACCTTGTTCCCCTGAGCACTTTGGCTAGGACTGACACTTTAATACTTCTGCTACTTCATTCAATTTCAGTATTATGATGTGCAGAATATACATGCAATGGCACTTACTCCAAGAAAAGTAAGTAATTCTGCTGCAAACCTCAGAACAACTCCAGGGCTGCAAGCAACACCAGGTACATGCCAAACAAACCCATGCACATGCAGTGAATGGAGCTGCACTGTGAGCATCCACAGCAGCCAGCTGCTCCCCGCTTTCCTTGCCTCAGAAGGTATTTGGCTGCTAACCATTGTCTTGAGTCTAAATGTTCACCTGACAAAAGTCTAAGCGACCAAAGAGCCAAGCAATCCTTGATTCCTCTGTATGTCCTGAATTTAAAGAGACTGTATCCAGATTTCTGGGTATCTTCCCAACTAGCTTTGCTTTTGAAATAGAAACACCTTCCCTCAACTATCGCTGTTCTTGTCACCAACCAACATGGAACCACAAGGATATATGTGTTCTCTATAGTAATCCCCCCTACTTTCTCTACCTCTGTCCCTCAAAACAGGTGGATAGAAGATTTCTTTCATTTAGAGAAGAAATACTGATAGCTTTTGGTATCACAGATCACCAGCCCTACAGAAGGCACACACCAAATCTGCACCACCACTGTATGGTGAAGGACATCATTTTAACTCACCTTCCTGTTTTCTTGCATACCATCGTCGAAGCATTCAGCAGCACAGGGGTTTGCACCAGGCTCTTAAGTGTTCATCCTTGCTAGTGTAATTGTGATTGATCACTTGCGGTGGCTCAGGGCAGCTTCTTCTGCTTTCTTCTCCAAATGAATTCTTCTGGATCCCCGGGGATGACTCAGTGCTAACATGCAGACCATATCCTGAGACTGTTTGACCTGAAAGATAATTAGCAAGCATTTCTGTAAGGAATAATTGAAGCACTTGTTTCCTAGCACAAGGGATAATCTTTCTCACTAGTTAGTGAACAAAAGGAAGTTAGCAGATAGGAGGCTATGAGAAAAAGGTGAAGGTATGCTATTCTTCTGGAGGGCTGAGCTAGGAGCAAGTTTGCGGTTTTAAGAAAAAGCAGTAGAAGAAAAAAGAGTAATCTAAAGAAAAGACTAATTTCAGTTTTAATATTTTACATATCTTTCATACACAAAGTAAGGTTGGGATGCAATTAACAGAAAGGGAGAAAAGGAGCAATCAATGAAGAGCAAAGATGAATAGGTAAGAAATTAGCTGAGTAAATGCTTTTGTTGTTGTTGTTTAAAAAAAAAAAAAAAGAATAAAACTACTGCCCAAATGAGCTCTTCCTGAAGTTTAAAATACACACATAGAGAAAATATTTCCTTGTCTCTCAGGAGATCTTATCTCAGTCTTCAAACACACCCATTCCCCATCCTCAAACCATACAGTGGGAGTTTGAGGTAGACACTTTCTAGATGTGCAGTACAACTTATCCCAAGTCCCACAGACAACTTCTAAAAGTGCTGTACTGCAGCTGAATGCAGTATCTGTGTTTTCATTAAACCCCGCACTGTGGGCTCCCATTCCCCATGAGGAATTTTCTTTAATATATGGTTTCAATTTCAAAACAACATCACTTTGGGGACCTATTCTGCCTTTATTTATGCAGACTGGCAGATGATGCATCTGCCTACTGATAGCAACTTTAATCAAAAAAGAATCTTTTCAATACAAAACTAAACAATTAATTGGATACTTTAGCGAACACCTACATTACACTCTCATCACGGGTCTGGGGAGCATTAGACTTTAAAACTGATAAATAAGGTGTCCTTGTATTCTTTAACCATCCCCCAGGGAAAGTAGTTTGTAAAATAGTAAAATTGCTAAGGCACAAATATTTATCACAGATCCAATAAGATTTTATGTGGCTTGTAACTACAATATCACATGTTTTATGCTCCTTCAACTTTTAGTTTAGAGTACATCCAGTTTCTTCAGTATAGACAATTTCACAACCAGCGGAGATCTGTAAACAGTATCTTGTTACAGCCCCATGAATACTAGGTGTAATTATTTCTCCTGTATTTTCAATGAAGCTTTATTCTTCCTGAACACACATTGTTCATGTGCTAAAAATGCTTGGAACGCAAGGCACAATTACCTTTATTTTATTGGATTTGTCAGGTTTACAAAGTTTTCAGTCCATTAGAATTTAGCCTTCATTATGCAACATCCACAGTTAATCTTAAGTACTGGGCTATTTTGTATCATTCAGAATAGCTTGTCCTTTAAAATCAGAGCATAACCATCATAAAGCCAAGGCATCCACTGAGGTGTGCTACATCCTGCCCCTTTGATAAAAAGACAGTTAATGGAGGTATTAAATATTGCATCTTTAGACATACAGCTGCCCAGAAGGCAGATTGCTCTGCACAAATCAGTGCAAATCATTCATGTCTGGCTGGAAAGTGTAGCTGGAGCATTAGCATAGCTGTTGGAGGCAGAATTCGTAGACCCCAGTCCCAGACTTGTCTGGGGGCACAGAGGTTGTACAACCAGCAGGCTGAAGCTGTATTTCTGCTGAGAGTAACCCCATCTGGTCAATCCACTGCAGGTTTGCGTGGCATTTCAGCTCTTACTGCAGGCTGTAGAGATCCAAAAAGAGCACCATGGCATTAAGCAGCCACTGCCAGACCACTCGTTTCTGTCTGCTGTGTCAGCATGAGCACAGAGCTGGTGAAAGGAACTGATTTGACTGCAAAACACTCCCAGTACAGGCAGGGCAGCAGGTAGGGGATGGAACAGCTGTTGAAGCAGCAATGTTGTTGGCTGCCCAGCACAGGAGAGGCAGCCCTGACAGAAAGAGGGTGCCCCAGGCTCATTTAAAATGAATAAGAAAGTCTTAATCTCACAGATATTCAGCCCTCCCTCTGGGCTGGTGTGGGAGCTGTGCACAGACAAACTTCACAAGCTGGATACTTAGGGCATGTCAATTACTTACTGACTAGTTGATGCAGTAGTAACAGACTAACAAACCAGGAGACTGGGAATTAGCACATTCACTATCCTCGTTGCGTCTCTCTTGGCTGCACCCCTCTTGGTGCAGGTGAGAAAGGGGCCGCCTCCACTGCTGCAAGATAACATGCATGATGCATGATGTTGCCCAATTGTCATCAGAATTATGTCTTTTCCCTTAGGGCTTTATGACTTTCTCAAGGCTGCATTACTCTTCTAGGATCCTTGGCCTGCTGGCTATCCCTGTCTCAGCAATCACACCTGGGTGCTTTCAACTTCTCTCCTCCTGCACTTCCAGTTTCAATAAGTACATGCAGCCCCAATGACCTCTGTTTTATAGCAAGAGAATAATAGGTGGTTTCCTTGGGTGAAGGTTCCTTAACCTCCTCTGACACTATGCTAAGCAGGCTGTAAATAGAAATGCCGTGGCCTGTATGCAAAGGCACCATCTACATTTGACAGAGGCAAAACACAAAGGAAGACAAGGCTGAGACAGGCAACATATTGCCCTCCTGTTGGTAGAAGCACAGCACTGCAAGGCCTCCACCCATGTGCACCCCTCACCGCAGAGCTGAAGAATCCCTCTGTTTCAGTAGTGCAAACATGCTAAGGCTACCACTACAATACCAATGCCTAGAGGTATTACACTCAGAGCGTATTTTTCTTTCTGAAAAGCAAGGATGGCTTTTGAACAGTGGCAAGTGTCTCTGACGCTGCAACACAGTGATTTGCAGCTTACTTAAGCATCCTACAGAGATGTTCTGAATTACGACTGAATGAGATTGCATATTCAGGGTATTTCTAAAATAATTTCATTATTAATTTTCTTGTATAGCATCCATTAACTTCATTAATACATATTGGGACCATTATAATAAGTAAGTGGCACAATTATCAGGCTAATTGTCCAATAAGCTAAAACAGTCATTCTAATGAATGCTTCTGCTGCTGTCTCAGCTCTGTCTGGAAGCTCACCATGGCTCCTTGGAAGAGAATATCTTGCAGTCCTCTTTCCCACACCCACCATTCCAGCATGCTCTCTGCCTCCCACCTACCCCTGTATGATCTATCTTTATCTTCCTCACTCTTGGGAAGAAACAGCCATTTCAAGCTGAGAAAAACTCATGACATGGTTGTCCTGTTGTCTGTGATGGGTAGGAAGAACAAGATTTTTAAGCTATTTTTTTTATGACCCTAATGACTAGGCAGCAGAATTGCTATCTTGGAGAGGGTAGTGGAAAAACAGGTATTGCATGACTCAGGAGATGCTTTTCGTTGTAGAGCACTCAAACATAAATACCAACAAAGCACTGCTTCCTAGCTTGTATGCAGGATTACATACATAGTGCTTTGTTACCCTCCTCTTTCAGGTGTGCTCAGTGATCTTGGGTGCATTTAAAAAAAAGAAATCGGGCTCTCCACAAAGCCAAAACAGAAAAATACTAATTCATATAGGAGACATACAGAAGTTAAGTCTTTCAAAAGATCTTACCTTAAGAACTAGCACTATAACAAGCAATCTATTCACTAACAAGAAGTTGGACAACTCAGCAGAGGGAAAGAATATAAAAAAAATGGAAGGGGCCAGCTGAAAGACTTAGCAACCTACCATATTTCCAATTAACTAGAGATAAAGTTCCAATTAAGTAGAAAGAATGACTAAGAGGAACAGAAATTAGACTGGAGTGATCACATCGCTGCAGATGTCCTGAATTTTTCATCAGATACTGTCAGTTGGTAAAGAAGATTGATGTTTGTAAGATTCTTGCACAAATATTGTTTAAAGAGAGACTGAGTGAGAGATTAGACTGGATAATCTCACGATGTCATTTCCACTCAGCACCTCTGTGATTTAAAGAGTTGGAGCACTGAGGACCAGAGACCCTAACCATAGGCATACAAGTGAAGGATTGGGGCATAAGTGGAGAACAGACGAGAAATCTGTGAATAGTTCTTCTGAGCAAAGAAGTGAGTAAGTAAAACCAGTGGCCAAGGAAACATTTTGAAAGGAAAAAATTTAGAGGCTTGTCTACAAATCACTTTTTATGTGATCTATTTAAAGATAAAAATAGTCTTGAATTCTCAAAAGATGAGCAAGTGCATGGAAGTACTCATCTTCTTGTCTGATGTCAGTTGGCAAGGATTGCTCACCTTCTCCCTCCCTGCTAAAGTTAGTCACAAACCTCCCAGTGACTTTAGTGAAAACAAGCCAAGCCCTCAAACACTTGAAAGTCACTATTTTTCAACATACTGATAAACTTCCAAATTATCAGAAAACCAAAAATGAAAGAAAGGAAAAAGTGATATAAATGTATTTAGTAAAATGTATTAAAATAAAAATAAATAAAGTAAACAAGCAAACAAAATAGAACTCCTTTCATTTCTGTATAATGAGAAAAAACCCTTGGAACTTTCTTCATCTCTTCACTTCTTTTTCTTTCTTAGAAAGAAAAGTCCTCTACTGTCCACACACACTCATACAAATACACAAAGAACAAACATTTCACAACAATGTTGCTGCTGAAACATGAAATTCACTTGGAAAATCTTCTGTTGGAGAGTTTCTGTGAGGAATGAAGACATTTCCCAAACCCTCTGTTCAGAAAGAGCAAGGTATAGAAGGACTGCCCCAGCAGCCTCTATCTATGCTGTCAACTCTGACAAGTGACCCCATGTTAGCTCCTACAGTGGCCACATTGCCACAATCTGAAAAAGAAAACGCAACTGCTTATCCATCAAATTCAGTTCCCTGAACTTTCAAGGAACTGAATCTTGGTAGCTCCTATGTTTGAGGCCTTCTTCAGACCTGCCATTTGGCAAAGGCTATAGACATAGTCCTTACTTACCAAACAGCAATGGAGATCACGTTACAGTAGTGTTTTTGAAGGGAGAGAGAACATGTTCTAAATGTAACACTGATTCCCATTTTTCTTCATATCTGATATTTCAAGAACATATACATTCATATAGCCAAGTTCTCTAGTGTATCACTGGGCAGAGAACCAAGGCTGGGAGGTTTTGCAAAGCCTGTTTTCACCATTATGTTTCTTCCTCAGCGCAGACATGGAGACGGCCAAATTGAAACTGAACACTCCAGAGGAATTCCCAGGTCAAAAGAATCAAATCTACATATTGAAATGAAGCCCCATCGTAGATGTTAGCAACAAATACATTATTCAAATTAAAAATGTGTTTTTTTTTTTAAATGGAGGTTACTATCATGCAGCCTAATTAAAACTTGCCTCTTGGTTGAACCATAAGTGAAACTACTCTATATAGTTATGCTTTACTCTATGCTCTATACTCTATGCTTTTTTGTTTTGGGTCAATTTCTCTTTCAGTTGCAGTGTACTCTCAACATCAACTGTGTGTGTGTATATACGTATATATACACACACATATACATATATATAATACGTATAAAAATATGAAAAACCAACCAGCTAGGTTGATTTTAAAAAGTTAAGATCACAAAAGCCCTCCGGATATTAATCTCATGCTTGAAGTCACTTGTTTCCTTTATTCAGGAACAGGGATCATCTTTATTCTTTTCCTACTGCAACAAAACATATTAAGGTAAAGTGTAAGGCTTTGGGAACATGACTGTCATCACTGTTGCTGTCTATATATTGTTCTGAAGATCTTCACTCCAAATATCTTTGCTCTCTCAGCTAAGGTTTCTCAATTTCCCAGTATAATATCTGAGCTTCGTTTAGAACTTAGCCTTATTTAGGGGTTTGACATGTGTTTTCATTTTACAATACATATTCAGTTTGAGGAGTTTATATAATGACTCATCATCAGCAGGGGCATTTAACTAATGGGCAAGAGCACTGCCCACCCTGCTTAAATCTTTAGTGGGTTGCTTTTAATTTGACAGCATGCAATGTAGTTGTTCCCAGCTCCCTGGCTGATTGCTTGACTTGTATCTAACCTTTGCAACCTTCTTTTGTCTCTTCCAGGCTCAACAAGGACAGCATGCTCTGTGCTACTTACCGTGAGCCATTTTATCAGATGTGTGCATTGCAATCAGATTATATTATTTAGTGCAGAGGTTTAACTAGAAACTTCTTGCATGTATTTCTAGACTGATCACTCCCAAAACTGTTTACCTGGAGATGTTATGAATACCACACTCATAATTTGTGTGCCATTTGGCAAGAACTATCACCAGTCACTCCTGTTATAGGCTTGTGATGCTGCTGGATAACACTGGTGATTCATCAAGCAGTATTCAGCTGTGTTTGCCAACCATTTCTTATTGAAGTGCCCACCCTTTCCATTGGGAAGAGGCAGACAGGTCAATGTCACTCCTGGACATTGTGTGAGCACCCATGACAACACAGTCTGTACATAAGACATTGTGTTCCTAAATTATTTTATTTTTTTCCCCAGGACAAGAGCATTGGACAATGAACTCCAGTCTTCCTACACTTTTCCTCTGTCTTTTCACTCTCTCATTTCACTGCAAGTCAGCATTTGCTGGGGATTCATGCTGAAGCCTGGACAAGCCAGGAGGACAAATAGCAATGAGGCAGGGGAGATGAGAGGACTAACTGTCAGGGCAGGCAGTTGCTGTAGCTTTCATAGATAAGGCTAATGGAAACAGCATCAAAACTGTTAATCTGCACATTATTCATTTTTATGTGCTGCTAGTAGTTACACTGAGCCCTTCTCATCACACTTTATATTTTTAATACCCTCTAGCAATGTGATAACTCTTGATCGCTCCCTCAACCTTTGTAGATGGGAAAACCAATATTCAGAATATGAAACCATTACACAGTTTTCAACAGGCATTGATATAAAAATAAGGTGCTTACAAAACAAAGACATTAAGATGTTCCTGACATTTTCTCCATAGAAAGCAGTACTTTTTTTAACAGAAGAGGAATTTCTATCTGACAGACTGCAAGAACTTCACTATAGCATCTGATATTGTAAGCTCAGATCTCTCAGCCTAAATGAATAAATGGAAATATTGAATAGACACTGCAATGAATGCCTGCTCTCAGGGAAAAAAAATAAGTGTCTCGGATAATAAACCACAGAAAGTAAAGACTATAAGTAGATGAGGACAAACTGCACCTTTGCTTTTCCACATTCTTACTATCCCAATGAAAACATGAGGAAGTTGTTCTGAAAAACTAATTTAAAGACAGCAAAGGCACCTATAGTTCATTCAGCAGTGTGTTCTATGAAGCACTGCATAGGAGGATGCTACAAACCCCGAGTTTCTGCTGAAATGATTCACTGCAGCATTACTCCAGTTTTATCCTGTGTATCTCAATTGATTTCAGCATAAGACTGGAATACTGCAAGGATGACTCAGACCCACTGCTTTTGTTTCAGAAGAAACGGCACGGAGACAGCTAGGAAAAGTCTATCATTCTCTTATTTAAACTCCCCCATGTCCTTGGAGGAAGAACACTGATTAAAAAAAAATAAGACTCTTTCTGAAGAGCCCAGATGAGAGCACAGCTTAATGGATCAAAGAACATACCTTCCATAACTAGATTAAGCACAGCCTTTAAAAGAAAAAACACAACCTCCTCTCAGACAAGATGGCACAGTGCAGTCACAGCAAGATGATGGCAAGGAACTGATGTTTTAAGTGTCAAAATAGTGGTGGTTTTGAAACTGAAGTTAACATTAGGAGACTCCAGAGCTTCAATATCATATGTTCTCCAAGAAGTTGCTGAAAGAGGATTTGAGGACATGTATTTCACTACTCTGCAATCCCTCACTGCATTGATTCAGAACTTCCACTAGTCATTTCCAGAAGTACCAGAAGAGAAATATTTTCTATTTTGTACTTAAAAAAAAAAAAAGGTCAGAAATTACCATTACTTACAGCCTACTCAGTACATCTCTTGTGCTGACCACATATCAGAGTCGCTAAACAACTTAATTTAAATTCCTGTCATCAGCTAGAACCAATAATCTCTCTACTCTCATCCTGCAAGATCGTCTTCTGAACCAAAATAAGCCAAAGAAACTAAAAGTCTATGTTTCTTAGAGGGTTTTAGCCCTACATGGAGTGAGCTAACTAGCTATCGCAGACTGCCTGAAGCCAGCTTTAATGTATAAACCCTACAAACACAGGCATCAAACTGCATGAAAGCACAGACAGTGGCTTTGAAGCTCCAGCAGCTTGACAACAGAAAAAACCCACATTTTTGAAGTGACATCCTTGTTCTCTGGTATGACCTGCAGAGGTGAGGCATTGAAGAGTTCTTGACTGTGGCATTGCTCATATCTCACTGCACTGATGAGGAGCCTCATGCTGACTTGGGAAAGAATGAACTAGAAGAAGGATGCACTCAGCAGGAGTAGGTGACTAGCTGATGAGGGGAATGATTGAATGGTGGGTTAGCAAAGCATCCACAGCCTGTTTGCCTCTTATCGTTTTCCTTTGTCATCCCTTACTTCCTTCTCACTTCATCTGGGCTTTATTTATTTATTTATTTAGGTACCTCTATTCTACCCTGCAGTAGAACAGTACAAAATAAACCAGAAACACATTTAACCAGTACTAATTAGCCTCTTTCAACACTGAAGGAAATTAAGGTATACTATGTTAAGACTGAAAGAGAACAGTCCTCATTGTGAAGTCTATTGAGGACATGCCTGAAAAAGACTTGAGAAAATCTGATCTAGAGTTTGCACAACTGTCCCTTAATAGGACACCATGCAAGGACAAATCTACAAAACAACAACAAAAAAACACACATGCATATTTGTAGCTGATAATAGATAAAATAGAATTACTTCACTTACCTTACAAAAAAATGAGAATTAAGTGAAGTCATATTATGATTTTGCTTTTGACAGGGTCCATGGGCATTGCACAGTCAACTATACACCATTTAGTATCTTGATAAGCTGTATCATCCTGGTCGTGAGATTAAGCCCTAAGACATCAAATGCACAGTATCCTTTGGAAAAACACATACCCCTCTGAGAGCATGATAAGATTAAGCAGAGTGGGTATTCCCACGTAGCCACTGGAGACTTGTTGCTTATTCTCTAGTGACTGTTCCCTAGCCAGCTTCTCCCTGTGGATAAGCACTTGAAGGAACCCATTTTCTACATCAGAACTGCTAGGAAGTGACAAGAGATACAGAAGAACTTTCATATAAATTGTAGATAACTTGTCAAGAAGCTGAATCAAGGAACCAGACGTTATTTCTTTAGGCAAGGCAAAGCAGCCTTTTATTCCCTAAGTTATCAAAATCACATGATCAAAGCCCTACAGCTGAAATCAACTATTAATTTGTCAATGACTTAAGTGAACAGATATTACAAACAGCTGAAATCCCACTGGTAATTGATTGTGTAACAGCAAGCAACAAGTAATGAGAAATCAGTAATAAACACACATTTTCAGTTCCACTTGAGAAATGCCTCAGCAGAGAAAGGCCAACGCTAGCTATACAAGTGCAACCCATGCTCTGACCATGGGAGAAACACAGGGGGTGGGAGATGACTGGGAAGGGAAAAAGAGGCAGAGCAGATCCTCTATGTATGTTCTTATCACACCAGCTGCCATAACTTAAGTCAGTTAGAAGATTAATTGAGGATAAAGTGTTATCAGTAAAGCCATATATTTATCAGATCCGTGGATTTTGTTGATTAATTTCTAACTCATATGCCATAAGGTCCAGGCCCAGGGAATGAGCTGTTAGAAATAACTTGATGGAGCTAAGTGAAGTCTTCTGGTCTTTTCCTGTCTGTGGTTTTCCCTATAGCAGGCATGGTTGTTTCCTAGAGGCAACGTATCCCATAATTAGCTTTCAAACACAACTTGTATTCATCCCTAGGAAGGCCTGATCAACAACAGAAAACACAGGACACTGCCCCAGTGCTCTCTAGAGCATCTGATGGGTTTATGTCCTAATTTATGAGAGTGACTGTATCGTTCTCTGGCAATGTTGCAGCTTGAGGTTGTGTTATAGATCTTGTAGTCCTAAGCCATAGTCTAAAACAAGTCCAGGTTCAGCCAACTCTGAATACAGCACATTTAAGACAGGGCTTGCTTTAGGGCAACAAAATTTAAACCTTTTTCTTTAATTATGCACCAACACCACTCCTTTCTCTCTTCGTCTATGATTTTGAAACAAATGCTATCCAACTTCATCAGTACTGTCATGATGAGCTATTTTTTTTTTTTTAACTGAGCTAGATTCTTTTCAAAAAAAAAAAAGGATAGAGGTTTAAGACCTCATTCTTACCAGATGTTTTGTGAGCTTTTGTCCTTACTGCAGCTGAAAAGTTTTAAAAAAAAATTAATTCTCATCTCACCCTTTTAAAAAAGAATCCACAAAAGCCCACTGCTTTGAAGACATAATTAAGAATGCAGCAACACAATTGCATGTAGTTTGCAGCTCCAAAGTGTCTACCGCTTGGATTTTGATCTTTTAAAACTCCATTAGGCTATGTAAATACAGTACAAATGAATGTGTACTGTTCACAGTTTGCTAGCATCAGCTGGAGGAGGACCTGCTCTCTTTCCTCCATATAGTACTGCCAGTGATCAGATGCTAATGAGGCCTCAACACTGATCTGTACAGAACTGATCCACAGAGGAATGGGGTGTTATGGCCCCCTTCCCTTTCATTTTTAGACCTCTTTGACTTATTCCTGGTTTTAAGACAGCTGTGCAACAATGCCATCTCCCCTCCCAAACTGCTAACTTAAGAACTGAAGTAACCCATTTGCTATTAAGACCAGAGTCATTTCCATAATGGAGAGGACAAAGGAACAAAAGAATGCCTCTGTACATCTCTCATGACATTGAGGCATTTCCATGTTTAAATTGTTTGCCTTCTGCTCTAATGCAGAATTTCTTTATTTTGTTTCTTCAAATAAGCAATTTTCTGTTGCATTAGAAAAAAAGTGAATAGCTTGGCAATCAAAGGCCCAGGCCCAGAAGTGGTTTTAAGAAGCAGCTGAATTATTTCATGCAAATAAATCAGCTTGAACATGATCTTTTCCACCTCCATTCACTCATCTAACCTCTATTGGAAGTGTTCTCTGTTCTCAAATATTTGCCACATAATTGATGGTAAGGAAGTAAGCCAACACTGCTCCTGCATTACAGGCCTATCCCTGATATGGAACAACAGACTCAGAGAGATAGATTAATGCACATGGATTTAAAGCCTTGAAAAACAAAAAACTTCCTTTCGAACTTAGCTATATGGAAATGCTATCAAAAAGCCAAGGGTCCCAGCGTACATGAGTTTCTACACAACCTTTCACATTTCACTACTAAATGCTACAATCAGTTTCTTCCTCCAACTTTCAGTAACATTTGAAGTTTGGAGAATCCTTTCTGGGATAATAAACATACAAGTAATCTCAGCATCACACGAAACAAATACATTTCCAGACCAATAGTTCTGTGTTAAAATTGGATCTGCAGGGAAAAAAAAATAAAATCATTAATAAAAACAAAAAAGCAACTACTAATTGGAAGTCTCCTCACAAGTATAGTGACCTTACCCCATTTGTCTGACAAACATCTCTGAGCATCTTTTTAAGCTGTAGGCAACCTGCTTTGAAGATACCTGGGGGGACATAAATCACATTTACACAGTTCCTTGCAGATATGCATTTAGGATGCATGGGGTAGAAAACTAGATAAACAAAAGTCCCAACCGGACTCTACTTGCACAGCCAAGAATGAACTCAGCCTTTCTTCCGCTCATACTTGAGAAACTAGGACTGAGAACTGTGAAAGTTGAGCTACTTCATCTGAACTTCTATCCAACTCACAGTTAATGGCATAGGTGAAGCATAAATGCTGCTGCTTAGATGGATACAGGTTGCAGTAGATCAGTTCCAGAGTGCTCAGGAAAAGACATGATACTTTACTTTTGTTACCAGACTCTATGTGGATAGGAGGGAATTTCATAAGGAAATAATACACACTCATTTACGCATATGTATTGTGTGATTTTGGCTGATCTCTTTAGCATGCTCAATACAGCATGCAGACTTTCTTTATAGCCAAGCCAAATGTCCACCAACACAGCACGCACACATACACACACATGCCCTTACTCCCTCTCACAGTTAGGAAATTGTTGGCAGTATGATCCTAGAGGGAATCTCAATTGGAGTGGTATGCACATATAAGGGAACTGAAGAAATAAAATCTAAATACATGTATAAATCAGTGGCCAAAACAAGGTGACATAAAAAGTCATACATCTCAGGAATAGCACAAACTGTCTTCAGCTTGCACAGCTGGTAGTACACGCAAGTAGAAGAAGGTGGAAGCAATTCCAGTTTGGATGTGCTCCTCAGATTTTGAGTCATGATATACACAGCTAGCCAAAAGTACTCAGAACACAGCTCCTAGAAAGGCTAAAGAAGGGGGAGGTGAGTCACTTCAGGCATTTTCTCACGTTATTGAGGCTCACATCTGAATTTGTTTTGGGTTCTTATCCCTGAAATGTAGAAGATACGCCACAAAAATGTTGCTGCTCTAGCTATACAGAGTGCAGAGTTCACACATGCTTCATCTGCATCCAGCTCAGTCACGTGGGGGCGTTTATACAACCCTTGCTTTCCAACACAGCCAAAACATAGCCCTAGCTGCACTGGAGAGGCAAGAGCTAAGAAATGATCGATGCAGCCCTTTTTTACACCAACACCACTCAACTCTGCTGAAGCATTTCCACAAAGTATCACATCCCCTCTGTGGTTTTGCAGAGCTCTTTGCAGACTAGAAAAGCCATTGTAGTCATCTTAGGCTCATCTGTAACACATTACCCAGCAAAGTTTAGCCAACTGAACCACTTTGTCCATTTCATACAGCTCTTGGCAAAGACCTTCCTCCACTTTTCCACTGGGATTCAGATACAGCACACTGCTTCAGTTATGTACAGCAGATAGTACCTAGCTTTCCTGGGCATCCGTTTTCTAGCTGCATGTTCCTGAAGAGTCCACACCACAAGCTGGCCTTGATTTAGGGTCTATACTTCTCACCATCAAGCTAAAATTATTTATCTTCCCTTAGACTTCTCTACTTCAATTCCTTAATCAACTTTCTAGACTAGATTCTTCCTCGATAAAAACCAGTGGAGCCATTCATGGTGACTTCAGCAAGCCTCTGCTGGCTGTGTCAGCTGAACACTATTTCCTCTGACTCCACAGTGCTCAGTGGCTTCCCTTTTTTATACTGGCAAGTTACAAAACACTGTTCGCAATTAAGCATTTCTATCATAAAACGCAGATAGGAAATTAGTCTTCTGAGGCTCTCCCTTTGTCCCCCCCACTCCCCACTCAGTCCTTGAAAAGGCCATTTGAGCATACAATATTAATCATCTGCTGTGCAATAATCTTGGAAAAATGTAATATATTCTGGCAAATTGCAGGGCCCCCAGAGGAACCGCCTGCCTCTAACTAACGGCTCTCATCCATTATCAGGCAGCCACAAATGCAGCTCCCCACTTGCTTGCCCCATCAGCATGCAAACAGTGACTCAATTCAATTGTGAGAAATGGGAGGAAATGATCTGTATTAATAAATGGTGAGAGACTCAGATCGCCTGATTTCAGAAAATAAGATCAAAACTACTGAACTTCATTGTCTCATCTGATACCTTCACTTCGCTGTAAATGCAGCACTGGGAGTAATTAAGCTTCTGAAAGAAGTTTCACCGTGAAGCCACATCACCCAAAACAATTAAGACAAACATTTTGTGCACATTGTCATCTGCCTTCATTAGTGTTTAAAGGTCAAGGAAACATTTCATTAGGAAAAAAAAAGGGGGAGAGAAAAAAGGTAAACTGCAGCACATTCCCTGGGTATGTCTGAGAAAAATGCATGCAAGGAATTAGTGTTCAAGCAAATGAACATGCAGAATGCCATCCATCTGGATTGCAAATGCTATGCAAATTGCTTGTTGTACTCTGATAGTGTTTGGAAATCTCGGTGAGAAGGTATGCCAGGGGCTGTAAGGCAACAAAGAGGCTGCTGCCCTGGCCCCAGGATGCTCACAACCTGATCACATCAGTGGACACAAGAGGTGGACCAAAGAAGTTTTTGATGGTTGTAATCACATAAGCATGCTTTACATTTGCAAGCAATGAACCCAAATATTCTCTGCCAAGAGTGCTGGAGAAATGCTGTTACTAAAATGAAAAGACTTCCTTAACTGAAAAAAAAAAAAAAGAAAAAGAAAAGAAACTTTGTAGAAAAATATATCTGAAATTCTCCCTACTTCTAGCCTGCTCCTTCCTGTTGTTGCATTTCCTGCTGGGAAGAGCAGTAAAAACACTCATGTGAGATCTGCTTTCACAAGATTTTGTTCTTGGTTGGTTTCAGTGTGGATAAAAGAGCCAGTGGTGGAATCAAGTTTTAGAACGGTTCTTCGGGTGCTCTTATTGGCATGCTTTGAAGAATGTAATTAGACTTCAGCTATAATACCCGCTTAATTATAGCTACAAGCCCCCTTAGAGGAATAGGAAAACACATTCGTCTTTCCCCTTCCTGAAGTGCGCTAAGCGATGTGAAATAAGCTAATTTATGGAGCTCATACAAAAAGCTGTCAGATGCATTCTGATTTATTTTTATTTCATCGACTTTACTTCTCTGGATTAATCTGGGTACACATCCCAACTGGTTCAGATGAACCACCCTCACAAGTACGCTGTTAACACCTTGGTCTGGATCTCCCAATTGGAGTACAGAGGCACTGAAGAAGCCATACCCATCAAGAATCATCTCCATTTTAGAAATCATTGCATGTATCTGGCAGTGAGAGCAGGCAGACACTACTTTGCAGAACATTTTTTCCCGGCATCAAAATCAAAACATTTCATGGGAGTATGTCAATTTCAGATTATTTTTTGACAGAAAAATGTTTAAATGAACCATTTCTATTTTCTTGTTTTGTTTTGATAGGGCATGAATGTTTCATTTCAATAATGTGAATGTGTTTTGTTTCTGCTTTCCCAGTTCTGTTCATTTCAGCTTGCATGGTACAATAAAATCTGTATGGTAATATTGAACTTACACACCTCCTTTATTACTTGTATCTAGCATATAATTTTGATAATAAATGACATAATTCAGCTATTACCAAAATGATCATTTTATCTTACTGAATGAGATGTTTTCATACTACTTGATTGAACAGACTAGAAGCCATCTAGATTAACAATTTCTGAAAGTTCAGAATTCAGTTTTACTGTCTTTTTCCCTCTGTGACCTTTCTTTCATTGACAGCCTCCAAAAACCACCAGTTTTTTCTCTTTTCCGTTGCTCAGCTCACAGCCACCACCAGGTCTTGACCTTGTAGGTGCCATTTGTATTACCACTATCACCAACAGCCATTGTAATACATCAACAGAACGTACTACTCTCTTTCAAGAAACCACATAATCATATTCTTGTCCCCAGAAGGCCAGGTTAGATGGGGCTCTAGTAGCCTTATCTAGTGGCTGGCAACCCTGCCCATGGCAGGGGGTTGGAGTTTGATGATCTTCAAGGTCCCTTCCAATCTAAGCCATTCTATGATTCTACGATTCAATACAATGGGTAGGCAGGTGATGATCTAAATCAAAACATTAGGGAGCTGGAACAAGCCACTGCTAGCTATAGCTTTGTTTGGGCAGCATTTCTCCATTTGCTTTCCCTATAGTAGATCAACTTCTGGGATCTCCCTGGCAGAGAGAACAGACCTTCTCCTCCTCATTGAGTAAATATTACATATGGGATGCCAGCTCAGGTTCTAAGTACACAAGCACTGGATGGGGTTGCACAAGGATTCATCGTAGAAGCTCCTATTCCCATTGTGTGACCTACAAATCAGAGCTGCCTTCTTCACTGAGGAATCTATTAGACAGATTTGTAATCTGGGAAATCTTCCAGATTTAGGGTGTTAGTTATTCAAAATTAATAAAACAAAGCCAAATACATTCAGCATGTGACTTCTCAGTACAAGATGTGAGGGAGTAGAATTTAACACCTCTCTACTAAAATGAAATCAGAAAAATATTTAAGATAGTAGCAAGAAATTCCACAGTTAAATCAACAGACATATAAATGGAAGAGGGAAGAGACTTATACCTCTCAGTGGACTGATTAAATTGTCTTTATCTTGCTAAATTAAAATGAAGGGAAAGCAGTAACACAAATGTGGGGAAAGATGCTTGGTTTTACTCCTTCTTGTCTTTTTTGCTAACTACAGCAAAGAGAAAAGATCACTCCTCTGTAATATCCGGACTCTTTTCTCTATGACTGCATTTTGATTATACATAATATTGTCACACAAAATTACATTTCTAATCAATAAGAACCACTAAAATAATTTCAAAGTACCATTTTAATCTGACTGTAATATGATTTCACCCAGCATTTGCTTCAGCGTGCCACTTAGCATGCGATTCCGTACCAAAAATTGCTGCTCTCAAATATCATTCTGGAATGTTATGTTTATTGTATCATTCTAACCCTGCATCAAATGTGCTCCACTTCCAAGCAAAAGAGTTCCTTTTCTTTAGCTGCTTTGCTTTGCTAACAGTCTGCTCCCACTGAATCATTTGTCTGTTCCTCTACACACACCATCATGAGTAATGAAATTCCAGCAGATCTTGCTTACTGCATTTAATTGCCTTCTAAATGTGATTGGTGACACATCTTAGGACAGCTCTCCTCCACCTAAACTCAGGGACACCCCCTACATTCCTAGACAACCACACTTTTTATCTTTCTTGCCCTGAAATTCAGAGCTAGGAAGAGAGACTGTTGCTGCCCACATCTCACCAGAGATGGGAGCTGCTGGTCCCATGGTTTAGGTCTGGGTCCTGAGGCAAACTAATGTCACCATCAGTGAATTTTTGCTGATGTAACAGCCAAGAGTTTAGCAATTCTGCCAGTGATGTGTGATAGCAGGTATCTTGGTTGATGCTAATGGCAGGACCGGTAGCCTCCACAGAAGCAGAAGTAGATAATTTATTTCACATTGTTCTTAGCAGACAATGCATACACAAAAAGCCAGTGCATGTGTTCCACTCTCCCACTGCTTTGCTGATACTCAGGAGATAATGGGAGCCATAAAACTTCTTTCCTGTTCTGAAATAAGCATCTGATTTTAGCTGATTATGCACCAAGGACAGAGACACCAAGCAAGGAGAAGCTAGCTCAGCTTTTCAGGGGGGGCTAATGATTCTTGACACCTCAGTTTTTGGGCATCAGACTTCATGTACTCTGGGATGTGGTAACCAGAAAGAGGAGAGTGCATGTCTTCAAACATGAGATCTCGTCAAGGCATTTTGTGATCCTTCTCCACTACCACTTCTCACTTTTAAATGCTTCAGCTAGCTTTTTGACAAAGTCATTTTTCAGAGTAGCACTGCATTAAAAGAGCAGAAGAAAAATATGAACATCCAGGATCTTCAGAAATCTTTTATCATGTCTCATAATAAACCAAGGATTAGTTTTCTTGTCATTCAGCTAAATACTTTGAATTGCAAAAGCCTCTAGCTGCAGTTCTTTCATTTCTTTTTCACATAGCTTTAGCAGTACAACTCAGACACTTCTTTAGGATGCACAGGTGAGCAACTGACATTTTCCAACTTGATTGCAATTATTTTGGAACACGTTTCATACCACAGTTATTTATAGAATGGGTCAAAACCAGAGGAATTCTAGGGAGCAATTCACTTCTCTGAATTCTCCAGTGTGCAAATGTCTTTTTTTTTTTTTTTTTTTTTGGCATTTTCTAAGTGTTTTCGAGGGGATTTCTTTGTTGGTTTGTTTTTGTTTCAGTTACTCTAATATTCTATTTAGCAACTTGGATGAGTAGATGAGTGCAACAAAAACTTTTACAGGAGATACATTCATCCCAGCTCTACAGAATACCTGGTGAGAAGCAGAGTTGGGCTTGTAACCACATTCTCACTCAAGAGTATTAGGAGTTAGAACCCCCTCACTTACTCTCTTACGTAGTGCAGTGAGCACCAGTGTGGGCACTCCTCATTTGTCAACATGCACAGTAAAACAAGTTAGTTTTTTCAGCTTTTCTCCTGCAAGGGCCTCTTCCTAAGGTGTCTCATTCACATGATGGGTTCCTACATGACCCGGTATTCAGTGCTGTAATTCCTGACTTCTTGCAACCCCCTGCTGCCTCACTTTTCTCCAGAGCTTTAATGGCACCAACATCCATCAGACATCCCATCACAGCTTTGTGGATGGGTTATTGCTGCCAGTCTTTGACAGAGGGGAAAAAATCTCATCTCTTCTATGAATTCCGCACTACTCTGAGGCTATGTTCCCAGACTTATCATGACGTAACATTGGAAACAATGCAGTGTACGTCTCAGTCACCAGCACAGCCGTTTCCATTGGAAGTCCATACTGTAGTTAATCATATCCTCAGCCATTTGGGAGAAATGGCTGCATGTTGTCCTTGCAACAAGACCTGATGACCTTCTGCATGAGACCTCCTCTGCTAGGCCTTCTTTATTTTTCCCTTAAAATAAACCTGAAGAAAGCTGGATACAATTCTGTCCCTTATTTGTCTGTCCTCTTTGTTCCATGTCGTCCCCGGGAGTGTTACCTAAATGGTTGTTGTCATGTTGGAAACATGGTGAATTCTTTACCCCTTTATGCTTTGTACCCTGGCCCGAAGTCTTTTTAAAACATCTCCATTTGAACAGCCAGAAGATGTGAGGTTCAGACAGGATTGTCTAGTCTGACCTATTAGAATAAAGATGAGCCTAGAGTTAGAGGAGCACATTGTTTCATGGGAAAATTTATTTCTTACAAGAATCAAAGTTTTCTGCAAATAAGCTCATTTCACGCATGACCTCTGAGAGGAAGAAAAGTGCCCATAATCCTTCATTTCTTGTACTGATGCTTTCAAAACCAAATGTCAGTATTTATTCCTGAAGAAATTATGAATTTCCACTATATTATAATTTTATTTCCTCTTCATCCATTCCTTTGAGTTCAGACCAACTTTTTTAGCATTTTCTCTCATGGAGAATTTTCATATAGTCAGATTTAGGTCTTAACTGGAGAAGCTGAATGTCAAAAAACTCAAAATCCTGCCCTTCTCAGAGCTTTAATGCAGGACATCACATTAGATGATTATATGGTCCCTTCTGGCTTTAAAAGGTATTAGTCTATTAATTATAGATCAGTGTCAGCATTTCTGCCTTAGACTTTGGCTTCAGCTTAATTTACCTTCTTATTTAGGTCATCCCTTATTTTGGTTCTAAGATGGACTAAAGTTCCATCTTCTTACTTTTCTCTTGCCTCCATTGCAAATATCTTTCTTCTTAATTTTTTGCATGGCAACACTCCATCCACTCTGAGTGCTAGCTTCTTGTCAGAAAAAATCAGTGTCTATCTCATGTTTTTCTGGTCAGACTTGTATTTCAGGTTGATTTCGGGCCGGTCGTTCTCTACCACCTTCGTTCTCTGTTACCACCTTTGTCTTGAAACATTATCAATGTTTTCTTGGCTGTTAATGGTTCCTTGTCTTTATTGCCTATCTAGGGGCCTGTGAAAGTAAGAGGGAGAAGTCTCCCAAAACAACCTTCATAGATACCTCTCCCATGGAAACTCTCTGAAGTTTTCTAGAGTAACATGTAAGTCATTTTGTGTTCAGTGAAATGCAAAGCCCTGATTCCTGTGCTGTCTAATCATAAAACTGATTTCATATTGCTGTCCTCAGCAGAGGGCTCCGAGGGGGTTGCTCTTTTGTCTGCTTGCCTGAAATAAAACCCAGATATTTTCACATGCCTTTTGCACTTTGGCCATGCTTGGGTGAAAACAGCCCACATGTTCAAATGTTACTGCTGAAAGAATGGAGATGGCAGACAAAGAATGCCAGGATAAATGTGAACAGGATGCTAGTCAAAAGTAAGCAGGTCATCATGAAAGGGCTATTTTTGTTTTAAAAGCATTTAAACTTCAGTACTTTGGACTTAATTCTCTCTGGCAAAGTATTTAAATGTCCCTTCATTGCCCAGAGAAGTCCACTGCATCAAGACGAGGCCTTTAAGCTGCCTAGTGTCAGGCTGGTAAGCCTGGACAGCCTTTAAGTCATGAACTGCCACCATTTGTAATCAAAAAACAGATTTCAGTCCAATAACAAAGTCAGCTGCAAGAGAAGCATGTCATAACAAGTGTAATAAGTACAGTGTCACTGCTGGTAGTTCCTTATTATTGTAGAGTGCTCTCAATAAACTGGGGGCAAAGATTATGTCCATTCAAAATTGGAAACCACTTCATTGCACTTATTGGTTCCATCTGCCAGGTACCACAAGCTTGTCATGTCACAGCCGAGCATGGTTATGAGCACTTTAAAATAACGATGCAACCAAACTAGCTATGTCTGAGAAGTTACAACTGTATTTAGCAACACTGTGATTTTACAGTGCCTGAGAAGACAGCAGTGAGCTTAAATGTTTCTGGTTGCATTGGTAGAATTTCATTTTACTACTGGCATACTCTTTGTTAAGGCTTAAGTAACCTGTTACTAAAAGATTATGCCTTGTCTCAGATTATTGTGCATCCCTTAGTAATATGTCATTCCCCATTCATATAGATTCTCTGGAGTCTGCAGCAGAGAGCTCTAATTAGGTGTGTCTACAGCTCTGGAAAATAGGTCTTCCATCTTATTTTCATGTTTGGATTCAATTTACTATATTGAAACAATTGCTTTGCTCTGGGATCTGTCAATGTTTTCTCTTCCAGAGCAGGAACTGAACTTGGATCAGTCACGAAAATGAAATGACTGTGAGCATCTTGCATGAAACCTGCAGTTTTCTTGGTGATTCTCACATTTGTCAAATGCACATGAACTCACATAGAGTAGTGCCATCACGTATCTTCTATGGGTCTATTTTTAAACATGATTTTGTTCAGGATGTCAAGTATTTTACACAGGAATTTAAAAGCTCCCATCAGCACACACTCTGTAATTTCAAGGCCACATGGGATTTCTTTTTTGTTACTCTTCTTGGCATAATATAGACTTACATTATCACTCTTCCTGAGCTTATTTCTGTACTAAGTTATAATATAACTTTTACCATTAACTTACAGAAAGGCAATAAATTGCTGTTTACAGGCACAGTAAGTACCTTTGCTTTTGCTATTACTTTGGTTGTCCTGTCCCAGCCATGGCCGAACAGGCAAAAGCAAGAAGGTTTCTCAATGTTCAGAGCTCAAAAGATGATCTGCAGCATCCTCAGCTACTTCCCTGTACTCCAAAGCAGACTTCAACACAGCAACAAGGTTCATTTTTTGGCTGCACACTGCGGTCAGTCTCAGGGAGAGCTGTTTGTTACGGATGTGTCCAAGTGAAGGATGACACCTGCCAGGCCTTTGACAGAGGGAAAAAAGGCTCATTTCCTGGCTAACCAGAAAAGGCAGAAGACTTTTCTGAATACATTTGCTGTTCAAACAAGTTGTTTCTTGGGTTATGAGCTCATTTGTGCACAAACTGTCATTTAGCTTTGCATCTGCACAGTGACTGGGGAACTGAACTAGGAGCAGATGTCCAGTGATGATGATACATTATGAAAACAAATAGTAATAATAACCACTAATGCCTTAGGTTGTTCACTTAGTCTCCAAGTGCCCCTGAGCCACGTTCTCAGTCAAAAGGAGATAATGCTTACCCACCTATAGAAAGTTCTTGGAAAGATATGGTCATAAAGTACAGAAAACACGCTCTCTTTTAGCATATGATTTACATTGCTGCTTTCTTGGTAAGAACGTGAGTGAAAGTCTGGTGTAAGCTGGGAAAATGGCCTCCAAGTAGATTCTCCATCTGCTCTGGAGGCCAAAACCTCTTCTGAGTCCTAGCACTGCCAGGTTCCTTTTCCCTTGTCATGTGTTGGAAGGAAGACAGGATCAATTCATATGCCTTTTTGGACCTCTCTCCAACAAGAAAAGGATGCAGTACTAACAAAATTAAAATATATCCAGTCATGGATAAGGGTGCTCAAAGAGCCATTAGGAACTTCAAAATCCCATCAGCATTAGGTGTTGGCATGCAGAAGAGAGCAACCAGTCCAGCCTCAATGGGGCTCCCTCCTGTTCTTCCATGGAGACGTGCTCTGCAGTCTAGGCATTGCAAACTGGCCACTCCAAACTGCATATGAAAGCAGGAAGTATAACTTTTTGTCATCTTCATTAAATCAGCGTGTGTCAGGAATTTGGCTGCTAAATTCTCCAATGTGGGAATCTGTACTGAGCACTCGCTTTTCCTCAAGTACTACATCTTGATGAATTACGTAATCAAGAGAGCAGCAATCCAGAATTAATCTCACACAGATTAAGTCATATTCTGGTACAACCAGCACAGAACTGGAAAAAAAAAATTCTCAGCACAAATGCAGATCTATTACGGCCCACCAAACTTGACAATCTCGGCACTGCATGAGCGGAATCCAAAGGATGGCTTTTTTCATGCCTAAATCCTGCAATCCATGATCTCAAGGCCAGGTTTTGGGCACTCCTGGTATTTGCTGCTTTTCAAGAGTAGGAGGATTCTCACCTCCTGCTGCTTTAGTAAAGGGTTAGTACAGGTTTGCATTTGGCAGATCTGCAGAGAAAGCAGCAGGGCCTTCTGAGAATTCCTGGTCTGTGACAAGCTCTAAATCATCACAGTGCTCCCCTCATGCTTGCTTAACCTCATTTTTGAATCACTGTCCAAGTGGAGCAATATGGCACTTTATGTGCTTTTTATTAAGCAGTGAATATAGGAAGAACATGTCTCATTCAACACGTACCTAAGAAGACACGAACATTCAGTGTGCCTGTCAGTCAGCAGCTCATGCGTGCAAAAAACAGCTTGTATTCACTCCAAATGCTTTCATTATTAAAAAAAAAATAAAATAAATTAAATTAAAAAAAAAAAGAAAGGAAGGAAGAAAAATGAAAACCCACAACCAAAAAAAACCTGCCGCATGTATTCAAAATGCTATTTTCAAAGACTCATCATTTGGCCAAATCTGAGCTCATTTTCATCAGGCCTCTCAAAAGGCTTTTTCAACGAGGCCTGCTTCCCTTGCCAAGAGGGATCTGCTCATAAACCAGCGCTTGTGAACTGCTTGTAAAATAGGAAACAGTAAAACCGCTTAAAAATTAAGATTATTTTAAGGATCAGGAGAAATGCATTCTTTCTCTCTCAGAATTAGCATTCATTCATATTTACAGTAACACCTGCACTCTGTTTGCTCTGGCTCACAAAGAAGTGCAGCACTGGGGGAAATGGCGAAAGTGCTAATGCAGGAAATACAAAGTTCAAATGCCCTGGTGACATTCTCTCTTGGTGCTGGTAACATTTCAGCTGCAATAAATACAGTTGCATCTTTCTCTATCCATTGTATAAAATCATTAAGGCAGAACACCCAGCTGAGCTGTAGCAATTAATATGTCTTCCCAGCACTCAGCCCTATCCCAAATCACAAGGGAAGTACTTAAGGGCAAACTCAGTGACATCAATAGATGTCTCACCCTACTGACTTTGTGTTAAAACTGACGTATAGTCAGGTAGGCACTCAAGTGCTTCCTTTGTTCAGGTTTTAGATGAGTTGTTTCCATGGAAATAAGTTGTTTCTGTTTATTCAAGCCTGTATTCTGCTTAAGATCCTAATTCTACAGTCATTTCTACCCGGGAACACCTGAAGTAGACGTCTTGAACTTTCCTGATCCCTTATCTTTTAATTTAGTTTTCCCCTTAATTTTATGGACAAAAAGTTTAGTTTACATTGCCATGCATGTAAAGAATTAATGAAAAATATCAAGCAGTGATACAAACACACACTGCTGACTTTAATAGAAGAACATAAGTGGGTAGCAAAGGAAATTAATCTTTGCCCTCTTTAAAAAAATATTTTTTCAAATAAATATTTTTTCAAATTTCAATAATTTTTTTTAACAAAATATTTTTTTAAAATATTTTAAAATCCATTAAAATCCTTTCTAAGAGAAAACTTACAAATTCACAGGGGGAAAAAAAAGCGCTTTTGCATGAACATTTCAGGAGTCTAAAATGTTACCCCAGAGCAAACCTTTTCTCTTTTCAAAAATCAAAACTGAAAGATATCAGCTTTCTGCTTTTCCTTTTTCATTATTTCACCCAGCAGAAAAAGAAAAAAAAAATAATCAAACATAAAAACAAACCTCTCTGGAAAGCTGCTATCAGAAAGAGAAAAAATTTGCATTGGAAAATGCATTGAGAAACTTGGTATTTTCTACTCAGTCTCCTCTCTAGTGATATAACATATCACAGGACAGTAGTGGCAGGCATACTGCTATGTGTCTAGCAGAGATATGACTAGATATAGAACATATGTCACAGTATAAAAAAAAGATATTGCCTCTCCCTTACGTCTTCACTCTGTGTCTTATCATTGTAGGAAATTCCTCAGTAGTGGTGAAATAATAATAGTACATTTCTGCATTTCTTCTTTAATCTGTGGAACCTTTTAGAAGAAACTAGTGAGCTGGGTCTAACGATCCCTTTGGGAAGAAGACAAGCATTGTCTTCATTTTATACAGGATGAAAATGATAGATGAAGCGTTTAAATGATGAAAGGGAACATATAGCTTCCCCCTTCACTCGAGGACATTTGGCATCAGGCATCTCAGCTAAGGTTTGTTGTACATGAAGGAGATCTATTTGGTGGAGAAATACTGCACTTCCTTGCAGGACTTCCCCTCATGAACTAAGAGCAAATTCCTATTCTGGGGGTCACAGATGTGAAATGGAGCTAAAATCTAACATTGTGACACAGGCACAGCTATTCACACACATGGCTCCCTGACACAATGACGGGAGATGGCATGCAGGTTCACGTGTGAAAGAAAGGGATTTCAGAATCCACATGCTTCAACCCAAATGAACACATTTGTTCCAGAGAAACAGAGGTGGTGTAATGATACATTGTGGCAAAAAAAGTACATTGCAATTACGTTGTGATGCTCCCACCACAGTCATTATGTACTCAGATTATCTTCACTGTCTCTCAATTGCATCAATTAGAGTAGTACATTCAATTTGGGGGGTAATTTTCTCAGTTTGGCACTGAAAAAGGGTGCTTTTACCTTCCTTATGCTGCACAGGTCTTTACATCTTTCTTGGCCTATTTTGAAGCCATTCTGAGCAATATCACGCTAATTCACTCTCTTGTGTTTGTACTCTTAACACTTTACTATTACTATTATTACTATTATTTATTATTATTAGGCAGACTGTCCATGTTACAGCCAAATTCACTTAGTCAGTGAACTGGACACTCTTTCCACCATACAATGAGCAGGTATTTGATGCAGATAAATGATCATGCATAACGCAGCTCGGATGTTTCTTTGATGCAGACTTCATGGCCCTGTCTCCACTTCCACCTGATGGAGATTTCTTCAGCCACATCTGAGCATCCTGAGATTAAAAGTGGAAATGTTTTGCTGAGAGCAGGGTTGGTGTGAATTTATCAGGTCTTCTCTGTAAAAAGTGCTTGAGGTAAAACTGGTCCTGCATGTGCAGGATAAACACTCTCATTGACATGGGAAATTAGCAAGCCTGCTGAATTATCACAGGTTACAGAGGATGGAGTCATTATCTTCTTAACACTGCAGGTGGAGATCTAGTGTAGATGTTTGGCACCATAATAGCAACCTTCACAAAAACATCATCAGCCTGTAAATATTCTATTTTCACAATACACAAAGATACCTAGTCACCTCCTTGTTTGGGAAATAAAGGTGGTGAGGCTTTGCAAACCTCTGTAATATGTGAACAAAGAGGTCCCCACATTCATAAAACTGAAGTTTTTGGAGCATCTGCTTGACTGCTTCAGCCATCACTTAATGAATGATCATCCAGTCGATACTAAAAAGCAGGAATTGTCGGCTCAGCTGCAGAAACTTTCTATTCCACAGATTAAAATGGCATGCTTTTCAAATTTTTCAAATTCAGTTAGCTCTCATGGAGAAAAAATGTTATGTTACTGAATGCTAGTTATTGAGATGTTTTGCCTCTTGCCAAAGTCATTAATAAGTTGTTAGTTTTTTAGTAGTTTTTTGTAGTGCTGGAGGTTTTTTTCTGCATACTGGGCACTGGCTTTAGAAAATGGGGTAAGCAGATGTCAGACTACAAGTGGTGCTGGACTTCTAATGACATAGAGGGTTTTTTTTCACCATTTGTCAGAAGGGAAGGAAGCAACATCAAAGAAAAAAGAATCTGGAATTACACGTCAGTTGCTTAAGTCACTCAAAGCTTCACCTGTAGGAATGTAACACCTGACAGGAGTAGTTTGGACCCATAATGCTCTCCCAGATGCCTGAAAGACCAGTCCCTTATGTTTTCATGCTGGCCACACTCAGCAGAACCTGCCTGTATGCTGTGTTCACTATAACCTGGAGCAGGCACGATCATCCCTGGCCACATCTTGGTTTCCAAAGGATCATAGTCTGCTGGCTCACCAGGGCGGGTGGCTGAAGCAGGGGATGGCAGCAGATCAAGCTGTTAACCGGAAATCAGAAACAACTGGTTTTGAGACACAGGGTTCTGAGAGCTGTAGGTCAAGTCCAGCCCAGATGCAAAATTGCAGTGTAGAAACATCTTGTTCTTAGCCCAGTTGGCCATTGGATCCAAGAGGATACAGGACACATGGTCCTGCAACACACAGCCTTTCAATGTGGCAATTTGCAGGACTTTGCTTGCCCTTGCTATATTTTGTTTGTGCTCTGATGAACTTCTTCCTATTCGAGCATGCAGAAGACAGAAAAAATATGTAGCAAACTGGCTTTGTTATATATAGCACTGATTTCCCTGTGGGAAGCTGTCTGCAGATCATTACTTGCAGTTCATTTTATGTACCTGAACTGTAACTTGCACTCCCAAACCTTACTGAAAATGCACTGCCTTCTATCTACAGTGTGTTTCTAATTTATTAAATCATTAACATTAGCCACAACTTTTAGTTAGAATATGACAGCAAAAAGGAAAAGATGATTTTTATTTCAGATCATTATTATTTTCACTGTGATATTAAGATTTGGTCAACAGTGGAAGAGAAAAGACATGAAATCTATGAAAGAACAAGTTTGTGACGACGTCTGGTAGGATTTAGAAAGTAAAAGCTCTTTTTCTTCCCTTTCTCTGCTCTCTGATTTAGCTTCATCACTGAACAAAGCAGAAACTGCTCAAGTCACCTCATTTTGCAGGGAAGACAAGGAGAAAGGCATACACATTTAATTTTGTGATAGGGTAAAAACAAAGTCTTACTGAAGTTAAAGACCATTTTGCCTTTGCCTTCAATGAAGTCATGATATCAGCTTCAGATTCGCCTTCTCCTAGGGTTCTGTAAATAGGAGAGCAGGAGACCAGCCCTCTCCCCATCCCTCCATCCTGAACCTGCCCAGTATCTTTTCTGCTTTGCATGGTAGCCGAGGATGAAGCAGAATTCAGGCATGATGTTTACAGTGCTTTGTGACTCTACCACAGGCTTGTGAACAATCCCAGCAAACTAAAAATGGACCATTCAAAATGTTGCTCTCAGGAGTTATTATTTACAGTTGTTCTGACAAGATGAATCCAAAGTATAAATCAAACTTTGGAGCACAAATCTTGTTAGTTGCCATGTTAGTAAATCAGTTCACCTAAATAATCTTGAGCTTTTGACAATGATGCAGCCTTCTGGATTGAAAATTCAGCTCCTGCGTGTGCAGTGAACTTGATCTGCTGACATTTCAAAGGATTGAGATCCTATTTCTGATGGTTCAGTTTATACTCAGCTATAAACTATTTTGAGCAGTACTGAGCTGAATACAAACAGCTGATGTTCAGGTCTGGAGTCAAACAGTCTGTCTCCTCTGGCTAAGTAGAGTAGGTTAGGGAAAGTGTGTAATTTGTGCACATTTTCCAACAGAAAATAACAAGCAAACACGGGAATACAGGGAGACAAATAATGCTGAACATAGAAAGAATACTCACGAGAACTGCTTTTTGTTTAACTTTTCCATTTGGAAGGAAAATTTGATGTTTTTAGTCCATACCTCCAAGTTTATTCCCAGAATAAAAGCCTTATGTTAAAGATACATGATTTCTGATTTTCACTGAAGGTCTCTCATTGTTTGGCAATAAATTGTGTTCTATACAGCTTCACTTATGAGCCTGCTCAGATCTGACAGCCCTTAATTATTCAAGACATGATCTACTGGAATCTACATCTGGAAACGATGTCACTTTCTGCTTTTGGCACTGGAAAATCTAACTTAATGTTAAACACATACTCTTAAATGCAAATCTTTGAAGGAAATTAGTACAGCTGAATAGTCCCCTTACAAATTACATTTTAAAATAAACTGCACATGCCTTTTATTTAATAGTTATAATCTTTCACCATTTTTCAGTGTGTTGTGTTCTCTCTATACATCTACTGCTCATGTGTGCTTCTCCCACAGACCTGAGGCTCGCTCTGGTGTTATTTTCCAGCACAGCTGTGGCAGAGATCAGCACACTCCAGGATGCACAGCCTGGCTGTTTTGACACTGCTGGATGGGTGGACTACATTTTCTGATAGATGAGCACAAACATTTCTGCACCTCCTCCAAACCCTGTCAAGATGCTTACTCTTTAAGTCATCATGAGGAAAAGAAAGCAAGGATTTTCTGTTACTGTTCACATGGAGGCAGGGATGTTTTAAAACTAATACATTTTTGCTTTAGTGAATAAAGATTTCAATTCAGCAAATCTGAGCTACTGGCTGAGCCAAGAGTTGATAGATTTGAAGGCTACTAGGAAATTTTTTGAAAGAAAAAACAATTCATTTTTAAATAAACTCTGATGAAAGCCAGACACCAGCCTCAGCTCCATCATGTTCATAGCTTGTGGAATAAAGTTTCCCAAAGTATTTGCATTCCGGGTAATCTTTTTATTAAAATGATGGAATGCTGGACTACATTCCTGGCATACACACCAATGGCATGGTTGGAAGAACTGGCAACCACAGAAGATGTCTTCAGAATAAGTGTGCTGTTTTTTGTGGTTTTTTTTCACCCGCACTTAGAGTGGTAAACAAGTCTAATAAGTTTAGCAAATATCTTTCTGCCTCAGCTTAATTAGACTGGCATTTTATAACAGCTTGTTATTGTAAATCATTCTCTGCTTTGATTAGAATCCTTATATATGGTACAAGGTGGAGTCAGTTCAAAAAATATTTTGTTATGGTCACACTAGGGTATGCTTGGAGATCACACTGCCACCTGCCATCCTGATTAGACTGGTATGAAAAGCTTCGAACCTTACTGGCCAATAGTATCTGGCAACACAGTGGTATCAGAACTGCTGGCATGGAAGAGGAGAACAGCAACAAAACAATCAAAGCCTGGCAGTGGTAAGACCAGCCTGTTGAAATCCAGTGGGTTTTACTGCTGAAGTCCTTGGAACCCTGGTTAGAAAAGTACTGCAGAGAGGAAGAACACACATCTGGGTGATGTAGTTGGTTGCAGTAGGTAATTTTTGTCCTGCTCACCAGATTTTTATTGAAACTCCTAAAATGTTTTAAATGTTTAAGTAGGAGCAATCAGTATTTAGAAACCAGAAATTGTTTTTCTCAGTAAGCTACTTTTTGGCAACGCATAGTGTTTCTGAAGGTTTAACTTATATTTGTACAGTCTTCAATCATTATGGAGGAGGGGAAGGATTTGTTGGGACAGACAGGAACATTTGTGACACTGAGGGACATGGATTGGCGTGCATGGTGGTGATGGGTTGATAGTTAGACTATATGATCTCAGAGGTCTTTTCCAACCTTAATGATTCTATCATTAAACCCCAAAAAGTGGACATTCAGAGGGTGTTTCTAGCTCCATGACAACTCCATCATGAAATAATGATTCTTTCAATTCCAAAACATCCTAAAGCTTTCCAGAGAGAGCACCACAACCTGCCCTATGTTCTGGGTAGAAATGTTGATAAGATGGGATGTAGCCTAGTTTCTGGCCACAGACAGTTCCATCAGAACAAGCACTGCAGAAGAGGGTTGATACCTTCTTGCAGCGCTGCAGAGATTTTGCATCATACTGCATCTTACAGAGCAACCCAAGGAAGCTATTATCCATCAGAAATAGCCCTAGGGCTATACAAATTGCACTGGCTTTTCTCAACTTCTCTGTCATTCCCCAAACCTTCGAAGGTGTAAACAGCTTTCAAATGGCATCACTCCCACCCATAGGTGAGTTCTGTAACATATTTCTTGTCTACATTCTGCAGCAGGCTCGCGTAGATGCTTTTAATATACTGAGGTCCCAAGTCACTGCTTATTACTCACTGGTCTGTGAACATGTTTTGTTTTGTTTTGTTTTTCATCTTTTTTCATCGATTTTTACATACATCATCTGTGAACCCACCAAGGGAAAACAGTCACACAATGGTACAGAACCACGTAACAAAGTTGTGCGCAGCTATTACAGCAATTATATTGAAAAGTGTCAGCTTCCACCTTTGGCGACTGAAAATAAGCAGAGCAAGTATGTTATTTGTAATGTGCAAGTTCTATTTTGTATGAAATCATACAGGCAGGTCTGCTAACAGCAAGCACAGGAAAAGGTCAAAGGCCAGCCCTGGGGAAAATAAGAGAAAAAATGTAATGTTTGGGTCTCTATTTATTTTCCTTCTGGACATGCTTGGCTCATATTTTCAAATTCGTCCTCATGGATGTATTTTAAGCAAAAACTATGATCTTAATATAAAACCATGCTTTGCCAGGAACTGGATTGTAAAGTAAAATCTCACATCTTGTAATGTAAGCACAAAAAAACTGGCATCAATGTGTCAGAGGCAATATCTGATCTTGGTTCTGATGTGCAAAACACATTCTCCTTGTAGCACTCAAGCACAAGCTTGATGGTATTCATGTTCCCCAGGAGAGACAAATGAGAGCTCTGTCACGTTTCATAGGCAGTTATTGTATTTGAGTGAGGGCACCAAGCTTAAAAATACCTAAGTGTCTCCAACTAACAGTGACAGTGTTATCTTTCTACTATTGTTTCATCTACTTGTTTACAAATGACATGATTTTAAGTAAGATTTGGCATTTTCACAGCCTTTCTTTCCCTCTTTCTCTCTTCTGCATCTTGGCAAAATGCTGAATTGAATCTGTTACAGGGACATTGCTTTCATAACAGCAATTTGATATTATCATCGTGGATTTGTGACTTCAGTGCTGAGTCTACTAGAGAACAGGGATGGGCCTGAAAACACTTATTAATGAGGGAGAGAAAAAAAGAAAAGAAATTAATGACCTAAAACTTCTTTTCCACATTTGTTGTGGTGCAATTTTTTTGCAGGAACAAAAGTAAGGAGTTCCATCCACATTTAATTAATCAAGCACTCTGCCAGTTTCCCACCTAGCAGACAGCAAAACCAGCTAATAATTTCACTGAAAAATATTTGTTAACCTTTTTGCAAAGAGATGTATTTTCATGGCTAATTCCTCATTCCTATCTTAAATACAGGGTGTCAGATTAGTTTCCCTGTAGTCCTTAGACATTTTAGCTAGCATCAATGAAAATATCACAACTGCCTACAAGTGGTTTGCTTCTAATTCCATCTGAGTTCCTCTTCTCTCAAGTTCTGGAGCTACCTGATTTTTTTTTTTTTTGCCTGATTCTTTCAGTACCTTCCTTGCTTGCTGTTCTTCTCCTTCTTTATCTGCATGCAATGAAATTATTCTTGCTTCCTCCATTCTCCCTGGTGCGTACAGGCACAAGGAAGTCATTGAAATTCCTGATTCTGAGTTCTCCAAGGAATATTACTACTTTACATGGTAGCAAAACCTTTTGCTCATCTTCACAGCTTAGCAGACCCAGTTTCATTCTCACTACCTGATCGACATGTTTGTTGTTTACTACTCCTAGTAAAAGACTATTTCTCAAAGTGATTTTATTTATTTATTTATTGCACTGGGTGCTCATCCATACTCATCCCTGTAGCTTTGTATGTATGGGCTACAAAACAGTATGAAGCTACATCTTTTACCTCTCTGAGGGTCTAGAGAGAGATGATCTTGGAGGAATACAGAACACAAAAATAATTTCAATTTTTCGTTGCTTAAATAACACCTGGAGTTTAACAGCCTGTTTCCTAACAACTAATCCTTAACTGCAAAGGCACCGCTGGTGAGATCCCCAGATTTTCATGGAGTGGAGGGAGAAAGCCAGTAGAAAACAAGTTCACCTGTTTATCTACTGGATTTCACAGTCAGTGCTGACAGGTAAAGGAACCTATTGTATAGCAACAATGAAAAACATTGTTTAATACTTGTAGTCAGTTTAGGGGTTAAACAGCTCTTAATTGCAGATTGTCCTTTTCACAGCCCATTAAAGAAAAGCAATATTCCTAATGTCTTCTTTTTGGCTGAAAAAAGTAAACTGACAACAACAAAATCAGCCTTAATAGATTATAACCCAAGAGGCCCTCTGATCCTAAATCCCCTAATTAAAGTCTTGTTAATTGTAAACCATGTCCCATTAGTGGCTCACTGCTAAGTTTAAGCTCTTTGGCTCTGTAGCAATAGGGAAACTTCTGCTGTGTGGTTCATAACAAGTGTGTAAGCTTCAGCAGGCCATTTTATTTCAACCTTTCGACTTAGACTCACCAACCCCTTGCCTGTCCCCATGACCAGCAGGTACAACTAGTCCCCTTCCTACCTTGGGAACAAAACACCCCAACTATATGGAAATCTTTGAAGAGAAAGCTGCAGCGAGCACACTGCAAATAGAGTAGAAAGTATGGGAAACATTAGTGCTGAACTCTCTGCACGATGGCTTATTTCTGCAGTCATGCCAAGCACCCACTTTGGAAAGAGTGTTTAAAAACGGTGACTTCAGTCTGTAGCTGTAGGCATAAGCAAGCCGTACACGTTGTGTGAATAATCTGACCTAGCAACTGGAATATTTTTTCAATTAGATGGACTCAAAGTTTAGCTTCTGGGCAGTTCATTTTTGATTTACTCTGAACCACAGACAAATTGATCTGTGAACAGCCATTGCTTTCACAGAGGGATTTGATTTGAGGAATTATGGCCTAGATTCATCATACCGATGACAGATAGATTTTCATACTTTGGATTTTATTAATGGCATGTTCTTTGCTTGTTAACATTCAAAGGAGATCAATCACAAGGAGTTCTGCTGTTATTGAGTTTCTCTAGAAAAAGGACATCACGTGTGGAGACAAGAGCACAGGTCAGCCTGGACCAGTCTCAGAATATACAAAGAAACACAAAGCCTTTATGAGCAGGGAATAATTGGAAATGGGCCCAAATTTCAGCCATTACCAGAGCATCACTGATCTCTTGCAAGACTTTGCATGGACTGAAGTTATCATCAGTGTGGTTTTGTTAGAAATGCTTTGATTATCCCTCACCCTCAGTTAAGGGAAGAAAATGCAAAACTCTGAGCCAAACTGTTCAGGGAACTCACATTATCAAGTACTCCTGATAACTAATACTGTGTTTAGGTTACTAACCCTTGGTGCTTTTCAACATTGATAGACTTGCCCAAAGAACTCTTCAGTCTTAAAAGCCTTGGATGCTACTTATTCTCTAGAAAATCAGCTGCCAATTCTTCAAGCATGCATCATTTAACTCCTTGAACCTCTGACACAGTAATCAGTACTATATGGGAAAATCATATTAACTTTAAGGAACCCTTTTATACAGTCCATGCTGTGCAGTTTCTTTTCAGTATTTTTGGCATTCAATACTGTAGTTTAAAAGTTTCATTCACTATTAAATTAGCTGAGTGAATAAGCTCTATGTAGCTCTGTCCAGTTACAGAGAATAGTTGAACACGTGTTCTGCAGGACTGTTTTTTGTAAGATCACTGAAATAACTACCTCGTATTTTTCAATTCTTTTCACTCTAGGTGAAACTCCCTATTATAAGAAGTCAAAGCATTACTTCAGTGACCCAGTCAGTCCTGATCTTGAGAGACTGCAATGAGCTGAAATGGATGTTTTTTTGTTTGCCAGGCACTTCAGAGCATGGATCCAGCTTATTAACTTCAGTTTTCAGACAATTCCCAAGAGCACAGAAGGCATGGGACAATGGGAGAATGGCATAACAAAAGCAGAAGGCTGACAATACATTGTCCTGGCTTTAGTGTCAGTAAGTTTCTTAGCAACACAAATGCTTCAGATGATCACATCAATCATTTGAGAAGGCTGAAGTATTTAACTGCCCAAGGGATACTTAAAATATTCTACTATTTTATTTTATTTTATTTAGAATCATAGAACTACTAGGGTTGGAAAAGACATCTAAGATCAACCGGTCCAATCGTCCACCTATCACCAGTATTTTCCACTAAACCACATCCCTCAGTACAATGTTTAAACATTTCTTGAATATTTGCAGGGAGGGTGACTCTATTTACTTCATTTAATTTCTTTATTTTTGGTGGAAGTTGACTACAAGAAGTTTTTCAAAGACAGGCAGTTCACCTGTATGGTGTTCTCTTAACTATGCCTCTGATTTCTCTTTGGAATTTTTGAGAAACAAAGCCCGTACTTCTTTCCATTAAACTACTTACTCCTACTAAGGCTGACATTCTTCCTTGCTGTTGATTCCTTTTGAGGCAACAGTTTTTTCTTGCCTTACTTCAGAATTGCATGTATACTTTGGGGGGGCAAAGTCAGAACCAAGCAATAGCCTGGCACATGCAGAAAGTGGATTCAAAATAGATATTCTGTCCTTGATCAGAAGCAAAGGAGTGGCTTACATCCCTTAGGAGTTTTGCTGTATCTCAAAATTTACTTGGAAATAGTAAATGTTGTTGCATACTATATACCTTACAGGGTGAACAGAAGTGCCTCAGTGAGTGCTGCAAAAACAACAACAAAAAAAATGCTAGATCCATTCTCCCAAAGACATTAGGCTGTCAATCTGAGAATATCCCTTATGGAAAATACAAATGTACTGGGCTCCATCAGAAAGTCGCCTTTGCTGGAAGTAAGAGACTGACTCAGTCTCCTTGGTAAGGACCTAAAAAGTTGGCTTGAGAGGATTTAGCTGCAGAAGGTCACGTGCAAATGAGCATTTGACTTTGTGAACTTGACCAGCTATCAGTTCCCAAATACAACTCTGCTTGCTTCCATAAATCAGAGGTAAGACTTCTATTGACTTCAGCAGGATTTGACATAGACACAACCTACCTGTTTTCAAAATCTCAGCCTGGGAATCTCTGTTTACCTTTTTCCATGGGAAAGAAAATGAAAAGGTGTAAGAAGAAGCCAGTCACACTTACTACAGAAAGCAGGTTTTCATGGACATTTGGTAGTTATAAAGAATGTAGCTTCCAAAGGTCAGGTTTTAAACTTAAAATTGCTGTCTAAATTTCAGGCTCAGTGAAGTCGTCTGTACTATCATTTAGATGACATCTGTAAATATCAAGACTGATTCTTCTTACCTTCAAGTAGCGCAAAACAAGGTGTCTACTATCCCTATTTCTCTTTGGAGATATATGCATTTACATCTGTGTGCAACTGGTTCAACAGCTGGTTTCAGAAGAAGTTGGGGATAAGCATATGACTTCTCATTATTCTAACCTACATTGGCAAAAAAATTTCCATAGCAATAACTGTCTTTGACTAGAGTCATGTGCCTTAAGACTTGGGAGTGAACAGGAAGGCAGTGAAGACGCAGATCATAACTGTCTGATTAGAGTCTGTCTCCCAGGCTCGTGTCAGCCTTGCAATACATAGTTGTGTAGGTGTATTGCAGGATTTAGGATGTGCTGAACATGATGTGTATATCACTTCAGGAGTTCACACCTGCCTTTTGGCCAAATTATATCTTAATTCAACTGTAAGTAGAAAACACTCAATTAAATTAATACAGATCTTAATAAACTGCCTGCTTCACAGCAGCACTTAGAAAAACTGTACACTAAAAACTTGTTAAAAAATGCAATTTCACTTGTGAGAACTGAAAAGATGGTCTATTTGTCCTGTAGCAAGGAAGGGCTGGGTTATTTGGGAAACCTGCTTGCTTGAGGATCAGCTACAATTGTAAAGGACACACATTAAGAAGCCGAGGATGTGATGACCCTCCAAAGATTCACAAATCAACCCTTGCCCTCTCTGTTGGAGCAAATCAGAAATAGAACACACCAGGCCACAGCAGACATGTTCTTTGCCATCAACCCCAAGATGTACAGCTGAGGGACCAAATCCCACACTATTCTAAACACTGAGCTTTTGATAAAACCTTCAGTGGTGGAGGGCATCACTCACCTCTCTGTAAATAGCAATGCCTCTGTCAGGCCAGCATAGTCTACAAGCACTGTGGGCTAAGCAAATGCTTTATCCTTTCATGAAGTGTCTTCTGTGTTTGAGTTACATCAGCACTAGATTCATTGAAAAGTAGAGGAGAGGGAAAGCTTGTAATAGAAATGCATCCCTCCTTCTCCATAAGGCAAAATGAGCTTTACAGACCTAGTTTCTTACTGCCCTTGTTATGTGTGAGAAATTAGATACTGAAACATCTCTTCACATCTTACTTTGAAAGACAAAATTCTTCCAAGTGGAAGTGAAGATTAACTATATGCAGCAACCACATATATTACAGATTACAGGTCAGCTCTCTTCTCTTCCCCAGATAACAGGATTGACTTAAAGAACATCAATATTTTTGTTTTTCTTCCTGCATTTTTATTTGTCCTCTCCATTTCAGAGGATTTATTCTTTGAGTCCTGTCTTAAACCACCTATTCAAAGTCTCTCAGTAAGTGTAAGGAGATAGCTTACCTGCTCCTAATTTCTACAGTCTATATCTAGAGGGAAGGTCTGCATCACCTATGGGTGAAAGGAGAAAAGGCACTGAAATGATCCAGATGCCAGAGTCAACAGCTCCTCCAGTGTTTTGGCACTGCCTGCCTCTACCAGTGGTCAGGTCAAGAAGACCCTATGCCACAGCACAGCAGCCACAGCCAGATGCAGCATACGGATCTGTCATCCACATCAGCTGCTTTGCAGGCTCGCAGATAAAATACAGCATGTCACTCATTCGAAATCTCCAAAAATCTCCTCACCTCTACATGTTATTGTCCCATTCATTCATTCATTCATTCAAAAATAATAATAATAATAATAATAAAAATTGTGAGCTTTTGTGTTTCTTAGCTGTTTAAGACTGACAGATGTGTATGATTATTAAGGTTAACCAGTTTAGGTTATTAGAGATAACATCACTGAACAAGTTATAGTGACTTTTTATTGATTTCTTTAAATGCTTTAGGTAGATGCTTTCATAGACATTTTAATTCTGAATTCCATCTCTAGAGTGAAATACTTCCTCTCAAAATCTGAATGAGACAGGTTTGTTGATAATAGATACAACAAAGTTACAAGATCCCTTAATTTTCAATACTAAAAATGGCAATTCAGGTTTCACCTACCCTGCAACTTCACATGGCCTCTGCTTCCCCTTTGTGATTGTCTGCCTTGACTGGACTGCCCAAATCCACAGTCTTCATGCCAATCCACTTTACCTGGGGACAGAGCCACAGCAATGACAAGTTAACAGTGCCTTTATCTCATACTGTTACATCTGATGCCAGGGCTTCTTTGTAGCTTTGCCAAACTTCTGTAGGCACAAGTAGAAAATGCAGGCCCACACGGGAATACGCAGGTAAAATATTAAGTGTCTGAACTGTAGATTATTCAAATAATTAACTCAACCAGCTTCTTGGTGATCTACCTTCAATGATTAAATCTCTGGAGATGCATGCTGAATCAGATTTAAAATGACAGATATGCCTAATTACAATAATTGCAAGCAGAGCACATATGAAGCATTTTATCACAGACTTTTGTGGACTATTAAATGTCTGGTTTAAGTGACAAACTAGTTAATCAGAAGAGAAGGGCTTTGGTGAAGTTGTGTAAATGACACTAGGCTGGAAGGGTTTTGTGTTTTGCAGCCTGTGTCTTTGCCACTGGGGTTTTCTCAGGGTATTGATATTTACTCTATAAAGTGTCTAAGGAGAATTAATGCAAGAAGGCAGAAGGATCTTCCGTATGCATTCATGTTCTCAAACTCATATTGGCTGTAGTGCTATTACCATCTTTTGATGCCCGATTTCTTTGAATATCTGCAGAAACAACCTTTTGCTCATAAAACTGTCTGCCAGAATGATATGCATGACAGGAACAAACTGGTCAAGAGAAGCTGAAGCCAATTTCAGGGCTGGCAGTTTTCAGAATCATTTACAATTATGGGAAGATCTCTTCTGCAGTGAATGTCCTGCTCCAACAGATTCTCCTGGAATTCCTAACTATGCTTGGTAATAAAAGAGAGGAAAATACCACCATATGCCAGTAGATAAGTTGCACAACATAAATATGAATTCATTAGAGGAAAAAAAGCACAAACAATCCAAGAGCTGCATTTGCAACAAGGACATGAGCGCTATCCATGGCATGCTTTCCATATGGAATCCTGATGATGCTTATTTCACGGCTTTAAAACACGAATCAGGACAGTCAGCTAAAAGACCAGGAAAGATACATTAATACTTTCAGAAAAACTGAGCACAAGATTTTTATAACATCAATCCAGTACATATCTCCTTTATCCATATGCAGTGTACTTAGCAAGAACTAATATGCTTTGAATATTGAAGCCATCAAATTAAAACAAAACAAAACAAAACAAAAAAACTAGAAATGAGTAATATCTGGAATTCAACAGAGACTGTGAGGGATTCATTCTCTTAACCTTGTGATTCTTGATTTTATAATGTGGTTGATAAATTGACTAATTATGTTACAATACGGACTGCCAACATCTGCAAAATTAATCAGTTTGAAATTAGAATATTCCACTTCATGTATTCCCCACTGAATTATTATTATTATTATTATTTCAGTCTTAAAATGTATATATTTAAAGATTATTTTAATGTATTTCATTAAGCTATCAAAAGAAAGCCCATCTGACTTTTTCTCTTTTTGGAAGGAGGAAGAAAGGACATTTTCTACTTCGGAGCTACAAGGATGGGTCATATTGCACTCTCCTACACAGAAAAATAAATAGCATGCAGAACTAGACTGAAATGAGATAAATAATCTGGAGCTCAAAGGTCAAGAGCATGCCTGTGGGAGAGAAAAATGTACATGAGAAATACCTTCCAAGGTATTTCCGTGTATGCATTTTTCTGGAAGATCCATTTACAGATGGTATTCCCTGGTGAATTCTTAGAACAACGATGAGCTGTGCTTCTCTAGATGCTTATAATGAATAATGGAATTGCAGCTACAGAAGCAACAGCAAAAGGTATGCAGGGAGTTATAGATACAGAGCTATGAGAACACAGGTACTGCAGCCAGCTGTGATTTGAGCTGGGAGGAAGGAAGGGGGTAAGGAACAGACAGGAAATCAGTGCAAGGAATGCCTCTAGCCTGTGAGACCAAACTACCTCTACAAAAGAGCTGGTTGTGAACAAGCTTGACTGTGGGGATTGATCAGCCTTTCATCCTTAGTCAAAGGAATTGCTGAATCGTAATCCTGACTGCAAACATCTTAAAATGATTAGCATTAGTATTAGGATATTTGACTTCCATTTATGACTTGATAGGCTTTGAAACTCTGTTATATCCTGTTTGCAACATGAAAATGGGGAAATGAATGGACAGAAAAGAATAGGGAGTAGAAAAAAAAAAAAAAAAAAGCAGATGAAGAATAAAAAACAAAGTGGTTGTTTAGACAGATAGAAACCAAACTTTTTAAAACAAAAAATCCAACAAATAATCCATGGAGTATATTTGTAACATACTGGCCAGCATCAAAGTAAATAAGGTCTCCTACAGTTTTAGACTGTTTTTTGTTTTTTGTTTTTTTTTCCCATCTTGGATTAGGAACAGCACTTCCAACTAAAAAGCTGAAACCTCTCCTTTATAAAATACTGAAAAGCTTTGATATTACAGCCTACAATTTTTCCTCAAAACAATTTGTCAACTTCAGCCCAAAAATTCATGAAACCACAGTTTTGAGCTTGCTATCTTCTGAAAAGAATTTGCCCAGCTGTATTTTCAGACATCAGTGATAAAGCACACATCCTTCAAGTCTCAGTGCATGTTTGCTGAATTGATATCTTGAATATTACTACAGCAATGCACTGGCAGCAATTTTCAGACACAGTGTTTTAATCCAGAAACCTTTTGTTATTGTTGTTGTAATGATGGTTTACAGGGTCAGTAATTCTAGAGGAAAACCACAATGAAACTAAACACGTACTATTAATCCATCTCTGATCTGCACACCTCTAGATGTTCTGATTGAGATTTGGATCACTGTTGATTGAATTCAGTTTACTGGAAAATGGCTTAAACTGCCTTTTACAAGGCTTACAAATACTCCATATACTTCCCAAAGACTCAACACAGAGGGCTGCTGAGCTAGGTGGAACAAGAAGTCTGTACTCCAACTGTCTGGCTTTCATTTATATTTACGTACATCATGGAGAAACTATTGGAGTGGAGACCTACTCTGTCTTTTCCGATGTATAACATATCATCTTTAGCATAAAAGAGGGAAGACCAGTATTTGCTTTCACAGTTTTACTATGTACAGTGAGCATGATCAAGTTCTTGTAAGTTATATAGATTGCAGAGGTAGCAGTAAACACAGGGCTAGCAAACCTCAACGTACAAGACTTTTGAAGAGTGATGCCTCTCCTGGAATTGGCTGGAGAAGGTTTAGATACTTCAACACAAAGCAGTAGAGAGAATCTCACCAATGAAATAAGAGCTGAGTGTCTCCTTGTTGCACAAGTTCAGCCTTAGGAATTAGAAAAATGCTGTGGGTGCTGATGCATTCTGTTTCTGCCGTGTTTTTAGAAAATACAACTGCTTTTTGCTGTAGCTCCACCTCTGTGCTCTAAGGTAATGTCAGAATCTGCTAATTGTTTCAGAACCTGTTCTTTTCTTTCATTACCCCAGAAGAATATCTTTATTTTTAAATTGTTAGAATGGATGAAATTATACGCTCTTAATTTCTGCTAATACTCTGTACCTGCACTTTATCTCTTAATTACAGCAAATACAAAATCTAGACAAGCATGAATACAGTAAGAGAATGTCTTTTAACAGTAACTAATTAAGCCACAAAACAATGTGTGTTATTTAAGGGATAATGTTCATGGCACTTGAACACATCAAGTGATAAGCTGTGTTTGTAGTTGATTAAATGTCAGAGTGAATGTGAAGCATTTGATAATTGCGAAAGTCATTTCCTGCAAGTATATTAGTAATATGAATAGGTGGATTTTTACAGTGTGTGGAGAATGGATGGAAGCACTGTACTTACAGGGTAAAGGAAATGTTTGATCCCAAGACAGCACTTCTCTGTCCTGTACTGTGCCAGTATAGGTGAGAGACAGGTGATATCAGTGCTCTTTAGATGGTTTTGGTTTTTAAGAAACCCAAACAAACATTAAACAAGCGAGTAAAGGAAGGACATGGAAAACATTGCAGCAGACTATGGATAGGTCAAAGCTCCATGCTTTCTCAATTTCTTCTCATGTTTATGATCCAGAATGCTAACCTTTGAGTCTTTTCCTATCTCAGTTTCTAGTGCTAAGAAAGACAACTGCAAAAAGAACCAACCAACCAAACAAACAAACAAAAAAACGAACTATTTCCATTGCAAGGTTAAAAAAAAAAAAACACCACAACTTTGCCACATGTAGTATGAGTTTACAAAGCCCTGTATAATATGTATCCTTAAGTAGAACAACTTCTGTAATGAGAAGATACTTCACTTCCTTTTCTTCTGTGGATCTGTAAATAGCTCCACAAGACTAGATGATCTTAGTGGTCTTTTCCAACTTAGCGATTCTATGAAATAGTAATTCATTCATTATTAATACAGTTGCTGTCCTTCCCTGGGTCTCAAGTTTCAGTGCACAACTATTAATGGAAACATTCTGTTTGGTGAAATGTGTAAGCTGTTTGATCAATAGACATATAGTTTCTGGACTAAACCTTATTTACTCACAGTTGAAATTCTGCACCCCGTTGCATTGTGGGCAAGTTTCAGACTCACTTTAGAGTACATGTTTTGCAGTTTCGGGCCCATGATTGGCGGAAATCCCTCTCCTGTCATCATGTAACTCTATAAAGTGCCTCAAAACAGAAGAGATCTGGCTAACAGCATTTCAGTGCCATATAATTATCAGACAGCATCTACCCACGCTGATTACCAGTCAAATTAGACAGGGAGTTTAAAGATGGTTTTGTGTATGTGTGTGTAGGTGGTGTTGGTAGCTCATCTGTGCCCAGAGCCTTTGGCAGTAGGAAGCACAGGTACTGTGTTTCCTCCAGCAAGAGCCCTAACTGAGAATTCCTACCTAGAAGAAAAGGAGCCTCAATCCAAACTGTTTTAAGAGGAAGGAAAAAAAAGTAGTTCCTAGCTTGGCTTCAGTTTTTCTTTAACATCAAGGGGAGCTATTGCTGCTGGAGGATCTGTACTGAAAGTTATTGCATTTGTGCAGCCTGCTCTGCCTTTCTTCTGTTACCTCTTGACCAAGTGATGGTTCATTTTTGGGCTTATAATAGGTCAATACACTTTGCTGGAGAGAAAGTGAGGTCACAGAGCTCAGCTTGCTGGTTTTTGCTCACAGAGTAGGCGGATTCTCTAACTATGGGCTGGATGAGAGCAGTGGGACATACAGTCACTAAGTCAGGGAGTAAGAACAACAGCTGGCTCACTGTTTAGCCTTGTAAGGATTTCCAGCCACTCAATGCACTGTATTCTAGAAAGAATCATAAAAGAGCCTTGATTTTCTTTGTAGCTCACAAATATAGATGACTATATACTTAAGTTATCCCTCTGATACACAGTACAGATTTCTGACTGAGACTTCTGCTAATGGTTGACCAGGCTGCTGCATTAAGTTAAATAAGATTACCTACATCATAATTCATTTTTCACTTGGATTGTTAACTAGATGAACCTGAATACAAGCTTGATTATTCCAGTGATTTGATTTACAGCAAGGGGATCTGCAAACAGATGTGGAAGACAGAGCCATTGCACATCAGTCCATTTGTAAGGGAATTATTTCACAGCTTCTGTTATTACCAAAAGCATCAAGGCTTTTCTCAGAGGCTAACCAGCTTCACTCCAAAGCACATCTGTAGTAGACATATCCATTTCCAGACTTTTGATAGATGAGAATAGAAGTGTGTGACACCCTTAAAAAGCAGCAGTTAGAGTACAGTAATCCCTACCTGTAAATACTGCAATTTTCTGTCAGTGCTTTCCAACAGTATTCTCTAAATCCTACTTTAAAGACCAGTGATTACCTAAGAGATGACATCAGGCAAACCTGGATGCTTTCTCAAGTACACAGAGATCACTCTGTTACTACAATATCAACGGTAATTTTGGTCAGAAAGATGACATGGGCATTTAGCAGACCTGATTTGTCAGAGTGCAGCAGGAACACAAATACAGCACACATTACTGTTCTACTGACTTCTGGACAAATATTAAAGAGATTAATCTGCTACAGTGCAGTTAAATACTACATCAGCAAAACTAAAAAAGGACCATTAATTGCTATTACATGTGAGTGTCTGCATGTTAAAACATTTAAAGTCACCAGATCTCATTACAAGATGCACGATGGTCATCTTTCCGAACCACAAAGGAAACTTTTGCCTTTGGCTACTTATAATGTAAAAACCAACAAATCACTGAGGACATTTCTTTTATCTGCTTTGGTGTACTGTTTCTTCCAGAAGGGCTGCATAGCCTGCTGCTGAATAGGTACCTCAGGTTCACATTCTTGAGATGTGCAGTGTTACATGAAGGCATGACAGCTCAAGAGAAAATTGTAATTCAAGAGCACAGAGTTACATTTGAACTCAATGTTACAGCAGTGGTGTCAGCAATCAGTGGTTCAGGACCCAATTTGGGTCAGGTTTTTCAGCTTATATGAGAAAATAATTCCAATCTCTGCTAATTATAAAAATTTGTACAATTTCCTCTCATCTAAGCAGACAAAAACTTTGAGTGTTACTTTAAGTTATGAATTTAGGATTTTTGTTTTTTAGACCTTCTGCTAGCCTAAGTTGGTTTATAGCTCCATTAGTTTGGGTTGCTAAAGTGTTACACAAAATAGCAGTAGCATTCTGACAGATTTTGGAGGTGCAGAGCCATAAATTTTGGCGGCATTTTATTTGATGAAAGTAAATAGTGTCATTTTCCACTTTATGAACTCCATTTGACATACACTCTGATCTTATAAAATTTATTGCATTTGGAGAATGGAGGAGATGGGCTGTTCAAATTCTCCATGACCAATAATTTATCAAATCTGTCTACCATTTTTCTTCACATACAAAAGACTGTTCCGCTAATGTCCTCCAGTACTTAAAGCTAATGGGCTCTATTTGGGGTATTCTATTATCTAAAATATGTGACAAATATTAAGCATTAAAGATGTCTGCTGAAAGGGCAACATGATTTATTATTAATCGAAAGAATAAATCAGGTTTTCTTCCTCTTTGGCAAGCCTTGTCTATTTAAATGGGTTGCTAATATTCCATTTCTCACATCTCATTGCTAGTGAAGCTTCTGTTTCCTGAGGGGCTTTGAAGCATTTTCACCAATTCAACATCTAGAACTCTACAAAAAGGGCATCTTTTTTTTTTTTTTTTTTTTTTCCTTCTCTCTCTTTTTTTGGACTGAAAAGTGCATGATAATAACCAAATACTTGGCTTCAGTATTAACATTGCATTTTTCTGAGAGCACACTTGTGTTCCAAAATAAAAAATCATTACTGCTAACAAAAATAATTCAGGCTGGATAACCATGTCTTTTTTGTTTGGTTATGAGCCATCTAGAAGTGCAATGACATAGCTGAGTATAGGTCAGAGAAAGGACTTCAAAAAACTGTTAATTCCAATGTTAAAGATCTCTCCTCAGCTGCATTCTGTAAGAAATAGTGATGGTTGGCCCCATCACGTCTAGCTTAATGGTGAGAACACTGTCCTGCAGAGTATCCAAGGGAAACAGCTTCAAATAAACTTATGTTCCCTGAGCCTTTCAAGGGTGGAAACAAAGGGGTACTAGGTGTTTATCCTGACAAGAATAACCTAGAATACAGCTGTTTCCACCAATTCCCACTTCACAATTCCCTAGCAGGCACGACAAGTAGCTGCAAGTGGCTGGATAATTATAGGGTGGGTTTCTATTACAGTTGCTGTGAAAGCAAGTCAAACCACATCGAAAATCCTTCAGGAATAAGAATGACGTGGTGCATAGAACATGATGCTAGGAAACATTACAAGGGGCAGCCAAAGATTTCCAGCTGGAGAGTCCTAGAGAGCCTCTTATTCCTGGAAAGTAAGTTGAAAAAAGATATTTGTCTTCATTCTTTGCTCCTTCATCAGGATCCAGTTAAGAGGATAAAAGACTTGATGTACCTTTCATAGAGATCAACATTACAACACTTATGTGAAGAAACACTTATTTAGGTTGATAATAATTTCACAAATCAGCTGACAGTGTTAGATAAGGAAGAGTGTTGCGGAACTAAGACTTCCAACCCATTACATGTTTTAATAAATACAGCTGTGCTTGATGTTCCTGGTTGGCTTTTCTCCCTCAAGCAGAGGGATAAATTATTCCAAGTAAAAGTAAAATTTTTTTTACAGTTTGGGGAGGAAGTACAGGAGAAGAAGGCAAGAAGAAGCCTCTGACAAACTTATTTTCTGATTCTCACTGTGTTTCCTTTGATCCATAGTGTCCAGCTCCTCACAAGGAATTGCAGTTTGATTAAAGATGCCACAGCTGTCCAAAATCACCAAAAAAGTAGATACAAAAAAAAACCCCAAAAAAAAGCATGAAGAGATGTTGGACACCCTCTCTCTCTCCACAGCACATCTACCATATCAGAAGGGCTAATGGTGCTTTTGCCCAAGAAGAAGGACAAGCCACTTTACCTCCGAGCCACACACTCCTCATAAGCCATGTGCAAGCCGGTTTTCAGTGTGAGTTTTCTGGAAAGAAAGAATTTGTCTGATCTTTTCTCCTTCTCCTCCTCCCCACTTCCCAACTTTGGGTTACATTAAAACCACAACTTATTTCTCAAAGAAGAGAAAAACAGATTCCTCTTCTACCTACTTTGCAAGCGATCTTTAAATATGGTCAGCTTACAGATCAGTATTCAAAGATGCATTGCCCCATGATCCACCCTCAACAACCAACTCCCAGATTACTCTCAGGTGATGCCTACTTCGTTGCTTCTTTGATCAGCTGAAATTTTTACAAGACTAGGTATTCTGATGTAGCTGAAACCACGTGGGGATTTTAATCCTCATTCTTGCCCATGGTTTGATGTGCATTTCCTTCTCTATCTATAAATTGAAATAGTATGAGAAAAGGGTAGAAAATGATGGGAAGAAAGCATTAAGAGGATCTTCTTAAATATAGCCTCAAGACTCATGCAAAGACCTCACTGTGGAGATAAAACACTTTTGTTATTTTACTGTATATTTTAGGAGAGAATAATGTCTTAATTCTGAGGCTGTTATCATTTGCCTCGGAGATGTTTAGAAGCCTTGCTCCCTGCCACAACATAATTATACAGCATAGAATAATTATTTTACAGTCAATTAAGTACACTAAGTGTGCATATTTAAAAAACCCAATTTAAACGTCATCTCTACCATGTGGCATAGAATACTTGCAATTCTCCCATCTAAACCAGAGACCAATTACATTGTTAATGAAGCTCAATGGATCAGCCACTTCTTGAAGCAGTGTTTGAAAGTTCCTTTTCAAAAACTTGCCTCAAAGCCTGCTCTACAGAGTGTATAGCTAAAATCAAAACTACGGAGAATTGCCATAAGATTTCCTGCTTCAACTCAAAGAATATGTTTTCTTATGGCAAAGCATTACATTTTTAAACCACATATCCAGTAAGTCAATGAAAGCTTACATTTTGTAGCAGACCAGAATCACGGGGTGCACAGATACTCAGTTTTTGTTAATGGCTGAACAATGGTTTATGAAAAGCTCTTACTAAGAAAGATAACATAGTCATATGCAGAAGTAATCCACTGTTATGGGAGTTTCTCCAAATGTTATTATAATATTAGAAGGATGAATAATATTACAGCATGCATACAATTCTTTCATCTTTTTCTGGGGCACAAGTTCTTTCCAGTCCATGGAATAAATAATACGAATGTGAGAAGGAGAATGATAACAATTCAAGAAGGGAAATGTTTTCAGCCACTTTTCTGCTCAACATTTCATTGCACAAGTTAGATAGAAGATTTCAGATGTGGCTACTGGAATAAGTAAGGGATCAGTCCCAGTAAATCTCCTACTGAAAACCTCCGTCACTTCAGACATTTGTAAAAATATGGATATCACTCTGACAGGGATGTCTGTGCTAAATGTCAGGGCCTATCTCTCTTAATTTAACTGGGCTGCTCCCAGAGGAAAAAAGCCTGGTGACTTTTAGGATACCTGAAATGATCCCCAACTTTTTAACTCCTCAAACAAAGCTTTTCTTCGTTCCTTTAAAAAACAGATTTAAGACATATTCCTGAAGCAACCTGAATTGTTCCTATTCTTTATCAGGAACTAGCATCCCAGTAGAGAGAGAGTGATAAATTGGGTGTAGAGTGAAGGAAAAGGATGATTGAGCACAGACACTGTCAAGGCTTTTCTGGTAGAAAACATTAACGATGTACTTAAAGTTTCCTGATAACTCTGTCAGATGGTACATTACTGGAAAAAATCTTCCTATCCAACATCATGCCAATGTGGTCGCAGAGTCAGAATTTAGAAGTAGGGGCACTTAGAAAAGACAAACTGAGGGTAGTTTTCTTCTCTAGGCCCCAAATAAACCAGTGAAACAAAAGTTTTGCTCCTCTGACTGTCATTAATACCGTCACGGTACTTAAATGGGAAAAAAGTTTATGAGATTTGTGTAGAAATTCAGTCAGGTTTGTAGGGGTACAAATTCAATGAGTTATCTTCCTGGCTGTACAAACAGATTACTTAAGCTATGCGTATATAAGGGAAATGAGATGTGCAGCCAACTCACTGGACTTTAAACATTTTAATTACTCAGATTTTTAAATATAATTTAATTTTAATATTAAGATAGGGCATGAATCCAGCTGCTGAGAGGAGACATCTCCCAAAACAGAGTACAAAAGGGAAAAGGAGACAACCCTGTTTCCTGACTCAGATGTCAAATAATTTTGACATTCTTTTAAATTTAGGCAAAAAATTAACATGATCTCTCATGGGTTGCTGAGGGCTCTCCATTAACTCCAGAGGCCAAGGCATTTTTGCTTTGAGTGGATATGCTATTTCTGCTCTATAACATTAATTCTCAACTCAAATGGAATGAAATTCCTTTAGCTAACCTTGGAATAAAACCAGATTGATTAATTCTGACATGTGATACTGAAATCAAAACCCTGCTGTGGGTGGGAGGGGTGGCAGAGAGGGGTTGTTGAAGGAAGGCCTCTATCTTAAAAATGAAATATTGTTTCCCTTGTGTAAGGAAGAGATTAAAAACCCAAAAATGCAAACTCTGGAAAATTGATCAATAAGTTAAAGAGATAGTGAGGGCTTGACCTTTCAGCCTCGCACAACATTATGTCTAACACTCCTGTTTGTTGAATGATGCCAATTACTGAAGACTACTTACTGCTTTCATCTAGCAGCCATTCAGCAGCAGCAGTGTAAATAGTGGCTGGGCAGGGATCTGAAGATGGATGATTGCTATAACCCCCTCTCTGTGCTAAAGGATGATTCTTGTAGCGTGGAGCAACCCTTGCACATTTGCCCAAGCAGAGGGCAGCTCCAGTTCTGAGGCAGGAACCTAGCAGTACTGAAACTGCATTAAGAAAATTGACCATGTCTACATAGCACTTCCATTTCCAGCTTAGCAACAAGCAATAACAGGAAAAAAAATCCTGTGTAAGCCTGTGTAAGCAAAGGAGCAGCTCTGGATGTCTTATGAACTCCAGAGGATATAATAATTACCTTTCTCAAAGTTGGTCTGGGAGCATATGAGCATCCTTGCAACTGTGACTCTGTAATGCTCCCTATAAAAGGCTTAGTCATGGAAGAGGAGTCAGAATAGTCTACTTTAGCTGTTTAAAAGTAATTCTTAAATCATAAGGCTTGATGTTAGTATACAGTTTGCGTAGCTACTGCACCTTTTCCAGCTGCTAGATCCTGATCCAAACTGCATTAATGATCCTCTTTTTAAATGAGACTCTGAAAGAAACTCCATCAGGAAAATACTTTGTACATAAACACTGCTATTCCAAATTTGAATAAGTGATATTCATCTAGAAACTCACTGGATATAAAGGAAAACAAAATAACAAGGCACATGGCTTGAGTTTGTATTCAAAATGCAAGCGCTCTAATAGTAAAACAAAATCAAAGCAAAACCTAGGAAGTCTTTGGCAATTATATTTACACCAGAAAAATAAAAAGGTATAAAAAGAAGTTTGCAGAATTGTGAATTGGGAGCTGATAAATGAAAGAAGTATGAGCACCTATGAAACTTATTCTGCTCCCCAGTAAGTATGCTTTCTTATGAAACAATTACAGACTGTTTATTTTCCCATAGGACACCTGCATCATCCACAGCATAAGAGGAATGGTGTCTGCAGATGAATCAGGCTTGCGGGGTGAAGGAGAATGTTGTTTGTGGGTTTGCCTCCTCCCATTTGATCAAATCCCTGCCAAGAAAATTCTGGCATATCTGTACTTTTTTTAAATTGCTCCACCAGATGGTTATTATTCAGCTTATGGGGGAGGAACTGGGGGAGTTGTTTAGGAATCCAGAACTTTTGTATGTGCATGTCATCAGATTAATACGGACTGTTTCTCTCAAAAGGTTAATTTCATCTGGTACAACATAGGAGCCTCTATACAGGACTGGAAATGTTAGTGTAATTCCAGTATCTATCTGCTGCTCTCCTCGTATTGGAGTACCTTGCACAGGCTGGATTCCATCACTAAGGTGGGACGTTTCGCAGAGACCCCTGGTAAGAAGACAGGACATTGGATGTACAAAAGCTGGACTAAGGGGTCACAAGAATAACCCACCTAGCCCAACATCCCCCTGAGCATCTCAGCTGGTAACTCCAGTGGAGAGACTAGAGCACCTGCTGGTAGGCAGTGTCCATCAGCTCTCTACTTCTAAACTTGTTTTGACAGAAAAGTCATGCACATTTCTGGAGTCAGACCAGAGTTAAAATGATTCCACCTGAGCCCAATGGGGAATAAGAAAATGCAAGTATGCTATCCTTTAGGTGGGGAAAATTGCCAAGAGCTGGTGTCCCTGTGTTTTGTATTTTCATAGCAAAGCTCTCTGTTGAGAAATTCCCCAGTGCCAGTTTGCCTTTTTTTTTTTAGTTCACATTCTGATTTTTATTTTAATATCTTTCTATACTCAGAATTTTTTTTTCATTGTTGTTTAAGTAGAAGGCTGGAGGAAAATGGGTGATAGTCTACTTAGCTGTGCTTGAAAACCCTGGACATCTGTGTATATAGGGGAGAATCTGCAGTTGTTTGTCTGCTATGTTGTCCAGATGTGTTTTTATCAGTCATGTTATTATCATTTATAGGTGCCATGTCCCGTATGCAGTATTTGATGAAGCAAATTTGATGGTCTAAGACTGAATAAAAATATTAAATGAGACATGAAATAATTCTAGTAAAAGTTGCCAATGATATCCTGAGAATATCTAACATTTCTAATGGATTATGTTAGATACTGAATCTCATTGCTATATCCACACAAAGACACACAATATTTCTGCAACTGTGCACACAAAAACAGTGACCGAGGATCCATACAAATACACTACCATGTGCTTACGTCTTTATTCAGTTACTCAGGTAGACACATCAGAGCCCTGTTTTAGTTTGGCTCAGTGAACAGAAGCCACCAGGCGTTGGAAGTCTTTGCAAGTTTGACAGATTAGTTTTCAGCCAGGCTTTGCCTGTCTTGTTTAGATAAGCTTTTTGAATCAGACTCTCTCTTTCTCTAGACCTAATTCTGAATGACTGAAGAAGTTAGGAGATTTATATGGTCTTTAGCAAGACTTGGTGTCAGTAGATTCTCCAATAGTACTAATGATTATTAAAGACAATTTATTTCTGTAGGCAAGAACTGACTGCATTTTGCAAAGAAGTTGCTCCCAGTTGTAAGTGCTGAGTACTTTTGTTAAGTGGCATCCTTAATGAACCTTGCAGAATAAATTTAAATAAAGGTATGTATGTGGGTTCTTCCAAACCACTCATCACTATTCTAGCTCTGCTGGCGCTGGTATCGATAGAAGGCTCCCTCTGGAGTTCAGATAGCTGAAACAGGCCAATTGCTAAGTGTTTCTGAAAATCCCAACCTTATCATCCATTTATTTGAATGGATTCATTCCCTTTAAAAATGGGATACTGAAGAGGAATATTAATGGCAAAATGCTACTGTCACCACAAATATTGTACATTTACCTAACATCTTCCAGCCCAAAGAGAATATGCTCAGGCTATCTGTGGTGTATCTTATCTCACAATGAACAGTGAATGCATCAGTGGATTGTTCTGCTTGGTAAAAAAATGAGTAGACAACTCCAGCACACATCAGCTGCTGTTTTGTTGAAGAGTTGCTACCATTGAGCCTTTGAGCAAGAACATTAAGACAAACCCCTGTTCTCAGCTATTATCTCATGGGAAGTTTAATATCCATGCAAAGAGGCTAGGATGTCACTTTTTCAACTCCTGTCTGGCTGATGCCCAACCACTGCTTACCTTCTTTTGCAGAATAAAGGCATGAATTGACCCTGCCAGCATGCACAGCCATGGATTATAGACTTTGATAGGCATTCACCGTCTGACCTGGAAGGGCATGAAGCTTCCTCTCTGAACAGCTGAAGAAAATCACAATTTTATATGCATGGAAATAAAGAGAATTGCTATCATCCTGCCCTCGTAACCTCCTATTCTGTAGCAGAAGAGTACAGCCAACAAATATGATAATAGATGAGCAAAGTAGATCTGAATGAAACTATACATTACAGATGTAACTACTGTAGCATTAACTGTGTAAAAACATGATGCTTCATGCTTTCACTTTTTATACCACAGGCATTTGTTTTAGAGTGCATTCCACAGGCTCCTGAACTCAAGTAACACTTGGAGGGAAAAAAAGCTGCCAAAGCAACGGTTATCTGCAGAGGAAAGGCAGAAAAGGTTGACAGTGGATAGCTGCAGGTGGTCATCTAAAAATGGAGGAGGTGCAGGAGGCAAAGATCAGGAAAGGAAAGACATTCACATATTAAGACCCACTGCAGTAGAGGGGCAAGTGAAAACTGACGTAAAATGTGGAAAAGAGAAATATATTTGTTGGGGGGAAAATAGCTGCCAGCTGGAGACTTTCAGAGTGAGTTTTAAATATCGCTGAGACAACACTGCTCAGAAGTCAACTGAATCTTCTGGGCATAAAATTTCATTTAGCACATTGCATTAAAGTGCTGCAGCTGTCTGCAAGGGTGGTGAGGTTTCTTATGCTTGTACATTACATCCATCAACATGATACCTAGAGGTTTGTGCATAAAAGCAATCTGACACTTCCTCATGTTATACCTCCTTCCAGAGGGCCAATTGAGTGTGCATTATTAATAGATAAATTTTATATTCTGCTGGTTTTATTTCTTTTGTATTTTTCTTATTAGATCAGGAGCAAACTTAGAACTAGCTAGGAAGAAATGTTTTTCCTCTACATAAGCCTTAACTGAATGCAATTTATTTTGTTTTCACTGCCAATTGCATTTGAAACATGAGGTTTTTACCATAAACCTGTTGTATTTTGATTAAAAATGTAATTGGTGCAAGTTTCCACTTAACAGAAAAGCTACTTTTTCCCAGAGGAAAAATAAGTTCTTGACACTTTTTTTAACCAAATTGAATAATAATGAGTTTCTCAATATAACACACAGCACTTGTCACCCTGGAAGACCTTAGACTTAGAAAGTAGGCATTACTAGGAGCAGCTCAGGAAATATTTTAGCAGCGCATAAAAGGCAGTGGATGAGTTTAGGTTGGATGCATAATCTTTCAAGTGAGTAAAACAGGATATTTAAATAGAGGAATCTTACTTAAGTTGGAATCTGAACCTTGACACAGGCTCATGTCTCACTGAAAGTGGATTCTAACTATGCACTGCTTAACATACCAAAAATCCTTTTCCTGTATCTGAGTAGCTGTCAAATAGGTGTGAAGATAACATTAATGCGATTGTTCCCTGATATTTACTGAAGTCCCAGATCTTAGTAATTGTGCCTCTAGGAGTGTATCCAAAGGGTAAAGCATCAATAAAATGCCCTTGAAAAAGACGATTGCAAAAACAAAACAAAAACAACAACAAAAAACCATTTTGATCTGCATGATAAATGCATGCTTTAAAAGTAATAACAGATTTTTTATTTTTTATTTTTTTAAGATTTTTTGTTGTTGTTTGTAAATGAGAAGGTTTGTCAAGACTTACAGAGTCAGGAAGGTTTATGAGGCCTTTTAATTCAGTGCTCTACTTATCTGTGTCTTCCGTGTGCAGCTGCAGAGCATTATTGTGTCAAATGTATTAAAATGAGGCACTGATGTACTTAAAGGGACTCTGTAGGAACTGATGACAGCAATCTCTCACAGAGGAGGGAAATATACTTCTCCAGAGCACTTGAAAGGGACATTTTGACAACGCACCAAGCAAATAACAAATCCAAATGAAAACGGAAAGTATCAGGTAGTTACTGCTCTGTGACATCATAATGCAATACTCTCATCTCATTCAGAATATATTACTATGTCTTTAACCTCAGGTCTGAGTTTAGGTCTTCCTGATTTCACTAGGAGATAAATCCACACCTAAGCTTAAAGCGCATATGGGAAATACAAAAGTCATTGTGAAGTGCAACAGGTATAGAGGTTTTTACAGGTGTATATGCAGTAAGTATGCCTCTTAGGCTTGAAAATATTAATCTTGTGCTAAAGGATTAAAACCTGAACTTTCAAGTGTAAGTAAGAACCTTTGTCCTAGCGATGTCACTGGGAATTAGACAGTTAAATAACTCCCAAGAACCAGAACAACACAGTACAAAGGTGTTTAGGCAGCTAATGGTGTATGCCAGATTGTTTAGTAGGATTCTAAACTTCTCACTACATGTAGTTTCAGCTGCTTTTTAAAGGTATATCATTTAAATGTCCCACACTGCTAATAGCAGCAATAATATTTTTGCTCTATAAACGCTTTCCTCTTGCATTCAAAGTATCATATGACTTATATAATAACATGCTGTGTATCTGTTCACCATAGCTTCAGTGGGATTAATGGAATGCGAGGCAGCATACAATAATTTGCTTTTCTTTCTTTCATAACTGCTGATTTGCAAAAGCTAAACAATATAACCCTGAATAAAACCACATTAAAACAGACTACATATGGGGTGTGATATAAATAATGTGACAAGATGAAACAATACTTCACCATTCCAGCAATTTGAGAACAGTTTCAATAGAAGAGTAGGACGTTGCCACCCACACTATTTATTTTTCCTTCTTTTATTTTTCAAACTCAGGTACAGGCTTATGATTACAGAGATACTGTTGTGTTTCCATAGAGGAAAGCCACACGGACAACTGAGCTTGTATTGATTCACTGACTTTATCACCTCAGTGATCTGAAACTGATTAGCATTCACCTTGCAAATGTGTTTTAAAATCTGCGCAAACATATTACGTTTAACTTCTGGAAACCTGATAGACCAGGTGGAACATTAAATGGAGCGGATCTTGCAAAAATAAACCGAGTTACAAAAGCCAAGAAGCAGTTTGCCAAGGAAGGCATCTAACATTTTTGACCTAACTTCTTCATGCAGTCACAAAAGTTGCACTTGTTTTAAGAAACTCCACCCTTTAAAAATCCTTTTAAACTTTTCTCCCTCAAATATTTCCTGTGGCATTGAGTTCCATAGGCTAATAATGCGCTTTCCCTTCTGCTCATTTCACATTTGCTGCCTGCCAATTTCATCAGCTTGTCCCTCATCTTTGTGTTACAGGGCTGGGACTGGCTGTGGAAGAAGAATATCAAATTTCTTTCCCCATAAACATTCATTATTTTTGGTGAACTTTCTTACAGCCTTGCTTTTTAAACTAAATCACCTTGGTCATTTTGATCTCTGTCAATATTTAATCTCTCTTCCACTCTTTTCCCCTGTCCAAGTAAAGCTTTACTGCTTGTGGCACACTTTAACTGAGACAGACTACAGTGAATACAATGAGGGAAAGAGTGTACCACCAAATTATAAAATCCTAGTTCTGCTACAGTATTTTCTTTAGCAATCCACGCCATTTTTTATTATTTTCATAGAATCATTTCCTTATTCTAAATTCCCATCAGTATGTCAGCCAACTAACAATGAATGCTAGATCCCATTCCTGAAATACTCTAGGTAATTTAGATCCCAGCAGCGTATGAAAACTACTTAGGCTCTTCCTCCCACTTCATATCACTTCACATTTATCTAAACCTAACTGCACTGCTGACAGGTTTGTTCAGTCCTGTCTGAGCCCAACTATAAGCTAGCCATGTTACTCTCATTTTGTTAACTCTGAATTAACATTACTTTTCCTCAATCCCTAGAGACAGAATGAAGCTAAAGTGTTAATGGTGTTGGTTTCAGGGCCTAGACAGTAGGGTGCTAGGATTGTTTGGCCTGTAATTCACCTCATACAGAACACACAAAACATGTATTTGTAAAACGCAAGATATTTGTTGCCATCAGAGTATCTAGGGAAGAACACATATAAAGGCTTTTGTTTTGTTTTGTTTTTGCTAACAGACAGTGACAGGGCAGTTCTTAGGTCTCTGCTGGCAAGGCAACTCAAACTCACTTAGTTAAACTTTGGATTTATGTTTTCTTTCAAATTTGGTTATTGATGCTTTACACAATAATTCACTGAACCTGTACAAATTTTTGTTCAGATTAGAGGTCCAAAGAATGATGACTAGTGAGATCTAAAGCATGGTTTTGCAGCATAAGCTGCATTTTTGTATTAACTGGGTGAAATTCAGTACTTCTAACTGCATGTATTTCAGATTTTGAATTCAGCAAGGCTTGAATTCTAAGTGTATCAATCAAAACTGCACGTAATGACCAAAAGAAAAGTGATGTAAAACTATCTGTCTCAGTGTTTTCTGCAGTGTCTGTTACCATAGTATCTAAACAATTATGGCAAATCGACACCTGCAGCTGGTGTTATGGTGTTTGCTTTGAGAATACTTCTGAATGCTTTAATAAAAGAAAAAAGAATATTTAGATTTTAGATTAATCAACATTCAAGATATTCTTATTAACACCCACCCACCATTTTCTTTTAATGTTCAGCAGGTTTTTGCATAAACCTGACAAGATATTGTAGCCAACAAAATAAGAAGCAGCAAAAACGTAACTAGTTTTCATTCTAGGGTCAACACACTCCTGCACAGACTGTATCAAATACATGCTTACCAGGTTGCTCAAAGTGCCGACCGCAAGTAAACTAATACAATATAGCACATGTTTTAATTGCCTGCCGCACTCATTAGTATCATATTCACTGCTAATGAACTAAAGTGTCATATTAGCAGCTTGATCACTGATAATGAGTGAAACTGGCAAAAATTGTTTGAAGTTGGCAGCTTGATTACCTTTCATTTTCACCATCACATAGATCTTTGTTCTGACTGACAAAAACACCACAACAGTCAACAATGATAGCTCATCAGCTACGGCCATGTTATCTTTTCAATTAACTGCAAGCGTATAAAAGTGATGCACTGCTTTTCCAAATGTTTGATTTAACCCTGGCAGGCAGCTTAGCATCACCCAGCCACTCACTCACTCTCCCCAGATGGGATGGAGAAAGAATCAGAAAGGTGACAGCAGAAGAATTCATGGGTTGAGATGAAGACTGTTTACTTGGTAAAGCAAAAACCATACATGAAAGCAAAGCAAAACAAGGAATTCATTTGCTGCTTTACATCAGCAGGCAGATGTTCAACCACACCTAGGCAAGCAGGGCTCAACATATATAGCAAGTTCTTGGGAAGACAAATTACATCACTGCAAATATCCTGGCCATTCCCGCCCTTCTTTAACCCAGCTCCTATTTCTCAGCGGGAGCATACATATAGGATATCCCTTTGGCCAGTCTGGGTCAAGTGTCCTGGTTAGGTTCCCACCCAGATCTTAGTGTCATTTGTGAGGGTCCCCTACTGGAGCAGTTCCCTCCTGAAAGATGGGTCCTATAATATGGATACATACTGGACAGTTGGAGCAACTGGACTCTGTGAGAAGCCCATTTAGGGATCAGTTTGGGAAGGATGGCATCCTGTGGGAGGGACCTGACCCTGGAGCAGGGGAAGACAATGAGAAAGAAGGAGCAGCAGATGATGAAGATTAACCACAACCACAGCTCCCCATTCACTTGTGCTGCTTGGGATAGGAGGTAGAAGAGGGTGGACAGGGAAAGGTCTTTTTGTGGTTTTAGTTTATCACTGCCCTAGTCTGTTAGTAATAGGCAATAAAGTATATTAATCTCCCTGTGCTGTCTGTTCTGAAGATGTGAGCGATCTTCTTGTCCTTGTTTCAAGTCGTGAGTCCTTTTTCCATCATATTTTCTCTCCTTGCTCCTTTGAAGAGTGGGAGTGAGAGAGTGATGAGATGTGATGGAGATTAGTTAGTTGCCTACCAGTTAGAAATGACCACAGATGTGAAACCGTACAATAGTTTTTCTGCTTCAGAAATTATTGTTATCTAGTAAATACAGAAGAGACTAATAGAGGAATTTGACATTTTGCTGTCAGACTACCTCAGGTTTTTAAAGTAATTGTGATTGTTGATTATAAACTCATGAAAAAGATAGCAACATGCCAAGATGGGTTAAGGCTGACTATAGGGCCCTGAGAAGGTCAGACAAAAAGTCTTTAAAAAGAAATATAGTTTAGCACATCAGATACTGACTGAATCTACAAAGGGCCTGAAATGATGGCCAAAAAAGGCCACTGGATGATGTTTCTGTCAGTCAAACTGTACAAACAAGATAACAAGGCAAAAGCAGATGACAGCATATGTGGTAGTGTTGTATAGACATTAAAATGCTATAACCTGGCATGGAGAACAGGATGGTGACTGAGCTGTTTGTGCTTAGACACCTGTTCCTTCCCTCCCTCATTACAAATGAACTTCATTCAGCCCGGAGAGACCATCAGAAGATGATCTCCTGGGAAAAGGCTTCAAAAAGAAAAAAAAAAAAAAAAAAAGGAATAGTTGACCAAAGATTGCAAGATCAGTGATTAATAGCTTGGATGTGAGAGTAAGCAGGAAGCTTATGTTGCCCTAGCGCAACTCCTAGCTGCTGCAAATTAAGGGAAACTCAGTCATGCTCCAGTGAATGAAGCAAGACCATCTGGATAGAGACTGACTACCAAACACCAGTGTTATTTCATACCTCTTAAATAAATATTTGTGGTTAGTCTTGCCCAACACAGCAAGAAGCTCTACTGGAACTGTTTACTCTCCCAGATCCAGAGGAACAGCTGCACCTACGATATTTACTCCTGGAATTTGAGGGTGGGTTCTTCTTCAGTGCTTTCTTGTGGAAGATTGTTAGGAGATTTTTATTTTTATTATTTTCTTTTTTTAATCTATGGAGGAATTGCCCTCCCTTGTGAAACATTGACCACTTTGACCTTGGAGGAGTACAGTCATGAAAAACAAAGGTATTCTTAATACAGCCATTCATTCTTGTCTCTCGACCTGAGACTCCTGATGGGCTGCCTTGTCGGTAAAGACTGAGACAAAGAAGCATTAAGCACCTCAGCATTTTTACTTCCTGGATAACTAGGTCTCCTGTTTCCTTCAGGAGATGTCTCATATTTTCCCTAGTCTTCCCTTTGTCACCAAGATACTTGTGGAAATCTTTCTTGTTGACCTTGACGTCCTTAGCCAAACTCAATTCTACCTGGGCTTTAGCTTTCTTAACTTAGTCCCTAACCGCTTAGACAATGTCTCCGTATTTCTTCCAGGTTACCTGTCCTTGCTTACACATCCCATATGATGTACTTCAGCAAGTATATTAAATGACCTCAAGGAAATTACACGGGTGAAACCAAAACAGCCACTAAACATCAGACTGAGTGAATAACTGATGAAAAACAGATATACTCCAGGATCTGAGAGAATATTTCTTACAAAACAGTAATTTCATTTTTGCCTTTTCAGTCCTTGTTCTCAAGGGAAACTTGAGAAACTGAAACCTTCAAAATAAGTCTCTGGGAACTAAAATTCATAACACTACCAGATACCAGAAATCACAGACTGAGTAGAGAGATACTAGTCCTATGGTAAATTACGCCTTTTTTTGCCCATACCCAGTAATTCCCACAAGTTCAGTTGATGATAAATTGCTAACCTCTTTCCCACAAGAGATAGCTATCAAATCATCTCTTCCGTTGCAAGTGTCATTTATCTGTTCCAGAGGTACCTGCTGCCTTTTCTCTCAAATGATATAACTGATTAACAAATTCAAAGTGATTGTTCTCAGTTCAGATTTAACTCCAAAGATCTCTGCTTCTCTTTCAAGCCTGAAGAAGGACTTGCATACTTGAAAACTTGTCTGTTACTCCTCTATCTGTAGCTAAAAGAAACAAACAAAAAAGCAAACCAATCTAAACAATCAAATGCAAAAACAAACAGAAAAGGAAAAGCACTTCCCTCTCCTTCATTGCCTAGTTTAGGAAGCATACCTGTGTTTTTAGGTAATCAATCAATTATATAATTAAATCTCATATGGTAAAAGACTGAATAATTTTATTCTACTTGGATATGCTGAAAAAGAAAAATCATTTGTTTCATCCTTTGAAGTAAGGACATCCAAAATCATATCTTACCACAGGAATTAAAACAGTGCAAAGATAAATAGAAAATTGATTTTAGAAATACTGTTCAGCAAAAGGCTGAAGGAGATAAACTTCTCTGAAAATTGCCTCCTGCTGTCTTACACATTTTATAAGCCATGCTGGGGCATATTTGAATGAAGTAATTTGCCATGCACAGACCTTTTAACTGCTCAAATGCATGCAAAAAGCATTGTGTAGAAATCACACAATAATCAGTTCAAACATTCATATCTCAAAAGCATTAACAGTTTCCATTCATCAGGAAAAATATTTTCTTCCCTTTATACATATCTCTGAATTGTAGAATGGCTTAGGTTGGAGGAGACCCTAAGAACCACCTGACCCCAACCCTCTGCCATGGTAAGGTTGCCATCCACCAGCTCAGGCTGCCCAGGGTTTCATCCAACCTGGCCACAAGTTCCTCCAGGGATGGGGCACCCATAGCCTCACTGGGCAAACAGTTTGGTTGTGAAAACAATTTGTTAAATGGGATAAAGCACCATGATCTATGCTTTTAAACAGAATGAAAACATTTTTTGTAGTAGTTGTACTTACATATTTAGTTTCCATCCAATTTATTCTTAGTTGTGTTTTGTTGTTGTTGTTTGTTTTTCCCCTTCTTCCCCAACTCATTGCTTAAAACTCTGGTATGGTCAGCTTGATGCTGTTCTAATGAGTTAGGTAGCCTATATTTAGATTTTCAATGAATATGGTGGTAGACAGATGCACACATAAAATTTGTCTGAAGGAGACTTACCTATATATCTGCAACTATCTACCCAGGGGATAATGGTGCTAACCTTGGTAGTAAGCACTCATTCCGGGCTTGGCAAGGAAGTGTTGTCTTGCCTCTAGGAAGTTGTGCCTTTGTTTAAAACAAACAAACAAACAAACAAACCCAACTGTCTGCAGAGGCTGGCAGATGCCGTCTTTAGCCACTGTTCCTGAGCTGTTCAGCCCTGCAAGAGACTCTTGGAAAGAATGCAGGCACTCTTACTGCCAACATCTTTCCCTGTAGATCTATTTATGTTATTTACGTGAACCACTGGCTGGTTCTTACAGAGCAGGACAGCATATAATGCTGTCTAATATCATCTATTTTCTTCCTTTCAAAACACATTTGGATAAACTTAGAGGGGGGAGCGACTATAACACTGAACACCAGCAATGCAGTTTAAATCACTTGTACACACCACAGACTATTTTTCCTTTATGTAGCTGTACTTGCTGCGAAGGAATTAGGTTAAATTTGCAACAGAGAGAGTATACTACATTACATTTACAGGTATCACAGCCTTGGGCATAGGTGAATTGGAATTGAAATACTTCTGTAAAAGCAACCAAAGTGTAAGTGCTTCCCCATTTCTTCCTTCCTACCTCCTGCACATACTGCTTTTCTAAGAGGAAAAAAAAAAATAGGATTGATTTAGCCAGAAATGAGCGGTGTTTGTTGGTACATCCAAGTCCACAACATCAGAAAAGATGAGCAACATAGAAAGCCTCCTGCCCCTAAATATGGTGAAACTTAAAACATCCCTGAACTGTGCACTGCACCAGCTGATGGCTGGGATGAATCAGAGCAACCATATGGCAGGGAAATAGCTGAAATGATGAAGCAAGAGGCTTAATTTCCTTAGCACAAGCAGGGATGCTGAATAGCCACTAAGTTAGATACATAGGTAGATAGATAAATAACGGAAACTGCCTGAGTTAAAGAGGAAGAATGTTTTGGGTTGGAAACAAACATAGGCATATAACACAAACACACCTACTATTTTTCTAACGCTTTGCTCATCTGCACTCTTGAACAGCTGGTTGAATATAGTGGATATATAAATATCCTGCTCTGTAAAACATTCTGTGTCTTGTGCTTATGATTACAGCAACAACAACATGTGCTGGTCTGATGTGGTAGGACCAGCTCACGCACAGTGGTTTATCAAGTGGGTTTTGTGGCCCATTTGGGATTTTTTTATGCACAGGGAGGAACTGCTGAACTTATTTCATCAAGACGCTAGAGTACATCATTACCACGACTCTTAATTTAGATGCAACCATCATTGTTTTAAGATGTCAGCGTTCTTTTCAGAGCGCCTTACTCCTGCAGCAGTATCTGGACATCTAGGTAATAATAATGCTATAGAAAACCTTTCACATTTTTTTTTCCCCCACAAAGAATTGATGGACATTTCCAGCTTGTAAGAGTAAACAAGAAGAAACTGATACAAATCTTTAGATTATTTAAAGTTGCTTGATTTGAACTTTAAAGAGTCCAATCTATTTAAAGAGATAGCACTGAAGTTATCTATAACACTGTGAGGAACCACAGTCCCCCTGATTAACTTTGTCACAATACAGAAATAACCTTGATGTACCTCTTTGCAATTTCACCTAGTCCTTTTGCTACACCTTGTATACAACCGTGTCTCACATCTATGTTGCTGAAAAGGTTGACACAGATTCTGTCTATTTCCTCAGCCAGAGAACATACTTCCTGAGCCTGCAGGGCATCACCAGAAGTCCTCTTCCCCCTCCTAGTTACTCATATCATAAGAAGGAACAACAAGGTTCTTATTTTCTTCCTGAAGTTAAGAACATTTTGTTGTGCAAGTACTCAAAAACATTATCACACATCCAAAACTTTATCTCAAGCCATGTCTTCTCTTCACAAAAGAAAAGCAAATTCCTAGTGTTTTCTTTCTTTTTTTTTCTTTTAAAGCTGGTGTATATGCAAAGACCTCTCTATTAGAAGAAATACAGATAAAAGAAACACACATTTTCTGAAACATTTTAATTACCAAAATGTTCTCTCTCACATGCAAGACCAGAGATAATACAGACCCATTTAACTGTAGGAAGCAATATGTTGGATTGTATTTAGGGCGCTGGCAGCATCTCAAGAAACTCCCGCAACTCATAGCCTCACCTATTCCCACACAGCAGCGTGTGTGGCATTTGCTTTCATAAATGGGTCTGACTAGTTTTAGATCAGTATCTCCCTCATCCTCTACTTAACACTGAAGAAGAGCTAACACAGCGGCTGCTCCAGTATTATGCCATTCACATATTCCCTGCACTGAAGGAAGACAAAATCAGTGGCTGAAAGCAGAAGCATTGTCTCTAAAGGGATTTTATGCCAAGTACTTCCTCTAAGTGTGTCTCCTGCTTCCTCATTCACTACACAAGACGGCTATTAAAAGAAATCAAAGATTTCATTGAAACTGGAATAACCAAGAATCATGGAGATACTTATTAACCCACTAGCATTATTGGCATATAATTCTTTTTGTTTAAAAAAGTTGAATGCCATCATCACGGATAGAAGCTATATGTTTTATTTGTAAGACAGAGGAATACATTTACTGATAAAAAATAGTTTTAAATAAGACATTAGTTAAACAATATTTGAGATGGCAAGTTACACTTGACTATTTACTACATAGAGGGTAAAGTTAAACACACTCATCCAGAAGACCCTCCTATGAAGTTAAAATGTTCAGGGTAGATCCTCTTGCTTTATAAACTTCTTCTCGGGAGCACAAGTACAGCTGAATTCATTCCTAGTCTGAGATTTAGGCAACAGTTTATTTTTAAGAGATTACATGTGCCCAATCAAAGATAAATTTTCAGCAAAGCTAACAAGACTCAAAATGAATCATTAGTTACTCGCCAAGGATCTACATTATCAAGGTATCTCCCAACATCAACATGTAAGGGATATCCATACTGATAAAGTCTTAAGAAATGTTCCTACAACCATGCAAAAGAGCTCCAGAAGCCCTTTGGCTGCTCACTATTTATGGGATAAGATGATTACTCACAGCCACAGTATTTAGCAATGCTCAGTTGGCACCTGTTGAACCACGTGCCTGATACCAGTTCCTTAAGCATCCAGTTTGAGACGTTATTATGGTTGTTAACTGTCTTAGATCGTGGTTGTTTGAATCCTCTGCTTTTGTCTGCCTGAGCAAGGCCTTGGCTGTAACGGGCAGGTCAGAGGAGAAAGTTAGGGATGGAGGACAGGATTCGGCTCCATCCCTTCCCTTCACCCAGCAAATCCATACAAAGGAGCAATAGAATGGTTTGTGCTTCTCTCTGAGACGCACTGAACACTGAATGAACTCGTAGCGCCACGCAAAAGTCAGAGCCAGCACAACTTTTATCAGGGGATAATGGTCTTTTTATAGTCAGCGATTTATTCAGCGCCGTATTTGCTGACTGTGAGCCCCACATAATAAGCCATGGCCAGTTTACTGCACTATCCACCGCTTACAGAGGAATGAACCTGTGACCCTCCTTCTCTTCATTGCTACCCAAAACCCGCCTTTCTCATGCAAATAGACCTCTTTTGTTTTCTGGTGTTAGCAACAATGATGTCATATATTCAGCGATCTCCTCTTTGCCAAAGGCTGTAAAGCACTCGTGAATGAAAGCCCCGCCGTGGTTCGAAAAGGAAGGCACAACTGTTGATCAGAATTAGAGCCCAGCACTGTTAAACACTGCGTCCTCTGCTCTTGGCAGAAAGTGGGGAATGCCTCTCTTTAGGTTATTATTAGAATGTTAAGGCAGGAAAACAGTCCAAGCTCCCAAGCTTTGGGAGCTATAAAATATATAGGTATTTTCCTTTTTGAAAAATACTCGTTTATTTTTCATTTTGGTATGATTTAATAACAACTAAATTTTCTCACCTAAGATGTAATGTACTGCTTGTCAATAAGAGGTCAAATCATGTGGCTACGCAGGAGAGCTGCTTTGGAAGTGTTTTCTTTTGGCACTCCACTGTATGTTTTGATTTATTGTAGCAGGAGTGCTTGCCAGTTACCACAGTATTATATCCAAAATACTGTCAAGGAACTGGAAAGCAAAATCTATGGTGTTTAATTAAATACCACCACAACCACCACCCCACCAACTTTCAAAGGAAAAATTCAACCAGGACACTTTTGATTTTTTAAAAATATTTAGGGGGTGGGGGGAGGATCAGTTCAGCTTTAAATTGAAGCTGAATGGTTAATTAATCATTGATTAGAAACATTTTATGGTAGGTTGGGTTTGTTGCATTGTACTTTAAGAGGGAAAAAGAACCTGAAATCAAAGCGAGAAGCAAATAGCAGAAACATTGCTATAATCCTACATGAGATTGTACGAAGCATTCTTTTGTTCTTTATGCCAGTACCCAGCCAGAATTAGCATGTTCTAAAAATAATAAGAAAATCTCTTAATAATTCATATCTGCTTACTTGATTATTCATTAGAAATGCGCTGGTTGTCACATTAAAGATGAAACTTAAAAATTTACTGCTACCAAACCTATTATGGTATTTCTGTTTCATAGCAAAAATGGACCAAAGTATGCACAAACATCTTTTTCTGCATGAAGAGGACAGTATAGAAGAAAAAAAAGAGAGCAAAGATGTAATAAACAGAATTATAAACCAACATTTGTACATCAGTTGTATCTGTCAAGGTTCTGAGCCTGCAAGGATTCATGGCAAGGGACTAGTTGGAGCCTTTTAGCATCACAGCCCAAGTCATCGCTGAGTGTTGAACTCACATATTTTGGTGTCAGTTGTAAAAATGAAAGCAAGCATCAGCGTACACGTAGGTAACAAACTGTTTTATTGTTCTGAAAACAGTGCACCTTCAAGATACCTACTGTCATCTTACAATTCTTACAGGTAGGTCAGGTCCTTGGCCGGCGCAAAGCAGTACAGTTCTACTGAAGTAAACAACACTTTTTCAAAGCATATAGAGTGAACATTTAACTCTGAAAGCTGATTCAGGACAGTGGAAAATACAGCAATTGAATTTCTTCTACCAGAAGAGATCAATCACCATGGAAAGAAAGAAAGAAGTCCAGGACTCAGGAGAGCTGATTTAAGACTCTATCAAAAGACTAGTAAATGGAAAGTAAAGATGGATTTGTTTGAATAGAGTACCTTCTCATAAATAAGCTTCATCCAGAAATCAGGTGCTTCTCTGTGTATGTACCAAAGGTAACTACATGGAGACGTCTACTAAGCCCCTTAACATACAACAAGACCAGATGCCTGCAAAACATCCACGTACTTCCCCCAATGTTTCTGCTCAAGGTACTGCTAGAAGAACCTCCTTTTTACATAGAAGCACTCACCTGCAGTGTGCTGAAAAAGCAAATCTACTTTAATATTCAGGGGTTCAGCTCCACATCTTTTATTGACCGATAGAGCAGCATAGCTATCAGGCTGTGTACTTTTCAGAGAAGATGTCTGTATAAAAGGATATTTTCTGCTCCTCATGTTTACTTTATGCAGAGGGCACTATAGGATTCATTTGTCCAGAAAAAGAGAGTGAAAACAGATGTGGCCTCTCCTAATGGTTTGGGCAGTCATCCTGAATAGTTAATGTTAAGTACTATTCAGCAGCTAGGGAAAAAACACAGATTTTCTGGGTAAGCTTTTCTCTTATTTATTTATTTATTTTTAACATGAAACAGTCACTGGATAAAGCTGTGAAACTTGAAGTGTAAGAGCTTGTGAAGAACACTGCCATGCATGATTTTATCTAATGACTCATTCAGGTAGAAAAGCAATTTGTAAAATGTAATGTTTAATCTGTTAGTTACTAGAAATAATTCAGTAAGGTTCTGGACAATGTTTATGAATTAATGCTCTTTTAAGTCTTACTTAATATTTATTCTGCAGGCATTGCTACTTAGCTTTGAGCATATGCTTCATATGGGGCTGAATTCCAACCTTTGGACTGTGGTATTGAATAAACTGCAATTATTCCACTGGACCCACATGGGGAGTACGATCTGACTGCAGAGCAAGCAAGTTTGAGCTCCTGACCCTATTGAAATTTGCCCAGTCGTGAGAAAAAAAGGTTCTTATGAAAAAAACTACCTACTGTAACATAAATTTGATCTCAGTAATCCCTCCAATCTGATCAGCTATTCTTGGTTACAGAATCAATGGTGGTAAATTCATGGTGGAAAACAATCAGAAGATAGCCTTGTAAACACTGAATATTCACCTGAAATATTCTGTAACATTTACTCACACCTGATCATTAAGAAGGAAATAAAATGGTGCATTCTTAGAACTTAAGTTTCTGATAAAGTTGTTACATTCTGCTGCTAATGATGTATCACAGAATTTGCCACCGTAAGGTATGAATTTAGACATGGCAGGTGTTTTCTGATCAACTAGATTATGCTTGTGACTTAATGTGATTGTGCTGTGCTGATGTCTGAAATCCCCTATTACTGCACTCACTGTAGAATGAAAGGCTGGTGATGGCCATCCAGAAACTAGAGACTGAAAATCACAGGCTTGAGAGGATTTTGGAGCAGAGGGGAAAGGCTGTCAACAAGATATATAAAAACCTAAACTTTAAGGGCTGGATGTTGCAAAGCTTCCTGTCTATACAACCAGATCTAGATTTTCACTTCATATTTTTAAGAGAAGTCTCATAGAAAGAAGTGAAAATTGGTATAAATAGTTGCTCATAGTTTCTCATTCTGCTTCACTCTCAGACTCAGAAGGAGGTATACACACATGGCTGCAAGAGCACTGCCACAGGTGTTCATTATCAGGGTTGTTGCATACAACAAAGTGGGATCTCAGTAGGGTTTGCTATGAAAATAAACTAACTGCATTCATTTTATTTATTTATTTATTTATGTCCTATAGTTCACTACAGTCTATTTTTGTGTTGTAATTTTGTTTGTATTGCATTTAATTATTTTGAAACTATCTGTATTTTTATATATGCTCTGTTAACCAAGATGACAATGTAAGGGAAACAAGGTGATAGAGCAATAAAGCAATAAATAACATCTAATAACTCCCAGAGAGAACAGACAGTGTTTTTACAAGAATGAAAGTGGAGATAAAGACATAAGAAAGAAAACAGAGGAAAGATTTTTATGATGGGATTTAAGATAAGGATCATAAAAGTGATGATGGGAGTAAAGAAGTCAAAGAATTTGAACCTGAAAGAGAAAGAAATATTTAGGAACAGCAATGGACAAGAAAATATGCTGAAGTTGTTTGAAAAAGATGAGCCAAGAAAGACAAGAAGACAGGAAGAGTTTGTTTGAGCCCAGTAGTTAGTGGGATGTTGAGGGCTTTAAAACAGCAACGATCAAAATGAAGCTACTAAAGTGAACAAGAAGAAAAGACATGCAAAACAAAGGATACAGCAAAACTTAACCATGTAGTCCAGCCATGGCTGGCATAAAGTGGATGAAGAAAGAGGTCAAAAAAGCCATGAAATGAACCACCCTTCAGTCTAGCTGGCTTTTGTACTTTGCAGTCTTGAAATAGATGTCTGGAACTTAGCAATGCTTTGGATACGGCAACCCCAGGAATTACCACTGAAAGAAAGTGCTGAAGGAAGAAAGTTGTCTCCAAAAAAAAAATACATAAAGTTTCATTGTAGTGGCTTCTAACAAGCTAGAACTAGAGAAGACAAGTAAAAAAAAAGAAGAGCAGATATACAAAGTAAACAGATGGAAGAATAAAATGAATAAATGCAGTAATTAGGAAAGCACAGAAGCACATTCAGAAACATACATGTGCACTTTTGTTTTGTTTCCACTGAAACTTTAAGGAACGTGAACGATTTTGTAATGAATTTATGGAAAAGACACAGCTTTTTTGAAAAACCTGCCTGACAGTTCATCTCACTTGCACATAATTTAGAAAGATTGGTAACAAATCATGAATGTGTTTCTGGCCAACCTTGATCTCTGGCAAGACTATCTGACCACTGTTTTTGTTAGAAAATTTTGTCTAGTTGAATCCTCATACAGTAATAGTATTCTGTACATGAGAACAAAGGACTGAAAATCCTGAAATACAAATGGAAATTCACTGCTGTTTATCAGTTGTTCCAGCAAACCAGAATAAACAAATATTAAATATAGCACTGTATGTTACACTCAGCAAGGTTGCTTGAGATGTCTACATACCTCCATTATGTACTGAAGAGGACCAAGAAGCAGATTTCCAAAACCACACAAATGCAGCGGCATAGTTTTGGAACTTATGATCTCAGTATAAGGACATCGTTTCCAGACTATTCCTTACATTGTGACGCAAAGAACAAGCTTTTCCCTTTTCTTTGAGAGCACAATTTGTGCCCAAACCCCAAGTAACTTTGGACAATTGCCTTTGAATACTCCCTGGTGTAGTGCCTAGCATGATGCTGATTTTACATCTGTTGGAATAATAACACAAAGAACTCATAATAGGCTTTCTAAGTGAAATGATAGCTCCAGCCATCTGGAAATAGTTATAAGGTTTATATATGCACTCCTGATTTTCCTAGAGTGCTCCTATCAAGCATTCAGTGGCAAAACTTGAGAGTACAAGAATTATCTTTGTACACTTGCTTTTCTGTGAGCATGACATACACAGGAACTTTTACATGTGTCATCTTTTTCAAATGGAAAAACTGTTGAGTGTTTTAGAGGTCAATGATATCCTAAGTAGTCTGTCTGTGCTATTGCATAGAGTGGCTCTTTAGTACTTCACAGAAAAAGTTTCATCCAATCTGTGGGTAATGACTCACATCCTGCAGCATCAACCAGCAGCCAATGCTTCCACCTGACCAATCTTTGCAGCTAAGACTTTACCTTCATTGAGACCCCATTTAAACAGTGCATGATAATTACTTCTGTTTTGACAAGATCGTTTCACTAAAACCTTCTCATTTCTGTGGGTCCTAAGTTAATTTGCACTCCAGAGCTGTTGGCAAGATGCTTGCCTTCTCCTGAACTGCCCATAGTCCAGCACAGTCTGACAAAGCTGGACACAGGTCTGAAGGGAGCTGAATCAGAGCCTTAGATTTCAGATTTGCCCATCCCAGACAAGAGTAAGAGACTCCAGGGTACTTGCTTTCCAGCTAGACAAAACCCTTTTACTCTCTGCATTGTGCTTGGTTTTATCCTAATAGATCAAATAAGGCAATCTGTAGCTGAGAATTTTCAAAAGACAGAAAAAACACTTCACTTCTTGGACTTCTTGCTGCTCAGCTTAGTGGCAAACTTCACGCTGATACCTTTTACTGGCTAGTTCTCCCTTGGCAGTGCTTTTGTAGCACTGAGCTTGTGACTGTATCTGCTTAAGTCCTCATCTGAGCTTCTCATTAAATCACCTGCATCTATTTTATGCTGGAGTTAATTTGTAAGGGATGGGTAGGTGACAACAACCAAGCCATGCAATCCACAGACTCCTGTCCTCAGCTCAACTGCTTGCTCCCCTCAGAATGTTACAATTGAATTGCATTTGCCAGGATTCACTGTACAGTATCGAATCTGAATTTCCTGTATCCACTTCCATTTGAATCAGTGATCCTAACAATTAGGTTACACAGAGCACTCGAGGGGATGTGTCAGAGTGAGATACAAAGCCTCATTGAGAAGGAGTTATCAATTAGCAAAGGCACATTTGCTATTCAAGCTGCATTAGAAAGTAATTAAATTCAAGCAGTCCTTCAATCAAAGCTGCAGGGGCAAGTAAATAAACTTAACAGAAGCCCCAGCCACTAAATGAAGACATATGGCTCAGGCAGTCAATGGCAGTAAAAGGCTTCTGAGAAAAGAAACTCTTCCAGCCTAGGCTTAAGGAGGGGGCATTACAGTGGACTCTGGCCACGGAAGCCTTGCTTCAGACTTTGGAAGTGCTTGCTCACAGCATCATAAAGCTGAGTTTTGTTCTTAACAAAGGCCTGGGGTTATGAAACCACAGTGTATTCTCAGCAAGCTGACAACACTTAATTGTCTGTGTGCAGTATGAATTTGCCAAGGTGTTACAAGTAAACTATTAGTTTTCAAATTCCAATGATTTAAACTGAACACAGGTGAAACGCTAAGGTATGAGTATGCCTGGTGTGAGCAGATACGCAAGATAATTTCTCTTTGCTGATGCCAGTGGAAGGCAAGAAAAGAAATCACGGTACCTTTAAACAAATCAGTTTCATTTCATGTGGGTCAAAGGTACTCAAGTGCTTTTGTTGAAATCAATTGGTATTACATATTCCAATGGGAGAAGTTAAAATTTCATTAGTGCCAGAAGTATGCGCTTCTCAGTCTTAACATATTTGAGTTTTTTCACATTTAACACAGGATTTGCTGGATTTGACAATGTTCATCATTCACACTAACTAAGTATGATTATGTGTTTTCTTTCCTAGTCTAGAGCCAGTAAGATGAGTTGGATCTCTAACAGCTGCTGGCTCACATCAAAATCTTTCGTGCTCTTGATGGGGCAATCATTTTACACTTACCACTTGCAGTGAAAACAAGAGAATAGGCAGTATAGTTCATGCAGTAAGAACTCTTAGGTACATCTCTGTAGATTTCTTCCATCTGATAGATAACTGAAGCTTCTTTGTGGAATTTAGTTCTGCACTGCTCTGCTCAGCATCGTTTGTCAATGCCATTTGATCCTTTGGTTCCCTCTATAGCCTGTGCTTGTTTGTATCTTCAAAACTCTCAGTGCAATCTGTCCCAGCTAATTTTACCTATCTTCACATTAGGCATACAGTCTGAGTTGTCCTCCAGGCCCAGTCTCCCTTTACTATCAAGGTTGGTTAGGTGTTCCTTTTGGGAGATTAATCCTATCCTTTGGGTTGACTGTAGACAAATCCTCCATATTTTAGGATATGTACCTATACCTGAGCTGGCAAAGACTGGGCTAAATGAAACCCAGCCTTTCCAGCCATCTCCCTTTTTGTACTGTAGCAGAAGAAGCTAAAGGTGTATGTCATTCATGGAAGTGAGGCAGAAGAACTATGGGAGATATGGCTGTATTTCGCCTTTATGCTTCATTCCAGCTGCTGGCACAGTGGCAGCCTCACATGCTGAGCTCATCAAAAAGCATTTTCAACTTGATTATTCTGCTTTGTGTTTATAAAGCTTCATCATAGTCTTCATGGTCACATGAGTGATCGTAATACCTGGCAGCTGAGATCTCAACGGGCTATCAGCAATTCAGGAAGGGACAAGATGTATCTCCAGGGTGATTTGATAGGATTAAATAGAGGGATAACTGGACTGGAACTTTGTTTTCCGGCCTTTTAGGAAAAGCATCCTCTAACTATTCAGACATCATTTTCTAAGCAGATAATTACTTTGTAGCTATCTTTCACTTGATATATTGTCTTTAAATCATAATCTTTGTAAAAAAAAAAATCTTAGATTCAGAACAGACAGATTGTAACCCTTTAGTTGGCATTAATATAATTGGTATGCATTATCTAGCAAATATGAATGTTATGCATCAGAACCCTGACACTGTGGTTTCTGAATAGCTGGGGTAACATTGCAAGAGCCTTATGCAACCTTTCAAGTTGCATATACAAATCTCTGGCAATGCTGGGTCATGGAACCTAAGTTCTCTTGAGAGCAATTGCATGTAGAAAATCATACTGTCTTCTGTATTATACTTTTTCTCTGCTATCAAACTTTTTAAAATTACACTGAAAACATTTGTTTTAGGATCTTTCCCCATGGAATTCCTGTATGTTCTGGAAAACTGCCTTTTCTTTATTATTTCCAGATTTATTTTAGTTTTCCTCTATCTAAATTTTTGAATGTGGACTGCTGTCCTGTGCAGTTTTTTCTCTATAAAAACTGGGTTCAGATATATTTTCAGTGTCCATCCATTCTCTATAAAAAAACAACCTTTGCTTGTTTCAGGATTTATTTTTAGCTCTTTCCCAAGGTTGGATGCTACTTAAGTTTGTGCTCAAAATGAGAAGCAAGCAGTTTCTCATGCTCCTTATTCTAGCCCACTCTTGATGGAAATTTTAAGCCTCCTTATGCTGTCTTAGTTTCAATTTGACTCCATGTGATTTGTGATTTGGATTTAGTTCACTGAGCACTGAGCATTCTCTCTACCATGTTGAGACCATCTCTACAGACCGACACCATTTCACAGTTTTTTCTAAGACTCAGTCACGATCTTCTAATTGTCTTCTCTATAGCACTCCTCAGAAATCCCCCAGAAACTCACCTTGCTCTTCCTTGTCATAACATGTCTGTTAAACAAATCTAATGGCTTTGTCTTGATAATGTTAAATAAAAAATCCTCTTTGTTCACATTTTCTTCTCTCACACTCCAGTTAATTTTGCTTAAACAGCCCTTGGATTTCTGTGGCTGTCCTGAGGCCCTCCTCACTACTTCTCCCCAGTGGTTCTATTTCTTATCTTTACATAGTGGTCTTTTGTCATGAGCTTGTTTTAGCACATAATAAAAGGCATTATTCATCAGACTAAATATATGAAAATAAAAAAAGGGATAAGAATGTGGATTTGTCTTCTACGGTACTGTTGTTGTTAGTGCCTTCTGGCAATACATTTTCTGGCAAAAAATAAAGATGTTGTGGGAGGTTGGTTGTAACTTAATGGCACATCACATGGTCTTTGACCTTCATCTCTCCACATGTATTTAGGTTGAAATCTCTAGATAGCTCACTGTAGCTTTCCAGAGCCCATCTGTAGACAAGCCTTCAGCACCAAGTGTATCCAGCTGCCACATAGCATTGCAAAACACAAAATCAGGGAAGCCTTGAAGCTAAAGCAATGTGAAAACCAAAGAAAACCCTGGTTCTCTCTCACCTGGAGAAGAGTCAATTACCAGAAGATACTGGCATCTTTTGGCCCAATCCTGCTGCCATCATCAATGTTCATAGGAAAAAAAATAGAGTGAAAAATCCCCACATCACACAGCATTTATCTTAGCCTTTCAAGACAACACCTTTATAAAGCTGGTGACAGTTACAGTCTCAGCATTACAGCTGTAACTGTGCACATGCCTCCACATTAAACAGAAATCAGAGGCATCATTAAAACTCAGGTATTATCTCCTGGTGGATTTTTATATGTTCTTTTCTGGGATTAAACAATTGTTTCTTTCACCTCAAATATTCCAGATCTGTAATGCCTAAAAATGTTTAATATATCTGACATGATGTGTTACTCTGTGTCACTCTGTTACACAGGCTGCTTCCTTAGCTGGTGTGACACAGTGTCACGGGGGACAGACATCAAGAGGAAGTATAAAAAATACATATTTGAATTTCACTAGAATAGCTGGGATGTGAGGCGGGGAAAGGTGCATTGCGTGTGAGATAGTATGTAGAGTAATGCCCTTACAGTAGACAGAAAAAGGGAGTAATTTGGGGATGGTTGTTGAGACATCTGCTTCTCTACTGTAAGGGATCAGAATCTCTAAAAGGATCATTCTTCACAGTCAGGACTCAGTATTTTTGGGGTGCTAAATGCAGTCTATTGGAAGTCTGTGGGAGCCAAACACACCATGAAAAAGAAGCCATTCTAGATAGAGATGGGAGACAGAAACACTTGTTGAATGCCTTTGAAAATTTAACTTTTGTTTTGTTTTGTTTTGTCTTGCATGCATACAGGAACAAAGCAAGTAGATCATGCCTTGTAATGAAGTATAAATCAGGTGCCTGGTACGTCTGAATAGGTTGTGACATCTATTTCATGAAAGCATCGGCAACAGGGTGGCAGATAAGGAGCATGAAACAGGAACTCATCAGCAGGTTTTGTCCTGTGAGTTGCTCAAGCGATACTGAGAGAATATTGGCTGTGTTCCCACAGGGCACAAATAATGCAGTGGTTCAGGAAGCCTGACATTAGCTTACAAAATCTGATGATATTCACCAAATTTCCCTAACACTTCAGCTGTAGCTTCAGCCAGCCACTCAATTTACTTCTTGTAAATCCCTGTCAAAGTACAGGGGGAAAAAAAAACACAGTGAGCACTGTCCAAATCTGCCAGGTCTTTTCCATCTTTCACACTTCTTTGCATCCAAAAGGGCTTTGGAGGTGAGACCCAAGAAGATAAGTCATGTCAGGTATGCCCCAAGCAGTTGTTGAAGCTAGAGCTATGCTGCCCCTGCTAGACAGAACATTTGGATATATCATCCCCTATGTGTTGCCAGGGTTGTGGGGGAATGTTTGAAGAAATCAGCCAGGTATTTACTGCCTTAATGCTTCTAGCTGCACAAATTGATCACAGGCACTGTGATCATGAGACCATACACTGTAACTAAATAGGTTAAGCTTGTAATCTAAGTGTGATGGAAATGAAAGGTAACACTGTTACAAGAATTGAAATAGAATTGCTTCATCTTTCTGGTCACAGGCTAAGTTTCTCTTTCTCTCTTTTTCTCTTTCTCTTTCCCTTTCTCTTCCTTTTTCTCTATCTCTTTCTCTATTTCTATTTCTCTTTCTTTTCGTTTTACTTTTTCTTTTCTCTTTCTTTTTCCTTTTTCTTTTCTTTTTTTTCCCCCACACAATTGTTGGTTTTTTCCCCCCTCCACCTTAGTGTATATAAACATATCTCTTTCTTTGCCAAACACAGAACATTTCACAACTTAAACTGAAGCTTTCAAGAATGATGGTAATCTACGAAAAGATCTACTGAATACTACAAACCCATACATTTTCTATACGATGAGTTTAGATTTCTCTAGATTGCATCTCTCTTTCTCTCTCTCTCTTTCCTCCTCAGCTGTTTTTTCTCATACAGTTGGAAGAAGGAGGGTAGACACATGCCCAGGATTTCTGGCATCAACATGTCAGCTTGGCAAAGCTTTGGTTTGACTCTGGACATTCAGAAGTGTCAGTCAAATGTTAACTGCAGGTCTGTTATTCATACTCAATAAATCTGACCTCTTGGGCCTTCCTGTGAAGGCCATGTCCACACACAGCAAATCACACTTCACACAGCATTAGAGTTGCAAGCATAATGCACATTCACATGTTTCTAGCTAAGGAATGTTGGAAGGAAATACGTGGCTGCTTTACTACTGGACCATTCTCTAGGACCACCATGAGTGTGCAGTGCAAATGCAGAATTATGTTATCTTTGCCAATGCACACAAACATCCCAGTGAAGTTATTGATGGAGATGGGTTTTGAATCAGTAGTATTTTTTATCAGGTAATTTGATGAGTGGCATTTTGATTTTTGATTTCCCAAACGACCTTTATTGATTGCTGAAGGTGGTGGGACATCTTCACTCAATGAACAACTGCAGAAGTGCATGGCTCTATCCTTCACATCCAGTTCCAGGGTGTTTTAGTCAGTGTTCAGAAAACTGTCTCACTCAACTACAAAGTAGCTCCTTGTCCGAGTCTTCACCTTTTAAGCCCATCAAATTATTCCTTTTAGTAAGCAAGTCCAGCAATCCTCACGGGGCCTTGAAAAAAACCTAGTGCTTTTTGAACTCAAACTTTCCCAAGATCTGATTTTATTTTCTATGTGTGAATGTCTCTACTGGCAAATAAGGCCAGTTGAACAACTCTAGCTCTGCTTGATCCGGCCCTCCCCCAGCATTCCCATCAATGCTGCTTATTGCTGTTTATCTGCAGAAATAATTGTGCAGGAAGGTGTTTGCAAATGGCAGGAGCACTCTAAAGCGGACTGTTACCAACCGTACATTTGAAAGGAGCTATAATTCCCTTAACTGGATTTAGATTACTCACTTGTTTTGCCTTAAAAGTTTCTCCTTTCTCTCTGTGAATAGCATATACTTGATACAAGCAATTTTGTTACCTTTTCTCACTGATAGAGAAGAATAGAATCATCAAGTTCGGTAAAGATCTCTGAGATATCTAGCCAACCATCAATTCATCCCCACCTTGCCCACTAAATCATGTCACTCAAGTTGTATCAAGCTTTGTAAAAATAAAGATTTATAACATGTAACCAATGTGAATTCTACTTTAGTGTAAACCTGTTACAATAATAATCTTATTTCATCAATTGGCACTTAAAACTTTGCTAAAAAAATGTCATTTTTGTTTGAAATTGGGCATGAAAAATTATCAGGCAAAATAAAAACAATTAAAAGGCAAAAGAAATGTTTTTGAATGATACAGCTTAGGATGGAACAAATGAGCCAGTTTCAGACATCACCATAAAAAAATAGAAAATACGGCTTGGCAAGGGAGTGGCTCATCATGTTACTTATTAGGCTTTTTAACCGGCTTTCCAAATAATTTGATAACAACATTGAAAAACTTCCACTGAGAGGGCACAGTAGCGCTGCACAGATCGTTTTATAGGTCTGTTGTCACTAAAATACATAGCTACTTCACACTGCAGGTGCAAACATTGTTTGCAAAACTGTCTCCATCTGTTAAATGAAAACATCTCTGAATGAAATGAAACCAATGCAAATTGTTTTAAATACCCATATAAATAAATGTTTGTATACTCTTGTAACTGCACCAATTATCTGGAGGAAAATTCCTTGCCTTGTACTTTTTTTTTTCCATATCCTTAGTATCTCATGGCTCTCAGGTGAGATATTTTGAGATGGGTTTTGAATTCACATACTATATTATAGAATGGAGAGATATGCAGACTGCATACTCTGGATTACCTCTTCAGACCAAGACCAGAGTGGACTTTAAATCAACTTATGTTGATCAACTTTAGTTATGTGACAATAGTGTACTCTGACTCATGTTAAACTTAAAAATAACATAGGTATCATACATACAGCTTCAGATTTTGCCTCTAAAATCATGGAATCATAGAATCATTAAGGTTGGAAAAGACCACTAAGATCATCATGTCCAGTTATCAACCCATTACCACTATGCCCGCTAACCATGTCCCTCAGTGTCATGAATCATTGGCCAACTCCCCCAGAATAATCAAATTCAACACCTTAATTAATTCAAATGTAAATGACACTCTGAATATAGTTATATCATCCAAAGGAGATAGTACTGAAATCTGTAGAAGGTAAATCATAGATCTGAATTATGTACAGAAAACCATGGATTAAAATTCAGGCAAAGCTTATGATAATAATATCTGAATAATCCTAAATATCCCTCTTCAAACTTTGCAGAAATGTCCTCTTTCACTTTCAATATGATTGGGGCAAATTTAAATAGAAATAAAAAGAAATGATTGAATAAAGTTAAAATAGGATTTAATTACCACGAAAGAAGTCTATAGCTGTCCTGTAGAAGAACAATTTACTATTTCTTCAAAACACACACCAATATGTCTGTCTGCCAACTCTCTTAGCACAGAGTATATATAAAATTGTGTATTAAGGAGAAATACCTGAGGGTTTGCTTCTGACAGGTGCTGAGTGCCTGACAGAAGAAGCTCAGAAGCTGTCAGGATCCTGCTCAAAATATATGATTTTCACAGAGCAGAATGACTGTGAAAGAACATTTCTAATCTCAAATAAATACTAGTTTTCCAACTGCACTTTCTAATCTGAAATGAACTGAAATAACAGAATTTAGGCTTAAAAGATGACTTCCTCTATTTTAATTTGAATTCATACCCAGTAATATGCTTAACGTTAAGGTACATTTATTTGTGTTTGTTTTTATTTCCAGTTTCCCATCACTAAAACTGGAGAAACTGAAAAATTCTCATGAAATGCTAATTCATCTGCACTTTGGCCCAGACTCATGATTCAAATGAGATGCAATGGGAATATTTCTTTTAACATCAGGCTGGTTAAGACTAAGTCTCTACCTAACTGGGTACGATGTCTCTCCAACTTTGGCTATAGCCCTGGTTAAAATGCTCTCAAATGCCAGTGAGTACTGCTGAAAGATTTTTCCAGCTATGAAATCCAAGTTATTATTACTCCTTAATGCTTATGAAAATCCGTGAATTAATGATGTCTCTAAGTTTGTGCTTCAGGATTTTTAGTTTATTTGGGCCTCTACTTTGCAATGACTGAAACATAATTATTTTTAAATTGCCTTTGCAGCCATTTTATGTGTTACCAAGTCAGTTCTTGAATCCAAAATATTTTAGTGTGTGCATGCATGTTTGTCTGCCGGACTACTATTTACAGACTGTAGAAAATAAACCTTGGATTGCTTTGACAGATTACATCATACAATTTATGCAGAGGCAAGTATTTAAGCATATTTTTTTCCCTCAGATTTTGTTTGTTAGGCAATCTTGAACTTGCAATGTGTCAGACGAGGTAAAAAATTCACACAGCTTAACACATCCTGTTTAAATTTCTGTGCTTAATTTTATGCAGATTAGCATGTAAACACAGCTAAGTATAATAAGACAGAGCACTGCTGAAGACTAACTAAGGTTTTGCGTACAAGAGAAAATTAATTGGCACTTGAATAACTGTGGGGGAGCCATACTCAAGCAACTCCCTGTATATATGATTCTGAAATAAAAGTGATTTTATTCTGGAGTGATTATTCCCCCTTGGAAGTAGAGTAATTATTCTGGAATAAAATTGCTTTTATTCTGGAACTGAATGTCTGCACCAGGGAGTTATTCCAGAACAGTTAAATTATACCAAAACAACTATAACGGAAGTTATTGTGGAATGGCTGTACTGGTTAATTTCCCCCGTGTAGCACAGGCCAAAGGTTGAATTGCACCAGGATGTATTATACGTAATTATGTGATCGATTGCTGTAGAGTAAGAGGGGTTTTAAAAGAGAATGACTCCTATTTTAAGGCCATTTCTCATACTCCTCCTCCAAAATATAAAATCCTATATAATTAAATCCTGCAGCTTAGTAAGCTTTGATAAAAATTCTGAATGCATTCCAGAGTGGGACGTTAAATTACTGTAGCAAGTCCTGCCCAAATTAGAAATAACATCTGCAATTGGCATTACCTTGTTTACTGTCTCATACATGTGTCATCCATATCATGTTTACCTCCTCTACATTCACAGTGACAGCTGTCATAGTATTCAGGAAACAAAAACCTCTTGCATCTGTTCTTGTTAAACCATGGCTGTTTCAATAGGTTTCTCTGTGTGTCCTGTAACGTGTGAAAAAACAGGAAATATCATGTGAATTTGCCTTTCTAGTACAAGCCCCTCATTCTGTGCCTCACCTAGGTAATGAGAAAGAGGGGTGGAACAAAGATGAAACTTATATCACTTAAAAACAGGTACTTAGTGATAGTAGTAAAATGGAAGAAACTGAGAACCTGTAGATAACACAGATCTTATCTTGCTAGGTAGAAAACATAACAAGGATAAGCCTGTGGGATTTTGTCAAGCCTCTACCTAAGGCTTTTGTAGTCGTTTCAGTTGCAGGAGCTGAATACCAAGGTAAGGTCCAGAATTTGGACTTCATAAAAACTAAGGCTACTCCATACTACTAGGGCTGCATTCAGTATATTAAAACAAGAAGTACTCATTTGCATTCCAAGGGCTTACTCCAGTTTGCTGCGGTATACACCTGCACCAGTTGATCCTTTCTGGCTATCTGGTGTTAAGCCTTTGCTTTATCTGCGGGAACTCCCTTGCAGTGTGTTATTGTTTTATTGAAAACAAGTTCTTGGCTGCTATTTTTAGTGAGAATTAACAGTATGAAGGAATGAATCTCACTTGCAAGAGACAATGCACATCCATAAATTTGATGGATGTTTTATTCTGGAAATCACATTCTCATCTGCTCACAGGTGTTGTTCAAGTGATTGGATTAATCCTGTAAGACCAAGAACCTGGGACTTTCATGCTGGCTCCTTTAAAATTAAGCTAACAAAATCAAATTTAGTTATCACCAAGAGGGTGTATCATTTAGTTGCTGAGTTGGCCACTGCTTTTGCCCAATCAAGGGAAGACCTTCAGGGCTACAGGAACAAATCTGCAGTACAGTGGCACTCAGGTTGGGCAATCTGTTAGTCTGTTGTACCATTAGAAATAAGATGCGAAGTTTGCCTCATGGTCATCAAGAAATTTTTGAAAAGCTAAGGTCAAAGTCAAGTAAGATGTTGAAGAACCTAATTGTATTATGCACTGTATACTGAATGGGAATATCTTAGTGTTAAGCCTCATGGAAATGTTGCTCATCAAGAAGCTGTACAAGTCTGATCCATAGCACATGTCACATTTCACTTTAGTTTTTGTCCTCCTTATATTTGTCCCACCAACTGTGTGCGCAGAATATTGGGAGTCCATATTCCTTTCTCCATTTGTCCTCTCAGAAAGTCAGGCAAACTGTACATGGGCTTTCCCAGCATTGTTCTAGCATAACACTTATAAAAAATGAGAAGTATGCTACAAATTGGTCTATTATTTCTCAGGAATTTCCTTGGGATGTTGGTAGAAGATGACACCCACTAGAAGGCTGGGATGCATGAGAAGACTGTGTACAAAATACAGATGAGTGAGAAAAAATATATATTTCTAACTTATGTTTCCCCTTCTAATTTAATATCTGTTTGGCTTTTCCAGTAATCTAAGCTAAGGAATTCTTCACAGTAAGGAATTTTTAACAGTATATATATGCTCTGAACAGGAAATGAAATGGTATTTCACCATGGCTTTTTCCATTTTCAAGACATCAGTACAATTGTAATACTGAGTTTACAGTTTTAGTTTCACGTTAAGGCATTGGAAATTTAGTGTGGTTACACTAACTACAGCTTATTAATTGTCCTTACTGCATATGTCTACTACATCCAGGTTGTCAGGCAGTGACAAGAAGCCAAACCAGTGTAGTCATATATTAACTGATCATCAGATTAAAAAAGAATAGAGTAACAGGTAATACAAATTATCTGAAGTAAGTTGCTTCCAGCTCATGACCTTCCTGGCTGGCCTTCCCATTACTGGAGAAAGAAGACTCCTGTAATTTCTGCTATGCCTTTTCAACCTTCAGTCCTCATTTTTTTTCTATTGCAATTTTTGCTTTTAAATTACAATATTGTTAACACTGAACAAATACAACTTTATGAAATATTTAAATATTGAACTAATTTTAATTAAATAGTAGATATGTTGCTTACTCTTAAATGACCTCGTCGTGAAGGAACTCAAGTGAATCTATTTTCTATTTCATTTTTAATATCCCTCCTGAGATACTTCAAGTTTGGGACACCTTGCCCCTTTTTTTGCCACAGGGTCATTTATGTGTCATTGAGAAGAGACACAGCAGATTTCATAAATTCAAAGTCTTCAAGGTTACAGGGTATCTGCTATAATCTTTTGGTACAGTCTTCAGCAGTAAACAGGCCATAGCCTTAATACTTCTTTTTCTTGGACTACACTTTTGCAGTGACCAAGCAACAGCCATGAAAGCAAAAACAAAATGCTACACGCTGAGTATTTTTCTCCAACTGACTCGATTACCTCTTTACCCATAAGCCGCAAGTCTGAGGGTATTTTCTTTCTGCCCTTTAATAGTTTCTCTGTTAGCAAAAACAGATTTAAAGACAGCACTCTTTTCAGGACAGATTTTGATGGATACTAGCACATTAAATGTCAAACAGAAGAGAAATTTTCTTGTTGGGGTCATTTTCTATTGTACTGTAGTGTGCAATGTGACTGCTTATCTCAGGTTGCAGAGGTTATTTGCTGCAGGGAAGGCTGAGAATGTCATTAGTGCACTGTGCCCTGAGATAACCTGCAGCATATCATTAAACCATCTAATGACTGTATGGCCCATTGACCTCCATCACTCATTTGCTAACAATGTTTATTATTTACAGGCACTAGGGAAATTACTTTTGAGTTATTACTCACCCTTCTCCTGCTGCTGCCACCACAATATTTGGTGATACCCAACAGGATAATTTAAAAAGCCAGTTAATTGACTTTAATAATATGATCTGGTGTGCACACAAATTAAGTCTGTGGGTGTGTTTACACAGTCCCCCTGAAATCTGCCCCTCTTCTCCCAAATATTCTGGCAAATCATTCTTGTCACTGAAATAATATTTTCATATAGCAGTGTCTTGCCATCCAGCTCTGGGTTCCACTGGATGCACTTTTCTTTTAAAAGCATGCAACAATCTCGAATGAAAATGAATCCAGAGATGGAAGAAGCTGAATAAAAAAATAATTGACATTTGCGATGAATGTCACTTTACCCAAAATTTTTAAAGTAGAGCAACTGGAATTCTTAAATTACTATCTTTTATCTGCTGTTGTGAAGTATTTGCTACTACTCTTACTAAAATACTGTTGCCAGTAAACTGGTTATTTTCAAAGGCACTTAAGGCTATTAGGCGGTTAAACCTCACTAGAACTGAAAGGTATGTAGCTTCAGATTTTGTCTATTTGTTTTTTTATGGTGCAGGGGGGTGAAGAGAGTGAAGATAAAATGTTTTTTTTTTTTTTTTAAACTGTTTTGTAGTTAAAATGTAACAGACAAAATTCATGGTGTTTTCAGTAAGTAAATAGTAAGTTTTCCTTGTGGTTGCAGGTTTATTCAGCTGACTAAATTCATCTGCTCTTTATCCTAAATATGAGCAATTGAACTTTTCTTGGAGGTAAAGTGGGGCTAAAGATGAATGTGAAATACATATGAAGTAGTATTCTAATCACGTGCCTGCACAAAACCTCGCAGAAAGGGGTATAGCTTTCACTGCCTTCAGTGAATTATGACAGTACAGAACAAGGCGTTGTGTACTGCTAGAATTAATTAGCATCGCTGGCTCCATTTGAGGGTGACCAGATGTCCACAGCCAAAGCAGGATGCCTATCACTGTCTGCCAGGATTTCAGAAGTGATAGGACAACAATGTACAAATAAAACTAAATTATGCTGGTACTGCAAGAAGTGCTTCAGCTTTTGGATTTTCCTGTGCAAAAGGAGAAAACGACATAAGCAAGGGCACTATTACGGCTTTTGTAGTGTTTGTCCTTGAAAGAGTTTAATTCAATTGCTAGAGCTACGTCTGTTTTCCTTTTTGAAGCAACAATAAGTATGCTGGGTTCTTGAAAGTCCCATGCACTATCACTTCATCACTTCAATTTACCATCTGTAAACCGAAGTTAATAAATAACAATATTGTAAAGGTAACAGTGTGAAATACACTGGATTGTGTGTCTGGGATACAGATTCAGCAGCAGTAAATAATCGGGTCAGCTAAGGACATTCTGGGCATCAGTTCAAATCAGTCTATAGAGCCCCACAGTTTAAGGATGGCATTAACAAGACATGGTATTAAGAATCCAAATAGATTTTCACAAAGCTGAATAAAGTTACAACCAAACAGAAGGTCCGGTGTTGCAGTCTAATAATATGAAGTTGATCATAATCTAGAATATACCAACAGCCGGGAAAAGCTTAGCATGACGATGCCCAAATGAATTACCACAGCTTAATGACATATCGTGCATCAGCTGACCTACAGGAACTGGCTACAGCAGCATCCTTTGCCACCAGCAAATGCTATTTAAAATACATTAATCTAAACAACAGTGAAATTGCTAAGCTTCAGTAACTTATCTCTATGCTGTGACCGAGCCCTTAAAATTTTCAATGGGTTTCATTTAAGTCAATGTGGATTTAGTCACTGACTTCAAAACTCCTGACCCCCAATTCAGTGGGGACACTTCTACATATCTTCATCACATTTCAGAGTGAAGACTTACACATCCATGTCTCCAAACTCTTGAGAAGACGCTGAAATCCAAACACAAATCTCGTTGTTTTCTTTCAGGATGGTCAGTCACTTAACAAAAATGCTTTCCACAGTTCTCCATATTTTGCTGTTGATCTTCAAGTATTAAGTTCCTCTGAATTAGGTTTGCAGTGAAACTGTCACCTTGTCTATCAAGAAAGTAAAGCTGCTGTTCTTTAGGTCAGCAAATATTCCGATAATCAGTCCAGCTCATTTGTGACTACAACTCTGAGAAGAGTACCTACACACTGCATCAACTTCTCTAAGTAATATCAGATCTTTCAGCGCTTGCAAGATTACTATGAAGACACCAAGTTTCACAGATACCGTATTCCTGACAAGTCGTTTCAGTGGTTAACTGTCCTCCCTGCATGAATAAAAGGTTCCTTTCAATCTGAGATAGTCTTGCTTCACTCATCAGCCATAGGAGTTTATTATGACTCCTACATGGGAGTAGGCCTACAGCACCAGAATATTCCTGTAAACAGCTGTTGTTGAAGCATCTTAAAAATCAATTGGAAAAGAAGCTGTAAGGAGCATTGGTCTTCGGGGAAGAAGGGACAGACATACTTCTGTTGCAAGTGGACCTGACTTAGCTAGTTTACAAGGTAGGAGGTGAACCTTGAGAAAGAGAGCTTGTATGACGCAAAAAAAGAAACCATATCAAAACAAACAATTCTAGATACCTCCAGAAGTCCCCACCTATCTTCAAAGGCTGGACAGGCATGGTGAAGAATATGGGTTGGGGAAATGCAACCGGACACTTTGTATCTTATACCATCACATTTTAGAGCAATTATGTATACAGTCACTGGTGTGGGCTCTGTATCTGTTTGCTATTAATAATCAGATGTACTCAGCTTAGGTCAATTCACAAATCTGAAGAGCCTGCATGATTTGTGAGATGAGAAAACATTACTAGATAATCTGGAAGCAATTGCCCTAGAGCTGTGGGACAGTGCCATGATATAATCCTATATCTGCTAGGAAATTATGAGGTGGAGAGATCATAAAGAATGTGGAAGGGAAAGATGGCGTTGTATCAGATAAAAGGAATGCATGGAACTGGCTTCCTGGATTCAAATATATCAGCCTGGAAAGATTTCAGCTAGGGAAAGCCCACTCAAAGCTGTACGATAGATACTTCTTGTTTTATAATTATTCATTCTTATTTTATAAATACTTGCACACTGTGACAAAGTTACCTCTTGCCCTTCTCTCAGTTAAACCAAGGAGGCTAAGAAGTGTAATGTTGACCAGCCAAGAGCCCAGCAGGTGAAGCAAAACCTAGACAAAACAATATGAGAACAACTGAGCACCTTTTAACTGGGATTCTTTCTCTTTTGGATGCTAGCCCCTTTGGATCCCATCATTAAAGGCACAAAAGTTTGCTTTTCAATTGTGCTAACATGTAATACATGTTGTAGTGCTGATGTTAACTATGCTGGTTACTGCACTTCTCTTTCTGGTATCCTTCAGTACTTTACTGCTTCCTTGGCAGTCTGCAGAGGTGATAATTGTGTGTGGAGTGGGTTTTCTGAAGGTTTTATTTTTAAAAACTTAGTAGCTATTGTGTATTACTGTCACAGCTTTTATTATGTTCCAGTGATGGTTTGACAATTTTTATTTTCAAATTGACAGTTCTGATAATGATGTACCACTCAGGAAATCTGTAAATCTTCTGGTGGATAAATCCTCCGTATATTTTTGTTTAATGTATTTGGCAGCATTATAATGGATTTAAAATTACATTTATTGTGCGTGTTACTGTGTGACAAGGGATGGATTTCAATCATTCATTTCCCAGGAAACACAGCATTATTACTTGATGCAGAAATACTGCTTTTACATATAGGCTACTTATCACAATTTATACTTGCCCTCTGACAGTGATTCACATAAACCTCACGTACTCTAAGGACAAAAGAGAAAGCTTAGCAAGCACTGAGCATTATCAGGCTCTTATGTGGCAAGGGAAAATGTATGGATTATTAGTACATAAGAACTACTAGTCCTCTTTTGTGCTGCACCACCATAACATTGCCAGGTCTAAGAGCATCTCCCAGCTCTGCCTCACATGGACCCTTCCTTGTCTGACCATGTGTGCTGTTTGTATGCATCTGATGCAGCAAGGGAGTAGAGAATGCAGAATAGCAGGGTGGGACACCCATCTTCTCTCTGCTCTCGTAGATGTTGATGCAAGACGTGTTACGAGTCCTGATAATTCAGATTCATTATTCAAAACTGGTTTTGCACATTTTAACAAGCAAGCCAAATTCATAGGCTTATACCATGGGAAGGGCATCAATATCATTGCCAGCATCAGAATTATTCAAGAACCCTTTCCACCAAATGCCCATTCAGATCACTTACAAATTGTTTTCCATCTTAATGTAACAACTTTCAATGTACTGGAGGACTTCTATGAGATACCTTCTGTGAGAGGGCTTTGAATACATGGTGGGTCCAGGGACTGTAGCCCACAGGACTTTTGATTAGGGTACATATGTTCAGTATGAATCACCAATAAGTTCCAGTTTTGTGTCATTACAACAGATCTACTTCAACCCACACTTACCTATTTCTGGCTGAGCTCCTCCTAACAGCAGCTTAATGCTCTTCTAGGCTCCCATCATACTGCAGTGTCTCAAGGAGACTTACATCCTTAAACAGGCGCTCTTATGAAAGGAACACCTTTAACTTTGTTACTACAATGTATGCATTCGCTCCACATAGCTTGCTTATAAGTTATGTCTATCAGACTGCTAGCTTACCAGTTGATTAGCCAGCATAGGCTAGTCAACAGGCCTTCACTCTCTTCCCTATCTTCTCTCTCCTCATTCACTGCACCTCAGACTGCTTATAACCACAGATCCTATTAATATGTAGTGGCACATGCTAAGCAGAGGGCACAGCTTCCTCTCTCCTTTCTACCTGTGGGCCCCCCATGGCTCCTGTCAGCCTGAAGCCACCATATTTACCCCAGATTATTGCAATTTTTGTTCCCTAGAAAAGTGAATGAAGCATATTAATTCCCAAGTGTTTCAAGAAAGGGAATGGGAAATGGCAACACTTCAACTCAATCAGAAGATTTTATTCTGGCTTTGATGTTTTTCCCCTGTGATTTAGACCTGTCTTTCCTCAGTACTCCTTTATTTAGTATGTGGGTGAGAGGGCAAGAACACAGAGAAAATTGATTTTCCCCTTCTTTCTTCTTTTATTCCCTCTGGTGAATCTTTCAGAAGAGTTTTTGTTTAGCTTCTTTTTTTTTTTTTTTTTCTTTTCTTTTCTTTTTTTTCCCCTTCTTTTCATATCCCCCCCTCATAAAATGAGCAAACAGCAAGAAAATCCCTTCCTTTCACTTTCTAGTTTGAGAAAGTCAGACACTGGTCTCTCTTTACTCTTGTGAGATAAAGTGTTGTTACTTCATAACAGTGACTTTTTCTCTATAACAGTGTTATCTGAGGTAGGTTTTACACCACCATAATTAGAATGGAATCATTTTCTGTCCTACCTGCAGTAGCTATGACTGTTAAATTTCTGTACAGCAAGCCATCCTAATGTTATATGTGAACTGTGGTTTTACAGAATCCCTTGAGATAGCTGCCCTTGTTCATTAATTAAAAAGCATTTCCAGGTTGCCTAACTAAACATACACAGGGTGTTTAATGCAATCTAATCTGGCTAGAACATCCCATCACCAGTGAGGTCAGGAAGCTATGCAGTCTGAAAGTTCCTTACAAACACTGAACCATGGACCATACTGAATGTGAATTCATGTGATTAATTTGAAAGCAGCAGTGAAATCTCAGTTGATAATGCTGCAAATCTGCTGCCTTTCTGGGATGCTGATAGGATTGCCTTGGTGTTCCCAGTTTCCTGCGTTCTTCCTTTTTCAGGATTTTCTCTACTATGTTTTCTTAGTCTGGTGAGGATAACTTATTAAAGAACTGCTCATGTGAGGAGGAGATTATACAAATTCTTATCCTCCTTTTTCCAGGGACTAGGGTTCATTATGAACTCTTGTTACAATGGTTGGTCTCTTTTTTTTTTTTTTTTTTTTTTGTCTAAAACTCATTTGCTCTTTTTCCAAATAAAAAATGTTTGTATTTCACTGCAGAATTCACACTATCAATGAAAATTTCCCAGATAGAAGTTAACAGAAGATATATTACAAACTAAATCAAAACTTAAATAGAAGCACTGTACACAGCAAGATTTCCTAATACAATTTGCTACACTACAACCACCATTAAATCATTCAAGAAGCTATGGAAACTTTTAAATAATGTTAACTTTGATGTTATTCATTGGGACTTTAAAGTGAGTAATTAGCATTTTTTTCTCCCTTGACATGATGACTGCTATTCCTTCATCTTTCCAGAGAATCTTCCCTTAGAAACACAACTAAATATCATGAAAAATTAATAAGAAAATAAATGTGGGTGGGTAATATCAACTACACCAAGTGTTGTGGCATAATTCCTCTCTTATCAGTGACTGCTTGCATAAGCTGGCAAGTCACATTTAGGAAAGTCATAATCATATGATCTGTTCTAATGAACACAAAGCTTTGATTTTCTACTGCATGCTACCCATGAATTCCCTTCACCCTCCATTCTGCTAAGGCTGTGAGTACTTGTTCTCTTCAAGAGTATAGGATGAGAGTTGAAGAGGTTAGCAAGTCTTGCTAGCAGCCAACCATTTCATTTCCAGATGTTACTGTCTTTCCTGATTTCCTAAGGGAATAATCTATGTGAGTGCCCCCTCATCCACTTCAAGCAAAATTGATAGGGTTTATTCATCACTGGCACTGAAATCATTGAAGAAACACTTAGCTAAGGATGTTCCCGCTCTGTCATCAGAATGGCAAATGGGGACTTCCAGAGGGGAGCAGAGATAAACAGCTGGGGAATTTAAATCTTTCCACTGGTATGGATGGAGATGTTTATCCCTACCAGCACTCTACATGTGTTAAAATCCATCTTACTTCCCAAGAAAAGCTTTTGCATTTGTATCCCCAAATAGCTGTAGTCTCAAAATTGAAGATGATTATCTAATGAGATCAGAAGAAAACAATTTCACCCAAGCGTATAACCTTCAATTCAGTCTCCCACTAGTGATTTTTTAAGGTGTCTTTCTGATGACTCAAGGCAATCTCTAAATTATACATTACTAAAAGACTAGAAATTACTACAGAAAACAGACTTTCTTGTACAGGTATAGACTGAAAAAAATATTTCCAATAACTTTTCTAAGTTTCAGAATTATTCTTTGATTACTCCCTTGTCTCTCAGGTATGTTCAAACTGTTGCCTGCAGGTGGCAAGCAGCTCGGCCCAGCTTGCAGTGCAGCTGCTCATCATGGCAGCACCTCTGACCAGCCCAACCCCAGGCGCATACCATCAGTTTGCAATCGGCACTCTCTGGGCTAAAACCGGGATATGAAGAGGGCACAGTGCCGTGCTAACTCATGTTATGGTAAATAATTGTACGTATTTTAATACATTGGCTAAATACAGTCCTGTGAACTGCAAAAAAATATGCAACCATGCAGAAAAAATTATAAATTTTTTAGTTGTGACTCCATTTTCAGTTGACACAAATATTTTACTTGTGGATTTTTAAATGGAATGTATAGAGTTGCAATCAGATATTTGATCATGCCTCTTTACCAGATTTTTATAAGCCCCACATTACCAGAAAGAAATATCCCTCACTGCACACAGTCACACCTTATTCATGTAATTGCTTTTGACAGTGTGGATACTTGTGAGTAATTATTTAAAGGGTGGAGTATAGGAAGAATAAAATTTCATCAAAAATCTCTGATGAACACTTTGAGAGCTCAATAAGAATTGCAGCCACTGCCATCAAATCAGCCTGATTCGTTCATTTCACAAAAACAGGGTCAAATATCCCACTAGTTTTATGTTTTTGTTGCTCTATTTTTATGTTTTAATTAAAAAACATTAATTATTATTAATTATTATTACATACAGATTTTATGAAAAATGCTCTGAAAGTAATGCTTCCTATTTTTAGATGTTTGTCTGTAATGTCAGAGGTGGATGTTGGTACGGCAGTAGAGGTTGAACCCGCTTTACCAATGTTCCATTCCATTTTGTTGCCATGTGACTGATGGTAGCAGAGGGGCAGTCTGACAGAATGGCATCTGACATCAGAGTGTAAATGAAGCAAAGATGTATCACTGAATTCCTCCACGTGGAAAAAATGGCACCCACTGACATTCATCAATGCTTGCTGAATGTATAAACCTGAGGATGTGAGCACAGTGAAGAGTGAGTGGTATGTTTCAGGAGTGGTGACAGTGGGTCACCTTCGCTGGTACAAAGTGTTACGAACACATCATGCAGGCTCTTGTCCATTGCTGCAAAAATGCACAGTTAATAGTGGTGACTGTCAAAAAAGAATGTTTTGTAGCTGTGAATTTGTTCTATTAAATAGCGTTATTGTGCTCATTGTATTGGTTGTAGTTTCCATGGAAATAATTAGGAAGCATTACTTTTGGAGCAACGTTCATAGATGTGGCTCTAGACAATTCCTCTTCATTCAATGCAGCCAAAGCAAGCCAAAAGGTGGACACCCATGCTCTATAATATGAAAGCTGTATGACAGCCCTACAGTTGTAACTATTTGGTGCCTTAAAGAGGCTCTTCTTATCTGTACGGAGACCTACATTCTTCTTGCGTAACACTATTAGTATAAAATGCTAGGCATCTTATCTAAATTATCTTTTATAGATTCTCCTTATGGTCTGTTGACAAAAAAAAAAAAAATCAAACAAAAAAACTCCATTGTACATCAGTAGCTAGAATTACCTCTGTGATTTTCAGAATTCCTTCACCAAGTGTACAAGAGAATGCCTAGTTGAGACAAAACACTTGTTTTCAGTGTTTTCAGATGATGAAACTTAGAAGAGATGAATCCTACTCTAAAGTAACATAAATAGCATTAAGAATCTTCCAAAGTACTTTTTAGCTGTTATTTTTAAATGGTATTATCTACTTCTGTGAAGTAAACAGAGCAATTTATTGACAGTGTTTTATAAAAATCTGGATTTATAAGAAAAGAGCCTTCAGTCATATTATGTATTATTCTAAACTTAGTGAGGTCTTTGAAAAAGCTCTTGGTTGTCTTTAAAACTCTCTTCTTCACTTTTATTTAAAATAGTTGCAAAAAGCATGCTCACTGTAATCTGGACAAAGATAGTCCAGGCCAATTCTATGCTCTATTTCCAAGCAGCTCGATCCATTGAGGTCATTGATTTTAGTTTTTGATTTTTGGCCTTCAATAAAAGCAGCAGTTCATTTTGTAGCTTCAGGCCATTATTTGGTACCGGGCATAAGTGTTATTTACCCATTCCATGGATAGAAACCCAGCTAAAAGAAGCAGCCAAGTATTTTAGTCCAATTTTTCATGGTCTTCATGGAAATGAAAGACAGGAACAAAATCCGCTTATTAAAACTGGCCCATCTCCATTCAATTCAAATGGGTCACAGTTCATTTCCTAAGTTCCTAAAAAGATATATTTCTGCTAGCAAGGATTCCAGAACTTATTTAAATGAGCAAGGGTAAGACTTATCTGCACTGATGAATTGTGGATGGACACCTGTTTATATTGTACTTTTAGAATATTTCTCTTTAAAAATATTCATAAATATGTTAAAATTGAAGACTTACAGATTCATCCTCTTCTTGGACTTCAACAGCATTTTCAACATGACTAATCCATTTTAATTCAGTTCTGCATTACTTAGTGAAAGACATCCAATGAGAACATTCAATGACAAAACATAAAATAAGGTAAAAATAAAAAACTCACTCTTCCTCCTCTAAAATCAGCCATATGAGAAATGGATTAATTAATTAAAAAAAAAGAAAAAAACAATCTGTGACACAGTAAAACATTCAAAATAAAATTCCTAAATATATCCAAGCTGAATCAAGATTCTACTCCAGAGGAGTAGAAATACTTCTCTGGGATGGGTTTCAAAATGCTATTATAAATGTCAACCAGGGAGTCTGTACATTTTAATATCTGAACATTTAACACTCTCTCTCCCTTCCTCTCTCTTTACTGTTTTTTATCACTATAAAAATCATTTTAATTATTATTATTTTTTACTCTCCAAAGCTATTAAGTAAGTTCTTTGAGTCTCTTAACACATCACTCTAATAATTATGTTGAAAAACTAATGGCTTATGCTTGCTATCCAACAGACCCCTTGCAACCACTAGCAGCTGTGTGTTCAGGAAGGAACTCCGCTTCCTTACACTGTTTTTTTCTATAGACCCTTCGCAGCTGAATTTCTTGTATAACTTTAGCCTTTCCATAAAACGAGTATTTCCCATTTTGATGTAAGCTATTTGGTCTTTTTCTTCCATAGACAAAATAAATATTCAGAGGACCAATTCAAAGCTCCTATGCTTGAAAACCACACCCTTACAAGCTTCTGAAAACATTCTTGTTCATCACTAAAAGAAACAGGCAATGAGGCAATCCAAAGGTGCAGTGATATTAGGAACTTCAGGAAAATGTGTCTACACTCGAAATGTGAAGGATTAAAGAAGTCATAAACAGGAAGTCCATGTTGCTAAGGAATTGAAGATGATTTCATACATTCATTCTGTATCAGAATTAAAGTGAGACCTCTCAATTTTTTTTTTTTTTTGGTCAAGAAACTCCAGTAAATCAGACCTGCTTACTTCCTTCTCCTTGAGGATTGGATTATTAGATCAGCTCTTCAGTGTTTCTTTTGGTGTCTGTTTTTGCTTCTCAGTGCTATCCTCCAGGTAAAATACTTTTTGGGGAATTTTTTTGATAGAAGAAATTTTTGCTGATGTTTGTTGTTTTTTTTATTATTTTGTATATACAACTAATACTAGTTTTGACATGCCATGGAGGTAGGCAGCCTGCTCTTAAGACGCCAACACATTTCATGTGTTTTCATATGCAAATACCAACAAAACTAAACCAATATATAAAAGAGTGTAATAGCAAGTGCCTTGAATATCCACTGAAGAGGAAAGATTTACTGCTGAATAAATGTGTTGTCTGCCTGCACCTAGTTTCAATTTTCAGCTGTTCTTCAGGCTATTAAATTATCAACAGGTGTTCACTAATGAGAAGAGTCAGCATTGATGCTACACAGTGCAATTCATTCTAACCCTGGGTCACCAACACACATTCAGAGGAAGGTATTGTGTCAACAAAGCTATGGAAAGCAACCTCCAATGTCACTTTCCTTCAAGACACTGCACTATTATGTTTCCTGTCTTGTCTTCTCCCAGAAGTCCCACGTTAATGGCAGCTCAGTGGCTTTGTGCAGGTATTAGCACCTAGCAAATACACTGGTAGAAAGCCATCAGGCAGGGACGGGGGATTTATCTTGGAGTTTATCTTAAAATATTAGAATACATACTTGTAGGCAGACTTCTTTGGAGCATTCAGTAAACATATTAGTATTAACTAAGCTCAAGCTAAGAAATACTACCTCATTTAAAGCAGGAAACTGAAGGTAGGTTTCCATGTCTACAGACAAGTTCCCACGCCATCTACATGCGAACAGGCATTTACATTCCTTTCATATTTAGCACTGAAAACTCTTCTAAATTCCTCACTACAAATAATCTCCAAATGTGGGCACATTTTGTGTAGTCAAAATAGCGTTGGTACACAAACATTAAAGAAAAAGGAACTGTCCAAATGTGCTTGTTACCAACAATATCCAAAATGCCAATCTCTTATGTGAGGATGTAAGAGTTCTCTCAACCAGTGAAATGTAAAAAGACAACTAGACTACAAAACAGACTCCCCCTGATGTTACATACTTGTGCTAGAATTTAGGTACTACTATGGCATCTAATAGTCTTTTCCTGCCTTATGAAATAAAATGATTTTTGAATAGGACACACTTAAAGGAAAAGATAGCATCATCTCATTACAATCATGGTTTAGTTGAAAATTAATTGGTGAAGACATTCCTTCATTATTAAAATCCAACAAATCAACATGAGAAACTAGTCTCAGATGTAACGTGTGTTTGGATATGCATGTAAAGAGAAGTGTATGATGCTTCAAAGAAAAGATCTTAAAGAAAAGCAACTGGGGGTTATGCCAATGCACACAGTACGGAAGAAGTGGTTGTATGAGCTGGATTGGCACAGCTTGTGATGCTGAATTAGATGATTGGTCCATGCAATGGTGTATTTTCCCTCATGGATATTCAGAGGGAAACAAAACTAATGACTAAGTAATTAGCTCTATGAGGGCTGCTCTGAAAGTAATGTCTCCTATTTAATTATGCTGAGCCACAACATCAGAGGCAGATGTTGGTGGTATGGTAGTAGAGGCTGAACCTTCCTGACAGTATTCCATTACATGTTGTCGCCATGTGACACGACAGTAAAGGGGCAGTCGCTTCCTGAACATTTATGGAAACTAACCAGTGGATATGAGCACAGTGAGGTGGTGAGTTCTGCATTTCAGCCATGTTCTGGACAGTCACGCAGATCTTTACAAGCATAGCATGCCGGCTCTTGGTCATCAATGGTAAAAATGCACAACTAATGGTGGTGAATATGTTAAAAAAGTGTTTTGCTGTATCTGAGAATTTGATCTATCAAATAGTGTTACTGTGTTCTTTGTTTCAGTTGTAGTTTCCTTAGAAATAAATGAGAGGCATTACTTTCAGAGTGACATATATATTCCTTCTGAAACACTTTGTTGTTGATTAAGTATATAACTGAACAGTTTCATCATCTATATATTAACTGTAATGCTTATAAGTTCCTTTTTATAACACCTTGTGGCAGTGAATTTCACAATGGAATGATGCATAGTGGAAATATTTTCCCTGAAATCAGCTTTCAATTTGCCATGTTTAGACTTCAATTTCTGCTTGTGAAGAAGAGTCACTTCACTCTACACATTTTTGGTACTGTGGGTACCTTTATCGTGGCATATCTTGCATTTTTATTTTTGAAAATTAACAGCAAAATTTTTTGTCTGTCCTTAAAGAGACATAGCTTTACACTTAGTTAACTCCCAGGGTCAGTTTCTGACAATTTCTGTCTTTGGTATGGACTTTATTGTGGTATCTTTGATAAAGAATCACAACTGATGTAGAATTTTCAGAACAGTCTTCCTTTGTATCTTAAATTCATTTTGCAGCTGTGATTCTCTTGAGTAGGACAAATAGTCAAGCCTTTTTTTTTGGAGGGGGGGGGGGGGGGGGAGATAAGGGAGGATAGGGGGAGGTGTTGAAATAAATTCAAAACATAGCAAACTTACTAGAAATATAAATTATTCCTAGCGCATAAATTACTTTGTCAACATTAAATTTCACCTGCCATTGCAATTCTCATAGTTTACTTATGTCTCCTAGAAACAGTGAAACTATTGATAAGGTCTGATTTAGAGAGAGGAAGGTGAACTCCTCTCTTTTCATGTGACTTTCAATCCCATTTTCAAGTTTTACAAAAGTCCTGATCCTTCATTAAAGTGAGGTGAGTTTTGCATGTTAAACAGTGATTTAGTCTCTTCACTATGTATAAAGATCTTTTCTTGCTTCTTTAAAATTATAGCATTGATTTGGCAATGAATGAATTCTATGTGAAATTCTAAGTAAATATATTAAAATATTTACAAGATGAAACTACTTATAATTGAATTCTCTTATAGTATGCACCATCAGTATGTTTTTCAGCCAGGAAAAATAATGTTAGGCAGCTTGTTCCAATGTTCTATGCATTCAAACGCACTGAAAGCTCTATTGTCAAAATGGGTAAAAATTATATACATATATATATAGTGTAATTTATATACATATATAATATAATATATATATAATGTATTATGTATTATATATATTTATCTAAAATATCATTTTAAAGCAATTATATATTTTAAGTTATGATATCTATTGTACATTAATCATCATTGCATTATTATTGCATAGATTCCTTAAAAGCATTCAGTTTCTATATCCTTCTTGTAGGGCTTTACCACGTCTAAGCTTACTTATCCCAAACCTTATTTCTGAATCTCCTGGATTTATAACGTATAAGTTGGAGATAATTACAATATCTCTGAGATGTTTGTTTAGTCTTTTTCTTAAATTACTTCACTTCTAACCTTGTTGTGACTTTAGAATTTTTGCTAAGTGCTGGCAGAGGCCTCATGCAAAACAGGGTAAGCACCATGGTTGTCGTCAGCACTGCTGTCAGCTGCCTCAGAGCAGCTGTCATACTGTGCATTGCTTCTAAATAGCAAAGGTAGGAACTCCTGAATTAATTTTTTATCCATGAAAGATGCATTTTGTGGCATCAGATCTCTACTCCAGTGGGAATGCTCATGTTTGCAGATTGCTAAACTGCTCATCTAAGTAGCATTGTTACTCTCTGTATGCTTCTAATCAGGTTTTCATTTAATATTTTGCTACATGGGAGTTGCACAATTCAGGATCGGAATGGCTGCAGATATCCATGTGGTCATCAAAGAGCTCTTATTAAAATGGGGCCTATCTGTGAGGCATCCAGATATAAAAGGACTGCTGTGGGTGACAGCACAAAGTAGACAGTTATTTAAAATGTAATTAATGCACAGCATATCACAATGCATGACCCAGCAGGTATACCAGAGGGTCAGTTTATCTAACAGTTTCACCTCTAGCAGACTATATTCAGCAACATTCCACTTTGCCAAATTCCAATACTTTCAGCCAACACTTCCTACATTTTGTCTCAGTCTGATGTTCCTCTCCAAGTGACCCAGAAAAGGCACCTCAATATTGCAGGGCTGAACAAAGCCTTCATGGACAGCCAGCAACATTGGATGTAGAAACCAGAAAGATTTTATTCCAGCATTTCTGATTTGATTGCAGGGAGAAATAAATGGGAGACGTGAAAATAATTTCAATGGCTAAGCACAAAGAGGACTGTAGAAAGATTTAGTGACCTATTAACCTCTTGCAAAGCAACGTATTGCCAAAAGAATATTTTTTTAATTTGTTTTAAAAAATTCAGAGCTTCTAATCTAGTCGTATGAGCCAGAAGGTTGTTTTAGCAGAGAGCTGTTGCCATGTTCTACTTGCCGGACTGCACTGCCTGTTGGTAAAATGAATCCTGGGGAGTTCTGACATTTCTAAACTAATGCTTTGCATTTCAATCTTTATTGTGTTCGTATTTCTTCTAAAAGTCAGAATAATGCTCATTATGCTGAATTTTAAGAATGACGTGACACAGTTTTACATTTGTGGTTTAGAGCGTGTTTGTGTCTCTGAGCACACTGTCCAGTGACGAGCTGCAGGGCCAGGCTCAGTATCACAGTTCACATTTCTCTCATTGGGCTCCTCATTAAATTCTACCCAGACAGTCCCCTACCCAGTAACTCTTACTGTAGCTCCCTTCTAATTGGTGCAATTTCTCTTTCTCTCCCACAGAACTGCCTGAGGCCCAGGATAAGCAAAATCTGTTCCTTGCCTGGTGACAGAGCAAAAGGCTAAAGTCCTAAATGCAAGAATTTCTGATTGATGATGGAAATGTATACCACATACCAGCCCACTGTCTATGATTTAGGTCCTTTCAGTACCAAAGATGGCACTTTTTGGTATGCTCAGACCATTACCTATTAGCAAGAGAAAGCACTGGAAATGTCAAAAACGTATTTGGTGCATGTTTTTCTCTGCCTGCAGTAAAAGTATCTGAATTCATTGTATTGAATTGGAAGGTACTTGCTGGTGAGATACAAGAGCACATAATAACCATTATTTCTTGAAATTCTCTAAAATAGACAAAACGTAGGCAGATAGCGTATAAACATACCATAATCAGGAATGTGAAGAATAAAGAATTTGTGCACGTGTGTTTGGAATGTTACTGGCACTTTGCTCATATCTGCCTCTTAAGAATAACAAATGAATTTCCGTTTTTGAATCATACTCCTTAATTGCGTATTTTCTCAGTGTGTTTATATATATGTATGTATTTATGCATCTGTATGTCTCCCTACGTAGGTAACTTCATAAATAACTAGAAAAACATTGTGGTGGCTTTATACAGCATGCATTAACATACATAGCAGTAACATCATGGCTATTTGAGAAAAATGAAGTAACTGCAAGCAATAAAAAGATTTTTCTTGAAAAAAAATTCTGCCTTATTTTCTTTCAGTGATTATACAGCAAGTGTTGGACAAGTCGCCTAGTTTTCAAGTGAGTGTTGAGTGGTCCAGTTGGTATAGGTCAGTCTGCTGTGTGGTAGAAAAAGAGAGGAGTCCTCTCTGGTTTTGGTGGTGGGGTTTTGTTTACTGCTGGAGAGAAAAATCAGAGGTTGAAAAGGAGGGTTTGATTTTATTTTTTGTTTTTTATCTTTTCTGATAAGTTAGCACTGTGCAAAGTACTTACCCTGGGTGATGTGTTCTAGCTGTCTGCATTTAACAGAGCTACCCTAATAAATATGCAATGACAAGGTCACTACTCTTTTCCTTTTGTGTACCAGACTAGAACAACTGTTGCTTGGTCAAGAAAGGCAGCAAGTTTTTGATAATAATATATTCACATAAAACTACATGATTACCATTTCACTTAGTATAAAAGCACGTGTGCAGTAGACACTTTGCACTCACTTCTACCCTTCCATTTCATCGTTCATTCACTCTTTCACCTTGTCATCTTTATCACTCCTTGTTTTTCAGCTCTTCAGTGAAAACTATGATCTGTTCTGTTTTACCAGAAGTTTCTGGTTAGTTACTCTTGGACTTTCCTATGAAACAGGAATATGGAAATGGAAAGAAACCTAACACCTAGCTGAAGCGTTAAGCTCTGGTGGGCTGGTGCAAGGCTGCCACCCTTTCCCTGGACACAAATCAAAGGTCAGACAACAGCATTAACACATTCTGTCTGTCAAGTTTTGAGAGAAATAAAAAAGAGCATACATTCAAACTCATTTCCACTTAAGCTCCATAGTACATCAATCTAACTTCAAGAAGTCCTGCATTCTTTCACTCTCAATCACTTTAACTGAATACTGTATGTATACTGTATCAGGTATTGTTTCCAAAGCTGATGGTAAGATATATGTTCAACAAAGGAAAAAGTCAAACGCTTCTCCATTTCACTAATATTTTCAAATACAATGAAGTATCATTAGAATCGCAGAATCATTAATGTTGGAAAAGACCACTAAGATCATCTAGTCCAACCACCAACCCATCCCCACCATGTCCACTAACCATGTCCCTCAGTGCCACATCTCCAGGGCTCTTGAACACCTCCAGGGATGGTGACTCCACCACCTCCCTGGGCAACCTCCATACCTCACCACTCTTTCTGAGAATACTTTTTTTTTCTAGCATGCAATCCGAACCTCCCCTGGTGCAACTTAAAGCCATTATCTCTTGTTCTATTAATATTAGCTGGGAAAAGATATCAATTTCCATCTTGGTATAATCTCTTTTCAGGAGTTGTAGAATTCTAGCAGTCCTTAGAACTGTCTTGATAAATTAACATGTATTTTTTAGAAAGTAGAAGGTATTTGAGAAAGACTTACCGTGACATTTTCCTTTTACACTTAAATTAATTGACAGTTTTTCTTCTTGACCATATTTCAGTTTTCAGGGATCTTGTGTTTTGTTTTAGTAATGCACTGGAAGTGTAATGTTACCAGATCTGGAAAAGCAAAAAGAGAACAGAGTTTCAGTTTAGGCATTCACCTTTCTGGTTAGAAACACTTCTTTTAAATCTTTCATGTGAAATAAGAAGAGCATATCAAAATAAATTTCAAATTTTTGCAATGCTCAGCCTACAGGTAAATTATGAAAATCCCTACAGTACGTAGCTCCTGAGATGAATAATATTGTTGAGAACGTCAGATAAAAATTACATTTTAGACATATCTGCAAACTAGAATAATTCAAAAAGGCAATATTAGGAGGCATGCTTATTGCGGGAGTTGTAAAAAGGTGCAGTAAGCCCACTGTGACAGTTCCCTCCTGACAGCACTTGGGAAAGCTGCATTCATTCTTAACTTGAGAGCAACAGAGTTGATGTGTATCTATGAAAAATTTGCTTATCTTTTCAGAAAAAAACTGTGCATACAGGAGCCTAAAAGAGGTTAAAGGATTTAGGTACCTATGTAGCTGGGAGCCCTCTCCAATATGATTATTCGAGCTTTTACTGGCCATTGGTATTCAAGACCTGGCTCTCTGCACAGTTGATGAAGAGATGTAGTTTTAATTTCTAAGTTTAGATCCTGTAATGGGACTGACTGTATCCTGTAGGCTATTCTGGAAGTCCTGGTCAGCATGTCTCTGCACCTCCTGATGCTCTAATATCTTTAGGTTTTCTGAATCAATCGGTAACAGATGTAGCATAACATCCTCAAAACTGCTGAATGTTTCTTTTTTAACTGAATATATTTGTACTCTTTTGGTTACTGATAGGAGAAGGTAGTTGTGCTTGGTATTAAGGACACAGTACTACAGGTGTGGCCTCACCAGTATTGAGGGCAAAAATCATGCACTAGAGGAGAAGGTAAGTATATAATCTTGGCTTTTTAATGCCAATTTCAACCTGCCCCAAATAAATAAAGTTTTTTAAAAATATCCTTGCCTTTGCCCTTGGTTACTAACACAGCCTTGAGTAATGACATCTAGATGCCAATCCTAAACACTTTTTTAAGAGTTTCTTTCTTTCTTTATGCTTCTATTCCCTCATTCTGACTCTGGTCTTTTGTTACTTCTGTGGAATCTGGTTTCCCACCATTTTTTTCTCACTTTCTTAAGTATTATTATGGGTGACTGTGGTATATTTGTTTATTTTTCCTTTCAAAATCGACACTGTCGGCTTTGCTCTTCTATAGCTCCCATTCTGTTCTAACCTGTGCTTAACTGTGTTTCTTACTATAGTTCTGGTTGTATTGCCTCTGGAGTTTGTAGAATATAATCCAGGGCTCCTATCTGAGCTTCCCAGAGAGCATCAGTGGACATTCAGCTGAAACAAGATCCAATCTTCCTTTAGATTTCCATTTAGCTTTTTAAAGAATTCAAATATACCATACAATTTCACCACCAACCTCTTCACTGATTCCACGTTCTCCTGATGAATAGCTAGGCCTATGCAGAGTGAAACAACTGTCTGGAAGTACCAGAGATTAATTTTACAAGGAAAAAAAAAGCACCTGTTGTACTATTTCTGCTTTCTCTCATTCCCACTAAAGGTCCTTCTGCCACTGCATCTGCAACCTCTGCTTCTGTTTAGCCAAAGATAGCAGCCTATCCTGTTCTCTGAAGAGTTTCTCTCATTTAACTGGAATTTGTAGAGCAGACTCACAAAGGCCACAAACCCACTACATACCTTCCTTTCTATCTCTGTGTTACTTTGATAGAGTACTGTCAGATGGTAAGAGCCAGATCCATGGCATACAGCCTTCTAATTATTCTTCCACATATTTTTATTTTCATTTACTTTCTACTTTGCCTATTACATATACCTGTTGCTTGCTATAATCCTAGGGTGTCTGATGTTGTGTTTTGTCTGCGCTGTATAGGGCCCCAAGAGAAGGATCTCTATTACTTGGACCCAGTGAATTCTGCTGTCATATTCAATAAATACTTAAGTGTTTCAATATTTTGCATAGCTCCAAGTGAATATTTCAATATTCAGTATCAGATTCTGTATGACATGTATGTCAATAAAACTATTTTCCTTTCATTTTCTGTCTTATTAAACTATCTCTATCTCAGCCCGTGAGTTTTACTGTCTCTCCCTGATCCCACTGTGCAAGTTGTGAGCAAATGGCCCTGTTGTGCTTAGCTGCCTGCTGGGTTAAACCACAACATCATAGCAATCCAAGCAAAGCCAAATGATGTTGGGAAAAATGTGCATCTAATCAGGACTGAACACTTACACATACCTTATTGAAAAGAAGCATTTCTGAGCGAAGAACAGCCCTCCACTGTTAGTACAGGAAGTGAAGGAAGGGAAAAAGAGAAGAAATAAGAACTTCCTTTTATTTACCCTGTTCTTTTGTTGTCTTTGTTTGGTTGTTTGCTTTTGTGTGTTTTGTTTTTTTTTTCTTCCTAAAGTTTATAACATTTCATTTAATTCTTCTCATTTTCATTTTTTCCAAACATTTTAATTTTTTTGTTCTCACATTTATTCATCTCAGGCTGAGATTCTTAGTATTTACAGTTTCTTTTCAATGGGTACACTTGATAGAACAATATTATTCAAAATAATCAGGATGGACAGGATTTGCTCTAGCACTTTTCAAAGGACTCTTTCTCAGAGTTACAGAAAAAGAAATATTTTGGCTGATTGTTTTCAGTAATCTCTGCTTACTTTGCAGTCTTTGATATTCAGGAATTATCCCAAATACTGTCCACTGCTCTAAGGGGCTGTATGAATATGAAGCATCTCCTGCACAATGCAGTGTTGCTTTAAGGGGAAGAATTGCTACTTGGCACGTTGATGGGTTTTATGCTGGAATGGTGGGGTTCAGTACTTAGATGGGTTTCTGTAGACTATTAATAAAAATAGGAACTGGGAAATACCATTGGGTCCTACTCCAAAACAAATACTTCTACAGAAGGAAGTAATATGGGGTTTGATTGTATCTGCATGGAACGTATGAGACTGCAAAGAAAATAGCAGTAGATTTAGTAATTGAGATTTTTTTTTCCCCACTTCTCTTTTGCCTTAGCCCTTTAGGTAGTGGCTCTGTAGCAGACTTGTTGTTGTTCCAGATCTTGTACATACTAATGCTGCTAACATGCTTTGACATGTAATGAACATGTTTCTTATCATGTGTGTCAAGGGTGAATTAGCTGTTAGATACCCCTTTAATTTTTGTTCTGATCAGCTCAGATCATAGCCTACAATATCATCAGACCTTCAGCTGTGCCTTTTGTCTTTGTGTGAATTCTTACCCTGCACCTATGAAATTGGTCATTTTTTCTTCACCTAAACTGAATTGGATAAGAGCTGTAGGTGAACACGACCTCCAAAAATCAGGACTCACCACTAGCTTTCCAAAAGGATTCACTGATGGACATTTCTGAAGTATTAGAAGAAATGAATATGCAACAGGTTTTTTCAGATTAATTTCAGATTCATAAAAATCAGCAACCACAGTGGTTGCTGTGACTGCTAAGTATTTTTGAAAATCTACTTTTCACATGGGTTTTTTGGATGCATTACATTAAAATTTTTCTCCTATAGACAGTTACACACTTGTTTTGCTGTTGCTCACAAGCCAGGAAAACTGTACTGTGGACCCTTTCCAAACAATATAATTACTTCTGACATTCATAATTCAACTTCCAATCTGGTTTACTAATTCTATTTTCCTGTAATGCAGAAAGAATACCTTTATTCCCTTGGGAGACTCTTCAACTGAGATATGTTAGAAAATTTATCATATAACAATAATGACTATTTACAGAATATAAAGTACTCACAAGCATTAACCAAACCTAGTACCGTCTCAATAGCAAAAACATGAAAGATTTTTAACTTGCAGACATACACTGGGCCACTCTTATTTTTTAAAAAAAGGTTGGGATATTTTGTTTCTTTCTTTGAGGAATTGTTTGCTTTCTCTCTACTTTATAAAACATTCTCAAATAGGTGGAATTGCACATAAAATATTAATTCAGGCAGTGATTATATCATACAGGCTGTGTAGTCACGTGCATTCTTGTTTGAACTTTTCAACAGGTAAACAGCAGCTATTATTGCATGGCAAGAGGTGGTAGAGAGAGGAAATAATAATTAATGACAATTACAATAGCAGCTCTCTTGGGATTTTTAGTATCATGACCAAAGGCTAGAAGGAGCTGCTTTTAAGAGAAGACCTGTGGACAGAATCCTTAACCAGATGATCACTGACTCAAAACAAGTCAAGATTTTATTCCAAACAGGTAGATTTCAGTCACTTCTAAAGTACAAAGTATTTTAGATTGTCAATAATGAAATACTTACAAGTCATTTTAGACCCCTTCCCAAGGGCAAAGATGCCTTCCCATTTAGATAACTCATGTCAGTCTTTCTTGGCCAAATGCACCAAGCATGAAAAACTGAACATTTGGCTTTAAAACAGAGCTTTGAACCACAGGCATTTAAATATCACACCTGCAGGGTAATTCAGTCAGCTTTTGAGGTTTTTTTCTTTTTTTTTTTTTTAGAGATTTTCACAGCACGTGCATCTTTCTGAAATTTGCTCTTCACAGGAAATAAAAAACCAGCCTACAGGGTTCTGTTGGTCAACACAGAGAGAAGAGAGAAGCTCAACAATGGGTAGCTGATAGGGAGATAGGGAAATAGGAAGGGACCTTGAAAGAGAAACAAGAACAGTTTCTCATAGTGCTTCCTGCCACTTAAGTTTTCCATCTTTGCTCCCTGGTATCTGAAGTGGATGCGTGGGCAGCTGGGACAAAGCAGACGGTGGGGTCAATAGATGATTATGGTGCAGATCTTGTTGCGTTCTGTTCCCACCCTGTGTGATAGCTGAATGCCAAGTGTGCATGTTAACATTACTGAGTCAATTATCTCTTGGCAGTATGATAGCATGAGTTTCCAACCTCATGCTGGACTGGGTGGGTTTGCCACAGTCACAGTTTGTATCAGACAAAAGGAAATTCAAACATAATGGAAAATCAAGTGTATACAAAAACAAATCTCAGCAGTGTGAAGAATAGGACTGGGCCTCTCTAGAATTAACCATGGCTGTGGAAATTTGTGCATCACTGTGCTTTATTCATGTCAAACATGAACCAACAGAAATACATTAGTTACACCTAAGGAGTTCCTTTCCCTTGACAAAGCTAGGAAATTGAATACTCAGACTGCCCCTTTTCCTCCCTGTGCTTTTATGTACTCTAGAGTCATGAGATAAGTTATCACACTCATGGAAAATTGAGAGATTGGAGAATCGTAGAATAATAAGGTCATAGAGTATCCTGAGTTGGAAGGAGCCCATAAAGATCATTAAGGACTACTCCTCGCTCCACACAGGACCGCTCAAAATCCAAACCCTGTGCCTGAGAGCACTGTCCAAATGGTCCCTGAACTTCAGCAGCTTGAGGCTGTGCCCACCACCCTCTGGTAAAGAACCTTTTCCAAACACCCAATCTGACCTGCCCCGATGCAGAGATCAGCATTGCCACTCTGGTCCCCTCATGACAAACTGTAGGTCACCACAAGGCCTCCCTTCAAACTCCTCTGTTCTGAACTGAACAAATCAAGGAGCCTCAGCTGCTACTCATACATTTTATCCTTCAGACCATTCACCATAGTTGTCACTTTCCTAAATGCCCTTTAGAGAAGGCCATTATGTTGAAATGCAGGTGCAGCACAGACATATCTTTTGAGTTCTTGGCAAAGAAGACTTTCTCATCTTCTGAAAAGAATGCAGTACTGTGTCTATACTTCTGTGAATGCTCCCTGGAGAGAGAGAGAAAGCTATGCTTAAATTTTTTTTAAATTACCTGACCTTAGCACAGCCCCATCCTAAAAGAGAAAGGAATCCAAGGAGTAAAATCCTCCCTTTCCAGCAGCATGTTAGTTTGGCAACAATTTTGGAAGCCTGCTTTAAGCATGGAGAACCTTCTAGTTGCAAGAGCTTCCCACCAGATTTTATGGATTTCAATCCAAAGCTAACAGCTTTTGAAGAGCCTCCTCCTACACTCTCTTCTCCTTTGGCAGCCTCTACAGCAGTCATATGGAGCAAGGGATGGTATTTCAAAATGTTGTGGCTGGCTTGTACAACCCTATTGACCACATTTTGAATGAATGTTGCTACAGTATTTCATATGGCTGTTGTCTGGGGGCCTTTTAAGAATTTAGAATCATAAAGATTTTGCCTTAGGCTAGCAGCTGAACTTAGAAGAATGAGATCCTTAAACGATTTAACAGAAGATTCTTTTGGCAGGTCAATACAGACTTTTGCTTGATCTGCAGATCTGGTAAGAGAAGACAACAAAACAGGATGATGCCTGAGGATAAAGAATAATATGGAAACAATTATATATGTCATTCTCTACATTACAAGTTCACTCTTACTGCAAAAGATATGTTCAGTAGTGTGTACTTGATCTCAAAAAGGATAATGAAGAATTAATTGAGGTTCAACAAGAATGAATAGGGGCATGGAAAAATGCTTGTAAAAAGGGAGGCTGAATTAATTGAAGCTTAGAGATTAAGTGTGTGACTGCTTCAGTTCAAAGTAATGCTGGAACTGCCATTGATCTTAATAGAACGACATCAATGAGCAAACCGATTGAAGGTGACACAATAAAAAGGTGCAAAATAAAGATTGTGATAGTGAATCTGCAACTGCTTTAGAAGCAAGAACTAGGAACACTAAATAGCAGCAAGTAAGTTTAAGCCTTCTGATGAAATCAATGAATCACAGATTACATCACCTACAAGATTCATTAAGTCCAACTCCTGGCTCCACACAGGACCATCCAAAAAAAAATATCAAACCCCATGTCTGAGTGCATTGTCCAAATTCTCCTTAACTATGGAAGCTTGGAGCTGTGCCCACTGCCTTAAGCATCTTATTCCATAGCCACATCCTCTGGTGAAGAACTTCTTCCTAAAATCCAATCTGACCCTCCCCTGTCAGAGCTCCATGCCATCCCCCAGGGACCTCTCACTGTTACCAGAAAACAGAGATGATCACTGCTCCTCTGTATCCTGTGAGGAGCTGTAGGCTGCCATGAAGTCTCCCTTCAGTATGCTCTTCTCTATTCTGAAGAGAACAGGGGACCTCAGTCACTCCTCATATGTCTTGCCTTCAAGAGCACTTCACTGTTTTCAAAGCCATCCTTCGGATGCTAACAGCTTCACACCCATCTTACATTGTGGCACTCAAAACTGCTCACAGTGCTTGAGATAAGGCTGTGCAGAGCAGGACAGGAGAATAATCTCCCTCACCCAACTGGCAGTGCTGGACCTGATGCACCCCAGGGTACTGTTGACAGTTCTGGCTGCCAAGACATGCTGCCAATTCATATTCATCTTACTGTCAGGTAGCCAGAACCCCCAAATCCTTTTCTACAGAGCCTCTCTCTCTAGCCTCTTGTTCCCTAGTCTGCACATATAGTCTGGATTGCCCCATTCCAGGTGCAGAGTCCAGCACTTGCTGTTGTTAAAACTCCTGTGGTTGGTGATTGCCCAGATGTCTAGTTTGTCAAGATTTCTGCAAGGCCTCTCAAGCCACAGCAACTTCCAAATGTTTCTGCTCACCAGGTACCATTAGGTTTATGCTTCTCACTATCATCAGAAGCTTGAGGACCATCAACATTACTAGCAATTAGAAAAAGATTAGCTATTTTATCAAGAAAGTGAAGACATTGTGTTACAATGGTGTAAGGTAAATAAGTATACAGATGCTATACAGTATACAGAGAAGTTAGGCTGATAAGATTACTGTGCTAGAAAAGATAATCGGATATAAACGAAAGGTGCTCACCAATGTTGTATGCTCACAAAAACTCCACAAAGAGCAATCTCCAGGAATAGATCCTTCCTCAGTGGCAGTCTATCCTTAAATGGGGTCTAGGAGAGGTGGAGCCTGGCTCCACCCCTTTTAGTCACACAGGTGAATTGCCTTCACCTGTGCTCCCACAACTGACTCAGTGCTTGCCTCATGTGGGCAATCAGAGGTCCAGGCTGTGATTCAACAGTTCCCATACAAATGGCATTTCTAAAAAAGCATCAAATGGTAAAGGCCTTGGGACTCTTTCAAACAGTCAGACCTTGATGAATTTAGCATCTTCTATGTAACACCCATTTATAGGTTTTGAACTGAAACTGCTGTTCTGTGTTTTTGTATGCATGAAGCTTTGTTGATTCAGTAAGGCAGGAAACAAAATCCTACTCATGGTAAAAGGGCTGTCTTCAGAAGGCTGGATTGGGTGTTCTAGATCTGCCAGTCAACTCTTGTGTTTTTACAGCCTGGCAGAGGGAAGCTCTCCCAGGGTCTGATTCTTCTTAAATTATTGCCATTAAATTGAGGAAAATGCACAGGTGCATTTGTTTATTTCAAGCGTAGCTTAAATAATTCCTCAAGATGTTTTATCTATTCAGTAAGGAAGGAAAGGAAGTCCTTGAACCATAGATTGTTGTTTAGTCACAGCAATGAAGCGGTGTTTGTTCTCATTACTTTCCTTATTTTTATGGTTTCCTTCACCTCCTCGTTCCTTGCCCCCTCCCCACAGCCACATTCAAATATTGCTTTTAAATGTTATTTGCTTCCCCGCTCCCTTCTGTAACTCTGTCTTCATAGGGTTAATTGTTGTCATTCCTTTTTGAATAGTGATACAGTAACATTCTCAAAAAGAGCCCTGTTAAAGCCAAAGGACACAGGCTCCCATTTGTGTTTTGAATTGCACATGTGCATAGAATCACCACCAGCAGTAACAGAACCAACCCATGCCTGCACCTTTCAGACACTGGTAAGCCATTCTTTGATGTCACCTTTCCAGACTTCTGCTCTTGCCATTACACTAGGACTCTACTGCCTATGGCCATGGTTGGAGACAAACATCTATCTCTTCTTCAGTGATCCCAAGAAAACGTACATTGGTGGGTACGTTTTAGTGAGCTGATTTTAGAAGCATTTTTCTCCTTTTTGGCTTCTCTCCTTATTCTGTTCCTCTATATAGCAACCTTTTTTTTTTTTTTTTTTCTTCTCCTTGTCACTAATTTCACAGATGTGCTTGTTAATCATAACATTTTCAAGTAGTTGTTTGCTTTATTATTGCCTTTAAAGGGTAGACTACGAAAAAGGAGATGGAAAAAAAAAATGGCCTCAGTCAAAACCAGAGGAGAGGAACAAATAGGGGAGAAGGCAATCTTTTAAAAAGACATTATCCAGAGGAAAAGGAACTGTAAGGAATAAAAAGTATGACTCTTTATCTGTATAATGTTGCAATGTTGTAAAGTAAACCTGGGGTTTCTTTACAGGGCCTTCCACTCAAATATTGCCTAACATAGTGCAAGTGCATGATTTAAGTTGGAAACCAGCTGCTTTGATTAGCGTGTCAGATAAAGAAACTTCCCAAAGTACCTTCCAAAAAAACTTTTTAGATAAATCTGTGTTTCAGTACATCATGCAGCTATTGCAGAAGCATTAGAGCAGTATAGTTGCTACTTGGCCAAGAGGTCAAGGATTATTTATTTATAGTATATTGTCTTTACATTTCTCCCAGTTTAACACATTTTGGATTCTCTTCAATTTAACTTTATAATGAATTTTGTGAGACTTCCCAGGAATTGCAACAGCATAATACTACTGCTGCAGATGTGAATGAGCTCCAGTTTAACACAGATTTTCCCTTACCTTCTTTTCAGCATTTCAGAAGAATAAATTCTATCAATATGTTTAATGAACCCAGAATCAGTATCAAATTTGCGAAGTTACAAGCACTCAGCATACTTCACCAAGAACTATATAGAAAATTCAGCAGCACTGAAAATTTGATGAAAATTCAATGAAAATTCAGTACTGTTCCTGTACTGAAGATCTATTGACCTGACAGATAAAAAAGAAAGATACCCGAGTCATTTATGCTTTTTTTTTCCCCACTAAAAGAAAATTTTCTTCTGTCCCCATGATAGGTAGCGTGATGCCTTTGATTTATTGTAGCAGGGCCTTATGTTTGTGGCTGCTACTTGTAAGCAGAAACAGTGTTTTGTTTAAAAAAAAAAAAAAACAGAAAAGTAAAAAATGAAAACAATGCTCTGTGCTAGAATCAGGTGACTGATTTGATTCCAGTTTTGTTTTACTTGTCAGATTGCATGATGTAACCACAGGCTGAATGCAGGAGATGTATGACTAGCTTTGGCTGACACAGAAGCTGACCACGCAAGGGGAATTTTATAACTTACTACTAGAAGTGAAGTGAATTTTCAGAAACATTGCCTAAATTTTTATTTTTTTGTTTATAGAATCCATCTCTTATCTGCAAGTCAGTTCTGTGAACACACTCATTTCATTATCCACCTACTCTAATTTTGACAGAAGCATCCACAAAGATGCCCACTCTGCTTTGTTGTTAGATGTTGTTAAAAACAACATGTCTTCTAACACTGAATTCAAATGTTAGTAAAGAACTGTGCTTAAAATGAACAAAACTACCTATCTCCCTTTATGTATGTAAAACATGCCTGATAATTCTATTGCATTACTTCCAGTTTGGGGCATACAGGCAATAATGCCTCATGATTTTACCATTTATAGCTTTAACTTTGCCTACATTAAGCAGCTGCAGTCTTTTCCCTGGCAATGATCTATTGAGCATCTCTCACTTTGTTGATGGTTTTCTGGTTGTTTTTGAACCCCTACGGCAGGATGTGCCCTGTTATTTTTCACCTGATGTAGTCTGCTTTAGTTGCAGTTAATGGAATGAAGTGTAGGGCTTTTCTGCCACCATTAGGGTGGGAGGCGTACTGCAGCAGATCAGAAACAATGATGGAGGGGCCCTTGAACAGACAGTAAAATAAAGATTAAAACAGCACTTTCTTATTTGAGAAGGGGTTTCAGGTTTATGTAGCCAAAACAAAAGAGGTTAGAGCCTGTTATTCTTGTTTTGCAGTTCATCATTGTGGTTGAAATAGCAATATGAACAGTGAGTGATAATATACACATAGGTCACTCCAAAAGTAATGCCTCCTATTTACTTTTCATAGAGACTACAATGGAAACAAAAAAGCACAGGAATACTGTTTGATAGAGCAAATTCTCAGCTACAAAACACTGTTTTTTGACCATCACCATCATTAACAATACATTTCACTAGCAATGAAAAAGAAGCTGCATTTCACACTCATAACAATGTGCACTAGCAAAGGTGACCCACTGTCATTACCACTGCTGAAACACATCACCCACTGCCTCACTATGCTCACACCCACGGGTGAGTTTCCAGAAACATTCAGCAAACATCACTGAATGTCAGTAAGTCTCTTTTTTTTTTTTTACATGTCAGACACCATGCTGTAAGACTACCCCTCTGCCACCATCTGTTGCGTGGCAACAACATGTAATGGAATATTGGTGGGCAGGTTCAACTTCTGCTGCCATACTACCAACATCTACCTCTGACATTGTGAGCCAGCATCATAAAATCGGTCAACATTGCTCTCAGCCCTCTGAGCTTGTGGTTCATCCTGACACATTAATAAAGCTTCCTGCAAATTGGGCAACTGTCTGAATGGAGTCCAAGACAATCAGAGACTCCTTGGCTTGTTAACCAAAAACCGTGAGCTAGCAAAACCAGGAGAAGTATTTTCAGGGTCTTGCCTTCATCAAAAACCTAACTGTCCAGCATCCCACTTGCTCAACAGAGACAAACAATGTTACTTTTACACCTGTGTCAAAGTAAAGTCTGACATTCTTATTCAGGTTCATAATATAAAATGCAATCACAAGAGGAAATAAATGTTTTCAGTGACATACCTTTAGTAAATGTGGAAGAGTATGAGGAAATTATTGATATAAGACATTACATTTTATAGAATTATGGAAAATGGTTATATGGAAGAATATTTTTTCTTGTTCTCTCACAGACCTGTTCTTCACATTTCTTTTGGAAGGAGTCCACAGATATAATTACAGATAGAAAGAAGCATCTAGTATTGTAGGCTAAGAGCTGGGGAGTTAAGAGGACCTGTTCTTACACGAACCTGTAAGAAAATGTTGCATGACCTATATCAAAACCTATGGTATTACTATTGATAAGATTTCAGTTACGGAAGATTGATGTATTTTCTTGAAAGGAGACATTGCTGTACACCTGTTCACAATAATTAAAGACTTGAACTAACTCTTCAGAACTACTTTGAGTCTCCAGGAAAATGTGATTCCTTCAGAAGAGCACAGCAGTTTCCAGTAGCACACGGTTTTCATGGAGATAACAGATTTTAAGATTAGTACAGCAGCATGAACACTCCATGCCCCCTTCCCTCCCCTCAGTGTTCTGTAAGTGTGAAACTGTCTCTGAAAAAGATGATCTAAAGTTCCACCAAGGAGAGTGTTCCATATCCTTTGTTGATCTTTGGATGAGGACAGAAAGATTACCAAGTTGTTTGAAATCCTGATAATAAGCAACATCTGCTGCCACAGAAAGTGGGAATGCAGGCTGGCAAGGCTGGTAGGAGAATAATACCTTTTGACACTTTGCTAGATTGAATACTTTTCACAGTAAGTCCTTTTCTGGGGGGAGAGGAGGAAAGGGGAGATATTTAAAAAAGATTATTTGCCTTTTCTTTTTTACAGGATCTTATCAGCCACAGCTAGAAATGCCACATTACTGGAAGAGACTTTTGTTAATTTGTGCTCTATTTGCTTTTGTTGCGATGAGGAGTTTTTTCTGTTTTTTTCTTCCCTCAGGTTCACTACAAACGTTTTCACAGAGATCAGTATAGATTATCTCAAGACTCAGGAATGTGCAGTCAATAAAATATGAAGCAATTAAGCATTGTCTCCTCAAAACTTTAAAGAAAACAGGACTAGGATGAATCCTTCCTATTTCTGATAGTATCAGGAAAACACACCTTTACCTTAGTATCAAATACCTATTTAGCCCCTGTATCTTGTATTTTCCGGGAATGGTGAGAAATGTTAAGGGAAAAAGAATTGAGATACGAGTTTAAGTGATAGGTTGAAGTCATATGTCACTCATATCCCTCCCACTGCTAGTCCTGAGAAGGACCTGTAGATCTGCTTTCCTGCATGTAAGAAATACAATCAGGCTGGAAACCTAGATTTCAGTTCTAACACTTACCAGTTCTTGGCAAGTCACTCCACATGGCTCTGTTTTGGCTTACCCATCTGTTCAATGGCAATGATGCCTATGAAAAAACATCTTGGGAGCTTTTAGTAAAATGAAAAAGACTAAGGGTCGTCATGACTATGAGCGGGGAGTGAAGATAGAATTGAAGCACTGTGACAGAGGTTATTGAAGGTGCATGTTACAGTCATGAGGACCTGGCAATTAACTGACCAGTTGTGTTCTCATTTTCCATTTTCTCCGATGTTTAAACAGGATTTTTTTGAAGTCACAAGTATTTTTTATACACATAGCATTTTTGGAAGGGAAAGTAGGGGAGTTTAAAGTCTTTGTTTCATTAAGAAACTCTTTTCCTCTGGAAAGACATTTTTAATAGACATTTTGCTCTTGCTTTACCCACTGGATAGGTAGTAAAACAGAAAGAAGCTGTTTTTAACTGGAAATGTTAAAAGAAAGGTGAAGCATATAGTGACCTTAGCATAATTACTTCCTCAGAAAATAATAATAAGCTAATGCATATAGTTTCTGTTTTAAGTTTCCTTTCTTTCAGATACATATATGCTGCTGTGAAAGCTATATAGTTATGGAAGTTATAGAAAGTGCTTTCAGAAGAGGGGAGGGTACAGGGCAGTTGGGAGTGAGGTTGTATAACTTTTCTCGTAAGAAATCTATCCCAGTGCCTTTCTGTGTTGCAGCTATTTTAAAAAATGCTCAGTGTGTGCATGAATGTCAGGACTGGAAAAATGCACCAAAATATTTCTCCTCACAACTAAATTAAAATTTTAAAAAAGTGGTTTATAATTGAAGGAGAAACTCCTCCACTCCTCACGCAAGTCCAAGAAGATAGAGATAGATACTTCAAAATAGAAAATCAGTACAGTTTGTGATTCACAGGAAATCATCCAATCAAAAATTCATTTACTTTACCTCAAGTGAGCTAGATGACTCTCTTTATAGATTCCTATCCATTTGCACTAGCCATCTAGCAGCACATTTGAATCAACTCTAAGGTCAGCCTGCCACAGATTCAAGTTTTACAAAACAGTCCAGAGCAAAGAAGTAAATGGAAAAAACTTCCATAAACTGCAAAACTTGGGGAAGCTGGGATACAATCAGAAACAAATAGAAAAAGGGAATGTTTTTCCATTTTATGCCCTCCTGAGTTAGTACAGTTGAGAGCAAATATTCTGAAATGATCAGAGGAAAAGCAACTAGCACTGTTTTTCTCCCTGCAGTAACTGCGGAGTCTATCCTCAAGCACGCATGCTCAGTTTAGGTTGAATGTAATGAATAATGTAATTTTATGTTATTTTGATACTGTAATTACTCACTGCTTGTAGTGACTTGTGTAGCTTTCCATTCTTTTAGGTCTAATGGGAGATTGCCTGGTAAACTATATAGATCATTCTCACTAGACCACAGTAATGGTGTCATTCATAAATTGCAGTAATCTATCCAAACCATATTCTATAACCCATGCTTATCCTCAAGGTACTACTGGCTGAACTATGTACATTGAAGAACAGCATGATGGCATTGCTTAGCCAGCCTGAATAATAAATTCCTAAGGGCCAGATTCAATATTATAGAAACTCCAGGTGGGTAATGGCATTGCACCAGGGTGAAATTCTTCCCACTCATCTAGATGCATCTGACAATCTACATTATGGATGCAGGCAGTTAGAGTTTTTGTTGACTAACAAAGAGAAGGGCATTAGAGCTGTGTTATCATTCTAGTATTTGAGGTATTCAGAAAACAAAAACTGCTTCCAGGGAAAACTGCATCATAAAATGTAATCCAAACCTGCATAAGAAGCACACACATATTCACTAGAAAAAAAATTTGAAAGAATCAAGATGTCATTTTTCAAATTACTGCTCTTTCACTGCCTAACAAGCAATAAAAATCCAAGAGCAAATTACAGAAGGCTAAATCTTGATTTTTCCAAGTCTTACATGCACCTTGTTCTCTCTTCTGATGGAAACTACAAACCAGGAAGATAGAGCATGCATGCATCAACTTTCCATCAGTCAGTCTGCAGAAAAGCAAATCAAGCTTCAGGCTAGCAACCTTCCAGTTTCCATTTATCCTCTGAAACCAACTTTGTCCATAACAGCCACACTTTTACACTGAAAAAATTCAGGCTTGTTAGAAGTGAATTTTAATTAGGATCCGAATATGCACATAAATACCAGAGAAAATGTAATCCGCATCTTCAACAACTACGGAGATAAAATTAATAATAATGAGAAATTTGCTTTCTTGAGCATTCTTCTCATATTCCTGCAGACATATAAGAAACGCATCAGATCTTATTGCAAGTAGAAAACATTTCAAATAGAGACATCCAAGCAGAGGTGCAGGCAAAGCAAAGAAACAGTCTTCTTGTTCTCTCAGATATCTACGAACTCTTGCACTGTTTCCGGCTACATATATGACCATCTAATCCAACCCTCTTGCAGGTGATGAGACTTTGAGGAAGTTGCTTTTGCTGTACATTACTAGCTTTAGAACAGATATCATTTTTTTTTCCCCATCAGTTACATGTCAGGATGTCTCACAGAACAGCGAATATATCAAAGCTTTTAATAAATGTCTTTTTAAAAAAACCACTCTAAAAAGGAATGCATTCTTTGTGGAACAAGATTCAGACCTGATAAATCTATTTTGTACAAAACATTAACTAATGGTAATGGAGCAGAAGATCTGTCTTTTGTGAAAAAATTAGAGAGGAATCTAGAAGGTGAAGTAGCAGGGAAGTTATTAAGATATGGTGCTTTGTTTTCTTGCTATTCTGTTTCAAATTTTTGTTCCAATAGGTGCTGCTAAGTAGAAAAATAAGTTAAAAGGGAGGATGACACATTAAATGTTATCCATTTTGAGGAACTGCATCCTAAACTGCAAAAGAAAGGTGGAAACAACTATAACCAAGTAATTTAGTATGTTCACAATAGAAAGTTGATTCTTTTATACAGAGTGAGTGATAAAAAAATCAGCAAGGCTTTAAACCATGAGCAAAGAATCATGTTTTGTTCAGCATAACTAGTTTGCCTACCATAAATTCAGATAAAGTAACACTTGATTGAATAAATATGGAAAATATTGAGATGGGAACAATTCAGTGAAGGAGAAACTTTACAGAAATTGGAAAATTTCTGCTGCCTAGGTCAAAAAAAAAAAAAAAGTATGTTGCTCTTCTCAGAGTCACATCTTTATAACTTCTACTTGCAATGACCAATATGTGACTTGCTAAGGTTGAGCTATTTAGCTTCCCACAAGAAATACTTGTATTGAATTCCTATTTAATCTCTGTATTTGAAAGCAGGAGAAAAGGAGGATGGAGTCTAGAAAGGGACAGTGCCATATAGCAACCTTTTGGCTTGTAAATGCAGCTCTTTTCATGATTTCCAATTTGGACAATCTCCTAAATCAGTCAGTGATCCTACACCAGAAATTTTAATTTGGGATTAAGTCATCATGATGCCTTCAAAGAATTTCTATGCCTTATCTTCTATTGGTCAGAAGAATCTTTGCAGAATGAAGAGTGGTGTTTGATACACCATGCCTGTTAGTGCTCAAGAGGCATTAGGACAGTGTTCCCAACAGCATGCTTTAACTATTGGTTAGCTCTGAAGTAGTCTAGAAGATCTTGATGATTTTTGACAGTACCTTTCAACTGAACTACTCTATTCTTTTTTAATTATTTAGGCCTTCTTTATTATCAATGTAGAGCACAGTGCAACCAACAGTTGATTCATTCCCTCCCAAAAGAGATGGGTTGATCTCTGCCTGTAAAGGAAGTCTAATGTTCAAGTTCAGGAAGGCAAATCCAAGCCAGATTTTTTGTTTGTTTGTTTGTTTGTTTGTTTGTTTTTTAAATTATGCATTCATTTTCCTATATTTCTCCCTCAACTTTTTCATAAGCACTCGTATAACTTCCACAGCCTGTGCTGAAACCCTTTCCTTGGACAAATACATACATTGCTTCAACAGAAACTGCGTCTATTAAGCTTCAGGATGGTCCTAGATGTTGGTTGTCCTCATCAGCTGCTGATTATTCAGAATCTGTTTTGTTGATAATTGCCCAGACACAGATTATCAGGGCACGGCAGTACATCCACACTGGATGACTCACACGCAGCTTATGATGAGATATGCTAGAATGCAGCTTCACAACACAGAAGCCACTTAGAGCCCACTTCCTTGTCCTCTCTGTAAAACTGATAGTTTCATTTGGAGACAGCAGTTGGTGTTATTGTGTGGGATTACAGAATGTAAGTGAATCCCTGCCACATATGAAAAACTTCCTTTAAAAGCTCCCATCAAATATTTTTAACCAGGATGTCCCAAAATAACAGTCAACCTCCTGCCCACAGAATATTTATACTATTATCTCGTTGGCAGTGCTAATACTCTTTTTGTGTTCCAGGTATTCCCCTCTGTACCATTTGATTTAGTAATTAACAAACTATCCATTTCTTAAGGCAAATGCGTTTCCCCATCTTTTGCACAGGCTTGCTTAAAGATAAGTGTAGAAAATGACTTAATTCCTTTACCAGGAAAGTTTAGCAGGTTCCCAGTGTGTAGATTAGTGCGGTAACTTCCTCGAGACCTGGGGTCTCACAGCATTATATGTTTTACTGCTCTAATTTCTTGGCACCACGCCTTCAATGGATCTTGTTCTTATATCTTAGGCTGTCCATCCTGTTTTCACAGGAGATTCTGTTGATTAAAGGGCAATGATTCAGCCCCTAGTTCATTTCCACTGATACTCTAAGGATTTTAGAAAACTAAAGTAAAAAACTTGAGTTGTAAAAAAAGTAAAAAATATTTGACACACTAATACTTCCAAGCAATACATTTAAGAACATACATAGCACTTTGTCTTGTTTCCTACACAACGGTAGTAACTGAAGTCATGCATAAAGCAGCACTTAACTCTCCATTTCCAGAATGATTAATGATTAGGAAGAATTCTTTAATAAGAGTCTTTCTGGAAAAGGCATTTGAAAAAGACAGTTCAGCAAACCATTGGCCATTTGGTCTACAAAGATGACGCACAATCTGTTGACAGCCTTCATTATTTTTTATTTTGGTGTTGATGTTGTTTTGTTTTGTTTTTTGTTTGTTTGTTTGTATTTCATTCCCTTAATCATTTTTAAAGAATAGCAGAGACCAGGCCCTAAAATGCCCTAGTACTTTAAATTCTGCCATGTGCTGTTAAAGCAGCAGTTGTTATTGGCTGACTTGACATTTTACAAACTCACTTGCTTGGAATAAATTGTTAAGTAGCTTCCTGCATTTTGCCAGTTTTTAGGAGGGGAGATTTATTATTTGAGTGACTGCTCTAAATATTCCAAGGGAAGAGTAGAATTAGAAGCACTTGCATAAGTGTTTTGGTTTAGACTTTCTTATGTTGATGTCTAAGAAATTTGTACTCTTCCCAGCCTCCTACTCTCTTTCACCTGGCAGATCTTGAGTCCTGCAGTGGACAAATGATGCAGGTATTTCTGCAACCAGTACATGAATCTACTGTACTCCACGTGAAGAAATGGTAACTGGGTAGATGGATGAAGTGGTCAGAGTTGTTTGTTTGTTTGTTTTCCACTGCAAATGTTAAAAAGACAATACATTTGCTTTCAGAAATCGTCTGGTTTGTAGATAGAAGAAAAAGCCACCATATGTCAAGACTGAAACCATTTTTTCTTCTGTTGTTTACATCAAGCCCTTTCAGTGAAACAACACTATTTTCAGCCCCCACATTTATTTAACATTTCTGATTAAGAAGTAAGGATCAAATAAAATCAGAACATGGATGTTTTTCACAAACTATTTATCTTCCCCCATTATTTCTATCATTTCCCATTTAACCCAGAAAATTTTTAAAAAGCTTCCCACAGCAATCTTGTCAAGAAGAGAAAGCATGTATCCCAGATACACTGTCAGATGGACAGCAGTCCCCTTGCAAGGGTTCAACTGTGCTTTTTATGGCCACAGAAGGGGAAGAAAAATGGATACTTATTACACTGTAGAATTTGTTTCCCCAAATCCACGTTACAACAGATCATGCATTCAGTAGACTACTTTAATGTAGATAAGTTTCCACAATAATAATCTGAAAACTCCTCCTGCTGTAAATATCCAGTTTACAAACAATGCTTTCAGGGAACTTGAAACCAGTAACAGCATTTAGAGGAAGGGAAAACCTTAGCAGCAGGACCCACACACATGCTTTTGGGATTCTGCCTCCAAGCAATTCACACTCACATTTCCTCTTTAACAGCACACAGTAAGCTTCAGATTCCATTGAGTGAGCCAGATAGACATGCCTTTAAAAGATTCTATCTTTTCATGTCCTAATACTTAATCTTATTAGTTTACATTTTATTTCATTTATTTCTACTGCATGAGGTAATACCAAACAAGTCCTAGAGGAATTCTCTGTCTACACAGATGTTCCACGTGAGGATGTGAGAGGCTGTGCAGTAAGTTTAGGGAGGGACTGTCAGAGCAAGGTGAAATTATCCAGGGCAAAAACCTCCCTGTGAGTCTGAACTGTTGGGTTGCTCTGTACTCTGGGATGATTTTGTTTTGTTTCCTTGTTGCAGCTGTGCCCTACTTTTATAAGTAATTAATAATAATTTAGGCAGCAAGAGAGAGACTCTAGTGCCTGGCATATTTACCTGGAGTGAAGGACACAGTGGCAACTTTTTCCTCAGCCTCATTCATTACAAGTTCTGAAAGGGGTTTCATGCGTTCCTGGGTTTCTATGCTCTTTGTACTCAATAGCCCTGATCAAGTAACTTAAATGTTTTATTAACCCAGAGAGTGTAATAATTGTTGAAGAGTTAGAACTGGAACATAGTGAAAGGACAAGGAGTGGAGTGTGTCTAATTGTCCACCTCTGTTGGTGCTGTGATGATATTATGCTGACACTGGGATGGGGAATTCATTTTTGTTGATGTAAGTGGAGTTTGTGAAGACTGTGTGATGAATGGGTATGTCAGTGAGAACTGTTATAAATTCTATAAAATCTAGAAGTCTTAGATTACAACATATTCAAGTTCACCAAGTATCTGAACAATGTGATGGTAAAAGTCACTACTGAAAATCCAATATATGATGTATACAATGATACAGGCTTTCTTCTACAGTGTCTGAGCATAGAGTTTTAAAGAGGATTTTTACCTTCTTCTCACACATGGCTCAAAAGGCAAACATCATAAATAAAAAATTGTTGTTTCAAACGAAACGAGATAGTCAAACTTAACACAAGGACACTTTCTCAAGAAATAAGTTCTAAGCTAGCAGAAAGCAGTATACAAAATAGATAATCACATAGAGTGAACCAAAGCCTCCAAATTAAAAGAAAAGAATACAGGCATACATAAGTGTTTTGTGCAAGCGCCTAGGGTTGTACGTTGCAAAGACAGTGCATCCCTGGGAATAATTCAGTGGTGCTTGTTAAAGAGATTTATGGAGTAGGAATCTGAGCAGTTCCCCCAAAATCCTGCTGCAGAGGAAGACTTTATCTGTACTATATGTGTGGGGACAGTGGTAATACTTTGGTGATGTTTATGAACATTTTATTAATATTTTATTTAAAGTTAATGGATGTTCCACCAAATTTTCTTTACATGTTAATAAGCATTTGCTAAATTTTTAATTCCAGTGGCTGCAAACTGATAAATTCCTTCTAATAAAATATTTCAAAAATTGCCTTTTTTTTAATCTTTCATACAGCTTCAAATACATTTTAACACATATTAGAGGAAAATGACTCTGCAGAATTCCCGGATTGTTCCAGTAAAACTTTTTCAAGTTACTGTTCTTATTTCACTATACTTTTAGGTGTTAAGTACCAACTTTTCACATATGGAATTTCTTTAAAAAAAATCATTCCACTGGCCTAGGCAAATAGACTTGTAGCCCAGTGGGCAGGTGAGATGCTATTTAAAGAGAACACATGAACCTGGCTACTACTGATGTGTTTACAAATATGTTCACTCTCCCAGGCAAGGTCTTTGATTTCTGAAGACACTTCAGCCTTCAGATGCATAACTGTGTACTCTCCTAGCCTGCTTCTCACTGCTGTATCAGATACTCCACCGGTGAAGCACCATATATATTTGCAGAATTTAACTGTAAACACTGGAAGTCAAAAGAAAAGGAAGAATATTCACATTGGCTAAGTTTTAGTTAGTCAATTTAGCTGCTTAGAAGTACTTTCAGGAAATGTCTTCTAATACTATAGGGAATATCAACCCAGAAATTCAGATGTGGGAAGTGTCTCATCATACATACCAACATATTCTAACACACCTGGTAAGCATTCTGCTGACCCAAGGGAATTCACTCTGGGAGAGGAAACCTTTGTAAGAACAAATCTAAGAGAAAGTGCGTAGTGTGCTATGCATGGCTAAGAAAGGGAGTGGGAGCGAATCAAGGACTTTTCTAATTCATTCAATTAATTTGTTATGATATTGCACTGAGACATCAGGAAAGCAGAGCTCAGGATAGAGTTGGCTTTAAATATTCTCATGCCTCAAACTAGCCTATAAGAAATTTGTGGTTTGTGCTAATAAAAATACATATGATCAAATGGTAACACTGCCAAAAGATACCATTGTTTTTCCTGGTAAAATGTGTTTCAAAACAATTACATTTTAATGTGGAGTTGTTTGTAAATATGCTATCATTTGAAAAAGCTAGGTTTTGCCCATGCCAGACAAACTAGACTGTATTTTTACCTTCATACTGGATTTAAATATCTCTACAGAAGAATCATAATAACACACAGGTTCACAAAAGAAAGAATATTCACAATGGTATGAACCATAGCTTAGTAGCACTAACAGAGATCTATGATTGACAAAATTCTATCAAGGAATGGAGCCATATCCCCAGATATCAGTGGGATTATTTGCACCTGCTCACCTTTCTACTTCTTTCTCTATTTCCACCACTAAATGTTCCAAACATATCTGAACTTTAAATAGATCAAGACAAAAATCCAATAATTTATCCATCTTTGCAGCTTACTGTAGGCTAACACTCCATGGCAAAGTCCCCTTACAAGCTTTTGTACCAAATCAGCTGATCCTGATGAGATTTGTCAAATACCATCTATGCTTTTTGGAAGTAGGTAAGACTGTCAGCACCTGAAGGGGGTAGGTTATGTATTTAAGAGGACAGCCAAGTACCAGCATCTTGCGTGTTGACTTCCCAAGTAAAGACAGAATCATTGCCTTTCTCAGTATTACTTTAAAGTATATTTCAAGTCATACTAACAATTCAGGAAGGAGAATGGCATGCAAGATACTCTTCTTTCCTCCAGGAATTTTAGCTCTGGGCCAACAACTTCTTCTCATGAAGAATTCAACCTTTAGTATTAAGTAATTAGAGCGAAAAAGCGGGGAAAAAAAAAGAAAAAGCACTGATAGTGTTAACCTTTCTTTTCCAAAAGTTTTGCCTGCACTTGAAAATGCTTGCAGGGTAACAAATCTGTTGATGAATAAAAATTTGACACCATAGTAGGAATAAGAATCAGTAGATGTTTTTTGCAGTATTTTCATCTGAAAACTCCTGTATCAATCAGACCCAAAAAACTCCCATCCAAATCAGTGCATTTAATTATACACAGGAAAACTAGATGGCCTAGAAAATCTATATGTTCAAAGTGCTTTAGACAAAAGAACCTCTGGTTTGTGTGCATATGCAGAAACCTATGCACATACAGTTAACATGTTTTCTTTTCTTTCCTGGAACAAAGCATTCCCAGAAGACTGAGTTCCTTGAGTCAAAGTGAATTTTCAAGTATCCTTGGTTTAGGTAGTACTGACCTTATCAAATACAGTTGTTTGATCCCGTCCATTGTGAGATCTTAGACAACTACCACCAAAGTCAGCTTTACTTCTTCCCTTGTGCAACCTCCACCCCTTTATACCATTGTTATGTACTTCTTTTCAAATCACTCACATTTCCTTTATTGCTTATGAAATAAGTCTGAGCTGCAGCACATTCAATTCATCAGCTAATTTCCTATGCAAATACCCTTTTGTATTAAGTTTATGTGGCAAGGTTTTAATAGCAGAGGGACAACAGGAGTTACCTCTGTGAGGAGAACCCAGAAGAGAATACACAAAAGCGATGTTGGATAAAATGGAGTCAGACAACATAGCATCTGGGCAAAGGAGACAGAAATAGATATAAAATATACTTTTTTGGAACTTTCTAAGGAAGATAATGCAAACTAGAACCTGAAGAAAGGAAATAAGAGATAGATATCGATTAAAGCCTATCTATGAGTCTCCAAAGCCATTGTATTTGTTTGCAATGCAGGGAGAGAAAACTATATCTGATCTTGGGAGACTATCAGGAATAGAAAAATACAAAGGTTACATCAGGTTGCTCTCACCCTCTCTCCCTGCATTCCTCCCATTGCAGGCAGAACAGAAGAAACGTTACAATACAATAATAACTTCAGTTAGAAGGGACTTATCAATGAGTATAAGTGTGAAAGTAATCCAATCCCAACCCAAAGTTTACATGTATCATTAAGACTATTATCTCAATGCCTCTTAAACATCAACAGACAGAGGACATCAATCACCTCTCCAGAAAGCCTGGTCCAGTGTAGAACTATTCTCTTTGTGAGGCAGTTCCTCCTAAAGTCTATCATAAACACCCCTTAGTTCATCTTTAAGCCATACCCACATTTGGCCCTCAGTAACCATCATGAGGATCCTAGGCCTTTGGTGCTCCTTGAACCAGCATAAATACTCCTAGTAACTCACCCATCACTTGTCTTACCCGCAGCCTTCAATCCTAATTTAAAGTCCTCTCGATCAGCCTTAATAACTTACAGGTGAAGAAAAATTTTCCTCTTTGAGACAGATGGATACCATAAGACCCCAGAAGAGTACTGTGGTTAGAAAAAAAACACAAAATTCTGGTGGAGTCACCAGCACTAGAGCCTGATGTTGACATCCTGGGCTCATCCGTTTCTTCCAGTGTCTCCCCCTACTATGAAGAGATTAAATAAAAATACAAATTATGTACCTTAATTCTTTTGCAGTCTTTCTAGGTGCTCCTTAGTCTACTCACTTCCTCCTGAAACTCAGCCATCAGGCAGAGAAGTATTATTTGGGGACATCTCTCACAGAAGTACTTACTGCCACCCTCCATCCCTGAGAGTCACCTAAGACAAACCTTCATCCCTTAGTGTGGTTGGGTGCACAGACTAGCTGGAGCTCAGAGGGGCTGTATTTTTCCTGCTGGTTGCTAGAAGCTTGGAGAAAGCAGACAGCATGGTGTTCTGAGGGGTTGGTCACCATTCTGAGTCACCTTGCACTAGCTCCCTGCTCTACAGGCCCACTCACTGCTTCCTGTGGTTTGAGAAGGCAGCAGAGGCAGCCAGCATAACTCTCAGGGCCTGTTATCTGCTAGGTAGGCTCTCCACACCCGAAAGCACTGAGGATCAGAAACCTGCAAACACCTCATAGTGACCCCTTAAGACTCACACCTTGTAGGGAACTAGCCTTTCACTCTTCTCAGCAAGTAGCAACTTACACTGCTGTCACCATTACTAAGAAAGTTACAGCTTAATTTCTCTCCTGCAGCAACCAGTAATTATATGTTTGTTTCTAATTAGGCTCCTAGGATTGGGACAGTTGAATTGAGGAGACTCTTGGGTAGGTGGCAAGTTTGCAGCAGAGATCGTTAGAAGTCATGTTGATGGAACTATTACAAAATATGATTAGAAGGGTTCAGCTTCTACAGGAAAACCCGTATTCCATTTTGTTGGAATAATTTCATCAGGTCCTCCTGATTCAAGGCAGTTCTCCATTCCAGTTCTCCAGGAACTGCAATGGGTGGTTTCAATTACTGCTATTAATGATCACATACACAGTACACTACTGAAAGATATAAGACCTGCTCTTGCAGGATAAGCATCACCTACATGTGGAAGAGAAATAAGCTATGTTCAATACTTCTAGTTGCTGTAGCAACCCTACCATGGATACGCATGCCACTGTTGGAGGCTGAAAGATTCAAGTATATATGCTCAGCTACAGGCAAGGATAGTCACTGGTCAATGGCAGAGGGAAAATGCATGTGATCAATAATCATGTTTCAAATTACAGGTGTTTTGTTCATGGGATAGTGACACACAGAGCTTGCTATGGTAATTACCATGGCCCTATGGGCACAAAGAGTACAAGAAAAATGACTGAAAATCTACCAGGACAAATAACTCAGAATAACTTCTGGCAGACTTATTTCCCCCTATTTTTAGCTGTGTGGTCTGATGATATTTCAATGACACAGCCAAGCTTGGAAAAAAAAATTGATTCCTCCCCCTGTGAAGACATACTTCTTTAAATATCCTACTAGCTTTCACTAGCTTCTTTTCTATGCACTGGAACTGTTCATTCATTTATGTTTCTTCTGGGATTCTTCTCATGATCCTGTTACCTTCTTACATTTGGAAAAGCACCCCATGCTCCTGGCTACCTTTTTGTCATTTTTGTAATATTAATATTTGCTTTACTAGGAAAAAGTCAACATTTCTCTTGTCCTTCTTTCACTGCAGGAAATAAAAAACCTTATTTTTTCCTTTGTCCCTTATATCTCCTTTCATGGCCTATTTCAATATCGTATTTTTCATTCTAGAAATAGAGCTGTTTGAAACTCAACTGTAAATTTTGTCATAGACTAACAAGATGATTCTGATATCACTTTAAAACCTAAGAACATAAGAATGTAAAATTCAAGGTCCTATCATAGTAATCCTGACTTATTTCTTAAATATTCTGTGAAACATTAATGGCTTAGACTGTACTTGCCAAGTAACTGTTTGAATTTATTTTATTGAGTTCTTAACTTCATATTACACATATATATATTCTTTTACACTTATATAAAATATTTTATATAGTTTAAAATCTGTCCCAAAAGATTCATTTGATCTGTGGACTGCACTTTGCTTTTCAGAAACTGAGCTGGCAGGATATGATAAATAGCATTTAAGATCCATGCGAGATCTTACACGTGAAATAATAAATGTTCCTATTAAAAAGTATGGGCGAACAGGATTTTTTTTGTGCATGTAGAAGCAACAATTTGAATCTATAATACCTTAATATCTTTACTGGAAGCCAAATTTTGTGGTTTGGCCTATCTCTGTTATGGCTTTATTTTCCTTGAATTTGAGCCTGGGAATGGTAAAAATGAAAAGAATATTGGAAGAAAGAGCTTACTTAAAGAAAAAGTAATATTTTGTATGATGGGACTCTTCACTGTAGTTCTGGAATTCCTTTGCCAAAAGGGTTGATAAAATGCAAGCACTCATTCCTTGCAGGCAAACACAACCCACATACTCAAAAATACTTTAACTATCACAAACAGAAGGTAAATTAGGACAGGATTTGACTCAGTATAAAAATTGCATTGCCAGCTTCAGCTTGTACAAAGCAAAAGCAGTGAATTACTGTACAACTCCTCAATGTCCTTTATCTTAAGGAGAGTATGGAATAAATATGACCAGTGTGATGATGCTTTCATTCCTCCCAGATGTTGCATGGTCTGCTGAAGATGCTGCTCATCAACCCCATGGAAATTAGTCTAAGAACCACTGCTGTTCTCTGAAAGTGCAAAACAATCCTTAGATCCGAGGAGAACTATACCCATCTTCTCCATCCCCTCTGACACACACAGGCTATGAGAGGACAGTTGACAGTCTAGCTTCACCATAGTTAATTGCTTCCCTCTGAGAGGAAACCCAGGCAACTTTCTGTAGCTGTAAGTCAGAGTTGACACCTGCCATCTGGCTCCTCAGTTCTTTCTCATTCAATGGCACACACATTCCATTAATTGTTCCAGGGCCTTTTGTATTTTTCATTAGGCCCTGCTCTCAAACAGATGGTTTCAAACAAATCTATTCAATTATAGATATATATTCAAGCAAGCAAGGGCAATGAGAATAACTGAGACTACTGAACAAAATGGTGGACTTCACTCTGATACAGGCACTGATATTTCTATTCCCTTGGGCTGGACATTTTTCCTGTCTCTTTGGATACGTGTGGCTGTGGTATATCCCACTGCCAGACGGCATCTAACTGTGTGCTAAGCTGAAGACTTTCTACCTTCTGAATATGTTTGGAATTAAATTCTTTCCTTACTCAATACCTTAACATGCTTCATTTTGACAGAAAGCTTCTCAATCACTGCTTAAAACTCTGACTTCTCTTTCCAAATAATCACATATGTGAGTAGAGGTGATGGGAATTGTTCATCTTTAAAGTAGCATTGTTATTTCAGAATGAACAACACTGAAGTATTTTAACTTGGTTTTCTCCTTTCCTAGTACAACCCTTGCTGTTTTCATCAGCTTTATAAACCACTAGTGCTTTTTGCCACAATGTTCTGTCATAAACCAATATGAAGATCAACTGTGAACAGCAGAAGCATTAGGACATGGTTAAATGGAAGTGATCAGGTGACTCCAGGAGTGAATTTTATGCCACCAGTATTAGCACTTTTGGCTGTTCACCCAGCCTTGAAAGAGAAATACGAAGGAGTGTATCCTTCTGTATACCTTCTGACTGTAAGCACAAGATAGGTATTTGCAAGGAGAGGTTTTACATTGAACTTGAGATTCAGTACTCAAGTAGAAAGATTTCAGCACTCAGGTAGAAAGATTTAAATGCAAATTTAGCCAGTATAGCTGTGGTTTTGTTTTTGCTCGTGTTCTTCGATTGCTCAGATATTTCGTTTCGTTCCTTACAAAATTTGGGCTGATTGGTATTTATATTGAAGAAAGAAGGCAGGAGAAAAATGTGAACACAGGTGATCTCATGCTCACACTGCCTCTGAAAGCAGAGTACTGTATAGCTATGGCTCTGCACCCACATGGAAGCACAGGATTACTAACATACAGTTGCAGCTAACTGCAGGCGTATCTAGCCAGTAACCTCCCTTTCATCCTGGATACTGTTTATCAGCAGTAGATATTTATGTAAGAGTATGAAAAAGGGAAGGATAGATTTTTACTAGGATATGGTAAAATGTTACACTGCTGGCAGTGTTTAATCCACCCTGGATGTATAGTTCTGCACCATGTTGTATTGCATGGAAATGGTTGTTAGTTATTTTGATCGCTACTTATTTATTGTTTCTTTATCTTCCAGATTTTGCTTGTATTGTGTTTAGCACAACATACTAGACATATTTGCCATCAGGATCTGCTAAAAATATAATTGTATTTTGGAACAGCTCTGTATTCCATTTCTTCAGCCTGGTGTGCTGTTGCTTCCTTCTACTCTGCTGATATTCCAGATGGGATCCAGTAAAGCACATTGAATTCATTTTAGCAGAGAAGAGATAAATTAATTTTCTGCTGTGGGAATCAAAATTATTGGAGCAGAAAAGTCATTTAAATACTGTCCCCATCTTCACTGTGGAGAAAGATGGTTGGTACAATCACAAAAGTATCACTTTTATTCTTCTCATTAAGAATCCTATCCTTGAGATTATAGTTGGATGAAGCAGAATATAGCAGTTTTCCAGAAGGTGAGAAATTAAAACTTGAACTTGATCAAACCTATGCATCGAGCCTGTGAGTTAATCCGTGCACCATCCTCACAACCAGGGTGAAAAGGAAAAACAGCCTTATTTGGAAAATCAGTGTTTTATTCTGCCACTCACTGCAGTGTCCTTTCTTGCCCATAACATGTAAATGCAGAAAATCCTCTCCATATCACAAAACAATAATGTAAAAACTGCCATGTTCTGATATAAAGACACAATCATGATGGTGTTGAAAAGACCTAAGGAAGCAAAGTTGTGGGCTGAGATGAGAAAGGTGAAACTATTTTCAATTGGATACAGAACATGTTGCCACATTGCCAGAATGCTCCTCTAAACATTTAAATTATAAGCTCTTATTTAATATCTGGGCTTGAAGAATGGATATGGTCTATGATGTTACATAATCAATAATGTATTGCTGCTGTTCTATGATACTGTATTAGCTAACTGGTTACATGATAATGGATCTTTTGGACTCCTGAATATCAGAAGCTCTTGTGAGACACTGCTTAATACTATTTCTGCTATAATACAGTGGACAATTAAGTTTGTAGTACACCGTCTTCAAGGCAGTGACCAAGTTGGACTATGTACCACTAAATAAAGCAAAAGCAACTTAGAATAAAAACTTTGAGAACAGCTGCCCAAACACATAAGTGCCCACTCATGCTTTGGTTTATTTTAATCACTGGTTTCACTGTCTGAACCCACAATTATTTTTCTACTTACTTGGAGCCTTGTCGTTTCTATGACAACAATAGAAAAAAACTGGGACATGATTCATGTAGCTGGGCACTCCGCTGCTGATTTGTCTACCCTATCTAGAGAGTTATAATGAGTGTATTTCTTCCTTTAGGAAGGTTGAAGATGTCCATGATGGTGATCTGTATTTATGAATTGAGATGTGTCTCATTATAATCTTCTGAGGGATGACTCACCTTAAAAAGAAGTGATTCATGCTGCCTTAGAAGCAACTTCTGCTCAACTTCTCATGCATTTTCAGAAAACTGACATTCTCCTCATCTCATAGATGTATGGAAGTATGGATGCATACTGATATCGTAGCTACTTCATGAGTCAGTGCAGTAAATTATTCATTATATTTGAGGGCTCTCCATCTTTGTTCTTCTATTGGCAGGAGGCATCTGATACTTCCAGGAAGAGGTATCATATGAATCATAGAATCATAGAATGGCCTGGGTTGAAAAGGACCGCAATGATCATCTAGTTTCAACCCCCCTGCTATGTGCAAGATTTCCAACCACTAGACAAGTCTTCCCAGAGCCACACCCAACCTGGATGGAAAACATACTCTGAAAATCTTCCATTCTTCTTGTTATCAACACGGTCCTAGCTTAAATGCTACTCTAGTTTTGGGCTCTGATCTTTCAAATAGCACAGTTCTCTTGGGTTAAGTACAGAAAATGACAAGAGATCTTCCAAAACATTCTAGTAGCCTCAAAGAATTGTAAGTGATCTTTAAATTCTGTACAGATGGGAGTCACGATCATTGTCTTTGAAATATATAAAAGACTACAGAAAGGAGCAAGAAAATAAAAAGACAAATCTAAGTTCATTGTGGATGAAATAATACTGTACTGCAAGCTGCAGTTACAGTAAGGGAAACTCCATTGGAATGTTAGTGAAAAAAAATCAGTTTCAGGAATGGTGACACATGGAATAGGTGACAGGAAGAAGGAGGTGAAGGATTTTAATTTGATATTAAATATATCTGTTGAGAAGGATGGGATTAGAGATGCATTTGTGCAAGGAGTTCTTCATGGTTCAGCTTTATTTTTCTGGACTGCTTTGTCCAATTTTTGATAAAGTTATAAAGATGAAACTTATCTCTAAGGCCTCCTCTCAAGGACTTCATATTTTCATGTATTAGATTTTTGTGGTCATCCAAGTACAACAGATGATTATACTTACTCTGCTGATTTTTCAAACCCTTTGTACTCATAAATTATTCCGTTGCTGTCATTGTGATACAATCTTTTGAGGTCTTGGAATATTTGATGTGAAATGGGTGATTTAATTGCAGAAGCAAATATTTTGTGTATATTTTGGTAATATTTTGGTAAATCAGAGACTGAAAAAAGGCTGTAGATGCCGGACATATCCTAAGATCTCTCACTCTGTCAGTAATAATGACTGAAAGTGATGAATGACTGACAGATGCATCTGAATGTGAGGAAGAAGTTCTCAGTGAATAATGACATTTCCCTCTTCCATGGATCAGTGTGCACTGTTCTAGTGCTCAGCAGACACAAGTATCAGCCTCCTCAGAATGAAATATAATTCCAATTTGATTGCTTGTGATAATTATTCTCTAGCTGACAGCTTTCAGAACAGAGAGTAACATCAATACCTGAAAGAGGTATAACATTTTTCATTTTCAGGTAGTGGAATCAACTAGGGGCAAACTCGCCCAGAATGGCATACCTGTTTATCAGAGATGATTTCCAGTGGGATGTCAGCATCAGCTGGTGCTACAGGAACAGTCTGGAAATTGGATTTTCCTGTTGAAAGTGATCAAATTGAGGGGCTACCACACTACATGAAAGCCAGCACACTTGCTGATAAGTATATGATCAAGGTGGGAGTTAGTTAATCCCAGAATGTAACTACAACGTATGGGGTTGTTTGCTCTCTGAATAACCCGATTTCCTATCCCACTATGTTGCACTCATTTCACATTATTTCACAAGGGCTGTGCATGCTGCCTTTTATCTAACACTGACTTCTACTGAGCAAGGGTTTATAGACTGAGGTCATTGAGCCATTTGATCTTCATGACATTGCCTACTACTGAATCTATAGCCTATGAAACATGAGCACATGTTCAAATTGTTTTTCTAGGTGTAGGAAGTATTTAGCATCTCTTCCTTGAGTTGCATTCCTAGGGGTTTTCCAGTTTGAAATGCCTTGTACTCGTATTTTCGGTATAAATTATATATAAGCCTTCTAAAAACTGTGTTAGCTCACAGTTTCTCCATCAAAGAACTTAATCTATAACATCAGATTGACAGTAAATGAGATTTCTTTGCTCTATATGTTATGTTCAGATCAAAAGCCCATTGTGACCAATTGAAAGATTACTGATTTTAGTACATTTTGGATCACACCCCTTAAACTGTAGCACATTATTCTAAGGACAAGGGACATACTCTGACAGAAGTTAAAGAAAACAATCCATTCAGATTTACTGTAAATCGGACCTAAAATTAGAAAGTCATTTATTGCTGATCTTGAAAGAACTGGTCTGCATTTGCTTGAGATTTTGTACACAGAAGATAAAATACATGCTCAAAAGTATGGAAAGAAGTTGCTGATGTGAAAATTGCTAACAATAAATGACTTTCCTAAAAATGTTATGAAGATTGTATGTATTCTGCAAGGTAAAAAGCCACCCTGAAGTGATTCTGGGGGGTCTAACTGGATAAGAAGAAGCAAAGTATTCCAAGTTCTTGCTAAATACACACTACTTCTCACAGCTGCAAAACAAATCTACTTTGAATTTTGTCCTCTCTTGCACTGCAAACCAGTATGCAGATGCATCTTTCTTTTCTCTACTGAACTCCCCGCAACCCCAAAAGCATAAGCCAAGATATAAATTGGACATACACCTTAGGACACTACAAGTCTAGATGCACAGGCTAACATTTTCCTTGGTAGGAAAGCTTTCTATCTCTACCGGTACCTGAGAGAAGATCTTCCACAACCATTTCCACCTGCCTGTGTTCAGATTACCAATACTGGAAAGCAAATCCTTGATTCCCCTGCCTCAGTCTGGTCTGTCCTCACATATTCACAATTCTCTCTGTTTTATGGTGATAGATCAGTAGAGCTCAGTCTCCTGCACATTAAGTTCGTGAGAAAGGAACGTGCAACAGTTACCTATGACGGTCCTGTCTCTACAGTAGTTTTGCAACTCTGAAGGCAATGGAGACCCACATTTTACCACACAAGGCAAAAAGGAAATAAGATGGAATGTTACCAGTCCATGCTATGAGGGCTGGCCTGAAAACAACACCTCTGAATTTATGATGTTGGTCTACAATGTCACAGGTGGATATTGGCGGTATGACAGTACAGGTTGAATCTTCCTGACAATATTCCATTACATGTTGTTGCTATGTGACAGATGGCAGTAGAGGGACAGACGGAATGGCATCTGACATCTAAGTGTGGATAAAGCAAAGGGGTGGAACTGAATTCCTCCATGTAGAAAAACTGGCATTGACATTTGTTGATGCTTGCTGAGCGTTTAGGCTCTTATTCATCACTGGCAAAAATGCATAGCTAGTGGTGGTGGCTATTATTGAAAAATAATGTTTTGTAGCTGAGAATTTCCTGTATCAAACAGCGTTGTTGTGCTCTTTGTAGCTACTGTACTTCCCATGGAAATAAATAGGAGGCATTACTTTTGGATCAATTTACATAGAACTAAATACTAAATACTTCAACATATTCTATATGTATATCCTGCACGTAAGCTTGGAGAGAGAGAATGAAAAGGAGAGCCAAAACTAGACACATTGCAAAGTTCTCACTGAAAGGTGGACTTACTGTGAAAAGAAAAAGACATTAGTTGGATTTTTGTTGCTAACCATGATATTTGGTGCTCAGTAAATTCACTAACACAAATACAGTCTGGTGGAGACCAAATTTGTTTACAAATCAAAGCGAAACCTTTGGGAAATGTAGGCAAAAGGCATGCCAAAGTATCATATTGAAAGCCTAACGTATTTCAGTCCTTTCAAAATAATTTTTTTCACTTCTGAAGTATTTAAATTTGACACTCCTAAAATGAAAATAGAGAGATTTTTAATTGTAAAATATTATTCTTCATAAAAATGAAGAAAAAAACAAGTAAATCACATAAATGATATGTGTAAAAAAATACCACTTGTGGAGGGGCCAAATTAAGCATGTTATCCCAAAGAGGGTAATGCTTCTTTTTTTTCCAGTTTTGTCAAAAAAGCTGTGTTTTCATTTGTAGGTTTCTTTTTTTGAAGGACCTATAAAATTAAATGCAGCTTTGGGTTAGCCACTATCTGACCTGAAATAACCAGATACACATAGAAATTCTTTAAGGAAGACCTGCTAAGCCTGCCAACAATTTCACTCTCACTTTCCCTACTATACTAGATATTATCAAGTACTAAAGCCTTGCAAAAAAAATTACCCAGGGCCTAGTGTAAAATCCTTTGAAGTTAGTGGGAGTCTTTTCTTTGACTTCAAAGAGCTTTAGATCAGACCCTATTACAACATTTTAAATAACGCAGTATGTGCACAGTGAACTGGGGTTTGCCACACGGATGTTACAAAATCTGAAGTACTGAGAAGCTCTACATAAGATTGGCCCTAACAACAATGGTCTGGAAGAACAAACCTTGCATCCAATTAATTTAAATAATCAAATTGTTAAACTTGTTAACCTTAGAGGTAATAACCTTGATTGGGCTGTTAACTTTGATGGTAGGAGCTTAATAGGCAAAGAAAAGGTTTCATTTTTGAATAGCTATAGTATCCATACTGCAGCTAATATTCTCAGAGTACAAAAAGGTTTGGAAAAAAAACTTGATTAGTTTATGCTTGATTATTTTATCATATTATTCATTCTATTTGCAATTCATTTTAGCACCGACTCATCTTAGTCAGTAGTTCTACAGGACATTCTTGGAAGAAGCTGATCCTCAATACAAATATGAAAAGATATGTCATAGCATAGAAATGAGCACTTTTGTCTTGTACTGTTGTATTGATCTTTTAGGTAAAGACATCCAAACGTCTGTAGTTAGTTTTAAACCATCTCTTCATATTTCTCTTCTGTACTCCTCTTACTTTTAATATTAACTTACTTTATTTTTAGCTTTGTTTTCACTATTGCATTTCAGAAAATGCTGTGCTATTTTCCCTTTGTATCAAGCCAACACAAATTCCATCAACTCATAAAGGAGCTGTGATTAAATAATAACTGAGAGTCTCATGAAGTATTCATTAGTTCTTTGTATGTCAGAGCTGCAGTACGGTACTCCCACAGATGATAACTGAGAGGCACAGAAGGGAAGTAACCTGCATATGACTACCAAATTTGTTAAGAGCAGGACCACAGTTTCTTGACAAATAGCCTGTGCCCAGTTTCAGCAAAGCATTTTGCTGTGTTAAACCTTGCATGTGTACTTTGGTTCTACTGACTACATGTGTAACAGACTTAAGCTTTCTGATGAAAAAGGAGTAAATTACACATATACTTTAATGCAAATGTGTGTTAAGTTCACTTATTGAATTAATTTTCCATAATAAACTATTTCTTGCGTAAGGCTTTTTCGGTTTTTCTATGTGTAGACTGTTGTTTTTTTTCCTTTTACAGCCTTCTTACTTCTAGTATCATAACAGCAATGATAACAGATACAAATGCCCGCCTAGTTGTTTTGCACGTTTCAAGAGAATACTTGATTTTTATTCTAAGTTCTGCAGAGAAATTATCTCAGCTTAGATTGTAATCAAATTTTCAGTGCATCATGACTCTCCCTATTACTTCTCATGCTCTTTTAGGAGCCAAGCCCATGTACTTCACAAATCCTACTGCACTTTAAATGCCTCATGGGAAATCACACATTTTGAATCTCCCCTGAAAGTGCTTCGGATGCCAGTTCCCCAGAGTATCTCAGCTCAGATATATGGACATTGATTTGCTCTGGGGAAGCATGCCCTCACTCCCTGGAGATCTGTTCATTTCTGTGGTCACTGAAGTTGGTGAGACCCACCAGCCAGACTCAGCAGTGGCATGAGCCAGCAACTCACGAGCCAGTGTTCATGCTGCCAGAGAAAGTACAAAAATGGCACCGAAAGATGGTAGAAATTAATAGAAGTGGTTCACTTCATATTGTAACTGAATTAAGTTATGGAGACCCACAAGCTATTTTTCATTTCCTGCTCCAGTACACAAAGCAGACTGCTACTGCATTTTATCCCTATTCTGTTCAAATTTTGTCACACATCTCCTCTTTTGTCTTCTTTGTTTTCATAAGCAGACCACATAGAGATAGTGTAAGCCACCATAGCTATTATGAATAATCAAAAAATACATATTTTATTTCAGAATTTATTATCCTGATGCTGCTTTGTCAAATGGGCAACTGAACTCACATTTATCAATGTGTAATTGAGTTCCATTTTGCATGGTACGACCTGAAACATCAGAGTTGTGCTGCTATTTGAATGATAGAAATAGTTTGGAGGATATAGCCTTGATTTAAAGTCTTACTATATATTCACAAGTGGATTTGTCTTGGAATTGACTTAAACATTTGTAATTCACAAGAGTTGATATAACTTTACTTTTTTGCTTGGTGAAAAACAGGGATTTCTGGGTTAAATAGTTGTTTTGATGTGAATTATGTACTCTAATTTTAGAAAATTCTTCCATGTCTTCTATTAGTCCCCTAGGGGAAAAAAAGAAACCACCTCTTCCCACAAAAAGAAGGAAACAAACAAAGAATACCCTGAAGTCTGAGACATAAGAAGCTTTTCTGTTGGAACACAGCTTTAATCTAGGTATTTTCCAATACTCTCCTTTTGCACGTGCATTGAGCTTTTACATGAAGTAAGTATCTTCCCCATGCCATCAAAGCCCCCAATTTCCCACAGTAAATAACCAATAATTTCAGTCAACTCTGATTGTACACGAAAGAACAATACTTGTCTCATGTAAATTCCTCTTCTATCTTTTTATTTTCTCCTTATCCCTTCTGCTTTTGTTTTGTTCTGCTTTACTTCGTTTTCCTCTGGACTGTTACTATTTTTTTTTCTTTCGGGGGGGAGGGGGGGTGGTGGGGAGGAATGGGAGGAGGGAAGAGGGGGGGACTAGCTAAAGTCTGTCCTTCCTTCTCTTCCCCCACTTATTCCTCTGTTTTTAACTTTCCTGATTTCATTACTTTTCCTTCCACCTCATCTCCTCCAAATCCACAATCTCATTTCAGTAATGGCTAGTGTGCTCCTTTCGCTCTCTGCCCATGTATCAAAGTGGAATCAATTCATCATGTTTCGTGATCGAAGACCATTCCATCTCTACAAAAACTTTGGCTTGAAAGTGATGCTATGATACATAAGCTTTTGTTGTCAGATCCTGGCACTGTAACAACTGGTGGCACATTGTTCTCATTTAGAACTCATGTCCAAGGAGAATTATCCTCACTGCAAAATACCATGCTTAGATATCAGAAATTGATTCTGTAATAGTTTCTGTAAAGTATTAAAGTGCAAACTTATCAACATCAACTGTTCAGAAGATAATAGAGTAAGTCCTTCAAATTGTAGGAATATACAAATCTGTGGGAGATTTTACAAAATCCGACTGCTGTACTTCCTGGCAGCTTTGTGAATAGTAGTGCTCAGGGCCTCTAGTGTCTTTGCATTCCATTTTTCAAAAAAGGGGGAAGGGACTGTGGTAGTGGGGTGGTTGTTTTTCTGTCCTGTCACCAAAATGCAAAACAAACTCTACTGGTAAAACATAAGATATTCAATTAATTGCCTAAATCCAGGAGCCAAGGTGGAAAGACAAGGTTAAGTATCTTGACAAAATCATATGTTATCATGGTTGTTAACTGTCCCCTGTAATCAGTTCTGAGACTGTGAGAGATAGCTAGATACAAATAACAAACAAAACCATAACAGCATATTAAAAGATTCCACACTATTTGACAGCATTAACCTTTGTGTCAGCACAAATCTGTTTCATACAGCTGTTTAATCACATCTGTGACAATGAAAATTTCATACCTCTCCTGTGCAGCGTGTGTGATTTCTTTGCCACACATACGATTTCACCCCTGTCCACAAACTGTGAGTCAGAAATGATCTGCTAGTGAAGCTCAGGCTCTTCCTCCAACACAATCATAATGATGGTGATTTTCAGTTATGACATGCTCATGAAACTCTCCTACATACTCTGTCAAGGTGAACAACAAGAAGGCTAGCAACGCATTCTACTGTACAAGTTGAGGCAGACTTTAAGGAGCAGAAAATTCTTGGCAAGCCTTTTAATCAATGGTGGTTGTTCTGCTCTCAGGAAAGTATCCTGAGACAATCCAGACTGTCTGGAATGCTCTGTTTTCATCTCTAACAGCACTTGAACTAGAAGAGTCCCCTCTATGGCCTGCTAAGGTTTATGCATACCAGATGGGATTAGATTATGTTTTTTAAAAGTGGACATGGACGTGAGTCCTGGATTTCCTGTAGAAATTTTGTTTTTAGATAGTATGAGTCCTCTCAACAAACTTTCAGATCTTTTCTGATGTACACTTTTTCTTTCCTTCTTTCCTTTTTTCTTTTCTTTTCTTTTCTTTTCTTTTCTTTTCTTTTCTTTTCTTTTCTTTTCTTTTCTTTTCTTTTCTTTTCTTTTCTTTTCTTTTCTTTTCTTTTCTTTTCTTTTCTTTTCTTTTCTTTTCTTTTCTTTTCTTTTCTTTTCTTTTCTTTTCTTTTCTTTTCTTTTCTTTTCTTTTCTTTTCTTTTCTTTTCCCCACCTGGTGATGACTCAGAGCTCTTTCTGTCTGTGTTTCTTTTCCTGTTGGTCTTCTTTGACCTCACCTACTCAGTGTTGAACAAGAGAACTATGTCTGACAGTACTGGCACAGGTACTGTTTTGAACTCCTTGTAATCTTCATAATGCCTAGAGTTAAATTAGCCTTTAGTGCAGATCAAACCTGGATATGCTATCATAGAATCATCAAGGTTGTAAAAGACCTCCAAGATCCTTGAGTTCAACCATCCACCTACCACCAATATAACCCCACTAAATCATGTCTCTTAGTACCACATCTAAACATTTCTGGAACACCACCAGGGACAGTGACTCAATCACCATCCTGGGCAGCCTGTTCCAGTGTCTGACCTGACCACTTGTTTGGAGAAGAAATTTGATCAGTGTCATGGTCAAAAGACACAGTAAGAAGTTTATCACCAAAACCCCATTGAATGTAGTATTCATGTTATTGATATTGAATTCATATTATCCAAGGACAATATTCCATGACAACACATCTTACACATCTGGTTGCCCACTTGACACTGTATTTAGACCCCAGTATTGTAGACATGTTCTGAAAGAATACTGAAATTTAGGAGCTAATGACATCCATCTATTGAGTTTCCTCCCAGTTTACACCAACAGATTCCCTCTTAGTACTCTTGCAACAAGACAAGTTTCTAGGTCTGGAAAAGCCATATTACAGAAAGGTCTACTGTGTTTTGTTATACTTGCAAAATGCATTAGAAGTAAGGCTCTGAAAAGTGTAGAAAATTCTGAGCTCATCTGCTTATAGTAATGTTAGCTTTCTTCATCTATGCATTTCAAGAAGTCCTACCAAGTTCTCTAGTAAGAAAAAAAATTTGATTGCCTTATATCCCTTAAAATAGAGTCTTTTCCCTTCTCTTCCTCAGGGGAAGGGAATAGTTCCCCAAGAACAAAGTGGCTAAGGGATCAACATCATAATGACTAATAATGTATTTATTCTTTAGAGGAAGTAAGGGATTTGAGTTGCTCAGGTCTCCGAACATATGGAACCTCATTGTTGTAATATTGTTTCTGAGAGACATAGGCAAGAATATAAGCAAAACAGCTTTATTTGAAATCTGGGAAATGTTATTGTCTATACCTGAATCACTCGCAGAGCAGGGCATTTCCTGACACAGTTTGTTTAGAAATACTTTCATAGCTTTTTCTTCCAAGTCTTTCATCCAGACTTTTCTTGAATCCACATAAACCTCTTTCATCCACAAGTCATTTGGATAGATGTTGAACACGCACTTCTACATGTTGTTGCATGAAGATCTACTTCTAGTTTGTGCTGCAGTTGGCTTCTGCAATTCTTATTTGATGACTCCTGAGTCTTGTACTGGAAAATAATCCCTCTCTATCCTCTGTCTGTCATTCATGATTTTGTAACAGCTAACATATCCATCTTCAGTTGCCTCAGTCAGTCATTCTTACTCGGGAGCTGTGTCAGAATTTCAGCATCTTTTCCAGCCATTCTCAGACTTCATTCCATTCCTAATAAGTACTTTCTTTGATGAGGAACCCAAGTTGCGCACAATATTCAAAAAGGTGTGAGAGCCATGGATAAGTATGTTGGCATAATATTCTTTTCTGTTTTGTCATTTTCCTAGAAAATGTCTAACTCTTGCTTTTTTGACTGCTTCTGTTCATGAAAGAATGAAATATCAGACTGATATTTTTGCTGAATTATCTATCTTACAAATTCAAAGTCTTGTTTCTGCCTGGTGTCAGATCAGAGCCATTGTTTTCTGTGTGAGGCTAAGACTGTTCACTTCACATCAAGCAAATATTATTTGCTTTTCTATTGTTTTCATTTCCCTGACATCATCTGCAGACCACCTAGCTGGTTTAGGTGGAATTTGCAGTGGGTTTGTTTTGTTGTTGTCCTTCTTTTCATTTTCATGTTGAAAGAGTCAATTTTACAGTAATAAGACTAGAATTGAATAACGATTAAAAGAGAAATTTCCAATCAATTGTAGATCTCAAAGGTTTTTGTTCTTAGTTTAATTCAGCTACACATAGTAATGTGTTCGATTGTAAACACACACACACACACACACACACACACACACACACACACAAAAAAAACCCAAAAACACCAAAACTGTACAGTTTAGCATTACGTTCCTCTAATAACAACATCTAAAATAATGGAAGTACTGACATGATATTGGATCTAAGTGAAAATAATGCATTACAAATATATTCTTTTCCATTTAACTAATTCTTGAACATGCAGCGTGTAGACTCATATACTCAAAAATATATGAAAGGGCTTAGCTACAAATGATAAATGTTTTGGGTATTTTTTGTTGAGAAATGGAGAAACAAACCAAGTGTCTGAAAAAGGGAAAAGTTAATTTTAAAGTGATTACCACAGAGAACTCTTTAGCCTACCTGCTGAATGCTTATTTAGCTCACATTTGGAAATACTCCTCCTGACAGAAAAACTAAGTTGAGGAGTATTTTCATGGCCTATGGAAAATTATGCAAGAGAAGTATTTGAGAAAAGAAAGAAAAGTATCTTTTGATGGAGTTTAAATCAATAACCACTAGATCATCAAGGGATTCTCATAATTTAGGGAACTCTGAAAATCAGCATAATTTTCACTTCATTTGCTAGGCAAACACACTCATTTGCTAAGTAAACAACATCAGATGTCTGGCACCATGTCTACTGTTACTCAGATAGATAGATGTTACAATTGAAACTTCATCCTCAGAAGAAGTTTCAGATGCATACTCTAGATGGTAAAAAAATGTAATTGTAAGTACAACAGGACAAAAGAGGGTAGTTTACATGGTATTGTATAACAAAGCACAATTTCCAGGTCATTTTTTGCCCCTGTTCTGCAGTTCTTCAATAGGCAATTGTAAATATCCAGCTCTCATCTAAAAGTGATAATGATATAGTCCATCAAATGAAACTGGTTCGATAGACTTAGAACAGTAAGCATTTTTTTCTTTCAGAGTATTTCTTTAACAACCTTATGATTTGGGCCTATTTGGAGTAGTCTGGAAAACTGTAGCTGATAACTAGTTGCACCCCTCAGCTTCTTTCTTGAGATTTCCAAAGCAGGTGATGTAAATAAATGATCTTTAGGAACTCAACCTGACACTACAAAGTCCATGAACAATAGTAGCTTGATATGTTTCAGGAGCAGCTGACCCTGAACTAATTTGGTACCAAGATCCTAAGAGTAAAGGGTTTTGTTTTCTCTTATTATTGTTCTTTCTCCAATTATCTTTCCAGCTAGCCCTTCTCTAGAGCATAAATTCTTCCTAGGTCACTGATACTGTTCTGCAGACCAACATACTGAAAAGAGTTTGTACTTTGTTGGTAATTGGTTACTACAAGAATTTACATTGATTTGTGCCATAATTCTTCTAGTTTATGCCTCTTGCCAGCTTGTAAAACCTAAAGTCATATTATTCACTAATTTTAATAAATTTTATTTTAGCCCATAAACACAAAGGTGTCAGGTCTGTAATAGGGGTTCCAGATTTTTAATAAAAATACCTTTTGACATAAAGATAACACGTGCTTCTGGATTAAAAAAAAAACAAAACCAAAAACAGGCATATAAAGACCAGAAATGTTTGGGTAGGGTCAGATATGTACAGGGCATATTGTCCTTTCTCCTTAGAATTTAATCAGATAACTTAGGTGCTAACTCCCTTGAGGGTGAAACAGCCTTAGACTTTGATCTGTGTCTGGCTGAAGGATGCAATTACAATTGCTTGCCATGAAGAGACTTATTATGTAGTAGAAGAAAATTAAAAACTAAAGTCCCAAAACTAAAACGTGGATAAGGAAGTGTAGTTTGTTTCCTCTTATTGTTAGTAAGTAGAAATGCTGTTTTTACAGCAAGGTGCTAATAGAAACAAAAGTGCACACAGAATCAGGTATAATTGCTAATACAGAGCTAATTCCTTCCTTTTACAACTTCTTAGGGTTTTTGGGGAGAAAGGGGAAGACAGAGTTTTCCTTAGGTTTGGCGTCCTATTAGGAATATTTATTAATCTATATATTATTAGATATGGTTTGGTCAAGTACGATGTGCTTATTAGTCACTGATAGAGATGAATAATTTTTCTGCATTTAGCAGAGAGAACTTGACATAAATGCAAAAGTTGACCTTGTAAAATTTAAATGGACAGGAAGAAAGAGTATGGGGTGAGAGGGGTGAGTGTGGGGTTGCGAAAGCAAATCATAAATCAATAAATGCTGATCAGCTACTTCTAGTCTCACAGCTTGTTCTAATACTTCAGAAAAACAAGGACTTCTTTATGTGTGTTATTACACAGGCTTATATATGTTATTACCTTTTGTCACATTGTTACATTGTTATTACTTGGAATGCAATAGTCTCCCACATACAGAGCACTGACACTGAATAAAACAATTAAGTTGTGACTTGTGAGTGCAGTTGGGCTGATAATTGCTGGCGTATCTACTCAAATTTGTCTAATTACACAATGACTTACCAGAAATTCCTTACTAATGTAATTAAATTGTGTCATTTTGAACAAGGTGAGCTTTATAACCTGAGGATCTCCACTTGTAGAAAATTATTTTGCCAGTGTTTCTCTTGTCTCAAGCTGTTTCTTCCCAGTATGGATGATATTATCAGGTTGAGTCTGCCATGCACCATATATCTGTTTTTGATCTTTTTAGAATTAATTTGTCTGCAGCTTACTTAGCAGAAATGGCAGGTCCTTCCTTGTATATTAAACAAGCTCTGATTCAAGATTAGGGTTTGTCTAGCAGTTACCAATTTTTCATATTATGTGATTCCCAAGTTAGCTGGATAATGTGACTATTTAGCTTAAGCTTTGGAAATGAATACAGCCTGGCCTTGAAGGTGTCATGGTCAACCTTAAATTAAGACCCAAACAGTAGATGTTAAATAAGTGGACTTTTAACTGCTTTTGTGGTTTTTTTGTTTGTTTGTTTGTTTTTGGTGTGGCGTATCATTTGTGTGTTTGCTTTTTCAAAGTGGCAACGTTTTCTAGATGAACTTCTAATGCCCTGAGGGACTGTAGTCTGTAAAATGCTGTTCAGGGTGTACTTAACGTATTATCTCAGTGTAATACATGGAAGTTGCAAACCTTTGATAATCCAGCCTACAATGGCTGGCTCTTTAGGTCAAGCTGCAGAGTTCTGCTGGACTTGCACCTCTTCAAACCTTTGTAGGAAAGAAGTACTTGGTCGAAAAGGGCTGCATGGCTTTGTTGAATAAGGGTGATTTCCGGAGTCTGTGCTACAGTGGTTTGAAAACACTCTAAAGCAGTTCTTTTGATCACTGTCTCAGCAAGAGTCACATTTTTTTGTCCAGGGAAGCTGAGAAGCAACAACCATGATTCCAAATTTTACGCTGGATAAGACCATGTATGACACTTTACTGAGAGAACACTAGCAGGGAATGGAGCCAGTACTGGCATCGATACCAATAAACAGTCTATATCCATCACTTTGTAGTGCTGTCACTGCACCCAGGTTATAGGAGAGGTGACAGACTTCAAGTAACACAGGTTCAGGTACACAAACTTTTTTGAAGCTGCCTGTGTTTGGAGATGGTTTTGAAGATAAATCAATGAGAATCATAAAACTGACACTTTATGCTGACACAAGATGAATAGCAGTCTTCTTTTATTAGATAAATGTAGTCCTCCAAAAGCTAGTGTGACCTTAAAAACTACTAACTACATTTAGCACCTCTTTGGAGAAACTTAAATTTTATTCTAACAGATGAGCTTTTGTCCTATTGTTTTCTTTGACAATCATAAATCTGTTCGGAAAAAATGAGCTGCTACAGAATATTTTATTCTCTTTCCTTTTCCCTTTCCTTTCCTTTTTTTTTTTTTTTTTTCCCTTTCCCTTTTCACTTTACCTTCCTCTTCCCTTTTTACTTTCCTTTTCCTCTTTTCTCTTTCTGGAGAACTCTCTATGTGCTTTCAAAACTGCACAGCACACTTGATCTCTGCAGTTATCCTCAGCCTTTGCTAAACAGTGCACTGAGGTGTCTGAAATCAGAGCAGAGTCCACACAATCAGTAAAGACAGTGATAAACAGGAGAAAAGATAAACTGTAAACATGCTTCTCTCCTCCTCCCTCTGCATTTAATCCATTACCTACAACACCTCTGGTTTCTCCTATTTTTTTTATACATGTGATTCTCTCAGTTGTGCATTTGACTGCTTCACTCTCTCGCTGAGGTAGCAGTTCACAAAAGCTTACACTGCAGTTTCATTCTTTTATGCACTCTATCTGTCCCTTGTTCTTTTTTTCTGAATGCCTTTGGAAGACTTCTGCTACCATCACAAAATATCTTTTTTTTTTTTTTTTTAACTTTTATTGTCAGAGAAATATCTGCTGTCAAATTGCCATCCAAAATCCAGAAATGATTTACCTCTGTCTCTGACTGACCATCTCTTGCATTTTGCCTTCTGAGATAGGCAGTAAGCACAGTTTAATTCATAGCTAACTGGTAGTGAAACAGAAGAGAATATTCAGGATGAACGGAGGCCAAAACCACTTGTCAAAGCTGTCAGATAGCAGTAGCTTACGTAGATTGACTGTGAAAGGGTTAAAGATAAGTCCTAGTCAGAAGTACATTTGCTGAACTAGATGGGCAGCCCAAAGACTATATTAAATTTTCAGCACATTATTTCTTCACAGAAGGAAGTTACAGGAAAGACTTTTTTTTTCTTTTGATTAGAGCTGGGCTGGTTAATTAGGCTGGAAATGCAGAAGTAAAATATACCCTCATCAAAATGATTTGAAGAGAGCATTCCTTTTTATGTTTGGCTCTCTTCTCAGTAAACTTTTCCCCCAAAAATGTATGGTCATGGTAGAAAAGAAAGAAAGAGCAGAACCAACATGATATTTAATAAAGAGTTCAGGAAATTCTGGCTCCTTTAATATCCTCTAAACCATCACTGTACGGCAAACTCTAAGGGGCTTCTGAAAAAGACTGTCTCCCAGATCCTCTGGCATGCTGGAATCAAGATGTGAATTAAGGCATTTGCTATCTGTGCTGTTTAAGTAAAACAGATAAGAGACTATGAGCTTTTGACATCTTAGGTAAGAAAGACTAATACACAAATATTTCCCTTGGTTTACATTCAAAAGAAAGAAATAAAGTCTTGTTGAATTTATTTGGATATATACGTGTGTTTGTTGGTTTGTTCTTTGTTTTTGTTTTTTGTTTTTTGTGGTTTTTTTTTTCCTTTCTGGAAGGATAAAACTTTTCAGGAAATTCAGTCATAAAAGACCAAAATGAACTCACAGGAGAGCTATAGCTGGAATTTATAATGTACAAAGGGAAAGGCAATTAGCTACCCAAATCCTACCGAAAGTCAATAACCTTAAGCCACTTTGAAAATTCCAGTGCATAAACTCAATTCTGCAGTAAAGGCAAGTGAAATAGGGGAGCCAGGTAAAGAAAAAAGAGAAGATAGATATATATTAAATGGAAAGGTGTGGTCATATGAAGTATGTACTGTAGATAAAGCTAAGATGGAAGATGTACACACACCCAGGTTATCTCATAATGTATGCATCGCTCTCATTACAATTAATTTATTATGTTTTCTTATTGCAAAATTATTTATCACTTTTTCTGTTTTCTTCTGAGTTGACAAGACTGCTTCAGTCACTAGGAGTTGGTGCCTATGGGCAGCTTGCTAACTACTCCAGTGAATATTAGTGGAGATGCAAAGCATAAGGTGACTTCTGTAAGTGGCTTGGGGAATGCCTTTAATCTAACTGTCCTGAAATTTAGTGGCTATGCAGATGAACCTTTTCAAAACACAAGAACTCTTCTAGTCACTCATCTTCCCCAGCTGTATGCATGGCCCAATGCCTCAGCTGTTAAAATAAATAAATAAATAAAAATGAGATCCATCCTTCTCTGCTGTGCTTTAAGAGGTAGAACTATCTGTCACTACTACTTCTCCTTCCCAGGCAAAGCATGGAGAAATCCCCTGCACCTTCTGCTGAAAATCATGGAATAGAGTGGGAGTGATGGCAGCTAATGAGTGTTTTGAAGAAATCACGTTTTGACAGAAGGGACAAAACCCTCTATAACCCCTATTTCAGGAATCTAAAACATGTAGTAGAGTTGAGAGCAAAGGTTTTATTTCTGAATGATCATACAATCATAGAATGGGTTAGGTTGGAGGGGACCTTAAAGCCCAGGCAGTTGCAAGTCCTTGTCACGGGCTGATTGCCACCCACTGGATCAGGCTGCCCAGAGTCACATACAACCTGGCCTTGGGCACCTCCAGGGATGGGGCATCCACAGCTTCTCTGGGCAGTATGTGCCAGGGCCTCACCCCTCTCACTGTGAATAACTTTTTCCCCATTTCTTATCTAAATCTAAGTTATTTTAGTTTAAATCTTTTGTCCCTTGTCCTACCACCACTACCTGTGATTGTAAAAAATCCCTCACCAACTTTCTTGTAGGCCTCTTACGAGGTTGAAAGGCTGCCTCCTCTTCTTGGTCTTCCTGATTGGGTGGTCTGTAGAGTATCTTCCCTATAACGTCACCTTCTTTGCCCTCCCTTTAATCCTGACCCACAAGCTCTCAGTCAGTTTCTAATCCATTCCCAAGTGTGCCAGCTCCATGCACTACAGCTGGTCATTCACATAGAGAGCCAGGTTCCCCTCCACTGGCAACATTAGCTTGAAGCCACCAGCTTCAGCAGCATGGTAAGCTTGTGGCTGAAGATCATCCTCCCATTCTCTGGCAGGTGGAACCATATCAACACCCAGTAGATCATGTTTCTCAAAGTGAGTCCCTTGTACTAAGTAGCTGAATCCCTGGATGTGAAGGATGAATGGTGTGCAGCCCTGTATTAATTAAATGAGAAACATTGTCCACAGTCACTTGCCAATGCGTCATATTATTGCAATGTGTGTACAGTGTCACTTTCATGCAGACCAACTGGAAATGTGAGCCGCTGTTTCAGCAGTTATCAAAACCTTTTCTCCTGAATTTTAATTTCACTGATTAGCGTTATAGAGTAATTGCAAAAAAAAGTTGAATTATTTGTCTGCTGTTTCCTTACAAATAGGACACAATCATTTCCAAATAGGATGCTTTTTCACTAAATAAATAGCATTCCAGCCATAAATCAAAAGAACAGCCATGCAGGAATTGCTTAGATTAAGATACATTCATAAAAAAACAAGTGCTCATTCTAAACTTGTAAATGGTACTGAGCTGTGCATTCACACAGTATTTGAGGAGGGGCATTTTTAATATGGAACAGAGAAGGAAGTGTGAACCTAGGTGATCTATCTACCAGCCTCTTGCTCTGGCTATTACATGTCTGTTCACTGAAGACACTTTGTATTTCAACTAATTTGCTTTTCATAACGCTAGGTAGATACGATTTTGCAATTAAACGGAATGTAATGAAATCTGGCTTATCATTTATCATGATTAGTTAAATATTCTATTTAATGAGTTTTAAAATGCTGCCAGAAAGCAGAATGCACATCCCATGGCAGTAGGGATGTTTGTGAATCCCAATTGATAATAGCTGGAATAATAATTCTGTCCTGCATTGATGCACTGTTTTGTGTTTTATTATACTTCACGTAATGTCCAGGAATCACTTCACTACCTTTAGCACTTGTACTTAATTTAAGCATGCTGTTTCAGCACTAGAGCAATGGCCATCCTCTTTCTCTATCTTAATGGAAGACCTAATCCAAGACCTCCTAAGACCAATGGAGACCTTCTTGAGGTTTCTGGGCTTTGAATGAAGCACACAACTTACTCCCAGAATGATAAGAAGTATTCCTGAATTGCTGAACCGTCATATAGGCTATTATGATAACATTTTTGTTATTTTCAAAGCAAGTGATTTTCATTAATTATGATGGTGATTGCAGCATTCATCTTCTATCTGGGAAATTGTTCTTGCAAGGGAAAGAACGTATATGATAAGGAACAAATAGAACATATATGATAAGGAACAAATGAGCACCCCAGTATGCAACTAGTTTAGATCCCATAGATCTGCTGGGGAGCTCTGTCACTTGTCAGAGCAAATTTCAAAAATACATACAGAAAATACATGTTTAGTTTGAATTCTTCTCGAATGAGAAAAACCTTATTTGAAAAAAATATTTGCTGAGACTGGCTACTTCAGCTTAACTGAACTTGAAGAATACTCCTCTGGGTTTTTATATACATTATCTCAGGGTCAGAGTCTCTGAGACTTTGGTGTCTATGGCTACAAAGTCAACTTCCAGAGACTGTAAGCAATGTCAGCATTCAGATGCAGGTCACTCAAGTTTAGCCTTACAGTGTGCACAAGGAGATCCCTGTCTTCTTTACCCAAAGCAAGTACTGAAGAATCTGTACTGCCTGTCAGCAGATTGTACCTGGCTTTTAAATGCTATTCCTCCCCAGGCCAACTCCTCAGACTTATTCTGTGTTGACACAGTGAAGGGGTAGGCATGTCTAATCTTAAGAAAAGATCAGCTGACATCACCTCTTGTTCATAGAATGTTGCTTTTCTTCCTCATGTAGAATTAACTTGGGTTTACGTGTATTTAAAGATATGATGATAATACTGATATCACCAAAACTGTGATGGTAAACAGTTGCAGGGCAATTCTTATGTGACCAGAAAAACATGCACT